>NC_139232.1:109847774-110549950 GCF_977018435.1 Lepisma saccharinum
CATAAGCGTAATGCTAAGTTTTCTCCTACGACCATCCAGCGCAGAGACCTCTCTTTCCCGAGCTCGCCGCGGGGAAGGGGCAGTTTAGGGTCCTCGCGTCTGACTGGACATAGAAACTGTTCCTCGTCCCCTTAACATTAGAGAAAAAGTAGAAGTTCCAAGAAAAGTGGAAAGATGTGTGAAGACGAAAAGTAAGGTGGGATATTAATTATTATCAGTCTACATTAAAAATAAAGAAAAACTTGTGGAGAGCTGGAGTCTACTTGTTTTCCATTTCCTGGTAGTTAATTAATAATGTGAGACGAATGATTTTTGGCTTGCACTGTAGGACCACGCACAAAATACGACAATTTTTACGGTAAGCTCCACTACATGTTCATTATTTTTGTTTATACTCTAGTACAATACTTTACATTTATTGATTTTATTTAATAACGCGAGTTTTCGTTAATTCGATTTTTTTCATGTCCCCTTTGAGTTCGAATTAAAGAGTCATCCCACTGTATATGATGTTCTTAATTGCTTATTTCCGGGTATCTTCCCTGGAGTTACATCGTCGTCAAACCTGCTTTAAAATGCTCCTCTTCCCAGCTTATTTTTTTAGTATTTGCCCTGGTTATATTCTATTCCAGGAGTCTGTGGAGCAGGAAAACAAGTCTTCTGGGCAAGTAATAACTCGAGAGGGCTCGACCAATGAATCCGCGAGAAAAACAGGGTTGCTACTCGCCGGGAATTATGCTTCGGTTATTGTCTCAAGGAATTATACATGAATTCTGCATGAATTTTTCTCCGTAGACGTGAAAAATGGCTTTTTTTTTTTTTTTTTTTTTTTTTTGCAATTCCTTTAAATTTATATCCTATTTATAAATGTCCTGAGGCAAATTTTTCACAGTTTAGCTTTTATTTTTATGGAGAAGGAAAAGGAAGTTGAGTGAAAAATAAATAGAATTCTCTCAATCCGTTTGCTTTGTTAGTGTCCTTTGCAGAAAAATCTATCAGACAGACGTAAGATTATTGCAAAATAAGATACGATATGTATCTTGAAGTTGATTAGGTAAATTTCAGTTTGAAGTACTTATACAATTAACATTTTTTCGTAGATTAGTATATCTCGTAACATTTATGATTTATGTTTGTAGATGCATTTTGAGTCTGAGTATGTGAAATAGCAAATGCAAACTCAAAAACTAAAAATTAAAAATTTTAAATATATGTGCCGTTTAATTTGAATGGAATTAGAATTGAAGACTAAAATTGGTAAATGCTGGAAGTGCCAAAATAATTCAAACACCGTTTTCCACGTTAAACTGTAGGGTAAAACGAGGAGAGACGCCGCACCTTTTCATAACTGAATAGAAAAACAACATCTCTGCTTTTGTGGAAATTTATTGACATGAAAACTTAACTACAGTCCTTGCACTTTAAGAAAAAAAATAATTGGCATCCATTAGGAAGAATTTAAATGGATATTTTTTCAAATTACAAAAGCATTGAATTTTGAGTGTCATGAAAAACACGAGGAGAGATGCCGCACTGACTCACTTCTGCCTCTTTTAAGTTCTTCTCACGAACATTCTTTCTTCCACAGTCCACACACATTGTTCCATACACAGTGCAGGTTTCGTGTAACCATTTCGAACACGTAACACACTGGATTCAGTCAGATTTGGAAGCCGTGAGGAAGTAATTCTCCAAGCATTCCACACAATTGTTGATGTCTTGCTCAGATCCACTCGCTGTAGCATCTGGCGCAGGTTGCTTTCTGCCGGTTGTTTATTCTTTCTGTCCTGTCTTGATCCTGGAAGTTGATTGCGAGTTTTTTGGTTTCATATTTGCAAGTCTGGAAGCGGAATTGAGCACTTCGGCTGACTGTTTGAACCTTTTACCTTGGCGAGGAACTTCTGGAATGGAACTCAGCTGGCGGAGGTACTTACTGGGGCTTTCCGTGGGTATGGAACTACAGGTAGATGTCGAAGGGTTTGAATTTATTCCTGGTAATTGATTCTGGGGCACAAAAGGAGGTTGTTGAGTTACTTTTGGTGTCAGTTGTGTTGCTTGCGAGGTTGTTGGTTTAACTGTGACATGTGAGAGACTTCCTGAGGTACTCGATGGAGGTGACTCTAGATCCTGCGAATCAATATGGTCTCATATCTTGGTGTGGGTGGATGAAAGTGGACTAGGACCTGACTGACAAGCATCAGAAATGGAAAAGAAGTAGTCGGGAATAGCATTTGAATTCAAAGGGTAAATGCCACAGGCTCGGAAACCTGAAATGGCATTTCCAACAGAAGCAGCTTTATTCCACGCCGCACCAATGAGAGAGCCTGCTTGGTATCTTGTGATATTTCTGTCTTTATGGGTTCTCATCCATGATGTTGCTTCCTTGTTGTAATATGACTGTACTGGACCAATTATAGATCGGTCCAATGGTTGAAGGGCTTGTGTAGTGTGACTTGGCAAACACAAAACGATAACATATACAAGCATAAATAACATGTGTTTATTGCTGTGTTTGTATTGCATTCTTTGTTAAAATACATAGCCTACAGTACATGTAACACTGTGTTCAAAATATTCAATGTGTCAAAAGGTGAAATAAATGACACTGTACACCTTATAATATGAGGGTGAGAAAAGCGCGGCATCTCTCCTAACAGAAAAATGTGCGGCATCTCTCCTTTGTGTAACTGCGGCAACAATCCTTTTTCTCGAGGAGAGATGCCGCACCAGTTGCTTTTTACTGGTTTTGTAGTTTCGGTGCAAAATCGTGCGAAAGGTAATCGCAATACTCTAACAAGTATTCTAGAAAATATTTGTCACGTAGAAACTAGCGTGCGCTCTATTACGATCTATCACACTTACCCTTCATAAAATTTCGAGGGTCAATTCACCAGAAAATTTTCATATGAAGGCGCCCCACTCCTTTCCACTTCACTTGACTGGTCACTACTGCACTGGCGTGGTGGAATGAACGACAGTTACACATCCTTGCAGAATATTGTTACCATCTGATGTGTACTAGGCAAGCTACAGCATGTGCGGCATCTCCCCGCCTGCGGCGTCTCTCCTCGTTTTACCCTACAATGTGCCATGCTTTATAATGTGGTAAACGTGAAAAGTGGCTGGTAGCCTTCTAAGTAGTTCTAAAGAGGTCACTAATGTGAACGTTTTTACGGGCTGATGTGCGGAACGATGAGATTTCCCAACACTTTCGCTTTTGGCACTTACATCGTTTACCACTTTTAGTCCTCAATTTTTGGATACGTTGTAATCACACAAACTCTTTATAAGTTTAATATGTTTATATGTTTGTTGAGTTGATTTGGTGTTTTGAATCCATCTTATGCACAGTAAGGCTAATGGGGACTGGACCTACAGTTTAAAGTGGGATCCGAACCACTTGTACCTCCACCGGGTATCGAACCTGGGATCCCTTGATTGCAAGGCGACGACGCTACCACTGCGCCATCGGGGAGGCGTTTATATGTTTGTGTGTGGGTGGTGAGAGGCGGTAGTGCGTAAGATTGAAAAAGAGAAAACAACTGCTTGTACTTTGAATTTTTGAAAAGTTCGCCCTGAAAACCAGAAAGCAATATCAATTACCCTGGATGTCATTATTTCCGCAATCATCCTCGGCGTTGAGATTAACCCAGGGAGTCAGGGAAGCCGGTATACGATAACCAAAGAAGTGTCCATGCGTTCATGTTAACAACATAAGTGTCTGATTGTAGTATTGCATGAAGCAGAGACACTTTTTTGCAGCATCTCGGTAGCAGAAACTTCCTTGTCCTTCCTGGTGGCAGCACAGACAAAAGAAAGGCGACAAGAGAGACATCTGGGGAGCACCGTAAGTGTAGTGCTCCAGAAGATCCTCCAGCGAATGAGGTTGTTTTTAGTTAATTACATTTCCACATGGGGGCAAGAGCCCACCCTCACATCCCTTTTTTTTTATCTCCCCCGCGTCATGAATAAGTAAGAAAGCGCTCGCTTCCGAAACACGACTCTGGGACCTGTGGCCGCTGCAATTAGGGGGCTGGCGTCGTGAAAAATTCAATGACGACCGCACCTTGCGCGCGGGGGGAGAAGATGGGGCTCTCCCCTCCCACCGAAAAAAGCAACAATGATCTCCCCTTTTTTCCCTTTCTTTGTCCTCACAATTAAGTTTCGTAGAATATGAATGAAGCTGCCGACAAATCCCTTTTTCTTGTAAGGAACACATGTATTTTTGAAGACGTGCCCGAGTGTGATGTCAACTTTTGCGGAAACTTTGCTAGTTTCCGAAACACGAAATGGCTACCCAGGAGAGGGGGTGAGAGAAAAATGTTGTACCTAGCCATGCATAAATGTTAAGGATCAGGTCTTGGAATGTAGGCTAAGTAAGTTTAGGGTAAAATGCTCGTGTGTTTCGTGCCATATTACCCCAGAACATGACCCATGTTTTATCTCTTTACTTACATAGAATGCAGCGCTGAGAATTTTTGAACGGAAGGAAAACTGGTTCATTGTTTGTCTACTTTGTGCACAGGGAAGCTAATCGGGAATGGACATGCAGTTTAAAGTGAGGTCCGAACCCACTATGTGCCTCCACTTGGCATCCAACCCGAGGCCCCTTGATTATAAGGCGATGCCTTTACCATTACGTCATCGGGAAGGCTAGAAGGGAAAATGTGTCACATGTAAGTATGGTGATTCGGAAGTTCCCCCACAGTTCTGTAGTTCTGAAAGGAAGGTGGTCATGAGCACTTTGGGTATATTTGACACCCTTCCCCAAGACTCCTCCCAGAACATATCATAATCCCCATTAAGTATTTATTTATGGCAGCGTGTCTACTAATATCCTATTACTGCATGTAACTTCTTTTTTTTAGCTTTACTGAATACTTGACTCCACCTGCCCTGGGATTCGAACCCGGGAATTCCGTATGGTAGCCAGATGCTATACCAACTGAGCTACCGTGTTTCTTAGTATGAAGACGTTTTTTTTTTATTATTATAATTATTTCATTTTATAAAAGGGCTAGGAGATAATAGGCGTGGCACTGCCAACCCTGTTCCGGTAAACTACATGAACAGCAACCGCTTGAGGAGAAGGGCAACACAACACAAACACGAAGAGATGCAGGACGAGAGCGAATTTACCTTCCCACCTGTCCCATCTTGGCTTCGCCTCCCCCTGCCCCTCCGATCGGGGCCCTGCAACAGAAAGAAAAAAGAAGCCAGGCGGCCGAACATGGCCTGATGAGGAAATATTTATGGCGGAGGCAATAAACTCTTTCCCCTCCCCCGGACAGTCGAGGGACATGCACGAAAAGCCGGCTGAAGAAGCCAGGGAACCAGCCGACCAGAGAAGGAACGCACACACGACGAATCCGAAACTGTAGCCCATACACGGTTTTCTCATATGATTGCTGGTTCGGTGGGAGAAAACGTGTGATGCGAATTTGCAAGTTTAAGCATCGTGGTCGCACACCGCCAGATCTGTTCTCACAAGAAGAAGTAAGGCCAGCACTAAAAATCAGCTTTGCCCGCTGCAAAATCACATATACAGACAGCTGACTGGCCAGCAACATACAAATGAAGCAGTGGCGTATACTGAGTCCAACATCTGGGCTATCTCAATATGTCACGTGGTTCTAAGCTATGAATAGAAATAAGTTTACCAACTCCTAAGAAATCAGGTTGCTAACTCCTAAGAAATCAGGTTGCTAACTCCTAAGAAATCAGGTTGCTTACTCCTAAGAAATCAGGTTGCTAACTCATAAGAAATCAGGTTGCTAACTCATAAGAAATCAGGTTGCCAACTCCTAAGAAATCAGGTTGCCAACTCATAGGAAATCATGTTGCCAACTCAGGAAATCAGGTTGCCAACTCATAGGAAATCATGTTGCCAACTCATAGGAAATCAGGTTACCAACTCTCAAGAAATCAGGTTGCCAACTCCAGGATCACCATCATCATTTCACTGATATGAATAATTTTATTTACAATTTCTGATCGATTTTCCTCCTGTATTTTATTCTCTAGACTTCAGGCTTCGCAGATAACCTAGCTAGCCTAGAATATACGCTCCTGAAATGAAGGGATCGGGTGTAAAACATGGTAAGTGACATTTTGGTAATTTTTGAGATGCAAAGTAAAATGTGCCATCCTTCAATTTTTGAGTGAAATTGCCATGTCATACAATTTGCATTGGACTCGGTGAAGCCTTCTGAAATTCGTAAACACAATCGGAAAACAATGTATCTACAGTATAGCTTCTAATAACCTTTTTTCTTAATGAACTCAGAAATAACCAAAATGCCACTTACCATATTTTACACCCGAACCCTTGAAATATAAAAAGCGACATTGCTTCGCAGAAGAATGTCAGGGAAGATAAGGAGCGTAACAGTGTGAAATGAAGGGGTGCGTGGAGAAATAAGAATAAAGAACCTTTCCCGAACTCTGAAGAAGGAAAAACACTCATGGTATGACCATGTATGCATGGATGATTGATTGATTTTACTTCGATTTTTCTGCCACTTTTGGTTAATCGCGAAGATGAGGATGGGTGATGATAGGATGAAATTGATGAAGAGACACTCACAAATATCATCCATGCCCAGGCCGTGATTCGAACCTGGGACCCCTGCTTTGAGGATATTTTAGAGAAGATTGGACAGAGAGCGGAGGATGGAGAAGAAAGACAATTGTCTGGAAACAGGAAAGGGATGGAAAAAATGGACGTAGGCTGCAAATACAGACCATAAAATAATGAACAAACAACACTGTACTTTAGCCTTTCAGTAAACCGTTCAATGTCCGCTATATATTTTTTTTATTTATTAGGGATTTATTTATTTCTGATATGTACCCCTAATAAAGAAAAAGTGAGTGAAAGAGTACTTTTACCATTACTCAACTAATGGGTAAATATTTTGTAATATTAATCTCTACATTTGAGTGTTTTGCTTTAATTATATAAGTAATCTGTACCAGACATGCTCCATACCCTAATTAGTCCAGCCCATTTTGACATGAAAAAATACCTCCAAGAAAATCCTTGAAAATTCGACTGCAAGTTTTCCACCATTTGCAATAAAAATATCCGCCAATTTAAAGTAACTAGTACAATCGCCGTAATTTCTGTGCCATTATACTTACCAACATAAAAATGTTCTTGTGGTAGTTCTTCTCCATGAAATTAAAGCGTCCTGGCAACACTGCCGCATGTCGCGTACAGAGGTCGACAATGCCCAGTTTGCGTGTCGAAGATGTATTATTACGAGGTAAATGGGCGTGCGTGCGGAGCGGTTTCAAATTGCCCCTCTTGGACTGTCATTAAGCCTCCCGGGGAAAGACGGGATCGCCGGTTACTCTAAAGAACTTCACACCTACCACTCATCATCAACGGCGGTCCACGATGACACTCAACGTTAGCGTTGAAATATTTGCGTTCTGCTCAGTGATTTGTTCGTACCTTTTCCTTGACTTGTGTAAAAAACATGACAGTTCACTGCGGACCGACAAGAAACTGTCAAGGGGTGGCAAAACTGACGCTACAACCGAACAGGAAAAACTTAACATAGCGAAATCCTACTGACGTGACAAGCCACTAAAACTATGAAGAGAGTCCTACATAAGCCACAAAGCGATAGGAACAATCTTACTGACATAATAGACCACTGAGTGGTAGAGGAATGTGCTTTACTTAGCGAAAATCCTACTGATAAACAACTGAATGAAAGAGAAAAATGCCTTAATAAGAAGAACATTTTATGGGCGTGATAAGCCCTTGAAAGGCAGGGAAAATTCTATTGACATGATAAGCTGCTGTACGAGGGAAGAAAATGTTCAATAAGGGAGTGACGTGATAAGTTATGAAAGCGGAAAACACTGAATGAGGAGAAAGTTCTACTGACATAGGAAAAATCCTACGACGCAAGGATTCCCGGGTTCGAATCCTGGCCTGGGTATGGATGTTTGTGAGTGGTCATTCATCAATTTCATCATATCATCACTCAACACCATCTTCGCAAATTAGCCAAAAGTGGCACAGAAGGCGAAGTAAAATAAATGAAATCCTACTGAAGTGGTAAACCTCTGAAGGAAAGAGGAAAATGAACAAGAAAAATCTATTGACGTGATAGCTAGGGTGAAGAAGGCGGAGAAGTATGTCGAACAGGATAGAAAAATCCTACTGAAATGCTAGGTCACTGTACGATGGAGGAAAATTCGGAATAAGGAGATAAGTTATAAGTGCTGCAAGAGAAAAATGCTGAACATGGAACAATCCAAACTGACTTGATGAGCTTCTGAACGGCCGAGTAACTTGCTAAATGAGAAGATAATATTGATGAAGTAAACCGCAGACGACGAGGAAAATGCTGAACAAAAAAAATATATTACTGACTTGATAAGCTGAATGAATGAATGACAGAGTTAAAATTTTTGGCTGCTTCGACACATATGACCATTTTGTACCCTTAACAATATGAGAGGAAAATTCCCCTTATCTAAAATTTGTACATGAAAGTTAAAAAGGGGGTGTAAAAAGCCCTTTGAGAAAGGATAAATGTGCAGAGTTTTAAAGGGGCCCGCGCAGGACATACACAACACATTAAAAAGGTAAGCGAGCACCAAAAGTAATCCTCAGAGACGGTGTAAAAAAGCTCATGCTTCTCAAAAAAGCTAATAGCATTACTAAACGACTGTCATCATCTTTCAACATGGACAAGGAATCGGGGAGATGAAAAGTTAAAAGGATAGGAGGAATGCTGAACATAAAATATGTACCATTGACATAAGCTTCTGAACAAGAGAGAATTCTACTGACTCCTTAATTACCGTAGCTGAACATCAGAGGGGAATACTGAACATGAGGAAATGCTAGTGATGTGATAAGCTTCTGAACGACAGAGGAAAATGTTGAAAATGGGGAGTAGGACATCAATGTGGTGACCTTTTCGACACTAAATGAAATTGTAAGAAATTGTTAGAAAATTATTCCTCAAAACTTGTACTTATAATTAAATCACGTCTTTATTGAATGTTACAAAGTAACTAACCTATTCTTGCCGATTCTACTCAATTTATTTCATAAAAATGTGAAATCACCACGAGGAGAGAATTTTCATGAAATTGCCGAATACTCTTCAGGTATTCTCTGTGCATTGTCCCCAGGATGTCGTAATAAGCCATTAATTCTCCAGCAGGAAAAGTCCATCAAGTATGTCGTCCGATTTTATCTCGTCTAATTTGCTTGGCCAGCTGTGGGCGATAATTTACTATCCTCCTCCTTTGCATCTGCTGCACGACGGAAGCTTCGTCTTCTATTAAGATCCTGTACTTTGGGTTCAAGTTTCCTTTGCCACGGGGCATAGGTACGGCCAGTAGCCTACGCGCATGACAAGCAGAAATTGTAACCCATCGATTTGGAACCATTCCTCAAGGTTCTTAAATAAATGTATTATGAGTATTGTGTTGTAATTCAGTCATGTTAAGTTCATTTCTTCTTTGTCTTAATTAAGCGTCTGTCCTTTTGGAAACTATTGCGTTAGTTAGTTCAGGCTGCAAATCTAAACTTCCAAAATTCGTAATGATTCTGGATTCTGTATTGATTCCATTCTGGCACCCAAACCTACAATAATTCTCTGTAACAATTATGTTGGGTCGTGTATATGTATTTCTGATAATCTCTTCATCCATCCCGCTGTATAACCAACCATTCATCCCCATCGTAACGATTAGCCGAAAGTGGCAGAAAACGACGTCAAAAACCTAATTCATTCGCACACTGGAACGGTGACAAAATTCGAGATTCAGGTAATGAATGAATAGAGGGTTCTGAATTCTGTAACGAATATAAAATTTGAGATTCCGGTAATGTACCGGTATGCAGGATTCCGGATTCCGTGACGACCCCAGAATTCGAGTTGCAGGAAAGGAATTCCGGTTTCTGAAATCTGTACCGAATCCAGAATTTGAGATTCAGGTAATGAATATACAATTGTAGATTCTATAACGAATCCAGTTTTCGAGAATTGAACAAAGTACGCAAAATCGTGGATTCGGATTTCTACCATGTCTCCCTACCATAAATGCAACTTCAAGTTGTTTATTCCCGAGTTATCCCACAGGAAGCTCCTAGAATGCAGAGAGGCTTTTCCCGGTGCGGTCTCCGCGGCCCTGCGTCGTCCGTCATTAGTTCTGCTGCAGGTGGTCGGAGGCACTTGAAGTTCGCATGCAGGTGCCCGCATTATGCGGCTGGAAGATGCGGTCCAGCTCAAGTCTTTGAAGTGACGAGTTGGCAAGCCGACAGGACGCATCTCGTGTGCATGTGGGCCAGCTGCTCTCCAAGTGCGCCCTCGAGTTTATGTTCGGCACCTTCCAAATGGAAACGGCCTCACTGGTTTAATTGCGAGTTCATATGTGAGCTATTTTGTCGTAGAGGAAGAGCCGGTATATATATGTTTTCGTTTTTTTTGTTGTTGTTGTTTTTTATTCCTGTAAAAGGGAGGGAATAGTTTGGTAATGCAACATGAATTGTTCACTCAAACAGAGAAGCAAATAAAAAAGCTCATGATGCTAGTGGCCTGAAGACAGTAGCATGCCATAGACAAGGGAGTTGGTATTAGAACCAGAGGTGTTCACCCTCCAAAAGGCAGGACTCACTCTCACCCTCCGGAAGGCTTGTGAGCAAGAGTGAGGGTGATTGCGAGATCAAGCAGCAAGGGTTAGTGTGAAGTATATCAAGGCTTGAGGGTGGGTGAGTGTGAGGTTGAAATTAGGACAGGAAGGTGAGGACGAGATCAGGCCGTGAGGGCGATGACCACCAGTGACATTGGCGTTGCCAGAAATTTTTGTAGGAGGGGCAGGCCATTGATAAAACTTGATTACTAGAAATAATAACAATAATAATTATTACCACGTATATAAGTGGTATTTTACAATAATAACTTAGTTTAAAAAGTAACCAATTGTATTCCAAATGTATTATTATTATATTACTATTACATATCCATTATTTTCATGCATTTCGTACAGTTAGTGTACTAAAATTCGTAGTTATTGTATTTAGTTTATTAACTTTTACACACCTCGTCCAAGAAAAGCCTTTAAAAGTTAGGGGGGAAATTTTACTCATAAAGTTTATGCTGTGTGACATCTCGCATTCATGTACTACGAGTTTGGAAGCTGTGCAGATAGCTCGGAGTCTAAAATACAAAAGATAAGTCCGACTGCAAAGTAGCAACGTCCGATATACACTCTTTACAATTATTAGTATTGTTAGTGTCTGTTTCTACCTATGCAATACTGAACTGTTATTTTTTCTGTTTCAGGTGAGTCGATGGAAATGTTTTTCTCCTTTTATCTGCTGAACGAACACGTACACGTAAGTACATAAGCTGTGACAAGACTTTAAACCTGCTTATTTATTTTTATCTGTATTAGATCATTAAGACTGCCGGGGGTATCAGTCCTTTTCCTTTATCTCCATTATAGACTGTAAGAAGTTGAGTGAAGAAATGACGGTTTAAGATCATCATGCAAACATGTCAACATCATTAACAACATCATCAGATTTTAATTTCCTGAGGCAGAGGAAATTCATATTGGGAGATGATGAGCCTTTTAGCAAATGTTTTTTGATAAGAACGGGCCTATTACATTGTTTCGGAGGAAGTTTTTTAATCTTATCCTTGCCTTCTTAATGTGTTGTGTTTATCCTTTACAACATGAACTTTTAACCTTTCTCAAAAGGCTCTTTACATCCCTTTTTAAACTTTAAGGTAAGGTAAATCCCAAAATTTTAAATCCATGTCCAGATCAGGACTCGAAGCTGGAATCTTCGGCAGAGGGGACTTTTGAGTCGACCACTCAACGCCCTAGGCCACCAAGGTGACAGCAAGCATTACGGGGTGCGCAGTCCTTTTTTTTTTTACCTGAAACAAAAGCTACTTGCAGCAAATTTTCTCCCCGTTTCGCGGCGGCAAAGTAAACCGTACTCGGAGCGCAAACAATGCAATTGAATCCGTAGAAGTAGTACTCTGGTCTGAGCCAATTCTCTTTTTTCCCCGAGTTCTTGTTTTCGTAACCCGCCCGGGTAGGGGGATGGGAAGGGGGTCCGCACGTCTTCTGAACTCTCTCTCTCTCTCCCTCATTTTCATTCCCTTTCCGTGTTTTAATAACGAAGCCACTTCTCCTGGATTCTTTACCAATGGCGTCGCGAGAGCTTTCTTACGGAAGATTATCACTGTTGCCATCTCTGTAGATTTATCGCTAACCACTGTTCAGGAGAGAGTGGAAGGGAGTAAGTAACGTTACTTTTACGACACTTGCGTTAGTAGCACGTTACCAACATTTTTGTAAGGGTACTTGGCGTTATCTTCATAAATTCAGAACTGGGGGTTTTATTTGTCAGGACGAAACATGCTTTGTGTGTTATTCTAAAGTCTCCACTATCCTTGATGCTCCCATGTCTGTACCATGGCTTCTGAAACTAATATTTCCAGGATTGATTCTGTCCTCAGCTTTTTTTAACAGCCCCCCCCCCCTTCCCCCTGGCACTGCCGTCAGCCCACTTGACATTAGGTACAACTATTTTGTATTATTTGTTTGCAGTGAGGAGTGAAAATGTAGACAGCACATATTATTTTACTCACAACTTTGGTGAAGGACAAATTCACGTAACATGAACAGCAGCTATTACATTCTCTATCTGTGCCTTCGCTGGCCCTGTTGCGACTTCCCGTTTAGACAAATATCTGTGACTTCGATGTCATCGGCGTCAAAGGTCAACAGATCCCAAGTTTTGGGAACGAAGGGGAGTTTCATTACTTCGGCCGGGGTTGGAACTGTTGAATATTGTGCATTTTTTCTTGTGTGATATAAATATCTGTATCATCAAAAGTAGTAAGGGATGATTTCAGTGGCAGTCAATTAACACTTCAAGCGATGTTTTAAAAGATATAGAAAAATGTAGTTTTTGTATATTTCTAAATTTTATGTAACTTAATGCCCCCCCCCCCACACACACATAATTTACCTTCATTTAACACTGTTAAAGTTTTGAAAAATGGACTTGGTTTACAAAGCCCCCCCTGATAATCCGTGAGCTACGGGCCTGCTGAGACGCCTCCATAAAACAGATATTATATCTGTTGTGAATATCCAGTGTCACATACTAGCAGAGATGAACATTTTTGCATGAAATCATCAGTGGTAAAGCTAAAACCGAATTTGAAATCAATGAATTTAAGTACCCACACGACCAATCCGCAAAGTAAAGCTCTTTCACAATCCCACTACAAGGCTCTCCCTTCTAATACAGCGGTCTCTTTTCTGTAAGCTTCCCCACTGATATAATAACCAGCCTCTAAAGTTCACATTTTCTTACCAGATCACAGTTTAAGAATGTATGTGTAACTTTTCAATTTTTTCGGTGCCATCTCGTATTGTTCTTTTCTTGTTGTTGCGCTTTTTTGAAACTTTAAGAAAATTAATCTTGTCGAGTCTTTTATCATACTAAACTCTAGGTCCAGTTCCGATTAGCCTGAGTGTAATGTGGGATTAGGCCAAACTTTAGGGGTGTAAAGGTTGACCCTTTATAGAGACTATGTGCAACCTCTCTTGTACGTAGTGCACCCTGGACTGGATTTTGCAAATCAACGAGGCTATGGGGACTCGACTCACAGTCAGTATAATTCTCTGTGGGACGTATTGTGACTGTCTTTTCATCTTCATCTTCGCGATTAACTGAAAGTGGCAGAAAAGTGAAGTTCAATAAGAACAAATCAACCAATAAGACAAACCTTTACGTGTGGGGTGTGCATGAGGAGAGAGAGAAAATTAACTGTTATTAGATATTATTTAACACTAGGGCTGGGCCGATACCAGCCGATATTTTCCCAGCATTTTGGTCTTTCCCAGAGTCTCAAGAATGCCTCATGACACTTTCGCGTACTCTAGATATCCTGGAAATTATGCAGAATTCGAACTTCCTTTTTATTTTCCACCAATTTTGCGTGAAAACTTGATTTTTTTACTGCATAACATTTATTTTAATACGAGGGTTAAGTCATAAGTCATGGCAACTGTTTTTTCTCTGGCGAATAGGCGACAATACAAAAAATCTAAGATATACGTTTGAAAGTGTATGCAATGTACTTTCGAAAGAAGCCACCAGATGCCGTATGTGAACAACGGTGGGGTGGTAAGCACGCACCCAAGTTCAGTCTGTGAGTGACAGCGTTCGAAAATGGAGGTCATGAAGCAGGAGCAACGTTCGTACGTTAAAATAGCAGTTCTCCGTGGCAGAAATGTACGGGAATGAACTGCCGATCTGCCTCATAATAAAACACTGTTTTGTCCAATATCCTGTGTTTTGCCTCTTCCCTACGAAAGTCTCCTGCATCCAGACTTCATCTGGTGGCTTCATTCGAAGGTACATTCCATACACTTTTAAACATACATCTTAGATTTTTCGTGTTGTCCCCTGTTTGCGAGAAAAAAAATTGCCATGACTTATGACTTAACCCTCGTATTTTGATGTAATTCTTGAATATTTGAAACAAACTTGGTAAATTGAGTATACAATTAGAGTAGAGTACTTACATACTAACATTGATCAATATTTTGAACAATTTTTAATTATTGTAATCTTCAAGTATCCGTATCGGTGGGAACCTTTAAGAGTATCGGCATCGGATGGGTATCTGTGCAAAGTGGTATCGGCTCAGCTCTATTTATCACATATTTAAATAGGGAAAAATACATTTCTAAAGTCTCCTACCCCCCTTTCTTCCTTTCTTCAAACTGAACACCGAAGAAAGAAAGGTACTTTCTTCAGTGTCTAACTTGGAAGTTTCTCCGAGCGAAGGGTTGGCAACATTGGAGATTACCACACTTTCCGATCAGCAAAGTCCCTCCTCCATACACTTCTCATTTTCGAGAGATCGCAGGAGCGAATATCCATCGGAGTCTCCGGCCTCACTTACCTGCAATTTAAATGCACGGCGCTCCCCCAGTAGCGATCATTCTGTGTGATTAGAGTCTGGGGGTCGCCCTCCCGGTTCCCCCCGCTCTAATGTCGATTTGATTCTGTCTCGGGCTTTGGGATCCGGAGATTGGCAGGGTTCACTTGTTAGAAGAGGTTATTTCTATTCATGACCCGTCGCCGGCCGGGCCTCCTTGCCTCTGTTCTGTCGACTTGCAAAAATTCCTACATAAGCGCCCGGATAACTTCTTGTTTGAATCCACTTCCGCCTCTTCCCCCCACACCCTTCCTCCTTTTCTGGGACGTGCACCCTGGAACGCTAGAGCTTCCCTGCTTCCAACAAACGTGCCCGTGCTGTTACTCACATTCTTCAGTACAGGGCGTCCGTAATTTATTGGTCCCGTTTCAAAAATGTTATACAGGGGGTTCAACGACGGGAATTTCTTGATTTCTTACACTTGTGGGGATTTTGTTTTCTAAAATATAAAAATATTGCAGCACTTAATAAACATTTTTTTTGTCCGTCTGGCCTGCGTTGTTGGCTGTATCACAGTTTTCATCCTCATCGTTGCAATTACTGTAAGACGTAGTAAAGCGCCGTAAAATATCCGAAACGGTAAGAAAAGGAATAGTACAAAATGCAACCCCCAATTATTATTT
This sequence comes from Lepisma saccharinum, assembly GCF_977018435.1. Taxonomy (NCBI): domain Eukaryota; kingdom Metazoa; phylum Arthropoda; class Insecta; order Zygentoma; family Lepismatidae; genus Lepisma; species Lepisma saccharinum. The sequence goes on from NC_139232.1 coordinate 109,863,412, forward strand.
TTGAACAACTTTTAAAACGAAGATAGAAAAATGGTAATTACATCATATTTTACTGTGTACCCCCCCCCCCCCACATAGAATGCAGCTATGTAGGCTAATATCCATCTATACAACTCTAGCCCCCTCCGAAAGAATCCTGCGTACGTTGTGGCCTATCGTTTTACGTGTGCGCCATAGTCATTTGATTTGATGTGATTTTGTTACAACCTTGGTGACAATGAAGTTCGACCAGAAAGGAATACGTGATTAAATACACAGAGGCATAGGCGGTGGAATGGGTGACCCGCAGAAGTGACGCATGTGTGTAAGAGGAGGCGTGTGAGCAGGCAAGAATCGTGATCCAAGCATGTTGCACCCAAGGTCACGTAAAGAACGAAAACGGGGAACATATGCGTGACATTGAACTTCGACCAGGCACCAGACCCATACGGAAAATTCCAGATAGTGGCGCATTCGACGGAAGCATGACGTCACGGACACGATAAGGGAGTCCGCCGTATATAAGCGCGTGCTGTGCACCGAGGAACCGCAGTGCATCATCACCATGGCCAGGGGCAAACCTATTGACAACACGGTGAGGAGAAGAGTGGTGGAGTTGCAACGGGATGGACTCAGTGAACGGGAAATAGGGCGCCAACTGAACTTACCCAAGTCAACCGTCCACTGCATCATCAAACACCACCAAAATACGGGTACTACAGAGCCAGGTAAGGCCCCCGGTCGAAAACGCCTGCTGAGCGTGCGTGACCTACGGATATTTAGGCGCTATATCCAGACCAACAATCATGTTTCTGTGGCCGAATTACGACTGTGGACTCGAGAACGCTTTCACATTGAAGTGTCAACCAGAACCATTCGCCGTTACCTACAGCGATGCGGTTACCGAGTGTACAAGGCGAAACGTAAACCATTCCTTTCCATGTTGAACAAAGGCAATCGACTACGGTGGGCACGAATGTACCGGGGATGAACATTTCGGCAGTGGAACAGGGTTTTGTGGACGGACGAATCCATTTTCAATGTTGTGTACGGGAAAATACGGAAAACAGTCATTTGTCGGAAGGAGGAACAGAATGAAACAAAATGTTATGCACGTCGGGTACAGAAACCTGCGTCAGTGATGGTATGGGGATGCATGACGGCATCTGGGGTTGGCCCACTACACGTCTGTGAGGGCATTGTGAATGCACACGCCTATACACGCATACTGGAGCGGCATCTTCCCACAGTGCGAAGGCACCTGTTCCACAGGCGGCGTCTCGTCTTTCAACACGAAAATGCCAGGCCTCATACAGCGCGGCTGACAAGAGAATGGTTGACTCGCCATCACGTGCGAACTCTGCCATGGCCACCATCGAGTCCCGATCTCTCGCCCATTGAGAATGTGTGGCGTGTTCTTAAGCGACGTGTGCAACAGAGGGGACCCACGACAGTGGCTGCTCTTATCGCCTGCCTGCAGGAGGAATGGCACCGCATCGATGTGAAATACCTTGAACAACTCGTCCGCAGCATGCCCCGACGCATTGTCACAGTTATTCGCCGACGGGGCGGCGTCACACCATGGTAAACAGGATCCCCTCTAACAGTGGTCGAACTTCAATGTCACGTGTAGATGGACGAAAATGTTTTATTTTGTGTGGACACCATACATTGCTGCGTTGCAGCGGAAATTTATGTTTTACTTTGTTCCATGTAGCCTGCTGAATAAAATATGTTCAGCATATGCATGTGTTCTCCTTCTTTCACAACGCACTCCTATATTTGTGACTGGTCGAACTTCATTGTCACTAAGATTGTATTTGACGCCGCTTTTCTGTCACTTTTAACTAATCGCCACGAAGAGGATCAGTGATGATACGATTAAATTCATGGAGGTACTCTCCCAAGCCCAGGGCGAGGTTCGAAGACGGGGTCCCTGCCATTGTAGTGCGCTCTGCTAACCACTCCGCCACGGTAATCGGCGCGACAGCCATTTTAAAAACTGAACTTCGGTTCTCTTGTGAAGGCTAATAACAATAAATAATTGAGCGTGAATGAGATTCTTTCCCGCCGAATTACAACCGAGAAGATGGGATTTATCGCGCGCTGCACGCTGGGCGACGGGGCGATTAAGTGATGACGCCTCATGTGTCCTATCACTCGTATTCTTCCCAAGCTCATGGAGCGTTTCCCATAATTACCATCTTCCCAAGGACCACCTTCATTACGACGACTACCAGGCGTAAAGCGCTAATTATTGGTTCTTGCCATGCAGATCTTCAGAACCTTGGGAAGAAAGTTGAGCTGACAGCTTCGACGCTCACGTGTTGTTCTTTGAAACAGAGATAAAGCCTTGGGTAGTCAATTCATTGATTTTTAATCCCGGTCTTTCCATTGTGTTCAATGAGAATAAGGTTAATCACCATGTAAAAAGTATATTCATGCCTGCTTAAAGAACCATGGATGTACTAATATTTCCTGTGTAAAATCGTTAACTTAACAATAGGTTTCTATCTATAGGCAGGGGGAGGGTAACGGTCCCCCTTGGAAAATGAGTGCCAGCCTAAAAAGTGTATATTTCACACTATAATTTCATTTCAGTTACAGCCGGACCCTGTGGCCGAGTGGTGTCGGCCTCCGTGGCGGAGTAGATAGCACACTGCGCTGCAATGGCAGAGGTACCGGGTTCGACTCCCGGCTCGGACGTGGATGTTTGTGATTGTCTGTCCTGAAAAGTCCTGAACTAGAAATTTGAGTGAAAATGATATAAATGAATGAAGTGTGATAAAAAAATTTAAAAAAGTGGTTAGCTCATCGCGCTGTAACGCTAGGGGTCCCGGGTTCGAATCCCGCTCGGGCTTGGTTGTTTGTGAATGTCCATTCATCAATTTCATCACTCATCCCCATCTTCGCAAATTAGCCAAGAGGCACAAAACGCGAAGTAAAATAAACTAAATCAATCAAATCCAATCATTTCTGTCACAATAATTTGTGTTATTTCAAGGTCGTTTCAGGAACATGATGACTACGAACTGAAGGAGCGTTTTTTTTTAGAGGGCAACAATTTATTGGGAAAAAATATCCCTCCTCATTTGCCTCCCCCCCGGGAAAAACTTACTTGTCCCTCCTTGAAAAAAAATCCTGCGGACGTTCATGAGTGTTGTTACTAGGGCTAGGATTTTGATGCAAATGCATTTTTTTTGGTAAGGCAGAAACATTGCATAAGTAGATAGGAATATGTTTTACACGTAAGTGAATAAATTGGGATGCCTTGGTTAGGGCATTTTTGACCCTTTTTGGAGTAAAGGTAATTTTTTAAACCGTTTAAGTCATTATTCGGCCTTTTAAAAGTCATATTATGCATTTTTCTACATTTTGGTGAAAGAAGGGGCATTTTACATGCAAATGTAACCCTTTGAAGGAGAGATGTTCCCGACTCTCGTCTCATTGCCTTCAGCGCAGTTCTGAACGACTGTGTTTGAAGAAACAAAGAAATTATGTGCAGTAATGTTGATACAAGATGTTGTGTAACAATTCAGCTCAAACACTGTGATTTCCCGCTCTATCAGTAAATACATTGTCGCCAGATGCATTATTGTTAAAAAGTAAGGTGTACAAAGTTTTGTGCTCTGTATCGGACATTTTGGCAGGGAAGCAATTTGCACTCCATGGAATTTAAAGTGACTTTACAGCTAACAGCAAGTGATATTGTCCATTTCAAGTACGCTCATCTTGTGTCGGTGGAGTCCAGAAAAGTTTTTCCATCTACAAGGCTCTCTTGTCCGACAACCGACAATCATTCACTTTTGAAAATTTGCATATGATTTTCGTTGTGTACTGCAACTCAGTACTTAAAGTGTAAAAGATGACAAAAAGTTAACCTTTTTACTTGATTGATTTGTTCTTTTAAGTACACTTTATGCACAGAAAGGTTAATCGGGACTGGACCTAGAGTTTAAGGTGAGATTCGAACAACTATGTGCGTCCACCGGGTATCGAATCCGGGACCCCTTGATTACAAGGCGACGAGGCTACCAATGTGCCATCGAGGAGGCCCTAAAGTTTCTTACTTGTACCTGCTTGTACTACCATACGCAATGAACATGTGATGGATACTGTAACGTTAATTTGTAATTTGAATTTCTCTTGGTAGTTTATAAATTTGTTTTACAAATCTTTCAGAATTTTTAGGTCATTTTTCTATGTTTATAGGGCATTTTCTTGCACGTATTAGGTCATAAATGTATTTTTTAAGGTAATTTTTTGGCAATTTTAAGGTCATCAAAATCCTTGTCCTAGTTATTATTACTGTTTAAATATTTGTATGTTTCCATAAGGTGTATACTGCCCAAAGGATAGGATAGTATCTAAGGGTTCGATTCCACGTAGATGATCACACTTTAAGCTGCAGGTCCAATCCAGATAAACCCATCGGAGCATAAAGTAAACTTAAAATAAACATCGTCAAACTCTGCCCATAGTTGTAATCTATCTTGTAGGAAAATTGAAGACTGTGCATTTTTTTTTCAGTTTTCGAACGTATAGGTTTTGTTTTCAGTTTCAAGTTCACTTTATGCACATGGGCTAATAGGGACTGGAGACACAGTTGAAAGTAGGATCCGAACCATTATGTGACTCCATTGGGTATCGAACCCTTTGATTACGTTGTCACTATGCCATCGGGAGGCTTTCTATAACGTGTAGGAAAATAGAAAACTCTGCACTGTGTTTCATCTTTTACCTTATCCAAGAGTTGACAATCAACTCTGCCTGAGCTGGCACGGATATAGGAAGCCTTCACTGAGGGAGAATTGGTTTAAAAATTACCAGAGAATAAAAAGAGGCGTTTGAAATGTAGTAAAAAATATTTTTTAAAGAAAAACAGCTGACATAACTTGGTCTGAAAGTTTTCAATGATTCTGTATATGGGAGGAGCCTGACAATGATGTTATCCTCCGCATATATAAATCTGGGCCTGAGAAGCATTTACGATACTGTAGCTAATTACGAAGATGAGGATGAATGGTGATAAAATGAAATAGATGAAAGGACGATCGGAAACAGATGCGAACAGTACACAACGCAAGTCTCATGAAGGGTTACACTGGCCATGGGTCCAGACGTTAGTCTACAAAATGCAGTCCAGGCTCTACTATACCTGGAAGGGAGGTTGTGTGTGTTTTCGGAAGGAAGACACCCCTTTAGCTGCATGAGAAAAGAACCGTGTAATTCACCCTTTTGCGTGAAGAATTGTCTAATTTGAAAGTTCCTCTTTCTTGCTGTTATTCTCGTAGACCATCCAGCGTTTTGCACAGTAAATCTTCGGCATTTGAAGCCAAGAAGACGAACAAGGGAGTTGAAACGCCTTCGGAGTGGCGAAATGTACAATAACCCCTTTCGCAAGACTCTCCCTCCCCCCGTTTCTTTGAAATTCCCTTCTCGTTCTCAAGTCCCTCCTTTCCAGACTTTTATCTTAATTTCTTTACTAATTTATTTCTCATTATCGTAGCCAGCAACGTGGGGCTGTTGCTGCTAAGCGAGTCGGGTAATGAGAAATAAATGAGTGAACCGTCGAGCGCCGAGTGCCTGCGGTTAGTGTTTCCAGTCGAAGTGGGCATCCTCGTGTAATCTGTTAGCTGCGTCCAATTTATCGACAACTCCTCAGCACAAAGGAGAGAGCGGAATCGCTTAATATCACAGATTGTGTGCCTCTTGGGAGGAGGAGACGTGGTCGTTTCCACAACGGCCTTGTCCGCGCTGTTGGAAAGAGTTACGCGGAAGATTTTTGTTAAAACCCTTGGTTCGTTTCGAAGAACTGCGTTAATGTTCAGAATTCTGAAAAATTATGGTTGCCATCTCGCTTCGTCATCGAAGGTTCCGGGTTCCGGTCCTGGCCTTGGTATCGGTGTATCTTTGTGAGTGCCCATCTCGCCACAATTCATCAATATCGTCGCGATTAGTGAAAAGTACAAAGCTGGTCTTCTTTCGTGTGCAGAGAAGCCCGTCTCAGGTCGCGGAATATGCAGTATTAGCTACGTTTTATCTGTTTGACTGTTCATCCGCTACGAACCCTCAAAAACGGAATGTGCTCTGAACTGTTTTATTTCAGCTACTTTTGGCTAATTGCTAATATGAGGATGAATGATGACAAGGAAGGACAATCACAAATACAAGCTCTCAGGTTCGAATCAAGGCCTGGGCATGCGTGTTCTTTCTCCAATGTTTTAATATATAATCACTCATCCTCATCGTCGCGAATAGCCAGCTAAAAGTGGCAGAAAACCGACGCTAAGCAACGAAAGTAAAAACTTCCCTTTTCGTATTACTAACGTGAAAAGTTACGATAGTGGGTCCTAACTTTAGATTTTTATGCACTTAGTGCATTCTTATCTTGAGAAATTAAGGGGGGAGACGATCGCCGTCTCCCGACGATGAACCACGACAAATATTTTTGTGTCCGTATTTCACCTACAAATAGCTGTAACTCTTTCACGAAAGGGCTTCAGAATATTTCGGAAATGTTCCCCGGGCAGGCTGACACATAGAGATTGTATGGTAGTAGCACTTTGATTCCTCGGTGTTGGTCAATCTCTTCGACCTCACTCGAAATATTTCTATATAGGGTTGAGATCTGGTGACTGAGGAGGCCACTGAGTGCTTTGAAATCATCTTTATGTGTCAAAAACCACAACATGTGTTCAACCTTGCATTATTCTGCTGATGAACGCTCACCACATCATTAGTCTGATTCGGCAGGTTGTTTTCCTCAGTACTCCTGGCTACTGACCGTACAGCCAAGGGGAAAATCCTGGATTCGTACAATCTTTGAAGAACCTATGCTGTCACGAGAAAGTTGCAATCGAATAAAACATTTGACGATCGCAGTGTGACGAGAACCGTTGAGGAAAATGACACGCGAATCCCGTGTTCGGTTACATATCCTCCCTCCCTCCTTCCCGAGCGTGTACGTTCCCAGTTTCCGTCGCAGCTGCCGCCTGAAGTTCCTCGGATCGCGTGTCTAGCGATGATTAGGAGCCCATGACACCAGCCGACGAGCCAACTGCTGTTCGGAATTGAATTATTTCGACTTCTGAACGTTCTGCTATGTTTCTTGACACGTAACGTGCAACACCTGACATCCGTAGAGTTTGCAACGGATGTGATATCACACTAGCAATTCTCACGTATGTGTCACATCTTGGCCAAGAGGGATGGCACCCAGACCGTGACTTTATTATGTATAGTGTATGATACCTGAAAATTTTACATGCACCCAAACCAATATCTACCCAGATTATTTATTGGTAGGTCATATATTTTGTGCATTGAAGAAGGTACACTCATAAGAAAGGTTCCAGCCGGGATTCGAACCCAGGACTCCTGGCGTTGTAGCGCGCCTTGATAACGGCCCGCTGCGGATTTCGTCACGATGCCATGACATATAAGGATGTTATGTATGTATGTATTTATGTATGTATTTCTGTGTGCGGAATGATGATAGAAAGATAATTCGATAAAAATATTGTACATGTAAACAGTATGTTAGCAAGTGCAACAATAAAATTGCTTAAAAAATTAGTTCTTGTCATAAATAAGAAACTTTTTTTGTTCATTACTTGATATCAAACCGTCAGTGTCCTGCATTATTCTTTTGTAATCAATGTCGTAATATAGCTCTGGAAGTGTAACCTCAATTCAATTATATAGTAAATAAATATATAGTTAATATAAGCAATACTTATCGACAATTTTGTTGTTGTAAATTTCTCTCCACCCATTTAAAAATAAATACCCTTATCTGAGAGTTGATGTTGAAAGGGTTGAGAACGATATTCTTACTTCATTGAGGTAGATTCAGCTAAGAGAAATTGACTCCCGCCCCCCATGTGTGAAGTATTTTCAGTACAAATTTGATTTTGAGTAACTTACTTTTTTTATTGTTTTTACAGTTCGTTGTTCTTGGGCTTCATTAAATGCGAGGTGGTTTTAAGAACCGTTTACTTGAGTCGCTGACCAAATCATCGCCTGCGAGCACACCAAAAGGCCATAAAGCCGCAGCCGAACGACCCGTTCCCACAGCGTGGCATGACTAGGCGCAATATCTGGCCTGCTTGGCTGCACAAACACTTCCCAAGGAAGTGGGTGTCGGGGCAGCCAAAAACCCATTCCGCCGCTTTCGGAAACACGAAGTAACAATTAGCCAAAACAGTCTGGGCCGTCCTTTTCCTTCCTTCTCCCTTAACACTACACGGGACGGCGCAAATAGAGATGAGTGAGCGATTCTCGTGAACGGTTTCCCCGAGAACTGAACTCGAAAGAACGGGTTTTCTTTGTCTAAGAAGTACTCCTTAGGATTGGATGTCGGAGTGCGAGTTCAAATCCAAATTTTGAATCCTATGTCCGAATATTTTGTATCGAATCTTGGATTCAGTGTCCGAATTCAGAATCGTAGATCTGAGATCCGATATCTGAACCCAGTATCCTGGATTTCAGGACCGAATCTTGGATACGATATTAGTGTCTCGATAATCCGTGCATGTTAGTCGAATCCATTAGGATGTAATATTCGAATGTAGCCCTCGCATTCACACTTGGCATAGGCGTAACTTTGCGGGGGCAAGGGGGCACTTGATCCCCAAATTTTCAGCTTTATCAAAATTTACAACTTATAGGTACTTTTGTTCAGATCCAGGGAACTGAGGAGCAAAATAATAAAGAGTAATATTTGTGATTTCGCGAGCGTCACAGTTGTTTAGGAAACAATCCTGGGCGCTATTTTTATGAGATGGAAAACTTTTCGATTCAAAGCACAGCGCCTTAGACCGCATACGGACATGGAGGAGTAATAGTAATTGCAAAATCAACACATTATCAATTATGACCTGCAGCGTGGTTGCATACATGATGATCGAAACGAGGCGTCAGACAAACAAACAAAAAAGGAAAAGTTGTGTGCGTTAAATATCTGTATACGCTGTGGAAGTCTGTGCGGTTGCACCTTGTATATGTTAAATCTCGAGACTAGACCGAGACACAGTTAAATATTGTCTGGTCTCGTCTCGATATCACCCTTTGTAAATTATTCGTCTAGTTTAACCCACGGCCATTGCAGAAGCATTTTCACGTTTTCAAACTTTGGAACATCACGCATGATCTTATTTCCTTCTTCATTTACATGAAGAACAATTTCCTCACGTGCTGGTGATAAGGGGAGGGGGGAGAGGCCGTAACGTTTTCAAAAGTGCCCCACCCTGCGTGCGCATAAAATATAGAGCACGAAAAGTGCAGGAAGAAAGATGCAATGAAATTTAAATGCGACCGAACTTCGGCAGCTCGCCTTGCAGAAGCAAAAATTCAAGACTGCAGGTGAACGTTTCGGGATATCATCGCACTGTGACTGTCGTGACACCCACCACAGGTTCACGTGTGAGTGATAACGTTACACACACGCGCACGTATGCACACACATGGGAAGCCGGGGGCAATATAACTCTATAAACTAGTGCGATAAGGCTGAGAAGGCCGCGGGGGTAGAAGGAAGAGCATGTCGAACACTACTGGCACAATTTCCTACCGTTGCCTGAAATTTATCACCGTTCTCTTAGTCGCTATCACCCCCTGCGCATCAGAGATCGTTGCTCGTGTGCATTATCATAGGCAATTTGGCGCTGGCAAAATGTCTCCCTCGCATGCAATTTAAATTGCGTTTATTTTTATCCGGTCTGTGCTTCGGCACGGTTTATCAAGGCGTGTCCCCCCCTTCCCCCCTGCGAGATACGCACGAATAGTTAAAACCAGACTGATGCCGATCAATTGGGAAATAACTATCTTCTTTTCGGTGCCTCAACACTAAAATCTTATTCCATGAGCTTTTCTGATGTTCTCACCGGGGCTGAGCCGATATCGATACTTGTATAATTCGAGTTTAAAATAACAACGGGTAGTTACTGAGTTATAACAACTCATAACTCCTAAATTATTCTCATGTAGCATTATAGCACTTTAAAATGTATTGTAATAATTTATGCGAACTCCTTTCTAGACCCAGAGGAGGCAAAAAGAAAAGAAGAAAAGGTTTTTGAAACGTTACAAGTCTTTTTTAAAGTGTTGCAGTTACACCGAAAAATCGGTGGATAATTATAATAATTATAAGTGTTCCTGATTCAATTTAATGTAAACAGCATTCTTGTCGTTTGGGTTAATCTACAGAGGGATGAAAACGACGTAAAAATATATATAATACAGATATATAAAAAAGAATGCTCAATTGCGTGTTGGCGAGACGACGGGTGTAAGGAGTGACCTTTTGAGAAAACATCCAAAAACCAATCTCACTTCCCCGGCATCTTCATTCTTGCAGGGCAACAAGGCTGGTTTACCTGGACCTACGACCAACATAATGAAGGCTTGCTTTATACGAAAGCATTTTCCTTAACATTTATGCCATGACCATAATTCTACCATGGTAGGATCCATTCTATTACCAATCAGAAGCATCCTCTAGGTCACGGGTACAGTGTAATGGCGACCGCGTGCGATGTAAACAATGTATCACTTCACATTTTTTAAATCCGATAACTATTCAACCGAGAGGAATAAGGTTTCGTATTAAATGGTTTTAGGTAAAAAAGAATGGCGCTGCTTAAATACATAATTTACAGCATTTACTGTACACATGTGGAAGAGTATTTTATGGTGGAACCACAAGCAAAGAAACCTGCGTAGAGCCGCGACTCTGTGCACCGTACTCCCGCGAGGAGGGGAGGGGGAGAGTGGACCATGCTTCCTTATGGCCCGAGCTGAACGTAAGAAGGGAAAGCTGCGCGGGAACTTTTCGTCCAAGGTTTTTGTTTTCCTTGTGGTCGCTCTATAGTTTTTTTTCAATTGTAAACACCATGCACTCACCATAGATGGTGTAACTCGACCTGCCTTTCGTGCTGTATATATTATACATTGTAATCTCAAGAGCTAGCCGAAAAGTTACATGAAATGCTTCCGTGTAAAGTACTGTGTGCTATAAGCTTTTTGGATCCATTTACATAGCATTTATGCTACCAAAAATGTTAAGGCGGGTGAGTGATATCCTTTGTTTGTGCTTGTCCCTTCACAGCCTCGACTTTTAGATAGGGTGGATTTTTTTTTGTTTTAAAAAAAACAGAATCGAGTACAACTTCTTTTTTTAAAAAATCTATATGATTTAGCTTCGACATTTGGTTTAAAAGTATATCTTGTTCGAATAAATAATTTGCACTTGCAGGTGTCCATGTCTTCCGCCTTTTCTCTCTTCCCTCGGCTCTGACAAGCTTCTCAAAAAGACCGGCGGTACTATTTGAAGCAGCCGCGTCCTTTATGTTAGACGAGCGGAACTAATTGCCACTGTATATGTTTGGTGGAACACCATAAAAACAAGCATAATGTTGTGCGTATGTAAATACTACACGAACATGCGGTGTACATGTGGTCGGCGTTTATTTATGTTGTGTTTTTACGACCGATCATTACTGGTGTTATTTTCTCCAGAAAGTTGGATTGTGCAAACGAGTTCAACGAGATCGTATTTTCCCTCTTAACCCTAGCAATACCAAGGTATTTTTTGGTACACGGATTACCGGTGGGGGGGCTCAGACGCCCATGAATGTAATTTCAATTGAACTGGACTGATGTGTGTTTTCTGTCATTTGTACATATAAGTCAACTAATTAGACACTACTTTCATGTTTTGTTATGGATTATACATGAAAGACCAATTACATAATGATTTTTAAGTAATTATAGAAAATCATTGTAACATTTATTACTTTTCTTCAATTACAATGTTAATAATTGGAACAATGCTTAAACTGTGCAAAATTCTAGCAAAGTTATCTTTTTTTTCTTTTTCTACTACCCATACATTCATTATTTCATATTGTTACTATAGTTTAGCTATTGAATATATCCTCTCATGTATTGAAATACCTTTCTTTAATACGTCATTGCGAAATCTTTCCTTAGAATTACCAAGGGGTGGCCCTTTGAAGCCCATAAACAATATCAACGAAATAAAGTAACTTTTTAATGAACATTTTTGGTAAAAATCACGCGATGTCTTTCTAAATATTGCAAAGAACAATTACTATTTTTTGGAAATTTTTACATTGATGGATATACGTGTAATACACAAAAAATGAATCAGTTGGCCTGAGAGCCCCCCTTGGTATTGCTAGGGTTAAACCGTTCTTTGACTTATCTCTGTAGGGTAATCGCGACGATGAGGATGATGCGATGAAGGAACACTCAAAAAGGCTTGTTGAAGCCTCGACACAAACCCGAAACCTTCCCAATATTCACAAGCTAATATTATTCCATACCTAGCTCAAGTCTGAATTGAAGACTCTTGCCTCCTTCAGCATCGTCCCTGTTCGATTCTTGGTGGAGGCACATCGCACACTGGTTCGATTGATTGATTGAGTTGGTGTTTTGGTGTGCATTTTATGCACATGAAGGCTAACCGCGACTGGGCCAATCAGTTTAAAGTGGGATCCGAACCACCGTGTATCGAACCCGGGACCCCTTGATTACAAGGCGACGACACTACCACTGCGCCATCGGGGAGGCCCGTACACTGGTTTGAATACCACTTTAAACTGTAGGTCCAGTCCCTATTGGCCTATCTGTGCATAAAGTGGACTTAAAACAGCAATTAAATTAAATGTAAAAAGTCCTAATCCCAGAGACAAGCGACTGGTGCAGCTTGTTTTGTCGCTTCGGTTCGAAACCTTGCATTGATTATTGTGGGTTCGCTTTCAAGCGACGCGTGCCGCTTCGGTCTGAAAGCCCCCAAGAAAGATTTCACGCCGAAGCGACAAACGGCACGCGACACATGCCGCTTAGGAACGACCCAATCAACAGTAATGTTGCTTCACGTAACATCATGACTAGCCGCTCAAGCCTGCGTTCGATTGGTGAAATTCCACAAGCGACACTTGTCGTTTCGGTGTGATATCTCCTTTAGTGTGTGTCTCGACAAATCCCGGTATCATTCTTATTAGGCTAAAATTTCTAACCGTTCTAATGTTTGAGACTGCCATAAAAGTTCGCTGAAATTCGCCGATGTCTTCCCTAAAAGTCGACTCTTTAATATAATAAAACTAACTCCACATCACGTGATTCTGTGGAGAAAGGAATGTGTAAACAAATAAATAAAGGTGGACACGCCAGGAACCAGAAGGAAGAGGCGAAATGAAGCGTCCTCCGAGCGTCCCCCACGGCTCGGGAGTCCCCCCGGACAACCGCAAGGTAGTCGAGAAGGGGAGGGGGACTTATATAAGCTGCCGCCGCCAAACACCTCTAGGTGTCGGAACGAAAACCCATACCGCAGTTGCCATGGCAACAGAAGCCAGTCATCTGGCAGGAATGGCCCCGCTCCGGTTCCTTTCATAATAAAAGCGCATCCTACAGTAAATCGGCGTCGCCGGGAAGGGGGGTGGGGGACGTGCGATATTTCTAAGGGCCTCCACCTGCTACGATTAGAAAGAAGATGCTCTTGATTAAAAGAAAGGGGCGGAAAACCGAACATATCTGATAGATTTGTTGATAGGAAATTGAATCTACCGCATAACATTTTTGCATCAGTGAGTTCAATTTTTTCTGATCCACACGACATATTTCTGATAAAGAAATTTACTATGTACAGTAGTAACGACACGAGCTGGCTTCCGAGCCAGAAGCCCCAGGTTCCAAACCTGGTCCGGCATTGTTAGAGTTATTTCCCTATTTGCAAACAATTGTGATACAAGGACGATGGAGAACTGTATAACGTTGTCGCCCTGTAAACAAGCTGTTCCGAGTTCGATGCCCGAAATAGGCACATAGTAGTTTAGATCCCACTTTAAACTCCGGGTCCAGTCCCGATGAGCCTATCTGTGCGTAAAGTGACTTAAAAACTCAATGTCAATTGTGATACAAAGGATGGTCGTCGAAGACATTTGGCGATGCCGAATTTTACCCGCCCACAAAACTGAGGAAAGGGCCGTATATAAACGAAAACGAAAATTTAATAACCAAAACGACTGTGTTCATATACGAGGAAAATTCAACAAATACAATAATAATAATATGGTTGCATCTTGCATACAACGTGAATGAACACTACAGAATTCTAAAAAATGGGAGGAGGGGCAGCTGGCGTGAAACCGAACAGCGCATTTGTTCATTTATTTCACGCCGATCATTTTGCAGTATTGTCGTAACGGAACGCATGACAGTATCGTGCGGTGTCAACAAAGCAAAAGGGGAACACAATAAAATCCGCAGTGAATCCACACCATACTGTGACAATCAGAATGCAACGGCTGTGTCAGCGCCACATTTCCACCTGGTGGCGAAAATTTGAACTATTTTTTTACGTCTGCATTCGCTTGCCGATAGTCTGATTAGCCTCTATACCAATGCCTCGAATGGGCTCCAGAGGGCTCCGAGTCGGGCAACTTTAATTCTGACCACCCGGTATAAACTGCGCCCTTATATCAAAATGTTAAAGGAAAGTTCTTTAGTTGGTTTCCCTGTATTTTTTCATTTTGAAGATCTGTAGCGGGCTTCGTAATTTTACATACTAGTTATTTTGTCTTAAGATTTTCAATTTCGAAGGAAGTTAGCAGCTTCTGTAAATCCGTGCAGATTGGCTGAGGGAGCGAAACAGGGGGAGGACAATGAAACGTAATGGCGTGTTAGGAAGGTGCTTCTCGCTTCGGGAGGAAGTTGAGCCGAAACTTTCTTCGCAACAAAGTCCCATCCGGTTATCAGTTTAATTCGAGAACAGCGTAATTTTCCCTGTAATCGGAGTCGGTCTGGAGTTAGTTTCGCCCGGGTCCTGTAACCGCTCTCGGGTGAACTCGCCAGAGAGCGGGAAGGAAAGAAAAAGGCGGGAACGGGAAAAAAATGAAGAGCACCGAGTTGGTTCGGCTTCCCTTTGGTCCGATTAGTCCACGCTCCGTTTCCTTCTCTTGGAAAAGGAACACCTCTTGGACTCAAATGACCGTACGTATGTAAATTAGCGTCTGTGCGAGGAGTGAGAAGCTGGGGGGATCCCTCTAATCCAGCCCTCCTTTTTAATGGCCGCCGTCCGCCCGTAATCAATGGCACCCACGACTTGCACAAGAGTTTACTCCGAGAGGAGGGTGGGGGGTGCCGCTGTAAGACACTCTAATTTGCAGCTTTCGGTAACTCTGACCCCTCTCTCTCCTGCGTGTGTTACGAGAATTGACCGCAAGAGCGCGCTGGTGCTGGAAACTTCAAACGGCGATTCCAGAAAAAGAAGTAAAAAGCGAAATAGATCCGGGAAAAGAGGGAAGTGGAACTTGTCGGAATTGGATCCTTGTGAAGTGGGAGATTTTGCATTCCAATGCGACCAGTGCTGATGGAAGAAAGGGCCCAAAAACAATAGAAACGAAATATTCTTTTCAGAGGGAATGCTTGATGAAGAACCACAGAGCAAATTATGAAATAGTACAAAGGGAGGGTGTAGTTCTAATGCAAATCGACCTTGCTACCAGCAGCGTGAAGTGTATTCCCGGATTCGATTCCCGGTGAAGGCATGTCGCATGGTGGTTCGAGTTCCACTTGAAACTGTAGGTCCGGTCTCGATTAGCCTATCTGGGCCGACGCTAGGGCAGACGTTTTCGAAATTTCCTCTTCTTTCAAAAAACAGTTTATGATATTCCAAAATCTGAAAGTTTGCATCAGCTTAGAATTCCTTGTAGAGCATTCGCGTGAATCCTCGTGTGGTTTGCTTTCCCTGTTGTCTAGATATTCACAATAGTTTCGTGTGTACGTAAGTCTATTTAACTATTGATACATCGCGATTAGCCAAAAGTAGCAGAATCTCTGGAGCAAGGACGCGCATAGCGGTAGAGAAGGGAAGAATGTGAGTGGACGGAGCGAAGCAGTACACGTTGACAGAGCGGCTGCTAACTGCAATCGCTTATCTCGCGTCACTACTTGCGCAGAGAAGTCTTTTCGTTCGCTTCCTCCAGAGATTCACGGGATATAGTATAAATAACATAAATACGCGGTAGCTCAGTCGTTATGGCGTCTGAGTACCGTGCGAGGAACCCGGGTTCGATCCCGGCGGGGGAGAACCGGGATTTTTTTCCACCTGTACAAGCGGCTCCGGCGCCCACCCAGCGTCGTATAAAGTGGGTACCTGGATGAAACTGGGGGGTAAAGACGGCTAGGGGCGTGGTGCTGATCACATCACGCCCCACCTTCGGCCGTGATCAAGGAAGTGTGGAACCTTAACCCCACACCCCCTATACGCCTTCATGGCGTTGTGCATAACACAGGGGAGCACTTTACTTTTTTTTCCGTACTTTATTACAATATAGTATATTTTTTGCTTTGATTGTGTCGTACATTTTGGGACGCCGG
Organism: Lepisma saccharinum; assembly: GCF_977018435.1. Classification (NCBI taxonomy): domain Eukaryota; kingdom Metazoa; phylum Arthropoda; class Insecta; order Zygentoma; family Lepismatidae; genus Lepisma; species Lepisma saccharinum. Next base: position 109,879,798 of record NC_139232.1, read on the forward strand.
TATGTAATGATCTATCTGGTAAGCCTACAAGTGGTCAGGGCGGCGCTGTTTTCTGGTTTTCGAAACCGGATGTTACTTTTTTCGATTTTCGAATTATGAAAGTCAACGTACTCATTTTTTCCTGCTTTCGGGTTCAGTTAGGTTGCATCCATGTCTCGTATCCTTGCAGCACCACGACCCGCTTGCCAACCATGTACTGCGGGATGCCTGCTCGTCAGGATGCCTGACTTCAGCCACCCCGTTACTTGAGGGTCCTTATTTCACGGGAGTCTTATTGATCCCGATTCAGGAAGGGGAGATTTCTCGTTCCTTAATTGTGCCCTCACTTGATTGAAGCAGTCCGTCCTTGAGAGAACTTAATTGGAGAGTTAGGCCCACTGGGTGCCCTGCCGAGTTCTTTCGCCGATGGTGCTTTAAAAAAAATCCATGGCGACGAATGAATGTTCTTATATTTATCCGAATTAATGGATTACTCCATGCCATGCGTGTTCTTCACGTGACCCCTTCATTAATTTCATGCGATCGACACTCATCATCACCGTCGCGATTAGCGAAAAGGAACAGAGAAGCGACGCTAAATAACTAAAATAGGAATTGAAAAGCTGTCGTGCGCCCAGAATGATTGATATAAATTATCACTAGTTTTTCTGAAATTCATGAACTTGGGAATCATAAGTTGCAGATTTCAATAATTATAAATTTGTAAATTTTTTTTCTGGGGAACATTTTTGTACAGTCGCGGCCAATTCTGGGTTTGAGTTTTTGAGGTTTTGTTTTCAATCCACAGATAGGCTAATCAGGACTGGGCCTGCAGTTTATATCGGGGTTCGAATCACTATGTGCCTCCAACGGGTCTCAATACCCCTTGATTAATTTCGACGGCGTTACCACTACGCCATCGGGGAGGCCAGTTCTGGGTTGTAACGATCTCAATGAGTTCCTATGGGATTACTACATTCCAGAATTGAATAATTCCATAGCAACCCAGTGGGATCGTTACAACCCAGAAATTTCCGTGACTGTACAAGATGTTTAAAAAATCTGGCTGAAGAAAAAGTAGCTGTGAAAGTAACTCTGTTACTTCAAGTAACAAAGTTGAAGTAAAGCCTTTCCCTGCACATTTCAAGATATAAGGGAGGTGTGAATGTAGGAGTTCCACACTTTCACAATATTGGACATTCTGAAGGTGATGAAGCGGGCCTCCATCCTCCACTCACATTTGCTTCACGGTCTCATGCAGCAAGTCAGTCTTATCTTAACCTGTCATCTGTTTTACATTCCAAATTGTGTTTCCTCTATTTAAACTCGTTGTATTTATTTTCCTTTTCTTCTTATTCTTATTAGATTATTTTTTTATGATTTCTCTCACTTAATACTGATTTTATTCTTGTGTCTGGGTACGGTGATGCCCCCACTGTTTTTTTTTTAACATTACTGATAGAACTCCTATTTCTAGGCTACTTGTCGTTTACATCTCTTATCTATGTAGGGATTGAATTGTAATACATACATAGATTATTATAAATCATTATAAAATATATAATAATATAATATACGAGTTCCAATGTATAATCTAGATTTATCACATAATATTCCGTACACGGTGAGATATTTATCCTTGTGCGAGATACAATACATCCTGATGAAGTTGCTTCGTGAGAAAGTGATGTGGCCAGCACCAATCTCCGGCTGCCTTCACTCCCCTGGGTTGCTTTGATTGATTTGCTTCATTTTACTTTGCTTGTTGTGCCAGTTTGCGAAGATAGGGATGAGTGATGACATGAAATTGATGAATGGACACTCACAAACATCCATGTTCAGGCCGGGATTCTAACCCGGGACCCCTGGCGTCGTTGCGCGATGTGCTAACCAATCCGCAACGGGTGCCGCTCCTGGGTTGCCTACGAGTATCCATTTTATTAGAGGCTGGTGAACCCTAGAACCGCTTCATGCAGGAACAATGCTGAAATCACCTTTAAAAAAGTAACTGCCGTAGAAGCGAGTCGTCACTTCCAAACACTGATCGTGGGTGTCGGGTTTCATCGCACCCGAAAAACAGTCTTGGTGCTCAAAGGGTACCTTCGAAAGCTTCGCTCTCTCGATTCTCGAATAACGCAGAGGTATATATCATGTTTCGGGGCGTCGGGTGGCGAGGGGCGCGTTAACTCTCCAGCCCCTGCACATATTGTTGGCAGACGACAACGAGATTTTCGAGAGTTCGCTTCTCGAAACACGTGTCGGTGTAATATCAGCAAGCAGACCGAAGTCACGTCCCGCCGGTTCAGCGGTTTTCCAAGCCTCCTCTGCTTGATCAATGAAGAAGTTTCCCTCCGACCCTTGGTGCTTGCTTCCCCCGTCGGTTTAAAGGATCGATAGCATATCCCCTCTTAACGCTCTTCCTTCGTTCCCCTTCTCCCTGGCTTCAGACGGGAGCAGGTGGAGTGAAATTCCCCCTATTGTAGGGAAATTTTTGGATGGTTTTTTCCTTAAACGTGGGAAATATCCCTCCATCTAAGTAGATTTTGGAGAGACTTTTCCTGGCAGTTGGGAAGTAGATATCTACCCGTGAACATTTTTTGCTAAGAACTGAAAAAATTCTCGTAGTAAGCAGTTTTGAAGATAATCAAGATAATCTGAGGAATATCCCGTCATTGGATGAAATTTTCTAGAGAATTTTCCTTACAGTTGGAAATATTTTTCCATTCAATAAATTATTAAATTGAGAGCTGGAAAAATTTTAACAGTGAATTTTTTAAAATAATTTTTCTTAAATTTCCAAAATAAATCTCCACAGGGGGAAGTTGGGAGAGAAGTTTTCTTACAGTTTGGAAATATTTCTTCATCCAATTGGATTGAGATTTGGAAAAAAGTTCTCACAGTAGGCAGTTTTGGAGAGAATTTGCCTTGAAATTGGAAAATATCTCTTCATTTAAGGACATTTTTAATCTATGGAGTTTCCCTTACAGTTTGGGAGAAATATTCCGACATGAAAAATACCCGTCAAGCTCAAGGAGTTTGTTCGAAGGTTCGATTCCTGTTAAAAAAATTTAAAAATAAAAAAAAAATCGCTCCAGTATGGCACCCTTTCATCGTGCCATCTCGTTGAGTTCTTGACTCGCTAACTCAGAAGGTTCGAGTCCTGGTCCGGGGTCGATCTCTGTGGTGGAATGGCCTATCACAACACGCGACGACGCCATTGGTCCCGGTTTCGAATTCCGGCCTGGGCATGGTGTTCTTTGTCAGTGTCCCTTCATCAATTTCATCATCCCTCATCTTCCTTCATTTTCGCGATTTGCCAAAAGTGGCAGAAAATCAAAGAATCTTGGTCTGGCCATGGATGCGACTGTTCATCACTTTCATATAATCATAATTCATGGGGTGTAAGGGGGTGACCCTTTGCCAACACGCCCAAATATCAACCTCACTTCCATGTTGTACACTTGGGAGTGTATTTTGCAGATACCTATAGGGCTTTCTTGTTTGCTGTCCAAATGTATTTGTCCCTTCATCTATTTCATCTTGTTACCATTGATCCTCATCTTCTCAACTCATCTACTTCCTCTCATCTTATCACCTTTCATCCGCATGTTCGCAATTAGACAAAACTGGCAGAAACGTAAAGTACAATAATTCAAGCAATCAATGGTCATTGTCGCGATTAGCCAAGCGTTGTTAAGTAAGAACATATAAAGATAGAGGTCTTCAATACACCCTATTAGACAGGGTGCGAAATCCTGGGGCCCCCAACCACCTACAATCTTGGCCTCAAAAATCCCCCCACCAAAAAATTTCGGGGGGAAGAGTTTTTGTTACAGCAAACAAAAGATAAGCAATTACTTTTAATTTCAAATATACTTTACTAAGAATAATATAAAAAACGTACACAAATTAGTGTAGTTGTGTTGAATGCTTTCTCTCTCTCAGAGATCATTAAGAAAGCTACATCAATACGCACAATAAAAGTAAAACAGGAATGCAAAACAATAATAACTATGAAATCTAATTGATTTATGTTAATATAAACCAAAACTAAAGAAAATTTATATTAAAAACCATTTCAACTATTTCGTAATTTATGGACATTTTTAACCAGTTAGTAAAGGACGTACTTTGCTACTTTATAATATATGATATATTTAAAAGTAACAAATTTATTCATTTTTGGGTAATTGATAATAATAATATATTTTTAATATAGTAATTTGTTTTTACTTTTAAATACATTATAAATATGTATATTGTATAATTTATATGTATGTTTGTGGGGAGGGGGGTTTGTAGATTAAGATCTTTCTCGCCCACCAGTCCTCTTAAATGATTTCGCACCCTGCTATTAGAACATGCTTACAGCAATGTAAGCAACAGCAATGTTGTGAAGAGACAAAGAAGCGGTATGGAAGCCCTGTCCTTGCAAGGCAGGTGGGAATTTCTCTCAGGCACGCTCGCACAGGGAGAAAAAAAACATCCGCGAAAGGAACAGGATCTGATCTGATCCCCCAGTAGATTATCCCCAAATTTTCCGCCTCGGGTGCGAAATACGTAAACACCGTCAGGGTATTGGTGCAGGATTAAAGAGCTTCTTCTTCAGATGTATTGACTCTCGACGCGGACGCTCTTCTTCCCCCTTCCAATACAGGACTTCCGATCCGGTGGCTTACTCGGAAAAATCCCTCGGCGGGGAATAAATTCCCTTTCGATGGCAAAAATCCCTTTTCGAATGAAAAATTCCCTCTCGTAAGTGGAAAACGACAAAACTCCTGTACGGAAGGAAAATCGTGTTTACTTCGGTACTAGGAGAAGGGGGCTGGAGGCAATTCCCAGTGCGTCGCTTTGCTGCTTCTTTAGGTTCGTTGTGACGATGAGGATGAAAGGTTACTAGTTGAAATTAATCCCCTCCCCCAGCTAGCAATTTTTTTGCATAGCATCCCCCAGCTGTCTCTCATCTTTACCATGTTAAAACATAGGAGCACCCCCCCCCTCCCTCCCAGCTATACCAAAGGCTCGACCAAATATTCAACCGACGTCCGTGGCGGAATAGTTAGCACGACACCAAGAGCCCGTATTCGAATCCCGGATGGGCATTGTTGTTCTTTTTGTGTCCCTTCAATTTCATCATATCAGCACTCATCTTCATCTTCGCGATTAGCCAAGAGTGGCAGAAAAGCGAAGTAAAATAAACTGAGTCAATGAGTTGTGACGTGTACTGCGTGTTCGAACATATTCAAGATAAAGTTATTCGATCGTCGAAACGAGTCGTCAAACAGAAAGATGTTATTGACAGAAGTTGATTGCCTCACTGAGTCGCGTACGCTGTGAAAATCCGTGGGGTGACACCTTGTAAAGGAAAGTGATTCCCTGTGCTTTGCACCACGCCATGAAGGCGTGTAGGGAGTGTGGATTTAGGGCCCCACACTTTCTTATTCACGGCCGAAGGTGGGAGTGATGTGATCAACACCATGCCCCCTGGCTGCCTTTACCTCCTCCCCCCTTCCCCGAGTTTCCTCCAGGTAACCACTTTATACGACGCTGGGTGGGCGCCGGAGCCGCTTGAACATGTGGGGCGAAATCCCGGTTGTCCCGCGCCGGGGGTCGAACCCGGGTCTCTCGCACGGTAGTCAGACGCCCTAACGACTGAATGTGTTGTTAGTAGGGATGGCTAAATCTGTATAAAATTTTATCCGGATATCGGATATGCGGATTATTGGGATATCCGAATATGTCCATTATCCGGAAAGTTTTATCTTTTATCCGTTTTACGGGCTATGCATCCACATACTCTTGTATTCGTCATTTTCTTATATCACTGTACGGATTTTCTACAAATCGTCCATCAGATATGTTCTATTCGGATTATCAGGATATCCGAATTCTCCGGATATTCGAATTTATGAGTTGAATCAGAAAGGGATATCGTATAATTTTATATCCGAATATCCGTTTTGTGTGCATTCCTAGTTGTTATTATTACTATATATTCCGACTCTAGAAAAGATCGAGAACGAAACATGCACTTACAAGCTGAGACGAGACCGAGAATGGCACGTCCAGCGTGCTACCTCACTATATCTGGCCAGATCTCGCCTCGTCTCGGTTGAAACCTCAAGCTGTAGGTGCAGCGAGCGAAGCAGTTGAAATATCCGTCCGCGTGCGAGTGCGTGCGTCGGTTTCAACATCACGCAAAATTGCAATCGTAGTTAGCTCTTTGAGGCACAACGAGTACGCAGATAACTTTACGATGTGAAAGTAATAATGATCAAACTGATGCGACGAGCTCTCATGATTTATGGTTCTTCGCCCTTTTTACACTCCTTCTGCACGAAGGCCATTCCGTCGGACTGCATGCTCAATGCAGAAATCCGCCGCTTCAATTTCTCATGTATTCAGTTTTGACACTTGAGTGCTTTCGAATATTCGCGTGCTTTTTTTAACAGCATGCATATATGGATAGTGCTCGGTAACTGATGGATAGTCACCTTTTTTCTTGTCGTGGTCTTGCAGATGGTGCTAAATGTAAGAGTAATCTGTTTAATTTCAGTCCTAGCAGGAGTAATTACCATATTATTAACAGACCGAAATCTAAATACTTCATTTTTCGATCCATCAGGAGGAGTGAGATCCAATTTATATCAACATTTATTATGATTCTTTGGACATCCAGACGTATATATTCTAATTTTGCCAGGATTAGGAATAATCTATCATATTATAACCCAAGAAAGAGGTAAAAAAGAAACCTTCGGAGTATTAGGAATAATTTATGCAATAATAGCAATTGGTTTCTTAGGATTTATTGTAGGAGCACATCAGGAGCGTATATTCTAGACAAGCTAAGCTATCTGCGAAGCCTGAAGTCTAGAGAATAAAATACAGAAAAAAAATCGATCAGAAATTGTAAATAATATTATTTATATCAGTGAGATGATGCTGATTCTGGAGTTCGCAACGTGATTTCTTATGAGTTGGCAACCTGATTTCCTATGAGTTGGCAACCTGATTTCCTATGAGTTGGCAACCTGATTTCTTAGGAGTTGGTACATTTATTTATGTTCATAGCCTAGTACCACGTGACATTGTGAGATAGCCAAGATCTTAGACTCAGTATACGGCACTGGAGCACATCATATATTTACTGTAGGAATAGACGTAGATACATGAGCATATTTTACTGCAGCTACAATCATTATTGCTGTACCAACAGGAATTAGATGAATCGCCACATTACACGGAACACAAATTTACTACTCACCATCCATAATATGAACCCTAGGATTTATTTTCCTATTTACCATAGGAGGATTAACAGTACTAGGAAATTCATCATTAGATATTGTATTACACTATCTTTATTTTGCATTTTCTAAACTTGTCAGTACGTAGATAGCACGATAGATATGAATAAATAGATTGATAAGTCAGTGGCTTGGTTTTTGAAGTGAAGTGTGATGAAATGGTGTAGTTTTGTGTACCTGTAGCAAATATATATTTGGCCGGCCTGTGTGGCGGAGTGGTTATCACTAGGGAACGGAACTTTATGTGCTAAAAAAAACTCAGAAATAATTATTTTTTATGTGTCATAACATAACCCACAGCTCTACAGCACCTTGAAGGGCCTTGGCTTACCTACCGACTGCTGGTCTCCCTCCCACACTGTTCCTCCGTCACCTGTTTATAGCGTGGAGGTCTCAGACCAGTATTGGGGTGATGGGTGATCAGCCCGACGAACCCCCAGCCGTTATTGTAGGTCTTCTTGACCAGGTTACGCTCACTCACTCGGAGCTTCCCAATTTCCTCACGATGGTGGGTTGCCACAGGCAACTATACGCAGGCCGAATAAATTCCGACCAGAGCCGGATTCGAACCTACGCCGTCCCGCAGCGAACGATCTCAAGACGAGTGAACGCCTTAACCCGCTCGACTACGGAGGAGGACTTTTATGTGTCATAAATGTTGAAAATATGTGATAAAAACCGGAAAATATGTGACAAAAATAAAAAAAAAACATTTGGTAACAAAACAAAATATTACATCCATTTTAAACACCTGAAATCAGTTTCTAAATGCTTACCTCTTAGCGAGCTATTTTTTGGAAGAGTTGCAGTGGATCACAATAGTTTTTTTTTCCAACTTCTTTATTGTAAATCTGTAACGATTATCTCTAAAAATCATGTTATATTGTGGGAAAAACGCTCCACGTCACAAGAAACAATTCTTGCATATTTCAAGCACGAAATGTCACTAATGCTGAAGTTTTCCAAAGCTTCCTCTTCCTCTACTTCACCTTCCAAAACACGTGCAATTTGGCACAAAGTTTGAAAACTTTGTTTTTTTTCCCAAAAAATTCTGTACATTTAGACATTAGCGTTAGATCCAGTGGAGCTAATCTTTTCCCCCAATAGGATCGTAGGCGAGGCAGCAGAAGTCTGCCAGAGTGCGTGTTCAAAGACAAAACAAACCGAACACACTCGATATGAAAGAGGTGCGAGATTAAACATTTTTCCTTCCAGGATTTCGAGGTAGCTGAAGTCAATGAGCGATTTTATGTATTTAAAATGAAAATTTGCAAAATATGTATTTACATACGGGAAACTGGAAATTGTGTGTTTTTATGTAAAATAAAATTTGCTGTGTTGACATATAAGGCTATGATCAGAATCTTGGCAAAAACGAGGGTCTCTATCTTATCGCAGAAACAAACATTTATTTACCTAAAGTTCCGTTCCCTAGTCATCACAGCACGCTACGACGCCAGTGATCTCGGGTAGGAATCCCTGCCTGAGCAAGGGAGTTCCTTGTGAGTGTCCTTCCAACAATTAAATCACTCATCCTCATCGTCGCGATTAGCCAAAAGTGGCCTAAAATAGAAGTAAATAACCTAATTCAATCAATCCAATCCTATGTCTCTTTTTTTTTTTAAAAAAAAAAAAAGAATGGCAATTCGACAATTTGAACTCCTGTAGTAGACGTATAGTCTGCAGTTACATCAGTAGTCTCTACTTTCTCGCACTTTTATTTCACCTATTCCTTTACACGGGCTGGTTTTCTGCAGGTGATGATTAGTTGACGGTTTTATTTGAATTTCTGAACCTCTCTTTGGCCACAGTAGTGAGCACTAGCGTAAACAGGCTATTTTTTTCTTCGGAGGGGTCTGGAATTGTAAAGATGGTTATTATTACATAGGTGCGTTCTAGAGGGAGGCGGGATACGCTGTACAACCTTGGTCAAAGATGAAAAAATACCATCGAGTTTCATTTTAAATGAGGTTGCATTTACTTTTTGGTTTTCCCGAGGTCTTTACTGCTTTCATTTTATTTGATTTTATTTTCTCAAAATTTCGGGAGGGGCTTCAGCCCCATCATCTCCCCCCCCCCCACGTACCTTTGGACTTGGATGGTTTCCACGCTTCTCCTCGAAGCTGTCCAGGGGAGACATTTATTTTTATTTCTTCATCTTTTTCGCGAGAGATGATTTTTCTTAAATACGCCCCCGTTACACAAATCCACTTAGAAAACATTGGCTAATACCGGGGATTCAATGCGCTTTATTATATCAGTGTAGCTCTCCGGCGCTTTAAAAACCCTGCAGCAACCTTTGCAAAAACTCCGCAGCAATTGACTCCTTTCATCCGATGCCTTTAACATCGATCAAGGTTGCCAATTGACGGAACCCTTTGTCAGCAGTGTGTAATTTCGTTCAGTGAGCCGCTATGTTGTTTTTCTTCTTCTTTTCTCCCACTCTTCGCCTCAATCCAGGATTTTTGTTTCGGCTTCCATTCCGCGAACGATGGACTAATCAGTATTGCCAACTCTTGTCAAGGAAAGTCTCTAAATTGTTGTAGCGAGAGACATCCAGGGTTCTCAGTAACGTGGAAAGTCGTCCAAATCAACCTATATATGCGTGAGTAAGTCGGGGAATTTTCAGAATACTTGTTAAGAAATCTGAATAAGTCAGCGAAAACCTAGTTTTTTTCAGGGACCTGTAACGTAACGCAATTCATTGGTATTTGTCACCGTTCCGCGTTATTTCCGTACCGGGTACCGCGTACCGGCCCAAGTGCTGTGGACCGTTCCAAGGAAAATACCAGAACCTCTTGGTAAGGCGAACAGTAACGCTTCTGCTATACCGTTCCGTTCGTACCCGAGAGTGCTTCGGGGACGACAGCTTTGGGTACACAGAGTGGAACGTTAAAATACCCGTACCAGAAAGCATGGAACTTGTTCCTTATCTGAATGCCGGTTCCGTTACGGTACGTACCTCTCCTTAGAATCATACCGGTACAAATTCATGATGGGTATATCTGAACTTTAGGATCGGGTACAATTGTAACAAAACCTATTTTCAGCAAATCAAATGGGTATTGAATGGATCAGAAAATATATGTCATGTAACTCTTCATTTTAAAACTTTCATTGTTGAATTCTTGAAAAATCGATAAGAACTAATATTAATTGAGGTTGTAGGCAATAAAATACAAATTGTATATATATAAATAAATATGGAATCGTGAGATTCGCTATTAATAATGTTACTTTTATATAACCAATACACGTAATATTGGGTGCAAGGTGAACATATTTAAAAGAAATATTTTCAAGCAAGATATTGAAAGTTCGACATGATGATAGTTTATGTAATTAGAATATTACCAACTAATAATACATGTGGAAAAAAGGGAAAGTTAATGTACGCCATATTGAGAAATGTTACCATTTAAGTTACAGATCTGAAATTCGGGTTGACCTGGCATTGCCAATCAAAATTATTTTGGTAAAACTGGAAATTAGACGCCATATTGAAAAATGTCACTTCTTAAGATAGAGAAGTGAAATTCGGTTTGGTGGTAGATCTTGCTAATTAGTGCATGTTAAATCAACATGATTGTGGAAAACCGGAAGTTGATGGACGCCATATTGAAAAATGTTACTTCTTAAGATAGAGAAGTGAAATTCGGTTTGACGGAAGCTTATGTGAATTAGAGCATGGCAAATTGACATGATTGTGGAAAACCGGAAGTTGATGGACGCCATATTGAAAAATGTCACTTCTTAAGATAGAGAAGTGAAATTCGGTTTGGTGGTAGATCTGGCTAATTAGTGCATGTTAAATCAACATGATTGTGGAAAACCGGAAGTTGATGGACGCCATATTGAAAAATGTCACTTCTTAAGATAGAGAAGTGAAATTCGGTTTGGTGGTAGATCTTGCTAATTAGTGCATGTTAAATCAACATGATTGTGGAAAACCGGAAGTTGATGGACGCCATATTGAAATATGTTACTTCTTAAGAAAGAGACGTGAAATTCGGTTTGACGGTAGCATATGCTAATTCGTGTATGGCAAATCAACATGATTGTGGAAAACCGGAAGTTGGTGGACGCCATATTGAAAAATGTTACTTCTTATGATAGAGAAGTGAAATTCGGTTTGGTGGTAGATCTTGCTAATTAGTGCATGTTAAATCAACATGATTGCGGAAAACCGGAAGTTGATGGACGCCATATTGAAATATGTTACTTCTTAAGAAAGAGACGTGAAATTCGGTTTGACGGTAGCATATGCTAATTCGTGTATGGCAAATCAACATGATTGTGGAAAACCGGAAGTTGGTGGACGCCATATTGAAAAATGTTACTTCTTATGATAGAGAAGTGAAATTCGGTTTGGTGGTAGATCTTGCTAATTAGTGCATGTTAAATCAACATGATTGTGGAAAACAGGAAGTTGATGGACGACATATTGAAAAATGTTACTTTTAAAGAAAGAGACGTGATATTCGGTTTGACGGTAGCTTATGTGAATTAGAGCATGGCAAATTGACATGATTGTGGAAAACCGGAAGTTCATGGACGCCATATTGATAAACGTTACTTCTTAAGATAGAGAAGTGAAATTCGATTTGGTGGTAGATCTTGCTAATTAGTGCTTGTTAAATCAACATGATTGTGGAAGACCGGAAGTTGATGGACGCCATATTGAAAAATGCTATTCCTTAAGATATACGAGTGAAATTCGGTGTAATGGTAACTTATGGTAATTAGTGCATGGCAAATAAACATGATTGTGGAAAACCGGAAGTTGGTTGACGCCATATTGAAAAATGTGAAATTTGGTTTGATGGTAGATTATGGAAATTACAGCATGGAAAATCAACATGATTGTGGAAAACCGGAATTTGGTGGACGCCATATTGAAAAACGTTACTTCTTAAGACAGAGGAGTGAAATTTGGTTTGATGGTAGCTTATGGGAATTAGAGCATGACAAATGAACATGATTCTGGAAAACCTGAGTTTGATGGAATTCATATTTAATTTTTAATAAATAAAAACTAAATCGACACTCAAATGTATTTCTTTTTCAACATGGCGTCTATCAACTTCCAGTTTCACAGACAGCATATGCATTGTCCATGTTCGAATTAGTAAGCGCAATAATCTAACCGAATTTCACCTCTTCATCTTAATAAATTGCATTTTTCATTATGCCGTCCATCGACTTTCGGTTTTATAATATCGTATAAATTGACCATGTTCTAATTAACATAAGCAATCACCAAAGCAAAGAGGAATATTAAAGTAAATTTTTCCGTTAACGTCCGGTTTTCCCTAATCATGTTGATTTCCAATGCAGTAATATCCATAATATCATAAAACCGAATTTCACTCCTCTATCTTAAGAAGTAACATTTTTCAATATGGCGTCCATCAACTTCCGGTTTTCCACATCATGTTGATTTGTCATGCTCTAATTCCCATAAGCTACCTTCAAGCCGAATTTCACTTCTCTATCTTAAGAAGTAACATTTTTCAATATGGCGTCCACCAACTTCCGGTTTTCCTGAATCACGTTGATTTGCCATGCTCTAATTCCCATAAGCTACCTTCAAGCCGAATTTCACTTCTCTATCTTAAGAAGTAACATTTTTCAATATGGCGTCCACCAGCTTCCGGTTTTCCGGAATCATGTTGATTTGCCATGCTCTATTTCCCATAAGCTACCTTCAAGCCGAATTTCACTTCTCTATCTTAAGAAGTAACATTTTTTCAATTTGGCGTCCACCAACTTCCGGTTTTCCGGAATCACGTTGATTTGCCATGCTCTAATTCCCATAAGCTACCTTCAAGCCGAATTTCACTTCTCTATCTTAAGAAGTAACATTTTTCAATATGGCGTCCACCAACTTCCGGTTTTCCTGAATCACGTTGATTTGCCATGCTCTAATTCCCATAAGCTACCTTCAAGCCGAATTTCACTTCTCTATCTTAAGAAGTAACATTTTTCAATATGGCGTCCACCAGCTTCCGGTTTTCCGGAATCATGTTGATTTGCCATGCTCTAATTCCCATAAGCTACCTTCAAGCCGAATTTCACTTCTCTATCTTAAGAAGTAACATTTTTCAATATGGCGTCCACCAACTTCCGGTTTTCCGGAATCACGTTGATTTGCCATGCTCTAATTCCCTTAAGCTACCCTCAAGCCGAATTTCACTTCTCTATCTTAAGAAGTAACATTTTTCAATATGGCGTCCACCAACTTCCGGTTTTCCACAATCATGTTGATTTAGCCGTGCTCTAATTAGCATTATCTACCTTCAAACTCAATTTCACTTCTCTACCTATTTTAAAAGTAATGGGGCCTACTGCACATGCCTCCTAGTAACAGGTTGCCTGAATGACGAATATCGACCTTCTGCGCAGGTCATTGTAATTAGTATAATATACATGAGCTTGTTGAAACTAATTGTTTCTATTGTTAATAGTTTGCCAAAGTGACGGTCTTCAAAATTTTTGCTTAGCTGATACCATTATTAACAAATTAATTAAAGATAAAGTAGATAGCATTTATACTTATTTTTCGGATAAATAAAATCCAGAAAGATCACGAATTACTTTTTTCTAAAGTTATTATAATTAGTTTTAAACAAAGAAGTGTATATTTATCGGTATTCCATTTGCTGCTGTGGAATGTTGATTGACAGTAAACTGTTATGATACGTACTGTAAGTTCCTGTTACAAATGTTACCCGCTTCATCCATTTCTATCCACGTACCGGTATTTTAATAACAAGCGCTGGTCATTGTGCTTCAGTACCGGTTACCAACTTGTGGTTCCATTTCGTACCCGGTAGCCACCGTTCAGGTACAGTATGTACGGGTACGATCGTACCCGTTCCATCCGAGACCCGTTCCACTCAGTACCTGAAGCGAATGGGTCGTTGAGTAACGGTACGCCTAATTTACCCAGGTTGCAGGTAGGTCGAATCTGTCCGGTACTGTGTGGAACGCCAATGCCATTGTAACGCATATCGATAGTTCCGTTCGTAACTTGACAGCGTTACAAGTTGGGTTACGTTACAGGTCCCTGGTTTTTTTTTACTTGGCTAGAATTGGACACGAAAATTGATTCCACTTTTTTTCCTTGAACAAGCTTCTATTTGTATATAAAAATTGTTTTCATTGTTTATTTATTTTGGACAATATTGAATATACTTAATTCTTTTGACAACTAAGACTTCTTTATTTTTTTATTTATTTGGAAATAATAAAACAACATTGGTTTGGAATTAATTTGAAATATCTGGAAAACCTGGAAAAGTCAAGGAATTTCTTTTCGCAGAAACGATAAACACACTGGATTACGACTTACACCCTATCTTGGATCGTCGGTTATGTCTTTTATATTCTTACCACATTTCAAATATCCCTTTTTTTTCATTTTGTGGCAAAGCAATTCCAGTGGAAACCTTTTTACACTTGAAGACCCAGAGCTTTAGCCTCCCAAGCCCCCTACCTTTATCCGGGCATGGTTAAAAGAATACAGAATGGTTTAGAATTTTATTTGAAAATACCTGGAAAAGTCAGGAAATTTATTTTGGCAATGTGATTGATTTGATTGATTGCTTTCTTGTAATTTATTTCGCGTTTCGGTCACTTTTGGCTAATTGCAAAGATGACGACGAGTGTAACGTGCTTCGAGACTAGCGATCTTGGGTTCGAAGCCGGAGTAAAGGAAAGACTTTACGTTGTGTTCGCTTCTGTGTATCTTTCATCATCAAGTCACTATCGTTGGAAATGCGACGCAAAATGGTCAAAAGTACAAATTTTCAATTGACAATCAGGCTTCATCGTCGCGATTAACCTAGACGCGTAGAAAAACAACGTTTACTTGAACCTAGATTGAACTATATAGGAACAATCATGCTACTCACTAGGAATCGAACTCAGGACTAGGGATGGTCACAAAATCGGATAACATTTCGGATGCAACGGATAATCCGGATACAACAGACTTGATGAAGTATATGTAGAAAATCCGTACATTGAAATACAAAAATGACGAATAAAAGAATATGTGGATAGCCCGTAGAACGGATAATCGATAAAACTGTCTTGATAAGGCACACGGTCGGATATCCGGACAATTCAGTTATCAGAATATCCGATATCCGGATAAGAATCATCCGGTATCAGGATAGAATGTTATCCGCATTTGGCCATTCCTACTCAGGACACCGTGCTTACGAGATGACAGCGGAGACATCCTACAAATTGGGATGATTAATTTAGATTTTGATTTCGTTTACATGCTCCTTCACCACATTTGGTAAATCGCGATAATGGCAAGCACAACCGGACGGGACTCGAAGCACAAGCTCTGCAGGCGCCAGGACCTTCGTCAGCCTGCAAGCATGTGCTCCAAAGTTGCTTTACGTGGTCGGACCAATCACAAGACTGCAATCGCGCACGTGTAGAGATTTTCGGACGTAGCTGGCAACCCCGATCCGCTTGGCAACACTGCAGTGACGTCACGGCGGGTTTGAAGGGGTTCCGCTCGTCCCGTGCTGTGCGTGTCCAGTTCCCGGGCGGCATTCCCTCGCCACGCGTGTTATTGCGAGAGAGCTGGCACCGCCGCAGGCACTCACGTGATGGAGGAGACTCCGATCGCTCCTGTCAAGGTTGTCAGGCAGCAGCTCCTGTGGTGCATGTGATGTCGCGAGGTGAGTCCAAAATAACCGAAAATTAATGGTCTGTTTGGGCTTCGCATGCAGCTTCAAACTGCCTTCATACGCTGTCGGGAAGTTGCGTCGAAACTATTTTTCCTGCGATGCAGGTGGTTGACGGTTGTGGAATTTCGATGTGATTCAGTTTTTGTATTTCTGTTGCAGTTAATTTGCTCAAAACTTAACTCCGTTAGAGTTGTCGTCAATTTTAAAATTGATTTGGCTTATTTTACTTCGAGTTTCTGCCACTTGGCTAATCGCTAATCACAAGCAACACCCATGCCCAGGCCGGGATTCGAACCCGGGGCCCCTGGTATCGTAACGCGTTGTGCTAACCGCTACGCCACTGAGATCGGTGTCACTTTTAAAACTACCTAGAACGTGAAGGACTACAAACGCACTTTTCTACTCCTAATTGACGACCATTTAAAATTAGTACTAATTTTTAATATTTCTTAGAAATAATCGTCATATGTGTTCACATCAGAAAATAAGGAAAACTCTTGAAAAAAGTACGTGACGCAAAATATTGGCTCACATCAAATGTATGTGTGGAAATTTAAATTTTATTTAATAAAATAGCAAATTTTTGTTCAGTATCGTAGAAAAGTGCCAAAAAGTAGCTACCTGTAAAAGTAGCTGGTAATTTCGTGTCTCGTTACTTGTAAGAAGTAAGTGAGTTAGTGTTACTCGAAAAATTAAGCTTATTAGGGGTAAGGTGGTTGAACCGTTTTCTGGACTCTGGTCCTCCCTCCTAGTGTTACATTTGTTTATATCTTTTAAAATATCTTGGAACACTCCCGTTTCAAGAGACTAGGTGAGAAGTTCAAAGTACTCTGTTAAGGTACATAGAAAATTAATTACTGGAATCAACATATCATTGTAAATATCTTTTCGAGGAAGGATCAGGGAGAGGACGGGGTCATTAACCTCTGACACGAACCCCTCCCTTCCCCCAAACTTAGAAATAGTTCCAATTGCATACGGTATGTCAAAGTTCACGTTAAATTAATTACTGGGTGTGGATGATAAAACCGGTAGATGAAAAGTATTAATTTAGTTTAAAATTGTGACCAGAAATAGGTGTAAATGTGAATTATTATTTGTTGAGATGCTTCTACAGAGGTTGTTTCCTATCTATGGTGACGATTTCAGACTGCAGCTACTTTAAGAGAAACCATGTCGCCATCATCGAGAGTGCTCTATTTGGTGTCCCTGCATCTTGGCAATTGCCCGACAGCGAAGTTTCCACTGTCATGTCCAGCCTCAACGACTCCTCCTGACAGGCTTTCCATAGCCCTTCAATGGTGCGGGTCTCCTGTGAGACAAGGCTCGTTTCAGTAGGCTGAAGGCGCAAAAGTCCATCGGTGAGGCATCAGGTGACTTCACTGCAATGTCTGTGAAACGAATGGCACGAATTCCAGTTTCATCTGCCATCTTTTGGAGGAAGAGGCGGGTTGAGCGAGATGTGTGACTTGACACCTTGTTTTGAGCTTATGAACACGCCCTTTGCGTCGCTTTTCCAAACCCAAATCGCGGTGAATGATGGTGTGCACTGTCTTCAGTGATGTTTGTAGCCGGTTCGCGATACTTGTGGCTGGATTCTCCCTGATGACCCAGCGCCCGGACGTCCCGAATTGTAGCTGGTGTGCGGCTAGTGGCAGGCCGGGGGTTGGCCTGTTTCTGCCCCATAGGAATCATCCCACGCCTCGCATTACCTGCCCCTTTCAACACCCGTGATATGCCATTTTTGGACACAGTGAATCCACGCTCCTTGCACAGTTTTATAATGGCACTATCAATGTAGTTTAGGCCGGAAAGTGCAGATATGTAACCCTCCCAATATGCACTGATTTTCGGCGACATTCTTCCCGATACTCACTGACCACACCTGTCACGCACAGTCAACGGTCCAACGTACCCACACGACTGGCAGCTTCGTTCTCTTCCCTGCAAGAGGTGTGCAATTTCGTCACCATAGATCGGAAACAACCTCTGTATATATGTGCACACACACAGCTTTCATTTTTTTACTGCGGGTTTCCTCGATGGTGTAGTGGTAAGGTCGTCACCGTGTATTCAAGGGATTCATGCTCGATACACGTGGTTTGGGTTTCACTTTAAACTGTAGGTCGAGTCCCGATTTGCCTATCTGTGCATAAAGTGGACTTTAAAAAGTTCAAGTACTCGAAAAAAACAAATTTCGTTACCTTAAAAGTGGATATATGCGCCCCTCTCCCCGGGATAAATTCTAGCTACTATATTCTCATATGTCATTCATACCAAAGAGATACAATACGCTTTGATACCACTAGGTGCACAAGTCTGCTTTCTAACGAATGGTGCCTATAGATGTTTTTTCAGGATATCTCTGTTCAATCTCCTGCACATATTGGAAGTGAGTCTGAAATCTGACGTTGGAGAGAACGCTCCGCCCACACAGCGCTATTCACTGCTAACGGGCATGCTCATCCTACTGCGCATCCTTAGTATCCAGCTTGCGCGGAGTATAGGCCCGCTGACTAGCTTAAGATGACGAATGGCTAAATCCGGATGAGATATCCGTATATCGGATAATTTTCTATCCGAATATCGCTTATTCTGATATCCGAAATGTCCGGATGTGTACATTATCCGGACAGTTATCTTCTATTCATTTTACGGGCTGTCCACATATTATTTTATTCGTCATTTTCGTATGTCACTGTACGGATTTTCTACAAACCCTTCATCAAATATGTTCTCTCCGGATTATCCGTTGCATCCGAAACGGATATCGGATAATTTTAAATCCGGATATCCGTTATCCGGATTTTGTGACAATCCCTACTTCAGATTTAAATCCACAGATGCTTTACACTCGATGGAGCTCTGCTAGCTCCGATGAGGGTTCTCTCCTGTAAGAAAATGAAGAAGAAAAGCATCCTATCACGTATTTCTTAAGCGGCATATCCTGTGGGACCAGGCACGGTGTTCCCACATTAGATAGCGACGTCCGGCTTGCACTGTTTAATAACAGAGTAGAGACACTGTCATTAACTTTTGACGGAAGACTGCTGATTCTTCTTGGACTTGTTTGCCGTGAAGCAGAGTACGTGACCGAAGCAGCCTCCGAGAGAACGCAGGGCCCTTCCAAGTACAATGAGGAGCGGTGGCGTTCCCTTCACTTTTATTCATTTTCTAAATTGATAAAATATTTTTTGCTTGAGTTAATTGAGCTTTGTTTTACTACACTGTGGTATGTGGCAATAATTCTTTAAAAATTATGGAGAAGAAACTAGACTTTTCCAGTCTTCTTCGAGGCCTCTTCTCGAGTGTCGAAGTAATAGATACAGAAATGAGACACTTATTATGTGGACGCGGTGAAGCCCTGAGATTTTCGAAAATGCAACTTTCTCCCAGTTTCGCCCTTCAAGAAAGTTTTTACACTCTGTAGCTGAGTTAGAATCGATAGTACCGTATCATTCCAGAGAATGACGGAGATCAGAACCAGTCACTCCCACAATTAATTAATGGGTGATGTAACTTATTCATCCTTCATCCTCAATGATGAGAGCACTCGTCATTAACATGACAAGTTAAACGCTTGGCAGTGCGAAAGGCACAACTAAAACTAAACAGCTTAGCAATTAGAAAAGGCAATGGTCACTCATTGGGTTTTATGAACCTTCGAACCTGAATCATGGCTGGGTTAGGATAATTACCTGTCTATCTGAAGAGTGATGATAAATTCGAAGAATAAAATAAACTAAGTCCTCTCTAGGCTTCGTTGCTTGTTGACCAGGCCTCGCCTAACTTTCCCTCAAGTCCTTTCTCCAAGCTCCTCTCTCTCTCCTCAATCCAAAACCAAAGTCAGTCCCTTCTCAGTCTGTCTCACCTCTATATCACCCAGGCCATGGAGACCTTCCTCCATGCCGAAACGTGATTTTTACTGCCTCTATTGCAAACAGCTGACTCCATAGGCTGATGGAACTTCCTATATCCTGAATACCTCAGGAAGTTTGCATAGCGCAACACTGTGCATTATTTACATACCTCAGAGGTTGAGACAACTGAGATAAACAAGTGAATGCCCTGGTCAACATGAAGCATCAGAGAGGCTTTAAATAAAATATAATCTTATGGGTTGATACAGTACCAATATTTCCGGTGTTTATACTTAACCACAAAGAAGTAAACGCAAATTAAAAATACGCAATGGTGTAACTAGGGTGCGAAATCATTGAAGTCTGATGGGGGGAGGAAGATCTGAATATATATATATGTGTGTGTGTGTGTGTGTGTTTATTATTGATATAAATTTCTTATGCTATTATGCAAGAAATATAACTATAAAATTAAATTTATATATATATATAAAATATGTTTATGAAGTAGCAAACTAATTCCTTTACCCATTCTTTAAAAATATCAAGAAATATCAACTATTTTGTAATTATTTTATTATGTAAAAATTTTTTGTTCAGTTTTTCATTTCTATTAATGTAAATTAATTAGATTTCATGCTTATATGTATTTGTCTTGCATTCTTTTTTCACTTTTATTGTGCAAATATTGATGTTGCTATGTTAATGGTCTCTTGAGAGCGAGCTCTTTAGTAAAGTATATTTGAAGTCAAAACTAATTGCTTATCTTAGTTGTTATAACAATAATTCTGCCCGCCCCCCGGAAACTTGGTGGGAGGATTTTTCAGGATTTCGCATCCTACTGGGTACAGCGCATTAATGTTTGACCTTTAATTAAGATAATTAGGACATCAAGATTAGCCAAAGGTGGTAGAAAAACAAAGTAAAATAAACCAAATCATTATTACGAAGAGAGAATACAGAAATTGTACAATAAAATTATGTACAGCCTACTGCTCGCACAATAAACAAGGAACGAATAAGTAATAATAATGCAGGATTGAGAAAGTAATGAATAAGTATAAGTGCAAGAATAAGCAGGCAACAAATAAGTTTTATTGCAGGAATAAACGGACGAATTAGTTTCAATGTAGGAATAAGCCATGAAGGAATAAGTTTTAATACAGGAATATGAGCGAATAAGCTTTAATGCTGGAATAAGCAATGAAAGAATAAGTCCATAATACAAAAGAAAGTAATATGCACAGCCAGTTATTTTTTCACGGAACAAAATAAGACAAAATGAAATGGATGGATGAAAATAGATGCAAATAACTATAAATTGAGTGCAACGAGCATGCTTGTTATATTAAATGCTTTTTTTCTGTGTACGATAGGCTTGCCTTGGAGTTTTTATGTCAAGGTTATTGTTCCCTTCGGTTTGGCTTATCTGCTTTTGTGGAGAGCCATTACCTTGTTCCATTGTATTCCTTACATGTACTGCAACTTTACAGACCTGTGTTATTCACCCCTTCGTGTGTGTCCCTTCTGTTCTTGCATCCGTTCTTTCATATAACGTTCGAATTCTCCCACGTAAGACCGCACACATTCGCTGCTTTGCTTTTGATGATGTTTAATCTTCTCTCGCGCAGAACACTTCCAAAGGATTGATTGAGTTGGTATTTCAAGTCCACGTTATGCACAGTAAGGCTAATCAGGACTGGACCTACAGTTTAAAGTGTATCCGAACCATTATGTGCCTCCACCGGGTACCGAACCCGGGACCGATTGATTACAAGGCGGCGACGCTGCCACTGCGCCATCGGGGAAGCCCCCTTCCAAAGGTGTACATACAGGAAAGGAATAAGCTCTTTGCAGTATTGTAGAAGCTGAGTATTATTCGATCAAGGATATCAGGATAACTTTTAATCAGATACATATACTTTAGGCATGGTTCAGTTTGGAACAGGCCGTACAACAGTATAATTCGTGATTGCAGATCTTCTATAGTAGAGGGATTGAAGATTGCAATTCAGTAGTTCAGCGTCGTCCGTTACTTTCCTTCTCTTTCTCGTTCTCTCTGAGTGTCCTTTTCGCTTTTTTTTTTCTCCCCTTTCCTTGTTTCTGGCATCTTCATTTCTTCCTTTTACACACACTCTTTGTGTGTGTCTTTGTGGCTTTTTTATTTCTCTTCTGCTACTCTGTCTTCTTTCATCTCTATGAAAGACACATGGCACAGTGGTTCGGATCCAGATTTAAACTGTAGGTCCAGTCTCGAGTAGCCTTCCTGTGCATAAAGTGGACGAGATCAAATCCTCTCTCATCATTTCTGTCTTTCCCCTAAAAACTTCTCTTCTCATGACACCTGAAAGTGACGTCAGTACCTACCACTTCATTAAGAACACAACTTCTTAATTGTAATGATCCCCTGAAAGAAAATTCTGCAGGCGCATGCTTACCGTCTGCAGTTTGGTGGTCCCCTTAGGTAGCCACCAGCAGCACCAAGAATTTCTGCGGCGAGTGGAAATAATGCAAGACTGTTTGTTCCGCAGCAGAATTCGTGACTCCGAGATTTGTGCTACAAGAGTTCCACTGATTAGGGCGAGCTCGTAAAAGAGATATTTAAAAGGCTTCAGCGGGAAAGGTGCGTGTTTGGAACAGCAGCACAAACAACAAGAGGTTGCGTACAGACGGGGCTGGTTTCAAAGCTGGTAACGACCAGCCAAGTCGCAATGCACGGGTTGTTATGCTTCCCGGCTGCTGGACTCGTACCGTTCACTCAATCAGGATTCATAGTACAGTCGTTTCCAGTGGCGTGACCAAGAATTTTGTCAAGGAGATTCTCCACGCAGCAGTTAATCCTGTAATTTGTCAAGCGTCCCTGGTGGCGTATTGGTAATACTGTCGCCTTGTTAGCAAGGGGTTTCAGGTTCGATCCTACTTTAAAATGTAGAGCCAGTCCCGATTATGGGATCTGAGCATAAAATGGACGTAGTAATGCTTGTAATATATTAGGCTTGATTTCCACTGTATCTTGAGGAAATTTTTAGCGTATCCTTAAGTTTAGAATGTGTTATGTTGCGTTCTGTAGAAGTGTCTTTACAACATTGCACTTTTAACTTTTTTGAAGACACTTTTTTACACCGCTTTTTTAACTCCCAGGTAAGGATTTCAGATAAAGGGATATTTCTCCGTATACACTGAAGGTTGCAAAATGGTCATATGTGCTCATGTAAAAGTAAATAGTAAAGCGCTCCCCTGTTCTTTGCACCATGCCATGAAGGCGTATAGGGGGTGTGGAGTTAGGGCCCCACACTTTCATTGATCACGACCGAAGATGGGGGCGATGGTGGGTCGGCACCTCGCCCCTGACCGCCTTTACCCCTCCCCCCCAGAATTTCCTCCAGGTACCCACTTTATAAGACGCTGGGTGGGTGCTGGAGCCGTTTGAACAGTTGGGTAAAAAAAAAAAAAACAAGAAGAAAAAGACAGTTCTACTCGCAGGGGTAGAAAACAATTATTTTGCTTATTTACTTTTGAACTTGGTAAGTCTTTCAGGGGGGGGGGAGTCCGGACTCTTGGCAATATTTGAATTTGTAAAATTTATTTTTCTATTATTGGTCAATAAATCCTTGTTTGCATCAAAGTAGTACAACACGTGACCCACAAAATCTTAGGACACCCATCCAGTAACCAACCCACACCTAAACGTCTGTCGCCACCACTGACTGAAACTTATTCTGTAGTGAAATCTGTTCGTGAGAATAAAATTGACATTAAGGGCAAAACCCGGCCACTGGTCATTATAAAAGGTATGCATATCTTCCTTGTCTCCTGACGCAAAATGTAGATCGTTGTTCAGGTTTATTTCTGCCGTAAACTCTGCATTTGAAATGTTAACGTCCTTTTCTCTTTTTTTTCCGGCAAGGGCGTTGTATAAGATTGCGTGATTTTAATCCTTGCAATTCTGCAGGGAAACGGTTACAGCAGGTGCATGCACCGTCCCGTCTTTCTCGTCTACTTCATAAATTATCAGCAATTTTCAGTGGGTGCTATTTCCTTTCGGCGGCTTACGAAAAGGATAAAAGCAGATGGATGCGGTCGGGCGCACGGTTTTGAATGGACGCTGCACTACGATGAGATCACGTGACAGCCCCGCGACAGGTTAAGTTTGCAGCAAGTTTAATGTATTAATCCACTCGAGAACGGCGCTCAGCATCTCCCGTGCGAGTCTTGCTTTAACTGCCGAGCTGCTCACATCACAGACAGCGAGAAAAGCAGTATTGCAGTGGAACTACATTCTGCGCTCCCGTTTGGGTCTTCATATGCGAAAAGTTGCTGCAAACTTAACTTTGTCGCGGTGCATAGTGGTGTATATTGTGTGTAGACATATATACCGGCTTATCCACGTAGTGGTGGTAGGTTGGAAAACAGCGAAGGGTTAAGGAGATAATTCTCTCGTTTAACCCCCGTCTTCTCAGTTAATTCAATTACATTTCAACATACTTGGTAAAATTCCTTTAGTTGTGCTGTTGGAAACATAACATTCGAAGTATGAAATACATTTGGGAAAAAAATGGAAATTAATTATTTTGGACATTATTATTAATGTGCAATGTTAGATGTTAACGTAATATTTACAATATTTTTATTCGGTTATATTATGCATCATTACGTATGAAAGTAATAAATATTTTAGCAGTTGCGAGGGACGATCAGCCGTCACTTCGATTATTGATTTGTTTCATTTTTCTTCGCTTTTCTGCCACTTTTGGGTAATTGCGAAGATGAGAATGAACGATGGTAAGATTAAATTGATGAAAGGACAAACAAAAACACACACGGATAACACAAGACCCGCATAGGATTATACTGGCTCTAAATCCAAACGCGAGAGTCTGGTTAAACTGTAAAGCGCAGTCCGGAATCTGGCACGTATCTAGAAATATGTTTCCGTGGGGGAGGGTCCGAGCCAAGTGTCTCATGAATAATAATGTTTAAATTAAAATAATTATATTATTATTACGCGATTCGGTAAAGAGACTATAAGAATAGGGATATAAGAGTACATATTCATTACGTAACTTACCTGTAGTTACGATCGGAATAATTTACATAAAAAACAAGTGCCCTGGCAATGAAATTAATGTGAAATAAATGAATAATTGAATGCTTATCGAATAACAAGAATGATGTTAAACGTTGAAGAAAAGTAAGTTTCTGATTAAAATGTTATGCAAATTATTTTGAGTAATAGTGTACATAAATCATCTTTGTAATGTCATTCAAAGCCGTATGATCCCAATATAATCCTTGCCTTCTAAAAAGTTCAGAGGAAATTAATAACCATCGATTATGCAACAAATGCTAATATTTTCATTACTTAATTTTAGTACTTGGTAAGTCTTTCGGGGGGGGTCCTGACCCCTGGACCCCCTAATACATCCTTCGTGTCCTTCAAACCCCTTTAATCCCAATATAAACCTTGTCCTCCAATAAGTTCGGAGGAAATTATACAACAAATGCTAAACGAGTATATTTTCATTATTTAATTTTAATTTTAGTAATTGATAAATCTTCCGGCCCCACTAAATACGTCCTTGTCCAGAATGTACTACATGGAAGAAAGGTTGACATTTGGGTTTCTTTAGAAGCTCCCCCCCCCCCCCCAAATCCCCATACATACCAGACGCAACTTCATAAAGAATGCTGTTACAGTTTAAGATGCCAGTTGAAACTAAGAACAGTCGACTTCCGTGGCGGAGTAGTTATTACAGCGCGCTACAACGCTAAGGCTCTCAGGTTCGAATCCTGGCCTGGGCGTTATTTGTGAGTGTGTCTTCATCAATTTCTTCACACAGTCTAATCTTCGCGATTAGCCAAAAGTTGCAGAAAAGCGAAATAAATAAAAGTCAAGCTACGAGGGCAAGTCAGTAAATAGGCCACAAACTGATGTGGGATGGCTGAAAATAGTAGTGAGTAGTTTCTAAAGATGTCAGTATGTGGCAGCACAATCCAGCTTGATGATATTCAGTTAGCAGTCGCTAGATAGCATTTCCGAGAAGCGTGGGTGGTGGCAAACGTTTCGCGGATGATGAAGATGTTGAACGTGAGATTCGACTGAGACTGGAACAGCAGCCCAGAGACTTGTATGCAGCAGGTTTTGGGGGACTGATAAATATATGGGATAAGTGTATCAATGTTGGTGGAGATTATATTGAAAAGTAACAACGGTTTTCAAGTCAGTATCTCACTTACTATTTTTTTTAATAAACGTTCGTGACCTACTTACCGACTTACTTATATAAGAACAACATAATCTGAATTAGAAATTCTATCTGAACTTAGTAGTGCATTACTATCGCTAACGTTTACTAATGCTTCGTTTTCTTCTTATCCTGACAGATGGAGCCGCTGGCAGGAGGAGCGTGAAGTATGCAAGAGGACAGCGGGCAGGTGACAATGGTGACTCCGGGCTACGAACAAACGCAACAGCAACAAGACGCAGGGCTAGCCATGACCACGAGCCAGCAGCTGCCGGCCCACGACAATCAGTACGGCCAGGATCAGGGTCAATTCGAGGCGGACAAGAGGGCGGTGTATAAGTAAGTACCCTGGTTTTGTTTTATCTGCTTTGGCACCTTTTCACTGCTGGCGTCCTGTACGCAGTCAGTGTTTTTCTTGCTTTAATGGTTTTATCCTCAAGACGGTTCTTATCCTTACAGATCGACTGTTCTCATCCCATAGCGTTTTTACGTTCTTAAAAATTAGAATTATCAATATAGTAATAAAAATTTGTATTATTCTTCACTTGACGAATAAGATAATAATAATAATCCTTATCTTGTTGAGATATGTAATATATAAAACAACTCAGACTTCAAATTCTAAACTTTAGGAGGAAAACGAACTCGTACCCTTCATAAATTCCTCTTTTCAGAACCTCTGCTTGGTAAATCTTCCTCTACACTGAAATTTCCGGTGCCATGCAACTACCTTAAGAAAGTTTTGATATTTTAACTTGTCTAACAGCGTATGAACCAAGCTGCTACTACATAATTATAAATATAGACAGGACAACCAATAGAATAGATACCAAGATTGTCTTGCAATTTTTAAAGTTAATGATTCAGTTGGTGCACGCAAATAATCATTATCAATCGTTGTGCATGATAAAATACTCAACTTTATTTTTTTTTTTTAAAAAAAAAAAAGTTGCATTTCACTTTTCTACATTAACAGGCAAACTTAAATTTTTACGGTAGGCTATAATACAGCGTGAGCACAAAAGCACTCCCTGGTTTTGAAAGGGTATAACTTTAATACCAAAAGTAGTATTCTACAGAAATGTTCACAGTAGTTGTAAACACTCATAAAGTTTTCGTGGTGTTCATTGGAATTACAAATGCTCAATGTCGCGCCACCTGTTACGCGGGAAACATCGAGACGATAATCCAGCTCCAACCACACCTTCTCAAGCGTAGCCGGTGTGATGAAGTTGACAGCTGTACTGATGCGTTCCTGAAGATGATTCAAGGTTGTGGGTAGTGGAGGTACATAGACCTGGTCCTTCACGAACCCCAAAAGGAAAAAGTCACAAACTGTTATGTCCGGTGATCGTGGGGGCCACTTGCATAGATTTTGATCATTGGGTCCAGCTCGTCCTATCCAACGGTGTGGGAGGTTGTCATTCAGAAAGCTGCGTATAGATTGATGCCTGTGTGGGGGCGCTCCATCTTGTTGTAGAATGTAGTCACCTCTTTCTGCAGCAAGTTGGGGAATTAACCAGTCACGTAGCATTGTTAAGTAGCTTTCACCTGTGATTGTTGGCCCCTCAAAGAAGAACGGACCGTACACTCGACGCTCTGACACTGCACAAAAAACATTCACCTTGGGTGAGTCACGTTCCACATCAAGAGTGGCATGCGGATGCTCGCTTCCCCAGATCCTAACATTATGCCTGTTCACTTTTCCACTCAAGTGGAAGGTCGCCTCATCACTAAAAATTATCTTTGTCAGAAAGGTTTCATCGTCCTCCATTAAAGTGTGGATAGTCTCGCAAAACTCACATCGCTTTACCTTGTCTTGTGGATAACTTTTGAACCAATTGCAGCCGGTACGGGTGAAAACGCAAACGCTTCCTTAAAATCTTGCTTACGGTAGTTTGTGGCACCTGCAACTGCCTGCTGGCTTGACGTGTTGATTTTCTGGGACTGCGTACAAAGGCTTCTCGCACAAGGTCCACAATTTCCTCAGAGATGGACGGTCGGAGAGAATGTTCTTTTCTTTGATCACAAATGCATCCACTCTCAACAAATGTTTTATGCCACTGCAGAATGGATTTGTGTGTAGGTGGATCAACATTAAACTTCCGTTTAAATGCACGCTGCACTCTCACAACACTGCTTGTTTTGGCAAATTCTAACACGCACCAGCTTCTTTGCTGCGGAGTGAACGCCATTTTCGAGGTTACTGCCCTCTAGCTACCGAATTCACAACTAGCGATTCTAAAAAGAAAGATATTAAAATATTTTGAGTTAACTGAGCTTTGGATATCAATTTTATCAAAATATTCAAGTAACTATTAATTTTATGACATCTTGAAACCAGGGAGTGTTTTTGTGCTCACGCTGTATTATAATTTTTTACTGTAATTTTAACAGTGTGGTTATATCATACCCTAAACGTGGACTGCACTTCCAAACAAAACAAAACTACGTTTGTGCGTACAAACGATGTCGCTATATGATTCACTTAGTTGATTCAAAGAAAACGTTAAAATTAAAATTCGCGAGTGTCCCTTCATCATATCATCACATCTTCATTTTCGCGATTAGCCAAAAGTGGCAGAAATGCGATCTAAAATATATCAAATCAACAACAAATATGAAAATGCCTTTTTTTAAAACTTTATCTTAAACTGTTATTTTTAATTTTAAAAAACCGCTTGTTTAAATGAAGAAAACATGTTGATCATAAGCAACCTAGTTGTAAAACAGTAATATGTGGAGTGAAATTATACGTCTCCCTGGTGACTTAAAAAACATTATATTTTTCTGATCTGTGAAACGTGACATTCCAGCTTTTATAAACCCTCTACGTGGCCAGTTCCTTTTTAAAAGGAAATTGTATACGTCACCACCCATTCCACGCCGGCCATTGTGTTGTGGTGTCCCTCTTCCGGCAGGCGCTAAGTTGCCATTTTTTTTTCATATGTATAAAAATCCCATTAAAAGTTTCCGGTGATATTGAAAAGTTGTTCCAGTTTGTCAACGGGGGTAGCAGGATACACTTTTGAAAGACAAGGAGGCATCTCGAAGCTTCTGCCAACATCAGCAGGAAAGTTTATCTACGGCAATAATGCTTCTTTCATCGTCAGCTCGTTCCTTGTGTCCGGAACGCGCTTTCCGTGCTTCTTTTGTTCTCCCAGCTTGCCCCGCGACGTCGAAAAAGGAATGGCGGGTAGCAAGTAGGGGGAGTTTCCTCGAGAGTGGAGGCTTGAGCGAGTGTTTTTGCTTGTAATTGGAGAACTGGCAACTTCCCAAAAGAGTCTTCGGTTGTTGAGAAATTGGAGGGACATTACGAAGAAGCTGGATCAAGCTACCGTTAGTCTTGGAGAATATCAATGGAGATGGCGGTAGTGGTTACATCAAAATGAAACTGGTGGCAGGGAGGGGAAAAGAGAAAGAAAGGAGCAGGCTACAAAAAGCACCCAGAGTCGTGACTTTGCATAAAACTCTAGGCTCGCAAGCCAGCTACTCGAGATATCGTATTAAGGGAGTTAGCATTCTTGCCAATTAATTCGTCATTATGTTAAGCATTTGCGGTCCCCGTCGCTTCTTAGTTATTAATATGCTCTCTCTCTCTCTCACTCGAGGCAAAATACTGGCCGGAAGAGTTTTGCAAGTGACTAACACGAAATTAGGCACTTGTTCTCTAGGCTAAAGCCCTTCCTGAAATTAACTTCGCTTAAATAAAATAACCTTTTTTCTCATTTCAGCTTGCTGCTGCAATGGGCTTTAAAAAATATTAAACACGATAAGCTATGTTAGTTTCTCCTTGGAATTTGAGTGTCTTTCATTTATACAAATTACATCAGACATGGACGCCCGGAAGGGGGGCACCCCTCCCCCTGGAAAATGGATGTCCACCTAAAAAGTCCTATATTTCACACATAATTTCATTTCAGTCACAGTAATTTATGTTAATTATTGTAAGGATGTTGAAGGAACATGATAACTTCAGACAAGCAGTGTTTTTTGTAGGGGGCATCACTATTGTGGGGGAAAATTTGCCTCCTTTGCCCCCCCCCCCCCCGGAAGAAAATCCTGTGGATGTCCATGACACCAGACGATATATTGGCGTATTGGGTGCGTACCATGCAACAAGCAGTCTGTAGATAACTTTGAGACTGACACATAGCTATGATATTACATGAATTCCACAATACTAGTAACATAATACATGAAAGAGAAAAGTGTTCATTTGAGATCGTCATTCAGTTCTGTATCGACTACAATTTCATTTCGGTACAGTAACCATTTTACAGGATCCCATTTTCCTTCCACAGCATACAAAGGTCTTTCTTATCTCCACCGTAAATGAGCTACTTTCTGTGCCAGTGCGATGGCGTAGTGGTAACGTCGTCGCCTTGTGATCAAGGTGTCCCGGGTCAGATATCCAGTAAAGGCACATAGTGGTTCGGATCCCACCCTAAACTTAGTTCCAATCCCGATTAGCCTTTCTGTTCATAAAGTGGACTTAAACACAAAGTCAAACCATCTACTTGATTCTCCTTTCGTTATCCATCTCTCTTTTTCTCTCATCCTTAAGCCCCACGTTGGGCGCCAAAAAGTATGTTGCCTATGGCGTCATATACGACGTCACAGTTATACATCCATGGACTCTAAGGCTGTCGAGCACAGACCGCCCTCTGTTATTCCTCCTGATATTGTGTATCGTAACAATAGTTAGTGGCCTCCCCCCCCCCACACACACACACACTCCGGATCAGTAGATGAAAGAAGACAAAACAGAAGCGCGCTGAAGTGGATTTGTTCTAAGAGAACTGAATATAAAAATTAGTATCTGCTTTTGGTAAATCCCTCTGTAAAATAAAATCTACAGTGCAAGGAATGTCAATTTTGATAAGAAAATGTAATTTTTGAGAATATGTTACGCTATAGTTTATAAAAGCCTAGCAGCGGGTACTTTTCGAACACGGCTCGTATATATTCACTATGGTGACTTGATTATGCTCGTGAAAATAAGAGTCTACATGCTGGGAAACTACCGTGTCACTAATTTGGAACCAAGTATGCTACAAATTGCTGGGAGCCGTAGATCAAAAAATGTTTGAGTGGAGGGAAAGAAACTCCCGGCGCGGGATCCGCATTTATGGCAGTGACCCACTTGTTGCCGCGTTTACCAACGAAGAAACTTTCAGTCAAACGGCTGATTAGCATACCGCTGTCCACCTGTTTGTGCAATAATCGCCATTAGAATGCCTCCTCGCCGATGCGGCCAGCAGGGAAACATGATTTTGTGTAAATAAACCATCCTCGCTTTACCTTATCCTCAATTTCAATCTTTTGATGTTTACAAAAATGAGGTATACAATGTCATTTCGTTGCGAAAAAAAAATGTGAATAGTTGTTACATATAAAAATGTTTTACTTGCCACTTACTTTCAGGTATGCCCATCGTACAACTGCTCTCCAATAAGGCGAGAGTCGTGTACTATAAAAGTCTATTGTGAATGAAGAGCGGGCAGGGGGGGCTCAAGGTAAAATTTTCACCTGGTCAAGGTAGTTTTTTTGGTACCTCCCTACTTTTCACCTTCCTCCAAAAAAAAAAAGAAAGAAAGAAAGAAAGACCGAACCATGTTATGTATTTACTGTTTTAATGAGAAAAATAATAGCTTTATTTTTAAAATTATTTAAATGTTAAAGTTAAAGAATACGTTTGTTGTAGGTATGTGTTTATTTATTACCTACACAGTGACATCAAAATAACTAATATGTTCAACTGCTACATGGTTTTGCATTGCAATATGCTTATTATGTTCTGCAGCAGTAACTTCAGTTCATTCTTGTAAACAACTCTCATGACCTTGCCCTGATGCAGTAGCGGCTTGTGCCTATCCACACATGCAGACCCAAATAAATCTGCAATGCAATTCATTTTTATTATACTTATTCACTGGACACTATCTCTTTCAAAACATCAAACGTTCCCACGCCCCATCGTACAATCGGCTACGTTTTACCAGAGCCTGCCACTGAGATACGTTCGCTCGGAACACAAGTCGCCGTGTGCTCATTTGTCGCTGTTGCAGCACGCAAGAAAAGAGAAGGGACTCGCTCTTCTTGCTCGCAGTATTATGGGCTAAACTCCCACTGCTAGCGTTGTGTTCCAAATGTTCCAGTGTTGCAATCCCGTTCCATTCGAGATCGTGTAGCTGAGTAGAGGCAAACATACATCATTGTAAATTAGGGGTGTGCGGGACGGAAATGTTTTTTAATCGCGACATTCGGGACGGGAAAAATTCGGTGTTTCCCGACAGGGTCGGGAAATTTTCGGAGCGGGAAATGTTAGAAATTTCCGGAAACTCTGAAAATCTCGAATTCTACGCGTCATTTTCAACTTAAGTGATTGTTTTTGCACTTCTGGAATAAAAACAAACAATTTCCGATAAGTTCCAGACACTTGCAATGCAGAAAACATCGAGAATTAACAAATTTTTAAAATGACCATTCGGTATTTCCAGAGGCTCGGGATCCCGAAAAGTCGGGAAGTCATTTCCCGAAGTCGGGATCGGGACGGGAAATTTTTTTCCCGATCCCGTCTTCTCGGGATCCCGCACACCCCTATTCGCGATTAAAATTATTCGATATGCCATCTGGTGAGATTTCCAGGAACCACTCCACGTAGGACACATCGCTGCGCTTCGCCGTGTTGATGCCATTCAAAGCATGGGGAGCATGCGAAAAAGTAGCGTATACTGTTCAGTTTTTTGCTCTAAATCGTTTTGTAGTTCAGGACAAGTGAAAAGCTTACATGTGTTTTACACCCCGTGGAATCAACAAAATGAAATGTTTAAATAAATCAGGGAAAACAGAACTGATTGACAAGATTGGCATAACTTAAATGCAGCAAGGAAATTACGAAGAATGTACGAGTCTGTTCACTCTATTTTCCGAAATAATCTTTCGGAAAAATGATTTTATTGCCATGAAAGTAAGTTTTAAATTGTTCTTTATGAATATAATTTTTTTTTTTTCGAAAACAATGTATTATGTATGTAATTTGGAACAGGTGCAAGTCGATTAAGAGCAAAGATGAAAATAGTTTGAGAATTAATTAATGTCCGTAATCATAAAGGTAAGTCAGAAAAACATAATTGACATGCTAATGTTGCTGTTTCATTCAGTATGTCAATTTTCAGTGAAGACTGAAAATAGCCTCAATGAAATTATTGTTATTATTATTATAATTATCCGGTGTTGTTATTAAACCAGCCTGCCTCTTTGGGGGAAAAAAACTGCAACAGCATGTTTCCATTTATTTCCTCCCAAGCTTTGCAATACAGGTGAATTGCTTTATTTTCAAATCATTTCTGAGGGCCCCAGTTAGGCAGTTACAACCGAGGTGCAGTGCAGATGAAACAGCGCCGCTTTGAAAAACCAGTGCGTATACATTAGTTTCGTATGCGTTTCCCGTGTTATTTTTATTATCATAATTAAATGCTTCGCTCTCAGCACAGCTTCACCTTCGTTATAGTTTCTGGAATTCACATCGCATTCGCAATATTTAAATATAACGCGTAATTTAAACGTTTCTTCCATACCAGCAATGACAACACGCTGCTATTACGTACTACTACTCAATGTAAACAAAGATCTATCCTACGTAGAGCGGCCATATTGGAAGCGACACTAGCGCTCAGGTGGTAATTTTAATCGCGAATTGTAAATCAAGGGATTTTCTTTTGTAAAAGGGAATTTCTATGGTATCTTTGCCCACACCAGGCCCGTACCCTCCCTCGAGCCATGAATTTTTTTTATGCAAACCTACAAAAATAATATGGATAATTTTTTAAAGATTTTGCAAGAATTTAGATTTTCTTCTTGTATAAATGAATAGGTTGTCACTGGAGAGAGGCAGACTCCAAAAGTCTGCAGTCTACTATATTTAGTAATTTTAGTTTGTTAGTAGTTTTAGTTTTATAACCATTTATGCGAAGCTAATAAATGTTCCAATTTGATCGGAACAGTTCACCATATAAACTCCCTCTTTTGACTCTTTTCGAACTGCAGTCTTGATGAGAAAATGTCCTCTTTTTGTGGTTAATTCACATTCAGATATGTTCTTCATTATAAGGATAATTCCATAGCGTTGGTGGTGAGTCACGTTCAAGGTACGAATTTCCATGGCAGAAAGGGGATCTCCCACCTTCCCACCAACGATCTTGTTCTATTAAAATTTTCCGAGGGTAAGAGTTTGTGTTATAACAACAAAGATAAGCAATTAGTTTGGACTTCAAACATACTTCACTAAGAATAACACCATAAACACATACAAAGAATGATGTCAGCCTGTGTGTGAATTTGCATACATCTCTTGTTTTCTCTCTCTCTCTCTCTCTCTCTCTCCTTAAGGCTGGTAAGCATGAGGTAAAAACGTACTTCTACATTCATAGATAAGATTTTAAAATTATATCAAATTGGACTAGTAAGAAATGGAGCTGTAGCTGCGAAGGTGGTTGTCATTGTCACCCTAGGCCCCTGGAACCTGTTATTTCTCCTCTATTTCTCACCTCCTTTAGTCGGGAATAAAACGTAGCATTTACATGTTAATTTAATAAGCATTTACATGTTAATTTAAGAGCAAACTAACATCTTTAAAGTTTCTCATTTTTTGTCCCTCCACCTAGTTATTTTTAAGTTGCAATCGATTTTGCAGATGTGAACAATAACACACACTGCTTCAATGAAGATGGTGTGGGATGCAAAATCGACTGTCCTTTTATTAGTCACATTTCTTGAATGCTAAGTTATCTTTTCATCGAATTCAACGGAAAAGAGTAGGTACATAAAATGTCTACAATGTCTAAGTATGCCAGCTACATCTAGGTAGGGGAGGGTGCAGGATTTGCGAAAATCATTCTCGTCCTGGCCACTGAAAGCTCTAGCTACAACTCTGATAAGGAAATATTTCCTTTCGAAAGACCATTAATAGATTTACACTATTATAAGAACATAACACAATAAACGTATGAAAATTTAATTATTTTAATAAATAGCAATAATTAAATAATGTCTAACTCTTGTTAAAAACATTTCGCCTATCTTTTAATTTCTTGACATTTTGAACCAGTCGTTAAAGGAATTAATTTGCTAATATATAAATGTAACAAATTAATTTGTTTATAAATATATATAAATAAATTAATCAATGATATTAATTAATTATTTAATAATTGACATATATTTCGTGACAATTTATATATATATAACGAAGGTTTCGGGCTTGCCCCCCCCCCCTCAAAAAAATCCTGTTTAGGGGCCTGGCCCACACTGTTCCGAACAAGGCTGGGAGCAGGTGCAAGAAAGATGGAAGAGAGGGTGGGGGGATAACTGAATGCGAAATGTGTGCTTTAAACAATGTATTGCATTGCCTTTGCTTATTAGTACAGCTTGGCCAAAATAAACTGTCCTTGTGGTGCTAAAAGGTAAAGGTAAAGTGTTCCCCTGTGCATAGCACCACGCCATGAAGGCGTATAGGGGGTGTGGGGGTAACGCCCCACACTTTCTTGATCCGGTCGTGAGTGGGGGTGATGTGATCAGCATCACGCCCCTGACCGCCTTTACCCCCCAGGGTTTCCCCCAGGTACCCATGTTATTCGACGCTGGGTAGGCGCCGGGGCCGCTTCCACCGTTAAAAAAGTTCCCGGATTTGAACCGGCCGGGGATCGAACCCGGGACCTTGAGCATGGTAGTCAGACGCGTTACCGACTGAGCCACCGCGTCCTTGTGGTGCTGTAGTTGGAATTATCAACCCGCGCAGGGGGAACGTGGATCAGTCAGCTGTTTCCATTGTGTGGTAAAATTGTTGCAATGTCAAAAGCACATTCCTGTTTCATTGCAAAGTGAGCATGATGAAAGGGAAAACTGTACATAGCGAAATCAGAGACGTAATATTTAAAGTTGTTGGATATATGGAGGGAAGTTAGCAAACAGCTCAGCGATTGCAGTAATAAGACAGATAAGCCGGAAGGGAAAGAAAAATTCTGAAGTTCGAAGCAGGGCAGTGTGGACTGAGTGAGTACTTTAATATTTTTTTATTTATTCTCTTGATTTCGCTTCAGTTGGTTGGTTTGGTAAGTCGGTCATTAGAAATTTAACAACTGCTAGATAGATTACAACTGATTTTGTGCATGTGGTCGTTTGATCTGCTACCTTGTTTGCAGGAGTGACTCAAGATAAAATTTTCACCCGGCCGAGCTGGAATTTTGGCGCCCCCTACTTTTCTCCTTCCTCCAATATAAATCATAACCATGTTATATATTAACGGTTTTAATGACGAAAAATAATAGCCTTATTTTAAAATTATTTTAATGCTGTTAAAGAACATGTTTATTGTAGGTATGTGTTTATTTAATACCTACATAATGACATCAAAACAATATTAATCCCTTAGATTAAATTGCTAGATGATTTTGCAATCTACTTATTAAGTTATTCAGCAGTAGCTTCAATTAATTCTTGTCAAAAATAAATCCAGCTCTTTTTAAACTTTATAGCCACGCACCTGGTGGAGGCACATAGTAGTTCGGATCTCTTCTTAAACTGTAGGTCGCCTCTATTTGCTTTTCTGTGCATAAAGTGGACTTAAAAAATAAACTCATGCTTAGGATTTGGCTCTAATCAAGGAGGATGTCCCAGTTTGGCACCCCGGGTAGTCGCCTGGCCCTGCTTGTTAGATGTATGCAAAAATTCTTCCTCTTCTTGTTCACTATCATCAGCGGAGAGAGGGAGAAAGTTTTTACTAAATATTTTGCAAATCGAGAATAATATTGAATTTTGTAGATCAGCATTTCTGTTTTTTTAATGATTTTGTCAGGTTATCGAATGTTGAATTATCTATAGCGAATAACATTGCTCTTCTCGTGATCGAGACAGAAAATTCACCTAGATATTTCGTTAATATTTTTTAAATATTTTTATGGAAAAAATTCTCCCATACCCTCATTTTCAGTAATAGGTACTCATAACTTGGTTTGCCAATACATTTAGCATCATTATGTACGCAAAAACGGGATTGAGTATTTGACAGGGGTGATAAAACACTTCTTCTCGTTGTGCGAGGCACAAATGCACACCCATAAAGTCAGACCACTAGCCGCCGCTGCCCTGATGTATTATGAAAACTTGCTTTTGAATTTCCTAAAACTATTGAAACGCATAGCAATACATATTTTATGTTTCCCACAGGCACCCTTTGTTCCCGCTGCTTGCCTTGTTATTCGAGAGGTGCGAGCAGGCTACCCAGTCAGCAGAGTGCCCCAATTCTGAGAGCTTCAACATGGACATCCAGGCTTTCGTGCAGCATCAGGAGAGGGATCGGAAACCTTTCATTATAAATGACCCTGAAGTAGATGGTTTGGTATGTGTTCACAGTTGTTTCATAATTTGTACAGTATATGAAATTTTTATTTTAAAAATCTCAGGCTGGGGTGCCTTGGTTCAAGTCTCTTGATATTGTTG
The DNA here is from genome assembly GCF_977018435.1 of Lepisma saccharinum. Taxonomy (NCBI): domain Eukaryota; kingdom Metazoa; phylum Arthropoda; class Insecta; order Zygentoma; family Lepismatidae; genus Lepisma; species Lepisma saccharinum. Next base: position 109,917,408 of record NC_139232.1, read on the forward strand.
TAGCATTATAAAAATGCAATATTTTTAAGAAGACATTTAATAAAACAGTTACAGTATTTCCAATTTTCACCCCTTGAATGCTTAGAAGCATATTGTTTTATAGTTCAATAATGTAATAAAACTGGATACATTGTCATATGCTTACTAGAACAAGCTAGATTTTCCAGAATAGCAATTGCTGTATAGGTGGTTGTTGCACACAATACAGCTCAACACTGAAGATACCAGCAGCTGCCACTGCATAGATATCTTATGCAAGATACCTGTGGTAGATACAACAAAACCTCTGTGATAACCCATGCAGTAATAGCTCAATATTTTGCAAAATTTTCATATTCCAAAAGTGTTATATTAAGATGAAAATGTGTGTAGTTTGTCTTTGTAGTTTCCACTTTTTTTCCAGGGCTGTATCACATCTCATAGTAGTGCTTTGTTTTATGTAGTTATCCAACTTCCTTTCATCCGTAATCAAATTACAGTAAAACCTCGTTAATCTGGACTAATGGGGAAAAAGTTGAGTGGTTTAACGAAAGTCCAGATTAACTGAAGTAACCTAAAAGAACAGTAGAAGTGCATTAAAACTCCGTTTATAGCAACAAAACACGTTTATTATGGTGTATTTAAAGGGCATAGGCCTAAATACACTATATAGTACAGTACCAAGTCTGCGGGAAACAGAATTTCATCAGTGGTTGACTGCCTTTTCTTTGGGAAGTTCTCTTGTTGACTTATAGCCACATTTAAAACCTTGCATTCTGCTTTTTTCTTGCCTTTTGTCTGTCCGGATTAAGTGAAGTCCAGCTTATCTGGGTCCGGATTAACGAGGTTGTACTGTACTTTATTTGGGTAAATAGCATATGAATAGAAAATCATCATATTCTCCATTCTTTTGATAGCTGCTGTTCCATAGCAAATGTATATTTGACTTAATCCTGATAATGCTTTGTTTGAACACAACAGACAAATTTCACATACTTTCAGGAAATTATTAGGGTTAGGACTTTTATGATATAAAAACAACAGTGAATGGCAAAAAATTAATAAAATTATTTGAATGTTAATTTTATTTTATAATTACCATATACCATACTTCTGAATGAAGCCATCAAAATATACAAGAAATAATCGAGCACATAAAAATGTCTTGCTGTGGAAAAGTATTCCCAAAGGATACAGTTCTTAAAAAATTGTCATTTCATACAAAAACTAATTTCCTTCACTTAACTAGTCTTTCATGTACTTGCCTCAGGCAGTTATCAGTCTCAGCAAAATATGAACACGGGATCATTAAAATCCTAACCCTTAAAGTTCCTGCACGTGGAAAAGATACATAGGGACTGCCATAGGATAGTTGCTATGACGAAATTCATCACGTGGCACTGAAATTGCCTTGGTTGTTACGTGGGTTGTAAATTTAAAAGTGACAACACTGTCAGGAAGAGGTGATAACACTGTGCATGTGCTATCGGGCATTGCCAGTTGTGGCCCATGTTGGAGTACCAAAAGTGGTCGGTGCAGCGAGTGCTGTTGTGTATGTAGAGGGTTGAAATTAACACTTTTTTTGTGGACTGCCCTAAAAAAATGTTTACAAAGGTAGAACAGCGATTGTGGATCCAAATCCAAGTGGCCTGTTGCATACATGCACCAGCATGTCAAGAATACTTGACTGCATGAAGCCTGTAGCAACAATACCTAGCCGAATCTGATTGTTGCACAATGGTGACAAAATATAGGGAACCCAAGATGATGCAATTTTCCTCATGCTCTCATTGTCACATCCCAACCTCCTCAAGAAATGCACTTACCCATTGTGCAACAATCAGATGCAGCTAGGTATTGTTACTACAGGCTTCATGCAAGTATTGATGACATTCTCGTGCATGTGTCCTGCAGGCCACATGGATTTTGATCCAAAATCGCTGTCTTACCTTGGCAAACATGTTTCAGGGCAGTACACAAAATGGTGTTCATTTCAACCTCATACATACACCACTCCACACATCGCTATGGGCCACAACTGACAATGCACACTGCCGGATAGCACATGCACGGTGTTATCGCCTCTTCCTGACAGTGTTGCCACTTTGAAATTTACAACTCACGTATTAAATAGCAACAGGGGCAAATGAAATGCATTGCTGAAACTTCAGTCCACAGACTTCACCCATCTCCTGGTCTACGGTACCACTATGACTACTACTAGGACTACATGTTTTAACTTGTGGTACACAAACTTTAATTATTATAGCTTATTGTTTGCTTTGTATAGTTATTTCATGTGTTCTTTTCTTGTGATCTTTCAGATGATAAAAGCAATACAGGTGTTAAGAATTCATCTCCTCGAGTTGGAAAAAGTGCAAGAATTGTGTAAGGACTTCTGTAATCGGTACATTACGTGTCTTAAAGGAAAGATGCAAAGCGAAAACCTTTTACGTTCCGATTACGCGTATGAAAATAATAACAACAATAGTCCAGGAAACAATCACAATAACTACAACTCACAGCACCAGTCTCCAAATCTTCAGGTGAGGAGTAGAAGTTGAACTCTTGGTTGCAATACTTTCACTCTGTACTTCTTCAATATACTTGTAGTAGTGTCTTTCAAGTCTCTAAATTAATATTAAGGTTCACTGGAACCTTTGGTCTGTTTTAGCTAAAAACAGATCAAACAGACCAGTTAGTGAAAAAATGCACACAAACATTCAGTTTACATTATGTGCTTAAATTTCACTGTATATCAGTTTCCATAGTCAAAGTTCATGTATGGTTGGAAAACAAACCAAACTAATGAGCGAGCCTATAATTGGTATCTTGAGAGGCAAGTGTCGGTCATTTAACTGCATGTGAAATACTGGTTGTCTACAAAAGAACTCCGAGGTTTTGCATGAAATCTGACACATGAGAAACAAAGTCAACCTATAATTTATAGATATCATGATAGAGATGCATTGATATTTTTTTTCCATTTTTTAAATTTCAATTTCAATTTGTATCTCTGCATACATACAAGCAATACTCTTATCTTTTTCCGTGTGTGCATCAGCATATCAAGAGTTATGGTCATTATGGCTGCAATTATTCTTTCTTGCAGATGACAGAGGTCATGAATCTTATCAGCATATACCAAGTTCCTAGCCTATTCCCACATATAAGAATCAAGGGTGTAGTGTCAGGATTTTATGGTAGCCATGAGATTGCCCCTCCTCTTCTAACGCACCTTTTAGAAGTTGCAAGTCTAAAACCAAACAAATTATTAAAATTTCCACTAATGACACTTTCATGCATAAACAGCACTTTTCGAGTTCCTAAAACTAAAGAACATGCTTCCATCTCACTTATTTAATTTGTTATGATTTTTTTAAAACCCCGGAGTTCTTTTGTAGAAACCCTGTATACTTGTAATCATCTCACATGCGAGTTTGTGTTACGATAAAATCACTTACAAATGCATTAATGCAATACATTCTGTTATCGAACATTAGTTTACTAGGTGTCAATGAGTGTTCAAACCTTAAAGTAGCGTCAAATCTAGATTCCATACACACAGGTAAATTCATTCAGTTTGTACAAGGCAGGAAATCAGTCAGTGTCTACACCACTGTAAAGTTAGGTTATCATTTTGTATAATATATGATAATGTTCATTGCTCATTCCGTAAAGCATGTACTTGTAACAAACTATATCACGTTCAGAAATTATTCTTTTTTTTTCTAATTTCTTTTCAGTTATTATTGTGTTTTTTTCACCCTTTTGATAATAATTTTTCAAATTAGAAAAGGCTATTTGAGCCTGCTGTAATACTAGATTATGGGTTACGTGGGGCAGTGAATGTGTGGACTGATTCTAGGTGGTCACCACAGGCGCACAGGTGCTAGTCCAGCAGCCGACGCAGATCGCCTACCAGATGGTGCAAACTCCGCAAGGTCTCATGGCGCAGCCCATCCAGATTCAGGGTCCTCCGAACGTGACCGTCCCGTCAGGACCTCCAAGCGTGCCCCCATCACCCGGCATCATCCACGGTAGTACTCCTCTCTCTCAGATCGGGGCCAACCCCTGCCCGCCCCCCCAGGACAACTCCTTGCTACAGAGTGAGTGTCGGGGTCGATGCGGTTCAGTTCTGTTGGTTCCCTTCGGCCATCATTTCTCCATGATAATGGTTCTGCTTGTAGGATAATTTTAAGTTGCAGCATGACGGTAATAGTGTTTGTGTTAAATTGCTTGTTGGGTGGTCCGATATTACATTTGGGAAATTTTACAAAAAACAAGTGAAAAAAGAAATAAGGCAGGTCAATTATTCTGTTTTCATTGCTGCAGTCTCTTTGGGACTTGTAAGAAAACAGAAATTGTAACAATAGAACTGATAAGAAAATCGCAGGAAATATTTGATGTTATTTCTTGAGCTCTTTTTGAATCCCCTATCCCTATAGTTACCGCAACCCTCTTCTGGTTGCAAATTTTTAGTCTGGCAGTTGGGGGAAGGGGGGTGTATATATAATAGCCCAATACTTTGAAAGAAGATACTGGAACTTCCTTCTCACTGGAAATTTTTCAAATATAACCCTGTGCATAATGGTAATTTACACCTTATTTTGCATCTTAACATTGACTTACTAATTAGAATAATGCTATATTTCCTAGCCAGAGCAATATTATGGAGAAATGATGTTTTCTAGTAAATAAAAATTATATTTAAAAGAAAATAATTAAGTAATTAGTTACATGATACTTTGAAAGCTAGGTTAATTTTTTATAGTTTGTAATGTAGTACCCAGATGGCACGTAAGCTTGTTGCAAGTTTATGATAGCTTGTTTTTACCTGGTCAAAGCAAGTTTGAATGGCAAGCTGGATGCAAGTGGTACTCAGCAAGTGAGTATTTGCCGAAAACTTGCAGTTAGTTATAACAAGTTTGATGCAGGCTTGCATTGGCAAGTTTGCTGCAACTTAGATTTGATTTTTGATTTGATTTGCTTTATTTTACTTCGCTTTTTGTGCCACTTTTAGCTAATTTGCAAAGATGGGAATGAGGGATGATATGATGAAATTGATGAATGGACACTCAGAAACATCTGTACCCAGGCCAGGATTCAAACCCGGGATCCTTAGTGGTGTAGCGCGATGTGCTAACTACTCTGCCACAGAGGCCGGCGCTGCAACTTAGACTTATAGTAACTAGATAGCTGGATGCAAGATTGCAGCAACTTCATAGCTTGCCAAGGAGGGCTTGCTGCAAGCTTCTTATTTAGCCTTGCAAGTTTGCTTCAGGCTTTCAGCAAGTTTGCTGTGTATAAAAAGAGAGGAATGTGCACAAGAACAATGAAAAATTCCTAGTTTCTATCAAATATTAGTGTCTGTTCATTTATGGAATACTGCAAAGAAAATTCTAAATTCCTATGTAATATAGTGTTAGTTTATTGGTATTTATTGTGTAGGCTTTTAAGTGTTAAAAGTAGCAATTGAGCACTTTTTCACATACCCTCCAGTATAAGTAATGTTTCAGCAAGGGCATGCTGAGAGGGAGTCGGTTGGGGGTTAAACACCCTACAAAAAACTGTGTAATAATTATAATGCATGTAAAAATTAGCAATATTTGTCCACTTCTTTACATACTTTGTAACAAAATTATGACTATGTTAGAATGAAAATCACCACAGATTTTTTTATTTTATTTTTTTTATAGCATGCCTCTTATGTTGCTGCTTTTCTTCATGTTATACTCACCTGATGTCAGGTAACTGTTAGCATTGTTGTACAATATATAATAGTACTCAATTATTGTTTTTGACAGGTTCGCTGTCTCCCGCACCCACGACACCAGGCTCCATTGAAGACGAGGATGAATTCCTCAGCAAAAAGAAGCAGAAACGAGGTGTTCTGCCGAAACATGCTACAAGCATAATGAGGTCGTGGCTTTTCCAGCATCTGGTGGTGAGTATTATAAACAAAAGCATGTTAATCTTCGTCCCTCATCTCATTTGTCTCCAAATTTTCACCTCTGAAAATTTCTTTCAACTCTGATTTAAATCCTCTTCAAGGTACTTTCTACAGTACTTTATACAGGGTGATTCATAATTCCCTCTGGGGTTTCGAACGTTTATAGTACAATAAGACTATAACACATACGGCAAAAAGGTGCAAATCAGTATATAAAGAATCTCTCCAAGTTTGGTACATACCTTACAGATGCTCACCCCTGGTGACTCAGACATCAATCCAGAAATCATTTTCCTGCCACACACATATCGTTTTGCATCACACAGGCAGCTAGTTTCCTTGAACTAGTTGTGCCATCACAACCAACTCACATTTAGCGAATTCTAAGATGCAGAATGCTTTGTGTTCAACAGTGCATGCCATTTTTGCGTTAACTTTGTTATGCTGCAACCTAGCTAAATTTACAATTACATGATGAGGCCTATTATGAGTGGAAACTTGGAGAGATTATTTTCATACTGATATGCACCTTTTTGCCGTATTGTACTATAAACGTTCTAAACCCCGGAGGGAAATATGAATCAACCTGTATAATACTTTTTAGAAATGACTGTGTATGTTGATGTCAGATATTGCATTTATTGAAATGAATTTCCATTCTAACAGAACATAACATTTCAAAGAATAGTTTGTGTGGTTCACCAAAACACTTAGAGAAGGTGGAGAGGAACTTCTTACTTCTTACACTCTCATGTTATCTCATTTCTTTTCCTTCTCTTGTATGTATTATTTATGCTACGATTGTTATACTTTTTTGTAAAAAAATATAGAATTCTTTATTTATCATTAGTCAATATGTGGCAAGTATTACGTAAAAGCTCACCCCTGATGTCCCTATCCAATGATTAATTTCTGTTCAGTTTTCTTTCTCTTTCTTACTTATAACTTCGTTTAGTGGGTTTCTAAGTGTGGTGTTTAGCCAAAATGAAGTGTTGTTCTCATACAAATGTGTGAATTTATGAATTGCCCTATTGACTTGTTCTGGAGAACCTGGAAAAGTCAGGAAATTTTGTTGCTAAGAAATTGTAGACACCACAATCAATACTGATTGTATGCTCATTTAGCCAAAAGGGGACTAAGGTAAAATGCAAGTAGAGCAAAGGCAATAAGAGTGATGGTTCAAGTTAGTTTATTTGTTTTTATTACAATTTTTAAATCGTTCAGCATGTATAGCTATAGTAAGGACTTGCAACATATTCATATGAACATGCAAATTCAGTATTTTTTTTACACGTAAAGCATTGGGATTTAAATCACAAAATATCTAGATGTATTTTGTGGGTATTTGCATTTGATGTATTTATGAAGCAAATTTTTGGATGCAGCATCCTTATCCAACAGAAGACGAAAAGCGCCAGATAGCCGCACAGACGAACCTCACGCTCCTCCAAGTCAACAATTGGTTTATCAATGCCAGGCGGAGGATCCTACAACCCATGCTGGACGCCTCCAACCCAGACTCAAGCCATAAAGCGAAAAAGGCCAAAACTCAAAGTACAAAGCAGGCGGCGCAACGTTTCTGGCCGGACAATATTGCTAATCTTCAGCCTCAGCTGTCTGGTAGCGAAGACCACAATGGTGCACCAAACACAGGTGAGTGGAAATATGACACACACACACACACTCCCTTTCTATCATTCTTTCTGTAGTTTCTCTTTGCCTGCATACCTCTTTAAGAACTAGAATGTGTTAGGGAAAATATGTTGGGAATATGTGTACTAGAGTGCTGTGCAGGGAGAGTATTTCTCTCAAGCACCAATAATGCTCGGGCAGGCAAAACAAGCAGTATGCACTCGAAGCCCAGTAGTACACGTATAACCATAATTTGTCTGTGGTAGTGGACCCTCAAATACGGATCGCGAGATGAAAGATTCAGTGACAATGAAAATTAAGTAAACATAGTCATTATCTTCATGTTAAAATGTAGTTTAGTCATACCAATACAGTCATATATGAAAATGAAACAGATTATTATGGGCTGAAACTGCCAGGACATATATTTTATATATGTGTCTACAATTATTGTTACATTAAAATTATATTTCATTGTAGATGCTAGAGCTTGGGAGACTTGAACGAGTATGACTGAGCGAAAGTGGTTCCATGCGGTATTCTAATGTGTACACTTTTCAGAGGAATTTATTTACGAAACCAAAATCACTTACGTCCCTTCAAAGTATTCCACTACATTTGTGAAAAGTTATCATTGACACAGCATTCTCTCGTCTTACGATGACTACCCTATAGCACTGAATCTCATATCTTGTATGGAAATGTTTCTTTCACAATGACTCTCACATCAGGGGAGTATGGAAGCTGTTCAATTATTTGCCTCCGCCATATATGAAGGAACAGAAGCAACATTCCAATGCCTTTTGCTGGCTTATACCTTGAATATGGGAGGCTAATATGCCTGTACGTGAAGTACTTCACTCCTCGATAAGGCAATACCGCATCACAACATGTTTCCCACAGTTCCTGAAAACATGGCTGTCCATTCGACCTCATAGAATCTCAACTCTTCTCCTCGAGCATTGCTCCACTGCAATAAACATTTCTGTACACTTGCACTCTTCTGCTGTACTTCGAGGCCAAACAGTCTGCATAGATCTGTTTTATTGTAACCTTTACCACAGTTAGTTATGTTACTAGAAAATTAATGTTTCTCTTCTGTGCTTAAATTTCCTATACTAATGAATACAATTTTTTCTAGAGACCAAGTTTATCAAATGTCACCTTAGTACACAGCGGAACCTTAGTTTACATTTTTTAGAGAACCAAGCTGAAAAAATTTACAATGCACGAAAATGTAAAATTTGGGAAAATTTTATAACACATTGCTTTGAACCATGAAAATTGAATGTACCATGTGTTTCAGAAATAATTGAGGGGTTACAAAAAATAATTGCAAGTAAACTATTGAACTTATGTTAATGAAACCTGTCCAGAACAAATGAAGAACGCAAACCGTTTTTTATTACACCTACAAATGTTCAATGTGTACACCACAGGTGACACGGCACACAATCGTTTGAAGGACAAATGCTTACAGAGAACCCTCTGTGCAGTTGTTTTTGACATGTCCCGTTCTCTAGCTGCAGTTGTGGTTGATTTCTGTGGGCTGCGCACAAAACATGCCTGCATGCAATCCCTGTCTTCCTCTGAGGTTGATGGGTGACCAGGTGGTTTTCCTTTGCACACACAACCTGTTTCTGTAAACCGTTTGTACCACGCGCTGCGAGCTACAGCTGAACAAAACACTGAGTGATGCAAGTGTTGCCTAGTGGAGGGAATGTGAACTCTCAGTTTAACAAAACATACATGCACAAACTGTTTGATTTCCTCGTTCGTTCTGGACTGGTTTCATTAACATAAGTTCATAGTTTACTTGCAATACATTTTTGTAACCCCTCAATTATTTCTGGTACACCTGGTATAATGTGAGAAAATGCAAAACTCAACATATTATTTTATGGATCTGAATATGTAACTGAAAGTACACGAGAAACATTCATTAATGATATTTTTAATAAAGTGTATCTAACTTAATAATCGACCTAAAGATCAGCTTAATATTTCAACATGATAAAAAATACAGACTAAGTAATAAAGATCCGTTTTGGCATATGCTTACTTTGTTCTCTAGCTTTCACCACATCACGTGGCTTCCTCAGGAGATAGGACAAGAATAGTCAAGATTTAAGACATGGGAAGTTACGTTAAGGTTAAAAAAGGTTCAAAAGCCAACCAAACATGGTGTAGGAAGGAGTGACAGGGCACTGCACTGTCTTTTATCTTTTTAACCTTTTTTAACCTAACTTACCTTCCCATGTCTTAAATCTTGACTATTCTTGTCCTATCTCCTGAGAAAGCCACATGATGTGAAAGGTAGATGAAAGCAGTAAGTACATGCCGAAACTGGTCTTTATTACTTAGTGATATGATGGCATGTGGCATCTTCTTTCCAATACTTGTGTGTATTTTGACAAAACTGAAATAGATGTGCAACTTTTGCGAAACTGCATCACCTTAAACTCTGTACCAAGTTTATAATTTCCTATTCTTATGTTTCCTGTTTTTTTTTTTCTTGGAACTTATTCTTCTTTCTCTTCTTGTAAAACTACAGTGAAATTATCATGAGTTTAGTACAAACTGGACAAGCTATGAAATTGAGGTCTCAGGTTTGAACTCTTGTCAGGGGGAAATAAAATCCTTCATCCAACATGCCTGAAGTTTGGGGGGGGGGTTGAACCTAAAAAAAACCTCCATTAAATATGGACATGTTCTCCTGGCCTGTTTTTCATTCTTGTTGTTTAAAAATGTACACACTACTTTTTTAAAAAGTACAAAGTGGCCACTTTGCTACCTAGCTTGGGGTAAAGTGGCCAGCCCTTCCCATTTTACCTGTATAGGTAAATGAACAAATCACATTCATTCAGAGTGTGTATTTAATCAACACAAGCTGAAGTACTGTTTGACCAGCGATCCGAGAGCTCCAGTTGGCAAAGTGCCAAGAAAAAGGGGAAGTTGGCGATAGGAAGGCAGGCACGAGAACGTCGCTCGCGGTTGCACGTTGAACAGTGTTACCAATCTGCGAGGATGCTTATCCACCAGAACATAAGTAACGAAAACCGAGGGACATGCACAACCATGCCGTTTGCCAATTTTAGGTTCACTGTTGGTATTGAAGAGTTGAATCTCGATTAGTGTTATTGTGCTGTGCTATTTTTTATATATATAATATAAAGACCTTGGGAGTAAAACGTCGCAGTGAATGATGTTTTTTTTCCAGTGGGGCAAATAAGGCACATTTTCTCCAAAAATAGTGCTGTTCCCTAAAAATGCATTGCTTAAATTTGAATTTATGGTGATCATGCAATAATTAACACATATTATTGTGGCTAAAATGAAATTATATGTGCGAAATACATAATTTTTGGATGACTTTCATTTTTCAGCGGGGTCGTCCCCCCTTGCCCCCCTTCCGGACGCCCATAGTGGTGGCTCGAAACCAGATACGGGTCCAGTCGGCTTCCTCTGGGGTTCGGTCAAAGATGCCGAACTGGCGCTACGTTCAAGACTTCAGCTTTTGCAAAGACGCCTCTCCACGGCCAGAGCACTTCCAATATCTTGTGACAGTATTCTCCGGTTGGCAACATTGCTCTCTTTCCCCACGTGACACTCGACACACACACGGTTCCGCAAACTCCACCAATTTACGACTGGACTCTTCTACTTCGGGCATGCGCAGAAAACTCGAGAGCTCTCGGATCGCTGGTCAAACAGTAATACACATTAAGAATAAGTATTATGTTTTTTAAGTATTATCTTAAGTATGAAATCTTTACAAGATAAAGTAAATAGTAATTCGTAATCAATAGTCTATCAATAAAGGATTAGGCGTAGGCCTATTTGCAAAATTTGCACTCAAACTCATCATCATCTTCGTCACAACCGGCGCACTCTTCATGTTCCCACTTATTACATTTTAAACATCTAATCCATCCTTCATTGCCTTTCGAGTCTGTCTGTTTCGTGGCCTCTTTGCCCAGAATGACGCCATTACAAAACTATGGTCTAACGTCTAACCTACATGACTTAGCGTTTTCAAACACAGATCATTTAAAAGGTTATTTCACACTGATCAAACATCACAAGAGCATATAATTATAACACTTACTATTATTTAGCTGTAATCAACAATTTGTAAAACTTAGCTAAAATCAGACTTGCAAAAAAGCAATAAAATGAATTCACATCTAGAAAAGTGCAGCCTCCCACTTCAAAGTCACAGACAACACTGAGCATCCGTGGCGACTGTTTCGCCCAGCTCCCACGTGGCGGAAGCGCTATACAGCGAAGAAAACTCACATGGCCACTTTGCCTGCACTGGCTACTTTACCCTTCCTTCCCCTATGTACTTTGTGAGTGTTCCTTTATCAATTTCATCATATCATTACTCATACTCATTTTCGCAATTAGCCAAAAGTGTAAGAAAAGCGGAATAAAATAACCCATACCAATCAATCAAACAAATGAAACTGATGTAACAGCTTTCACACTGACTAAACTGTGTCCCCTGTTCTAATCTTTATGCCCCAAAAGATTGAATACCATTGCAGGGCTGCTACGCGACGGGAAAACCGGGAAAAGTCAGGGAATTTGGTTGGTCAGGGAATAGTCAGGGAATTTTGAACATTTTCTGGAATTTACGTGCATTTTGTAGTTGCAGGAGAACCAGTTACAAAATGAATGAACGGTTCATTTCCAATTCCGAATTCGGTTCTTGTGATTCCAGCCCCCCCAAAAGATTCAGTTCAGAAACTTGTTCCTCTCGTCATTATGACTTCTAGTCTGTTACGTACAAAATTATGGTTCCTTTGCATTTCGATTCTATATTTATTCACTCTCGGATCTAGGTTCTTGGATTCGTTACGACCGTCTGTTCATTTTGCGACTCGTTCTTGTGAACCTGTTCAAGACCGGAAATTGGAGAGGCGTGAGATATTTCCTTAGAGAACAAGCTACTCAAGATGAAACCTACGCACCAGCCATCCTCAGAATTTCTTGCGGAAAAAGTGTTGCTTTAGCTTTGAGTGTGGTGAGGAAATTTCCTTTCTGCAAGAACACACCCGTTCGGAACCCGTTCTCTTTTGATACGTGAAGCGGAGCAGGTTGGTGTTCAGACAGTTCATTGGTTTTGGATCTGCAATAACTGTATACTCCTTGAACCAAAGACAATGTAATACTTTCTGCCGTGAAGAGCAGAATTTCACGTAACTGGCTGTGGTTGACGTCACACTGGACGGGTGGGGACGCAGAGTAAAGACAAAGGGACTCACTACTTCGTTCCCCCTGTGAACCCATTCTGTGAATTTGAGTCCTTTGTTTGTGACCCGTTCAGAAGCAACCTGATCAAATAGTTCATTTCCTCGTTGTCGTAGTTTTTACATTGCAGAGATGTGTTACGCCCGAGAAATTAGTGATTTTATGCAGTATCAGTGATGTCATTATTCGAATATGCAAATGTTTTGTGCATGTAGAATTAATTTATTTTTTAAAAAACTGGTGTGAAATAGAGGAATTAAACGTACGCTGGTCACACATCGTTATTAGGTTAGGAATGTTGGTTTGATGCCGATAGTAATTTTACGTATTTTTTGCGTGTACAATGAAATTATGCTGAAAAGTGGTGAAAATGGGCCCAAGTTCCTTTTGTTTTATTACGATTTCATCATGCAACAAATGCAACTTTAACATGGTTCGATTTCGATTTATGTCTGTTAACACATACTGCAGAGTTTTAGCGATTACTTAAGATTTTGTCAATATATGCTTTTGTGGTTAGGTTAGAAAGGTCAGGTTTGGTTGTCTTAGAATTAAAATAAAGACCCTGAATGCACTCTACTAAGGTTCCAATTTATTTCTACATTCATTCCCACTAGTTTACGATACTTACTGTCGCTTGTCAACCGGAGAATATCTTGTCCGTGGGAAGTGTGTATGATTGCGTAAGGTCATTTTGAAGTTTTTTTTCAACATAAATAACTTTTTTCGAATCCAAACAGTGCTCATTATTTTAAGGAAGGTTCAAATTTCGTGTCACAATGATTGCCAAAATTCTGTGATAATTAGTCTTCCTGCTAGGAAAATTTGAAAAAAATCATAAAACATTTGGAACTGTTACCTTTTAATAGACAGATTTCGATGTTTTCCGTAATATAAAATTGGTTCCAGCTCGTGGAAAACTCAAATAATGGAGATATTTGATTCCAAAGTATGGCCCACGTATATATTTTTTTTAGGTGTATGGTTGGTCACCAGCCCCATTCACGTTCTGAATTTCCGAAATATGTACTATTTTCAATAAATTAAAAATATAATCATTAAACTTATTGCATATTTGCTGAAGGTACATGACCTAATTTTCTGTTGTGTCTCATTTGTATTGATATAGTTGAGGTTATATACAGGTTACATTGTAAATCTTTGATATATACCACAATTTTTTATTGATTTTTACACCACCTTAATTGTAATGACTTGGTGAAAATGGGGAAGTACAAAAGTTTTTTTTTTATTGAAAAACATTGTATTAATCACTTGGTAAATTTTCAGCTAATAACTGTGTATATTCATATTCATAATAAATAACGTGCCTGCATATTTTATTGAAAAACATGAGGTTCAAAAGCAAAAATCATGATGACAAACATGTCTGGAAAAATTTCATTTCTGGTTTGGAAAACCTGGAAAAGTCAGGGAATTTCATAATAAAAAAATCGTAGCTACCCTCTGTCACTATTATGACATTTAATCATTAAATGATTATCTCATGTGAAATTTGGAATAATTCAAAGCAAAACTATTGTAGATTGGTATGGTATGGTTACAATGGAATACTTATGTATTAAAAATATTGCGATTGTGCAATTATAGTTACATGGACCTAAATAAAGGCTATTGTGAACATGTGACAATACCAAACTTTTGTAGTAGTTGAACGGATGCTAATAAATAAATCAATCAATCACTAGTTTTGAAGAAGAATCACTGTTGTTGGTTTTGAAATGTTGTAAATTAGAATTTAAGTGTTGCTTACAGGTATGTCTTTCATCTTTAAACAATTCTTTGGCTGAAAAGTTGAAAAGTACTTGCAGCATGATTTTTACGTATACTACACTAATAGAGTCTACCCATGTTTCAGATTCCTCCCTCATCAGTTCAACAGTGTTAAGTAGTGACGAAAGTGACGACAGTAGTCAAGGAGAGACAGAAAGTTTGAAGCTAGAAGGCAGCGACTCTTCGCAGCAATGACACAACTATCCAGAACTTTTGCAATTTCCCTGTTACATGTGACTAAAGTGAAATGTTCTGGGATGTGTTTCGGAGGCAGACGAAAAGCTTGTGAAGATTTTTTTTTTTATTAGCATTACAAAACTCCGCACATCACTGTCGGTGAACAGTATACACGTGAAAGTGTGGTGAGGATGGATTCGCTGAAGGATACTTCGTTCTTCCTACCTATTCAGAAATGAATCATGCTTTTACCCCCCATGGTGGGTGAAACGATACCCCCAAGATTTTCTCGTGTCCTTGGCGACGGCCGCGTCAGGCAGCACGGCCTCCAAACTGTTGGCAATGTTTATTCTGTCCTTAATGACGTTAGTCTTCAAAGTATACGTACAACCATTGTAAAAGACTTTTTTTGAAAGATAAGCATGCAGACAGTATTTATTGTTGTTTTTTCTGTGTCTTGACATTGTACAAAGCAGAATCTTAGCGAAATATTAAGCTCTTATACCTCAGCTTTTTTTCGGAGTCCTGCTCCACCATGGCCTTCTTTTGCACGACGGAAAGTAGTGCATCTTAGTTCGGTGGAGCAGAAAGCTCACCAAGTTCCTTGTAAAAAGTATACGTGGCTACATCATCTGTGGCTTTCCAAGTTCTCAAGTACATTTCTCACAGAAGGATGAGTGATATAAATGTATACTAGTTTGTCTTTTTTTTTAAATAAGAAAGAAGAAACTTGTTATTGAATTCATAGAGTCTTTCTCTATGTTTCGTTCTTTGTGTATGTACCTTTTTTCCAAAGTTGTTAATTCTGAGCTGCGATAGTGGGGAGTTAAAGAAAGATGCGAGTTGTACCTCTTGTGCAAATCATTTAGAATTGCACTTTCTTCGCTGGAATTTTTATTTGTTTTTTCATGGCATAGTGATGAGCAGTGGTATGTGTATGTTATTTCATTATTTTACTCAGTAAAACTTTTCTCCCTCAAAATTGTGTAGTACAACCCCATTTATTTCCCAGTTTTGATGGAGAGAAGCCAAAGGGTACAGTCTTCTTCACATATTAAAGATTATAATCTATAATTATAGATGACTTTGACTTCGTAGTACATGCAACTTAATAGTAACTACAAAACACATGAAAAGAAAAAAAAGGTTGGTTATATAACTGAGTCAACGCATGTATCAGTATCTGAAACTATTGGTTAGAATTTCATCACTGATAGTTTTCCTAAGTTTGAATATGTTGTGGAGACACAATAATTTCACGAAGTCAAAGATATCCTCAAAATTAATAATTTTCATTAAATTTAAACCACTTACATGCAAGATTTTGTGATTTATGACAATTGTTTTAATATTTTGGTTGTCTCATGTAAAATTATGAATATTTTAGAACAAAACTGTGGTCAGTGATATAGTATACTGCTGGAATACTTCCACAGTAAAATTTATAGATATGCTAAACTAGGGATGTGACGAAGCTGAAAATTTACCGATGCCGATGTACTCACCGATAATTTTTGGAACCGATACCGATGCCGATATTTAACCGATTCCGATACATAAGATTATTAAACTGAAATGGGATGTTATTTTCTGCATGACAAAAATAAATTTGGTATGTACATTTCTATTGCATATCATATGTATATACATATATATTCTCAAGAGATGCGAATGTACATTTGCATCTACAAAAAGTTATGTGAACCTAGAGATTTAACATTAGTACACAAACAGTTCTTTGACATGCAAAATGAATTCCTGTTCTGCCAGATTCAACTTCAGAAATACAAGATTTGGAAGCACTTCTGGAAGTAACCTACTTCTTCTCTTATCGCAAATCTGTTCAGCAACACTGAATACTCAATCACTGAATACTGATGCAGCAGGTATGCTCAAGTATTTTCTCAGCACTTGCTTCAGGTTTGAATACTCATTTTTGAAGTTCCAACACAACAGCAGATCCTGGTTCAGCAATGTACTGTTTTATTTCCGATTTATAATTAGGTTGATCCTCTGAATGAGAGTTTGCAATAATTTTAATACAAAAACTCTACAATAATGACGAATCATAACCAAATTTTAAATAAATCTTACAAAACTAGAATATAAAACTTAATAGAAGGTAAAACTCTAGTATAATCTGTACCGGTTTAAATATCGGATTTTTGCCGATTCCGATACTGATGCCGATATGTCAATTTCGGCCGATTTTCATACATCTGTAATCGGCTTCGGCACATCCCTATGCTAAACTATTTTAAGTGTTGCGATGGTTCAGTATTGGTTCAGAGTGGAAATATAAAATGTTTGTTCAAAAAATTCTTAATAGATAGCTTCATTAGTGGAAACAGAATGTTTGAAGTGAGACCACTTCTTTTGTCCATAATAAATACATGTGATTCCAGAAATATTATTTCTCAGCATATCTTTTCATTTTAATAATTGACTTGTGGAAACTGATGCTTATCTGCATTTTTATATACGGTCATGCATTTTGACAATATTTGTACACTACTATTCAATACACTATTTATACAAAACTATATCCCTTCCCCCTTGAAAATACAGCATCATGAAATATTGCAATATTAGAAAAAACCTTTTTTGCCAAATCAATCAGTACGAGTATTATTGTATGCGTTACCATGTTAACACCTGTTAATTTAAACCGTTAATACAGTCAACAGTGTATACTTGCACAAATTAAAGAGAATTTGTTACAGTTACAAACTAACATCAAAACTGGAAAATATAATGGGTATTTCTGCTAGTGTATCAAGGAAAATACCAAGATCGTATAGTTATTATGTGCCATGTTGTTGCTGAGTCAGGATAAAACTTTGCACTACTTTGCTCATTTTACATTCAAATTATGCACTCAGCTTTAACTGTTTCTTGTATATTGTTAAAAAATAAGAGAAGGTAATTGAAAGAGTATAAGTGATACTCAGAATGGTGCAACTTGTCCCAAGCATACTCAGCAGTTCTGTTGTCTAGCTGTGTGTGTTTTTATCCTCACAGTAACACCTGTGCTGTGTATTTTTTGCTCAGTATTTGGTATGGGTGTTAGTGAGTAATGAATTCCCTAGGCAGTTTGGCCAAAGTGACAGTATCATCATAAAATTATCACATTGTTTTAATTGCATTATTTTAGATTTATTCTTGCAATGTTTTGCAACTGCCAATGCACATATTGCTTTTAACCAACAATATTTCAGTTTAAATCAAGGAATTATTGAGTAAAGCTTTATCAGCAAATCGTATGTGTTCTATTAAATAATATTAATTGAATATAAAACACAGAATCAGCATTACAGTATTACTTAAAATTTAAAATAACTCTGTTAAATTGTAGAATAAGAACTTTCATGAAACCTATTAGATTTTCGAATTTTAATAATTAATTACACACTTAGAAGGATTTAAATTTATCAATTGTGAATTTTAGGTTAAAAGTTATAAATAGGCTACATTTCTTTTTAATTCTATTAAATCTGTTTGAGGGTATCATCATATTATTGAATCCTCATTTCAGTTTCAATGGTATTATTAATTAAAAATGAAGTTTGTATGTTCAGGATATCTAATACATATGTTAGATTATACTAGACAATGCTTAATGAAAAGTTTCACTTTGACTCTAATTTGGAAAATATTGGAAAAATATGTAATGCTTTTTGTAGGTGTGTAGTTACAGATAATCCGTTTTACATAACATTGTTTACCTTCTACAAATATAGATGTGGGATTAGTGATATTTTAGAACAATTCACATGGACATTCAAAACTATTTTTTAAAAACGTAAGGATTTTTTACAGATTTTTAAATATTGTTGGGATGCTACTTTTAAATTTAAAAAGTATATGTTCTCTTCATTTTGGTTCAGTCTTCATTGATGCATATTTGCAAACAAGGATATATTTTGTGTAGTTATTTTGACCAAAAAAAGGTTTAGTTATTTACTATGTAAAATTAAAAATGACATGTGTGTATTTTACTGCTACGTTTTACCTAAATCTTGATTTTGCAATTATCAGAATTCTCTATTTTCAAGGAAACACTGTGTTTTAACTTAGTTGGCTGTGTGGAAATAGTGTGCAGCACTAAATTATAATATTCACGTGCGTGATACTACAGCACTGGCATGAATTGAGTATGAAATATAGTGTGTTCCCTCCTCTATGCCTAAAATAGATCGTGATATCTTTATAATTTGTTCTTGTTTTATGACACTTTAAGTGTTACTGTCAGAGTATAATATTTTTTCATATCAGTATGAATTTGTAAACTACTCGCATATCTGCATTTTAACTATTACTATTTACAGTCCATACAAGAAAGGTTTGTTTCAATCTTTGATATGTTCAAGCAATTAAAAATAAGCATATGCTGATTCTACCTCTAGAACATAATGTCTTTGGGGCTTTGTAAAATAATGCATGTCGATGATGATAATGTGCAACTGCCTTTTTGAACATAATGTGACCTAGTGTATAAGTACATTGCATGTCGTTTACATGTGCCATAACTCTGTCATACAAAAATATAACTTTTACTTCAGTGTTAACTTCTTGCTCCCTCATGATTGTAGTTTGAACATTGGGCCGACATTCTCTTTGTATTTTAATATATATGTACATGAATTTCTTCGTTTTGGTGTAGAAGTTGTAGTGTGCATTCACAAAGAGATTTACAGATGAACATGTACTGGGTATTTTGAATATATTTTGATATATATGTTAAGGTTGCAAAGTAGACTAAACAACAGTCCATAATTACAATGCAGTACCATTCTAAATGCCAAAAACCAACGCACTTCTTTGTCGAAGAATTTTGAATATGCAATTGTGGACCTACAGTGTCAAAATTTATAATGAATAGAACAATGATTTTGCTCTCCAAACAGATTAAGAAACGTAATGTAAGGTAATCAACTTATGAATTGATTTTTTTAAAATTTCAATTCATGTATTCATTGTGTATGCATGTTTATTGGTTACAATCAGTGATGGATTAAGGTAGGTGCTATTGATGCTGCAGCATTAGGCCACTTCCTGAAATAGGCCCAGATGAAAACAGGCGAGAACTTTCCAAAAGCTGAACAGTTTTCTTTTGCTATATTAACCTGAAAATAAATCTTAGAATGAAATTTGGAGCCCCAATTTCGGATGCCTAGACACAGCGTTACTTATTATACAGTTACTATTATTCTTTGCACTGTGACGTAACTATAATGTCGTTGTGTTTATTGTTCACCGAAGATTTCAAGTTAATGCTCCTATGAGCATGCAGCATCAGGCCCAATTTTGTCAATCCAGCCCTGGTTACAGTGAAGTGCATTGTATTAATCCTTTCAACGATATTACAAAATATATTCATTACAACTGCTATAGGCTTGCTAGTACTAAATGCACATCTGTAGGTATTTGTGAATTTTTCCAGCTTCCTAATGCAATGCAAGCTTTATTCTTCTCCTTCCTAACTACATTATTTTATTGCCTTGTGCAATGAGTTTTGAGATGTTTGTTTGAAAATCTGTTATAGTGTAGATTAATCAATGTGGACTTTATCCTATCGATAGTCACCTCCCCAATGGCATACTGATAATGTCATGGCCTTGTAATCAAGGGGTCCCAGGTTTGATTCCTGGTGGAGGCACATTGCACAGTGGTTTGGATCCCACTTTAAACTGGAGGTCCAGTCCCGATTAGCCTATCCCTGCCTAAAGTGGACTTAAAACAATAACTCCTATCGATAGTGTGAGCAGTGTCTGAACTTTAATAAAACATTGAAGACTTTGTTTATCTCTGTGATCTAGAAGACAGGACCTTTTTTGCACTTAAAACTATGTATGTACTTTACTACCCACGATCAAAAGTTATAAAAGTTTATTGATGATATTAGTTGTGTTTTGTATTGTCTATCTTACCTTTTTCTGAAGCCATTGAGCCAAAACTATTTTTGAACTAATAGTTGTGGACAAGTAGATGAGCACTGGATTAATTAGGAACACTAGAAGAACATATGACTATAGTTTACCAGTCCTGGGCTGTCAAGAAAAAGCCTGTAAAGACACGATTTGTATATTATCGTAATGATGTTAGAAATTTTTTTAAAAAAATCATAAATATTTCTATCTTTAAATGAGATGTGTGGCTCAATATTATGACATTCCTCAATTAAAATATTCCAGAAAGATTTACTCTTGAGCCACAGTGGTATAGTTGGTAGGGCATCTGACTGCCATGTGGGAGACCCAGGTTCGATTCCTGGGGTGGGTGATCTAAGGTCGAAATTTTCCCAGCCTTGTCCCTGCATAAAGTGGCTCTGGGGTTCACCCAACCTCAAAACAATGGGTATGTGGAGGCTACGTGGGAAGGTAAAGGTGGTTGGAGGATGGTGCTGATCACATCATCTCCAAAATGACCCGAGATCGAGAATATGTGATGCCCTACCCGTACATCCCCAAAATGTGCCTTCAGGGCACAATGTTATATGCATGGGGTTACCTTTGCCTTCACTCTTGACAGACAATTGGAAATGATAATAAATGAAAGCTTCATTGCTTTAATGGATGCTGGAAATTGCACACACCATGATCTTTTTTTATTAGAGTTGCATGTGTGTGTTTTAAGTTGTCCGTGTGTAATGTTTTAGCTTGTATTTTTCTAAAATATACATACAATTGCTCATTTCTTTTTGAAAGGAAAAAAATAATTGTGCTAGCAGAAAACAAAGAAGAGAAACCTGTCGTCCAATTATGAGAACACTGGTGTTTTTGAGCACTGTTAACCCAGTGTCACTCATGTTTAACTGCCCGAAATAATAGTAACTTGTGCTGCCTGGCACTGGCACAAATTAACATCTGCAGCCACAGTACAAATTTAATATGTGTTATCTATAATTCATAATCAAAATTATATTTTAAGAGTGCCATACTGTTTGCACATAGGTATTTTGCTCAGTATTATTGTCCTATATATCTTTGCTATTCAGGAATGCTTTTTTCATGACTATATCTGTATTTCTATTGGATACATTGTACTGACATAGTTTTTATGCATAGCAAATAACAGCAGTACAAAAAATAGGGATTTTCAGTGTGGCATTAAATGTGTTATTTGCTACTGAAATTGTAAAATTTGGTTTCAAAATTTCAAAAATGCAGGACTTCATCTCAAAATTTGTTAATTCTTTGAAAACATTTCACATGTGTCTCTCTCTATAAAGTTATTAATAAAAAAATGTTTGTAGTATATTACTTTTATTCAGCACCTGAAGTGGAAACTTTTATCTGGGGGATGTTCAGTCAAGCCTTTGCATTTAGCTTTGGGGGATGCTCCTGTGTTTTACATGGTAACAATGAGACAGATCCCTCCTCACTTCAAGCACTGCTTTTATTGTATAAATCAAGCAAAAAGTGCAGGTTTATTCAGGACTTGAACCTGGGTGTTTTTCTCTAAATCACCAAAATGAATGAAGGGCTTCTCTTTCTTGATTAAGATTCTGCTGGACTTCGACCATGTCTCACAAACTTCCCTTTTTCAACAATTTCTTTTGTTTCAAAAAAATATGCAGATATTTATATATGTTTATAACTTCTTATAAGGAATGGGGAATAATATTCCTGCGTATTGCCTTTACTGGTGTTTATATACAATATATTGCCATGTAACAGTGATGAACTTTCACACAACATACAGGACATGAGTGAAATTGGTTACAATTTGCAATTTTTATCCTGAATATATGCAACAACACATCAAAGATTCGCGGTTGACACTGGCATATATTTACTCTATCGTACAATGCATAAGCTTCATGCACAGTATGTATGCAAATTCTTGCATGTTTTGGGGTAGCATATCTCCTGGCACAATACTGTATTTGTGGTATCAAATTTTAATATACACGGTGTTTCATAATTCCCTCTGGGATTTCAGAAGTCGGTTGCTCAGAGGGGATGAGAACATGTCAGGAAAGAGAGTAAATATCGAAGTTTTTTAATCCACCTTACAAATGGTCGATATGTCCTTCTTTGGTGACTCGATAGATGTCAGTTCTGTAATAGTGCTTGTATACGGGCCAGTCTTGGGCAATGGCCCCAGCCTAGCTGCTCATTTTATGTCTTGAGTCACCAAGGGAGGTCGTATCGAACATTTGTAAAGTGGGTTAAAAACTTCAATATTTACTCTCTGCACTGACATGCTCTCATCTGCATGGGTAAGTTACATTCTGAGCAACTGACAACCAAATCCTGGAGAGAATTATAAAACACTGTACTTTCCAATACAAAAATAATTGTCAGGGGCAGCCATGAATCTGTGTTTGCATGTATGCATACATACTGGATAAACAATGTATTTTTTGAGGCTGTGTAGCTTCAAAACAAGGCCTTATCAAGAAATATTTTGATGTCCTCTACATGGTGTGAAAATTTGCCTCTGATGTACTACGATTTCTTGATAATGTAAAAGCTACTTGTATCATAAATATCTGATCTGCATAACACCTAAATTGAGGCTCTCGTGAATACTCTGATATCGGCCTGGTTTTACAAAATAGTCCGTTATCGTTTCATTTTTCAGGCTCTTCATCACACATACCTCCTCTTCTTGCTTTTGTTTGATGTACACATATGTTTGATCCTGTGCTGTGGCTGCATACAGGGCAATCACCATATTGCATTCATTGCATTAACAGTGCTTCAGTATACGTATTGATGTCTGATATATATTTATAGATATCTCAGCCATACACTCTAAATAAAAATAAAATATAAATATATATATATATATAAGAGCAAATTCTCATGCATACTTGTCTGTGATAAGTGTATGGAGTTTAATTCCATTTAGGGAGAGAAGTTGCTAGTTGGTTTGCAATAATTAATTACATAAGCTTGTAGATATTGTAGGAAGATGAAAAGTGTTTGATATTTTGAATGTCTTAAAATGTCTTTACCTTTTGTACTGCAATACATTAGATTTATTTTAGAAGCAAAGATTTAGCTGAGACATTTTCAAACATGCTTTGAGATTGTTTTTTTGTTTTTGTACCAATGACAATGTCGGTGTACAGTATAGATATACGATGATTTTATATTGCGTGATGAAACATGTGTATACCAATTTTTCAAGGACATATGTTTTCATAGTTTTGGCCAACGTGGTTTTATCTTTCAGCTATTACTTAAAGCTGATAATTATTTTACCTCTTCCATTTTAGAAATTCCAAGTGTAAATTTCACCATGCAGTTTAAATATGTATATTGAGTAATTGTAGTCAAGGCATTTTTATTCCAAAAATAAAACAAAAAGAACTGATGAAGGAAAGCAGTGTTGTAATCTCCTTCAATTCCTGTTTATAGCCAAAATAAAGATTTCTCCCAACTTGACTTGTTGTCTTAATTTCTGTCTCCAAGGTCATGGTGCCAGTGTGAAAGTGAGTTGAAGCTTAGTGTGAATTTATTACTTTCATTAATTTTCATTAGATGTTGTTTGCACTCTCATCACCAATATTATCTGGCTTTCTAGATAATCATAGACTTCTTTTCAAGCAGCTTCCCAATTGTCCTCATGATTCTGAATTAACACAGGAGCTACTCACTCAAAGGTAAGAGTTTTGGATTCTTCAATACTCAAAGTGTGTGGAGAACTTTCAGACTGAAGTGGCAAGTGACATGAAACAGGTGACAAGTGTCACTTGGAAACAAACCTTCATAAATGAATGAACCTTTCATCACAAAGTAACATTGCAAGTTACACATGCTGCTGGTCAATTTCATGTTACTTGGACTGAGCTGTTTTTGCCACAGTTCATATTGTATCATCTTGGGCTGTTGTTCATGCATGCACTGTGAAAAGTGGCGTGCCCATGATTTTCTAATGGGGGAGGGGGTTACATGTACTTTTTTTTAGTATCGAGCCCTCATCCCCCACCACTGGAAGTGAATGCTTTTCTTACAGACAGAAGGTGCCTGTCTCTTGTCACTTTGGTCTGTTACTGCTTTCAGTATACTTGATCAACATTCCCTTCCAAATAATCACTAAGACCTTCAACTGCCAAGCAGATATTGACAATATCATAATGTTACTTTTGTTATTTTATACACTATTTTAAAAACAATCTAGCTTCATCAAACATGAGTGCAAGAGAGAGAGTGTGTGAAACAAAGTTTTAGAAATACACTATAAACAACAGTTTTAATACAGGGGTCTTCAACCCATGGCCCATGGCCCAGAGGTGGCTTGCAGAACCCTTTGCCATGGCCGGTGCCCATTTGAAAAATTAAGTACTTAACATAAAAACTGGATTAAGTAAATGGTAGGTGGCAGCATCTTCCAGTTCTCAATACCATACTATAGCTTCGTGGCCCGCGATCGTCATTAAAATTATTAATGTGGCCGCACTTTCTAACGAGTTGAAGACCCCTGTTCTAATATGTGATTACAAGTCAATAATTATTTTGTACTGAACAATAATCCATCCCTAGTAAATTGTATCTCTCTCTTCTGTGAATGTGCAAGGAAAGAAAATTGGGAAAAGGAACTACAGTAGTGATGCAAATTTTCTGTTGGAGAAAACTATTATTTGAGACAAACATTCATCATTGGTATTTCAAAATTGATAAATATGTTTAAAAAATACAATAGAAACTTAGAATTAATTAAAAGTGATACTATGATAAAAAAATATATAGTAGTATGCCATTTACTATTACAATGATAAACAAAATGTTGTGTACAAATACGTTGCAACTTGAAAGTGTTTCAGCAGTTCTGCTCCACTTCTTCAAATTGATCAGTGTCAATCTGCCGACTTTTCAGCAATCCTTGGAGAATTTGAGTGGTAGTTTCATCAAGGTGCTTGCTGCGGCTGAAATTACCAAGAAAAACTCATTAATATAAGCTTTAAGAAATCTCACTAAATCACAAAAATCAAGCTACTATTTAATGCAGTACATGTATGATATATTCAGCTCCTGAACCGGTGCATCTACCTAGGTGGCATTGCACCATGTATTTGAAATCAATATGAATGTATTTTCTTTTGTATATGTGTATGAATAGCAACAATGAGCAAATTGTGCAGGTAATTTTCAAACTATAAATTTGAATTTATCAGCAATCCTTCCAAGATGATGATGATGATAGAAACTATGGATGGTTATCTGGCTATGGACAGAGGTGTTCATTTTAAAACACCCTCTGAATGGTGAACACCTCTGCAATGTGTGGGTATTCCAGGAAAAATAAATTTAACATTTCATACCCAATGTGTGTATCTGCCATGATGCCTATGGCTCATGACAGCAGCATGGCTGTTCCAAGTGCAACAACTGAACCTGTAGCTGATGAAGAGATGGCAGTATTGCTAGATAACTGTGGTTCAGTATCCTTCGATGCAGGTTTCTTCTTCTTTCTTTCAGCTATATATAAGACTCACCTAGGCTGGCCAACCCACCCAGAATGGCTGGGAGTCTCCCGGTCTCCCAGACAAACTTGGTTATCTTGCAGAATGATGAGATTTAGTATTATTATATTTTTATTATTGTCTTTTAATTTTCTTTTGGTATGGATTTGCCAAGTGAAGAAGTTTGTTAATGCAAACCAAACAATTAAACTTCACAGTATTATTTTGAAGACTCGTGAAAAATGAGTGATTCTTTAAGTAAATGGGAGGGAAAGAAATAGGAAGTTTAAACATAATGTGTCAACGTCTCAAGAATTCTTTATTTCCCTCCACCCATTTTTTTTTTTTTTTTATGTAGATTTAGTTTAAAGTATGTTACGTTGGTGTTTGGTGTGTTTCAAATGTTAACTTTTAAATGTAGTTTTTGGTATAAATAAATTTATGTTGTTTGATTTTGAAGAATTTTGTTATACGTAGGTAGTATTATGGCTTCAGAAGAGTCTGTATCACTGTACTGGTTTTGTTTACTTACATATTGTGTTTGATAGTTCTTTTGACCAAGTTGATTCAATTTTGTATTCACAGTAGCAAGACCACAAACAGGAAACAGCTGATATTCAGGAAATAAGTCTTCCAGAACATTTTAATCCCTAGGGTTTGGAGACTGTAGTGAAATCTCCCGGAATTTTATTCAAGCCCTTGCCCTTCCTTACCTCCACCCTCACAAGTTCTCTGGATTGTGAACACCTCTGGGCATGGATACAATTGGCCCCCTTTACTTGCACTTAGCTTGGTGCACTGCAGAGAAAGGAGTTTGATATTTTCCTCTTTCAATACCTTAAGCTTAATTCTGTATAGAAGAGGTTGCAACATCAGTGCTTCCATTCCTCAACTAGTCATACATCTTAATTTTAATAAAGCCTTAAAAACTATAAGATGGTACTGTATTTGTATTTTGTTTATTGGGC
Source organism: Lepisma saccharinum (assembly GCF_977018435.1). Taxonomy (NCBI): domain Eukaryota; kingdom Metazoa; phylum Arthropoda; class Insecta; order Zygentoma; family Lepismatidae; genus Lepisma; species Lepisma saccharinum. The sequence continues at coordinate 109,944,583 of NC_139232.1, forward strand.
ATCCCTTTTCTTACGTAAATTAATCTCAACTATGATGATGAATAATAATTGTGTGAAATAGAAGTATAAAACACACTGAAACTGCCCACAGAGGCAATACATGATAAAACATTGATCAATTGAATTATCAATACCTTAATATCCAAGCTGTCTCTCGTTTTTCATGTTTGTGGTCCTCCTCCGACTCTGATGCTTCTTCAACTTGGCAAGCATACAAGAGAGCATGTTCTGAGTAATCTGCCTCAATAACGCCAACTTTGTTAGTCGTTTCATCTGAAAATAGCAATGCATGATTCATTTTACAAATTGATTAAATTAAAAGCAAACCGCATCCACAGTGGTACATATAGCTCTGTAACTCCCTCAACAGGGAATACAAAAATTTCAAAGATTTTGAATGAACTAGCCACATCAAAATGAATAGAAAGTACTTACTTGAGAATTGAATCAAATATGAAGCTCTGTCTAAGTCGCTTTTGAGGCCAATTCCAATGTCGTGTGTCTGTTCACCAGCAGATGTCATTCCTGTTCTTTCAATTCGTAAGTTCCCATCATCTTGAAGACCGTAAGTCAGACTTACGCACCTCAGTCCTTCCTCATCTTCAACAGGAAAACGTTGAATCTCATACCATGTTCCTAGAAACTGTAAGTGAATTGCAAATATCAAATCAATATCATGAGTATTTTGCATTAGGTAAGGCTAATTTAATTTTTAAAATAGTAAAGCAACTTGGACATGGTCGTCAGATCGTATTGATGCAAGAATATCTTAGCTACACACACGTGCTATTTTGTACTATTTCTATATATTTTTTTTCCAGTTTTGAAAGAAATTGGGGTTCTCTAGAATGTCCTTGTCAAAGGAAGTGTGTGTTAAGAAATTTAATTGTGAATCTATTGGAAGGTTGCACTGGAGCTTGACAGGTATATTGAATGAGACATTACTTATTAAATTCATATAATCAGCAACATTCCATCTGTAAAATAGGTAAGGAATTTTACGCTACTTGATATTCACAATTTTGAGATTTTTGCTTTATGAAAGTCAATAATTCAAAATCTAAGAACCCAAAAAATCTGAAATTGGGCAGCTTTTGTCTTGATAGGTACATTGAATAAACAAAAAATCTAAATCCTAAAGGTTCAAAAATATTTTTTTATTGGTTGATTTGAAATGGAATAACCCTATTATGCAATGCTAATGATCATGTTGATGTTAATGTAGAATTTTACAAGGTATGGAAGGTTTATATATTTTCACTTTTTCACAAGCAGTGCTCGAAGGGCACAGAGGGATGTTACCCCAAGCTAGAAGAATTTTCACAAAGCATCCCCCAGCTGGCTCATTGTCACCATGTTAAACCATAGGAGTATCTCCCCATTTAACCCCAAAACTCGACGAACGAGTTCTTTACACTTCAAGTACTGAATATAAGGGCCTCACACTGTGAGCAGTAGCTTCAATTAATTCTTGTCAACAATGAATTCAACTCTTTTTAAAACAAATAGCCACGCAGGCGGTAGAGGCACATAGTGGTTCGGACCCCTCTTTAAATTGTAGATCGTCTGTCTCTGTTTGCTTTTCTGTGCATAAAGTGGAATGAAAAATAAACTCTCGCTTAGGATTTGGTTCTAATCAAGGAGGATGTCCCGGTTTGGCGCCCTGGGTAGTCGCTCGATCCTGCTTGTTTTATGTATGCAAATGTAATTATTCTTGTTCACATTTATCAGTAGAGCGAAGGGGAAAGTTTTTACTAAATATTTTGCAAATCGACAATAATATTGAATATTGTAGATCGGCATTTCTATGTTTATAGTGATTTTGTCAGGTTATCGAATGTTGAATTATCTATATATCCAATAGCATCGCTCTTTTCGTGATCAACGGAAAATTCGCCCCGGGATTTGAAATTTGTAAAAATTAATATTTTATGAAATAAAACTCTCCTATAGCCTTATTTTTCAGTAAAAGGTGTTCATAACTTGGGTTACCAATACATTTAGCATCATTATGGACGCAAAAAAAAAGCGAGTATTTGAGAGGGTTATAAAACACTTCTTCTGGACGCGATGCTGAAGTGCACACCCATAAAGTCAGACCACGAGCCGCCACTGCCTCACAGACATAGTGTACAAAGGGCCTTGTATTTTCTCATAGCGGACCTGAGTCAAATGATCACCGATGGAGACCTCTATAATTAAATATAATCCAATTAGGTTATTGTATCGCTGGTAAACCCCAAACGAAAGGCCATCTTTCCAGGTGGATGCTAGCTCGGGCTGCAAGTCGGTTGTAATTCAAAGGCTGCACGGGCGACAATCCCCTACCTGCGCCTTTGATTTCTCACCAGGGAGTCGTAACGTACCCAATTTGCGTTACACGGTACGTTCCATTTTGTAGGAGGAAGAGTATGGTTCAGCTGCTGGTACCCATGGAACGTAACGAAATGCAATATGTTACAGACTGACGTTACAGAGAACGTAACAAAATGTATTATGGTAGATATTAACGTTATAAAGGAACGGAACGAAATGAGCACATTGGAACATAACGTAATATGCAATATGGTATATACTACCGTTACAAGGATACAAGGAACGTAGTAACGAAATGCATTGTGGTATATACTAGCGTTACAAAAAAACGTAACGAAATGCAACATGGTAGTAAATAACGGTACATAGGAACGTAATGAATGCAATCCTCCGTAACGGAACGAAGTGAAAGGCAATATGGTTAATTAACGTTACATAGGAATGTAACAAAATGTAAACCACTGTAGCGGAACGGAACAAAATGCAGTTGGGTACATACCATCTGCATAAGGAACGTAAATAAATTCAGTATGGTAGATGTTAACGTTACAAGGAAAGAACAATTCACAAATGTTTGCTAGTAACGTTATAGGTGCGTGACAAATATAATCTATTAAACATCAAGGAAGAAAAAGGAATAGCCCAAATCTCTTGCCATTCATTGGAACATTGCGAAAAATAACTCAGTATATTGTGTGGGATTAATGTTTCGTTAAAAATATGGTTGTTTGTAAATTAATGAATTTCCACCAGGGTTGTTAAAGGATCAGGAATTTTAAATCAATTCAATTCAGGTTCAGCAGGGAATATTAGCAAGCATAAATGGATCTGGACCGTAAAGAGCCTTTTTATGTTTAAGGTATTTAAATAAGTTCCAGGAACCTTTTTTCTGGATCAATTGAAATACGGCACAGGGTCCTTCGTTCCGGATCAATTTAAAGACGGTCTAAGTTCCATATTTGAAATGAAACAATACGCAACTTGGACCGAATTTACACTGTGATAGAACAGGTTCCGGTATTGTTGCGGAACCCAATAGAACCCATTAGTTGATGGGTTCGTGGACGTTTAAAAACCCTGATTTGAAAATTACATTTTTGGCTCGAAATTGAATAAACCTTCCATGTAGTGTAGAAATGAGTAGCCATAGGCGTGCGCACGAAGTCCAAAGGGGGGGTTAATGCCCCGCCCTAATCATGGACGTCTGCAGATATTTTCGACGGAGGGAGAAGCGAGGTATTTTTCCATGGGGCATATTACCCCGATAATAGTGTTGCCCCCTCAAGAAACACCACTTGAATTCGAAATTATCGCATTCCTGCATACCCATTATAATAATTAATGTAAATTACTATGACTGGAATCAAATTATACGTGTGAAATATATACTTTTAGCTGACATTCGTTTTCTAAAGGAGAGAGGTGGCCATCCGCACCCCCCTTTCAGATTTCCATGCCCCTATATTATTATACTTTAATCCAGAAATTTAGGGGAGAGGAATTTTATCGCCGGTTATTAAACTATATTATGCTCTTGAAGAAAATGAAGTATTTTTAAGCCAATGAAAGTTCACAAAACAACTACGGCTAAAGAAGGTGCAGTGGCGCAACCACAGGGGGGGGGGAGATTGGGCCTCAACCTTGGACGGAAATCAATTCTAAGGAGTAAGGTTGCAAACATTGAACTATGGAAAGAAAGGTTGCAGAATCTAAGAGTTGCAGGACAAAACGATACTAAAGACGGATTTAGTTTTCACGTCTTTCGTGCATTATTTCTTCCAGACGGTCAAGAGCATCTGCAAGGAGGCACAGAAGGGCAATTGCCCCCTTTCGATTTATATCTTTATACAAATGTAAATAAAGTTATATAAAATTGTCTAGCTCGTTTCGCTCGCAATATCTGCTTTTCTTACAGTCTTGTCAATTTCAAACCCTTAGCTATAGTGGAACCATGAGCAAAACAACCTGCGCAGACCCACGACTCCTGTACACCATACTCCCGCTTGTAGGGGAGGGGGAGAGTGGACCATGCTTCCTTATGGCCCGAGGTGGAGGGAAGAAGGGAAAGCTGCGCGGGGACTTTTCGTCCCAAGGTTTTTTTCCTTGTGGTCGATGTATAGGGGACGGCGGCAGTCAGCCCTGGACGCCGAACGATGTAAATAGAAAAAAAAATGTAAAAGAGAATGTCATGGGCCTCCATGATTTTTTTGCGCCATATTAAATCAATATTGTTTTCAGTTTGCAAAAATTTGGATCTAAAAGTTTTCTTGATCGCTTCGCTAGCAATTTATTTTCTGTAATGCATTGTAAATTACCAGAGGGAGAAGTAACAAGAAGTAAGTACGTCAGACTATTACAAACAGTTGAGTCTTAAATGTATGAACAATTGTTTGGGGGAGAAGAAGCGCACACATTTCAGAGGCATATTTTTTGTTGTTTGTTGTGGGGGCGAATGAATTCATTATGTAATGTATTAATATAGGCTATATAAATTGTGTACGTATAATAATAGTGCCATTATTACTACTATTATTAATAGTTTATCCAAGTACTCCCCCCGCAGACAAGAATTTGTGGTTACTCCTCTGAGGGGGTGCATCATTTTCTATGTAATTGAAAACTATCGCGCTTCGTTCTCTGGCAAATTTCTTAAAAATAAAAGTAAGGACATTTTGAACAGGACACTTAATAACATAATGGCGATGTCTTCCATTCCTAACTCCCAGGTGTGGGCAGACGTTGTAACATGCACTTTTAGTGACCATTGATTTCTACCATAAATTGCTACTACTAGATAGTGAACATAGAAGTGCATGTTTGGACACACGCCAGAGATTGTGCTTATGGCAATGGTCATCGTTAGTGCTCGAAAGTTGATGTGTGTGTGTGTTCAGTAGACTTTCAGCTATGCAATTGCGGGCGCGCACTTATGTGTGTGTAACAAATTTACTTTGTTTTTATATAGTCTTGTGCAACGTACGCATACTGTACTTTAGCGAGGACAAGAATTTACATGACCCCAACTCAGCCATGCAAAAATTAAACTTTGATAGTTATTGGAGCCCATTTTAATATTACAATTGTGGGTTCAGTATTTTTGAGGTATCGATAAGACATGTGGAACGACTGATTCTAACAAAATGAGTCAAGTTCAAAAGATATGTGGATGCTATTTGTCATCTCCATTTACATTCCATGCTGTTACACGGGATGATTTGGTAGTAGAGTGATTGACTATTCGGTTTCCATTCTTCAAAAACTCATTGTCCAGAACATTAGAAAGTAACATGCTGATTTGGATACACACACAGGCAGACACGTGCGTCCATCAAGGTAATTAATGTACATTAATTTGCATTTGCGTGCGTCTTTTGATAATTTATCAGATGCCATGCAATAATTACTTAGACAAGATAATGACAATGATGTTGCCATTTTTTGATATTTTATTAAGAGAATTTTATAACAAGAGAACTAAACTTAACCTTAGGAAGTAGCGTGTTTGAAAAACAAGAATTGATTTTAGGTTACATATTAGGAGGCTAACAGTAACGTCTGTTATTGAGTGGTGTTCCTGAGTAATTTGCTCTAAATGTTACATTTTGAGGTACATTCTAAAATGGCTGTCAAATTTATCATAAAAAATCTAAAAATTTACACTAATCTCTCACAAAGAAATAGATATCATGGGAATTAATACAATAAAAAAAAATTAGGATTTGTTCACCAACCAAGGAATAACAATATTTGCCATATATTCAACTCCCTACAACATCGAAGCTCAATTTTTTTTAAAAAAATGTAAATATACATATATTTAAAGTATGCATTCGTACTGTATAAGCATAAGAATAGAACGGAGGTTCTGAAAAGTATATATTGAAACAGTTTTTAAAATTTTGTTGAATATCTTTATTATTCTCTTAATCATTCCAAGGTAAATTCTAAAACAAGGAAAAAAAATACCTTATTACTTAAAAAACTAGAGAAATTTTGTATCTTTCAAAACAAAGCAAATACACTGTCATTTCCTCCAGGTGTCAATTTAAAACTAAACAGAATTCCACAAATTTGACATGAATAAAAATATATTTCATACTCTTGTATAACATCAGTATATCTGTGCAATTTTGTGAACAGGTAAGACAGCTACTCAAAACTAAATGTATTAATTACTAGGAAACATTAAACAAGTACGAGCAAAATTGTTCTTTTAATTAAATTACTTCTTATGGAACCTCTGAAAAGATTTTCTTTGGTTACAGCTACTTATGTATAATGAACTATAAGATCACAAAAAAAATCAAGTAATTATATACATTATTAATCTAGACAGTAATATTCCCCACATTTTCAACATGTTGTACAAGATCTTTCTGTGGTGTATCATTGGATTCCACAAAGTTTGCTACAATGTTTGTAGTCAATTCTGTGCTGCTATTTCTGAGATTGCTTTTTAATGAAGATTTAGTTAGATTTTTTTTCATGAAAATATAATTATTTCTAATAACAAGTATGTCATCAATAATTTCGGTTGCCATATTACACCTGAGTGGGTTTAGTATGAATTTCAGAGATGAAAAGAGTCTCTCGACACTAACTTGTGTTGCAGGAGTAGAGAGAACAATACAAGCCAAAATGTACAATTCGGGACAACTTGATTTTCTAATTTCCCAGAAATTTAGAACATTTTCAGTCCTTTTCAGTCTTCGAGTTGAAACAAAGTAAGTGTCCAATAATGATGCAATATTAAACTTTGGTGCAGATATGGTATTCCGCCGCAATAAATCTTGTTTCTTTAAGTAGTTTGTGACATGGTCACTGTCATCATCTTCAGTGCTGGAATCTTCTTGTTTCTTTACCTCTCCACACACTGATAAGGATTTCATGTGTTCAAGTCTTAACCACAACTTCTGGAGATACACCTTCGCCACATGGATGTTTTCTTCACTTAAAACAGAAAAGTACCTGGGATCCATGTAAATAGAAGCAAGAAATCCTGGATACTCAAATAATGATGGAAGTCTCTCTTCGTTATTGACATATAATGCTTGTTTTTCTCGTTTGTCCATGCCCTCTACTATGTGGCGTGCAAGGTCTGTGTTGATTGTTGATGTTTTAAGGCGACACTCCAGCCATATCCCGTAGAAGTCGCCAAGTAGAAGCTGTTCTTCTTGCAGCCTCTTTGTGGCTACTTTGGCTGGTTCCAGTGACGTCAAAATAGCCTCAATGTATATCCAGTCTTCTTGCTTTATTTTAACTTGCTCTTGATAGTAATCCCCTATGAACTTTTTAAGTGTAAAAAGTGACTGGAGCATATCATTTGTGCTGTTCCATCTTGTCGGGACATCAAGGGATGGTACCGGCAGTGATTCTGCATTCAATTGACGCCGTGCTGTAGGCGATCGTAAGACACGGCATGCTGCTTGACATGTCACAATAATATCCTTAACTTCAGGAATGGAATTGAGAGCATCATTCACGACTAAATGAAGAGTATGCGACGCGCAACGAACGGATTGGAGACGATAATCTTTACTCGTCAATTCCATTTCAATATCTTCATCTTCGTAAGTGTCTTGAGAAATATTAGACATCTTTGTTTCTTGATCTTCCCCAATAAGTTTCCCGGCTTTAATCATGTTTGCTCCAGTGTCTGTAGTTAAACTATATATATTCTCCACGGGCACATTATACTTATCCAGAATATTCAACAATTCGTAACGCAAATTGCTACCTGTTTGAGACACAAATAACTCTTGAACTGACAAAGTACGCAATTGGAGAGCCCCATTTACAACAAACTGGACGTTGACACCAAAGAATGATCGTCCATTTTTCGAAGTAGAATCAACTTTTAGATGTATCAATTTTCCCTCCATTTCGCCGCGTATTGTTTCTCTGATCTGCTGGGCCTGACTGAATAGCATGTTCCGTACACCTTCCTTGTTCACGATAAACCTGCAGAGAATAAAATTTGCTTTAATCCTTAATTGATAAGTTGTTTCTTGATTTTTGAAATTTTCAAGACATTTGTTTCAAACCCAAAATAGAATTAAAATTCTTAAAAATATTTTTCAAATAGTATGAATTAATTATATTATCAAGCTTTCATCAACTAGGCAAATGCTACAAATATGAGAAAGCAGAACACTTTTTTGGTGAAAGTGAAAAAGATTGTTATTTAAAACCATAATAGGTTAACCTCTATCAGTGTGTCTAGAAACTAACGCAGCTTGCATGCAATAAACAGTGTTATTTGATGCAATCAACGCTCTTTAGTAAAGTTTGAACTAATGAGGAAGTTATAACACCACCCTCCCTGGTCACAGCACTGGGCTTTGGCAATAGGTCTTTTTGCTTCATTCAGATATACCTAAGGCTGTGAAAAGGATATATGTGACACCTATATTTTTTTTATTTTCTAAAATATATTAACAATAGTATATAGGGGATATCTAAATAAGTTGTACTGCATGCTCAGTTCCATCCAGCACTGGAAAGCTACAGAATGTTAGCATAACCTGTCTCTAGGCATATGGAGTACAGTGAGTTTGTTTTGTCTCTGCGCAGAGTTAGCACGTGATATGGGACAGATGCCGGCATTTTCGTCCCGTAACGTCTAGCATGCAGACAATTATACAGTATTTATATTACATATTCCGACCTAACCTGTGTTATAAGAGTTTAAAACGAACGCACTGTATATGTAACAACTTTGTAAAATTGAGGAAAATTTGACATAATATTTGAAAACTTTATATTAATTAGTTTTGTTTGAGTGTACAAAAGTGTGTTAAATATCATTTGATGAAAAAATGTGTCTCATACATATCAGTCTTCAGAAAATTACTTTTCCAGACAGTTATACTTAGTTTACTTATTCAAAGAGTAACTGTTGCAGTTGAAATTACTCATGATTATGTCAGTGAGTAACTAGTTTTACAGTTATTTGAAAAACTAACTTAACGTAATTGCATTCCTTCTAAACATTGTAAGGATATACAGAACTCTCTACCTTCATTACATGAGGCTGGATCAATAAAATCAATGTATTTGAAGTAACCTGAAATGAATTTCTAAGGAATTCTAACTAAAGAAGGTAGCTGTAACCGTAGCAGAGTTTCATTTTTGCAATAGATGTAACTTTATGACGTTACTTTTACTATTCTTTAAGACAAATTTTTAACTTTAAAATTTGTAGCGTTGGGGGAAAAAGTTAAATTTGGCAACACTGTTTCAACTATGGGCTCCCGCGTAGCCAAATTATTAGTGATTTAACATTTGGCGCTAGCGGTCCAGGGTTAAATTCCTGGTGGGAGCCCTCCAAAATTTCAGTCCTGCCCAGCTACGCGAGGACAGTAGTTGAGCTAGTTAAGGAGTGGGTTCTGTCTTGAAAGCCAGAAATAGCTGCGATGGACTATGCGCGGACCAAGCGTCATCCTTTGAAAAATCAGCTTAGAGTTGTTGGCATTTGAATAATTAGTCTTGTTTGTATACGTCAAATTGATTTAAGGGCCTTTCTCTTAGAGGGGTAGTTTAGCTTCCAACTATTTCTTTTCTGGACGCTTTTGTTTCCTTTTTTTTTTCGGAATCTCCTACTAAGGCAAGAAAGCTGGGCTTCGTTCCATTTTGAATTTAGGACATCCACGCTTTGTTGCAATTCGTCATTTCTAGTTGCTCATTAAAACTTCAGTGTTTGGTTTAATCTTGATTGTTGTCATAATATTACAATGCGATGACATACCACAGACATAAAATCCAAAATAAAATTTCTTAAATATTTATTTTCTTGTAATTAATGATCATTGGGTGTGTTCAATTTTTCGCAATAAAATATCCAACAGAAAGTAACTGCAAAAGTAAGTTATTCTTTAAATTGAGTAGCTGCACCGAACCTACTTTTTGAACCAAGCAACTGACTCGAGTAACTTTCCGAACACTGATTAAGACTGTCCGTTACTAACAATGAAAATAATTTCATTCGTATACAATGTGAACATACTAAGGAATACATGTAAAGGACAATCTGACGACATTGATGAAAATACGCACCTGTCAGAAGCTGGCATCGCTTCCAAAAGAGGATTCACTATATCTTGAAATGCTTGGTCATTCATCAGTGAAAAAGGACGTCCGTGCTCCGAGATGAGTCGGATGCAAGACTGCCTGAGGATGTCTGCGGTCATCTTTACATTTAGGAGAATATTGGCTTTCGGATTACTAGAGATAGCATTTCTCATTTTCTTCTTCTGCAGAAATGACAGCTTATCTTGATGCCTCCGCTTGATATGTTTCTCTAGGTTACCACTATGATCTCCCTATAAAGAAAATAGTTTTATTCATACTGAAAGAATTAATATCAAAGTAAAATCTATGTGCGAGTTTGTGTATTCGTACAATATACCCATATACGTAAATATATGGAGACCACTAACTGTCATTATATAACAATATGCTTAATGTATGGAGATTAGTCACAAATTGGAATCCCAGCACTTTTTACGCCTGATTAAAATACTATAGAATACCCTACACATAGTGGACCTTCCCCAATATAAAATACGTCGAAATTCTTGAACATGGGGAAAGCTAGACTACAATGCGTGTGGAGAATTTACAGGACAACGAGCTGGAGGCAACTATAGAGGGGGGCGTGGTGATAAGTGACAGAACAAGACTAATTTGCGGTATAAGCTCGCCTAACTTCTAGATAAACTCTACAGGTTATAGGGAGAAAGTTGTGCTTATGGATTTTGAGATTTTGGGAAAAATTGAAAGTCAATGATTGGGATATGCATTTGAGTTGATTTAGTATATTTTACTTCGCTTTTCTGCCAATTTTGTCTAATTGCGAAGTTGGGGATGAGTGATATGATGAATGGGCACACTTTTGCTCTTTTTACTATAATAATAGAACAAGTAATTTGATTTTGAATTTTAAAAAAAGGATGCAAAGATTGCTCCAATGCAAGAACAATGTGCGTAAAAACTTTGTTCAGTAAAGCCAATTTGTTCAGGCAAATTTGCTTTGAATTTTTAATGCTTAAGTAATGATAAGTAACTTTTGTCAATTCTAGGTAATTTTGAACATTTATAGTAGTTTTCTGAAGATTTTTTGTAGAGTTTGACATTTTATTAATTGAATATCTTTTACCCTTATTTTTCAAATTTTGTCATGTGATAATGTCCTCTTGCTGACTGAAGTAAACCTAGGACACACTGCTTTCAGTATCTTTCAGTTCTTTCAATGAGAGTATAGAGGAGCTTTTCCATGCTGATTTCGATGCATAAGTATTAATTACTAAGCAAATTATCCACCATCGCGTTTGTTCTGTTTTACCCAATGAGAGTTGCGAATTTGAACAAAGCGCCAGACAAGCAACTGAATCTCTACACAAGCATTTATTTCTCAAACACACGCACGATGCAAGAAAAAAAATTAACAAAAGTAATCTTTGTCAATTTCCCACACGATACTTGTGTATCGTACTGTACACGTCTTTACTAGCAGACAATCATTTTTATTTTAGAATCTCCGTCAAGTGTTTATTGATCATATTACTTCAGCTTTATTCTGAAAAGCCATTGCAACTTTTGTCTTCTGTAACAATACAACATAAAATTATTTTTTAAAAAAAATGATTTTAAATCTCACGTATTTGCCAATTCTGCATTAATCTCACTGCTGCTAACAGTGTGTATTACTCCATTTTCCGAACAAGTTGTAGTAAATTTAAACATTTTACACTTATCCATTAAATTTATCAAAAATTAACTCATCAACTGTTAAGGAATTAATAACAAATGATATATTTTTAAAATTTTATTTTTAGGTCATTAATTGCTTCGCCCTGTTATAAACGCTATTTCCTTGATATTAACCAATTACTGCAATTCAATCCTGGACATATTGGACACCCATTCAGAGGTGTGTGTTTTATAAACTACAACCCACGGAAATCTTTCCTGAACCTGATATTTTGTCTTTCCAGTAAAGTCACAATTTGATCTGAAATATTTTCATACGTTCAGTTTTGGCCCGCAACGCCATCAATAAAGCATTTGGTTTCTGACGAAATATAATGTATGTACCAAACGTAAAATTTAACTTACCACTCCATCAAATTGATCAATTTAGTCCAATTTTGCATATACGAATTAAAATAATAAATTTTACTAAACAATTCAAGTGATGGAATAAAGGTCCTACTTGGAATGTTAGAATGTAACCATCCTCCGCAATTTTATATGGATATACTAGCTAATGGATAGTAGGAATTTCCCACGATTGCTCTCTCCACGAAAACAGTCCAGTCAAAGTCTGAGCTTCCCCTTGTCTCCTCCACACCCCTGGTCCTACAGGGTTGCCACACATCTTAGCTGCTCAGTCGACACTTCGCGCGTTGTACAGTGGGATCCATGAGTATTACCGTGCAAATTGTCCATCACCATGTTAGTGCATTTTATTTGACCCAATAAGAGCTTCAAGAATTAAAAGAAAACTCAAAACAAGCTGTTGACAACTTCTGCACCAGTATACATAAAAATCCATCGCTTAAAACACATAGGATGTACGAGAAAAATAACGAAAATAGTCGGACAATTTGCCGAGCAATATTAGTGCATCGCACTGTACGTATGCGGTTGATTGCGTCAGCTGAAATTGTTGCTTATTGGTAGAAGAGGCATATATTTTTGGTAAATAATACAAAATTTCGGTACAATTTTCGGGTTCAAATGCGCTAAATAAAATAAAAATTCGTTGTTATAGCGGTGAAAAATCTGATCAAAAGTGGTGTATAAAATGACAAATTGAATATAATCCTAAATTTGATTAGAAAACTGCACTTATTACACAAAATAAGTATATCCCTTATAGTACATTCGTAGCATATCAGTTATGTTGGAACGCTACGCATTTATGTAGTTACGAGAGTATTAAGTCTATTCTGTATAAAGGGGTCAATTTATGCTTCTCAAATATTTACAGCAGAATTAATCATTTCTCCGTGAATTACCTAACTCAGGATATTTCAAACTTCAGAAAGTATCGCATCGGTAAATAAACTAATTTTGTGTTTAGGAGTATTTCTTATTTTGCAGATCATTTCGTTACGAAACAGGGTAGGAAAATGCACCTCACCTTTCAGAAACATGAAAAATTAACATTACAGCATGTCATTTCACATTTCGTGTTTTCGTCAAAAACGAAATATGGATGTGTCTACTTACTGGCAAGACTAGGTGAGCGGCGTGACCTTGACTGAACTCTTTTCGTGACTTTAGATTTATAAATTAGCAGTTTGCACCTTTTCATTAAGTAGCCTCCTTCCTTTTTTGTCTTATTTCTACAGAGACTAGTTGAATATCTAGTAAAATGACGCGCTGTATTACAATTACTAATAGTATTACAAATTGTACACAAACATCAAAGAATGAAATACATTAGACACGAGTTTTCTGAAAATTTCTTCTTTTTCAAACTTTATACAGACGAAAATCGTGAATGGTAGTGAGCTCGCCCTGTTGAATAGGATGGGATTTCTGAGTGGAATGTTCAATGCAGCATATTGATCAAGATACAACAACTGAATTACGGCGAAGTAGGTTAGAAACCCTGCGTGCTCAAGAGCAGCTTCGATAAGGCACCTGAATTGTCTAGAGCTGAACAAGGAAATGGGCGATCTTTATTTCCCAAGGCCATTCCGCAAAACTAATGCCACAAGAAGTTTCCTGTGTGGATTTGTGAGCATGAAATTGTAGGTTGATGATAGTACTACAAGACGTCAAGTGGATTTTTTCCGTTTCGTTATTTTATATCGCTTTGCTACCTATAGAGTTTGAATAACTAATTAATCATTTGATGAGCAGACAAACACAAAGTAGCCGATCCCGTGGCAAATTAATTAGCGTAATACAATGCGAAGTCTAAAGTCTGATTAGAACCTGGACTAGAAGATATTGTCTTTATACCACTTCCATCATCTATCGCATCCTTTATCATCGCGATTAACAGTGGTAGACGCGAAATAAAAATAGAACCTTTGCAAGGACGTCCGAAAGAGGGGCAAGGGGTGGACGACCCCCCTGGAAAATGAAAGTCAACCAAAAATTATATATATATATATATATATATATATATATATCACACATATAATGTCATTTCAGCTACAATAATATATGTTAATTATTGCATGAACATAACTTCAAATTAAAGTAATGTTTTTTTTTAAAAGACAACACTTATGGTGTAGGACATGCACCTTGTTTCCCCCCCTGGAAAAAACTACCTTGCTTGCCCTTCCCTGAAAAAAAATGCGGGCGTCCATGAACCATTGGTATCTACTTCGGAGTATAAAGCGTTGTTTCTTCAATGTATAGCGCGGAAGTAGACCGCAACAGCCTCTTATTTGACAGGAAATAGCAACACGAGAATAGGGATTCCTCGTATTTTAGATTTTCTCAAACTAATTTCAAGTATGTGGTGGAAATTCCTTCTATATAGTATGCAAATCGAGGTTTGCAGTTTGAATGGGCGTATTCCTTTTCTCGGTTTTTCCTGGAGACGATATTTTCAATTACTTTGAAGCATTTTGTACCATTTTTTATTTTTATAAGCAATTTCATTAATTATACATATGATAGAATGATCTAAACATGAAACTCATTGTCTCTTCCAATGATTAACAGTTTTCCTTGCCTTTCATTACGCTAGGCCTCTCAGTCGCTATCTTTGTTGTGAACCTAGATTAAGTGTGGGGCTTATCCTCTATGCTTTCATCATACAGCATGGCTGTGGGCTACATGCTTGACATCTTAACACAACTCCTTTCAAATATTTCTCGGGAAACGTATTTCACCTATCGTCCTACGGGAATCAGACGAACGTAACTACAAAAATGCGGTTTTCAGTTTTGTTAAAAAAAAAATCCTCTGAAGGGTATTTGAAGTAAATCGACATTTTTCCACTTCTAATTCTTATCTGTAAGACTGAGTCACGTTTAAGAGTCAGACTTTATGCACAGTAAGGCTAATCGGAACTGAACCTACAGTTTATAAAATTGGATCCGAACCACTGTGTGCCTCCACCGGGTATCGAACCCGGGACCCCTGGAATACAAGGCGACGACGCTACCACTGCGACATCGGGGAAGCCGACCTTCACTTCAAGTATCGCTATCACTTTTTAGTAGTCAAGGAGTATTGCATTCATTTCAATTTGGAGTAAGAGTTCAGCATTCACGTAAATCAGCAAACTTTGAGTTTTAGATACCATGTTCAATAACAACTTATATCGTCACGGCCAACAAAATAATGGCCATGAAAAAATTAGTATCAAGACACCATACTAAAATTGCTGCTTGAAGAACACCGTAAAGACTAAAGTCGTTGCCTGCTCCGTGACTGATCAGCTAAGCTGCTATTTGAAACCCTGGCTAAGGTATGGACGTACCATTGAGTTTGTCCCAATATCTATTCAACCTCAACATAGTAAATAACTGAAGAGGTAGGAAAGCTACGTAAAATTGCCGAAATAGGAAATAAAATACTCCTCTACCCCCCACACATGCATATGCAGCCGAGTTTTGAAATGCCGAAGCAACTATTGCCCACGGTCAGACTATATCAGTTGCTTTCAAACGTTAACATGATGAAATGAACGTTTCTATATGCACCTCCATGCAAATAATTTCATAGAATCCCAAATAAAGTTAAATTAATTAATGTATTGAAACTAGGCATTTGAATTTTCCCAAGGCAAACCTGCAGACATGAAAAGATCTGCCCATAGTCTTCAAGCACCTTTAAATACGCTGGCTCATAGCAGAATGTGATGTGTGAGCAAGAGTGCACTCGTGCACAATCCTACGTGTAATTTACAAACGTTAATTATTTTCCATTTCCTTATGATAAGATTGAATTCCTGCAGAAATGAACAGAAACTACTGTGGGACCACAAGGATATAAACCTGAGCAGACTCGCGGCTCGCGTGCACCGTACTCTCGCGTGGAGGAGAGGGGCACAGTAAAGCATGCTTTCTTATGGCCAGAGCTGAATGGAAGAAGGAAAATCTGTGCGTACACTTTTCGGCGTTTTTTTTCCCCTTGTGGTCGCTCTATACGACGTATAACCCCATTGCACTCTAAACTAAGGCTCTCCGACATTTAGACGAGCTGTTTTCAGTTTCCTTTTTCGAGACCACGTTCTCTACGTTGACCCTCACTGGCAGAACAATTGAGAGGAAGAATGTAACTTATAAGATAGAAAACACTTATGATGTTTAAATAGTAATAACACGATCAAGGTGGCTTCGGTCTAGGACGGCTATGAGATTCGACAAGTTAAGATAAGTCCCATCCTGAAATCCTAAATAACGGAATTTACGGCGAGAACTGAAACATTTCAACCTGCCCGAAGATTGCACTTACCGCAACTTTCTTTCCGCAGCCCGGAATAAGACAGTGAGATTCTCGTCGTATGTCATCAAAGGAGAAAAACATGCGAACGGGATTTTTTCTCTTTCTTCCCTTGGATAGCGAAGAACCTTCTCCTTCCATTGTAACCAATCGTAAAAGACCGAGATTCCCATTCACGCTAGTTTTAAGGATCCCAATTTCTTCATCTACCTCCGCTGTAAAATGTAGTTCTAACCTCCTACCCCTCCCTTAAATCGAACACTGCGAATCTGATTGGCTCCATGTAGAAGCAGCTTGTGGCGTATTTGTACACTGCTGAAAAATGCAGAAGCAGAAATAGTTATTTCCGTGGGTTAAAGCAAGAGATATATATATATATATATATATATATATATATATATATATATATATATATATATATATATATCTTGCTTTAGTATATATATATACTAAAATGACAAAAAGGTAAGTAAAATAACCTAATTCAATTAATCATATACATATACACACCTGAACGATTATCGCCTGCACCATATTACTGAACAAATCCAAAA
Organism: Lepisma saccharinum; assembly: GCF_977018435.1. Classification (NCBI taxonomy): domain Eukaryota; kingdom Metazoa; phylum Arthropoda; class Insecta; order Zygentoma; family Lepismatidae; genus Lepisma; species Lepisma saccharinum. The sequence continues at coordinate 109,961,874 of NC_139232.1, forward strand.
TAAAACTTTATAATCACTCATTCCACTAAATGCCCTTGAGAACTGGAGATAGGTTGTCGTCGTCTTCTTTGTTTGGCACACACCGCCTATTAGCGATTTCTTGCCAGAGGTCCTATTTGGTAGTATTACACTTCTCTTAAGAAAAACACTTGAGGTGTTTTATCAAACTTTCTAGGGTGCACGCAGTGATTCTAATCCATTTCACCAAAAATATACTTTTGTCCCTATGGATTCATGTCTCACCATATGTACGCTTAGATTTATTTATTGATTTATTTATTTCAGATGTTACCCCTAATGAAGTTAAGGAGTTTTCATTTAATGCCCTTGCATTTTCTTTCTTGTGTCCCTCTGCTTTGATACCGAAATGCTCTTTTGTTGTAAAACACACCTACAAATACTTAAAAAAATAATAATTCTAAAAAGTATTAGCTAAAAAATACATTTTTCTTGGACTTCTTTATTAGGCACAAATGTGTACACTAAATACATATTCAACAAATACAAAGTGAGATCACTTACCTTTAAGAAGCCGGGTTCGCATCCAGGATAAAACGTTCAATAAATGTTAGTATTAATATCTCCATTTCCTCTCTTCTTTTTCACTTAGAATTCCATCAAATAAACAGGCTTAATTCTGCAATTCCCCATCATTTGACATTTACAATCAGTGAATATGATAACAAAAGTGCTCACATGTCTACAAATGTCTTTATACTTCACTACCTTCGAGACGTTACGTTGTTCACGTCGCAAACAACAGAAAAACGCTTCGCTAAATAGGTAGACTCTCGAATATTTGGCCAGATAAGACGTTTTCATTTTAAGGCATGTCAGACACATTTTAAATGAAGGAACGTTAGAATTTTTTTAAAAAAAATATCTTCGGTATCGTAGATGTGTGATACAAAGTGGAACAATTTTGAAAAAATACAATTTAGTCAGATATTAAATTATGAACGTTGGACTTTACATAGCAGCAACATTAATATTCGGATACACTTAATAAAATAAGGAACAAAGGAAGTAGCTAAAAATGAGTACATAAAAAATATTACGTGGTAGAGTGGCACAGCACGCTACGACGCCAGGGGTTCCGGTTTCGAATCCCGACCTGTGCAGGAGTGTTCTTTGTGATTGTCCCTTCATCAGTTTCACCATTTCGTCGCTCATACTCATCGTTGCTTTCTTAACCGCCAGATTACCATTTCGGATGTACAGACGGGATCAAATGAAATGTACTTCCGTTTTCCTACCAACTCAGAAGCGAGTTGGAAACTCTTCATTGCTCCTGTATAGATAAGAAAGTGGGGGAGGGCAATAGCAGACAAGGCCAGCACGCAAACTTGTTTCCGGCAAAGCGTCTTGTTGGAGTCTTGGCAGTTTGTGGAAGGATTTTGTGTTCCTCCCCCACCCCAACCCCGCCTTTCTCTCTCTCCTTGAGTTTGTGTTTGTGTGTGTGTGTGTGTGTGTGCGCGCGCCGACACCTGTTTCATTTTAAGTTTGACGTATTTTTATTGCATGGACTAATTGCTGTCATGACTGGAAATGAAACAGGTTAGCAATGGAGACATAATGAGGGATCAAAAATACAAAAATTCCGGGCATGAGTACTTAGTAGTAGTAAAGGTAAGGTAAAGTTCGTCGTGCGTATAGAACCGTGCCATGAAGGCACATTTAAGGGTTTGTGGCAGTAGGGTGTCGCATATTCTCGAGTTCGGACATTTTGGAGGTCATATGACCAGCACCACGCTCCAGCCGTCTTTACTCCCCAAGGATGTAGAAGAAACGAGAAAATAAAAATGTTTTACATTCTGCGTATGTGACAAGTAATTTTTTGGATATTGTCTTTGAAGTATCTGTTAACATCCTAACCCGCAATTTTGTTTAAGGATAAAACTGGTTGAAGTCCGCGAGTGTTCCTGAGAAGTAATGAACATATCACAGAACGCGCAATAGTTTAGCTCGCGTTTTTCTGAAAAAAAGAAAGAATGATATACAAATCAATTCTACGAATGCTTACGTCATTGTGACCATGGAGTGCATTTTGCACACTAACGAGGATCTGGCGTCATGACATAAGGTCAGTATAATGGTCTGTGGGGTTTGGACTGTGTCCTATCCATTTACGTTTGTAGTTGTCCTTTCACAAATTTCATCTTAACACACCTTTCATACTTATCTTTGTGATTACCCAAAAGTGGAAGAAAAGCGAAATAAAATAAATAAACACATCGATTATTGTGTCCCTGCGTTTTTCAATCTTTCTTCATGACCGAAAATTTATGTTTCACTGATGTAATGCATCACTTTAATCATGTGAATTATTTTCCGTCATCGTTGTGTGCTTAATCATTCCTTAAAGCATAGACTCTAATGCTGTTGTCCTTAGTGTAATTGATCTTATTGTGTGGAAGTTTTGATGTGGACAAAATAATGGTGAAGAATAAATCTCAATTGATTGTTCGAAATTTAAAATATAATAACTCCGAGGTGACGCATATTAACTGTTCTTAGTTCGATGTCAAAGAACGATTTCTCCTATACATTAAGAAGGATTCCGGCCTCCGTGGTAGAGTGGTTAGCACAGCTTGCTTAAACACCGGCTTTGGCATTGTGTTCATTCGGTGTTCATTGTGAGTGTCCCTTCATTAATTTCATCATTTCATCGACCATCCTCATCGTCGCGTTTAGCCAAAAGTGGCACAAGAAGCGAATTAAAATAAAGCAAATCAATCAATCAATCGATCATAGGGTCTCCGGTTTCATAGAGCAGTATGCAAAGCACTTCGTCATGGATGCCCTCAAAATTCAAATAATAATTTGCAACAGAAAACCTGATATTAGAGTATTTTAATAGTTTAGGCATATTAACAATTCACGTCAACCAACAATAAACAATTTATTGATTGATTTTCTTTTATTATACTTCGCTTTTTGTGCCACTTTTGGCTAATTTGCAAAGATCAAACATTCATGGCCAGGCCAGGATTCGAACCCGGAACCCCTGGTTCTGAGATTTCGGCCTGTGTATGGGGTTGGTGGCCATCCACCGTCGTGAGGAAATTGAGGAGCTACAAATTAGTAGCGTGACGCGGCCATGGAAACCTGCAAAGACTGAAGACCACAGATTAGCTGAAGACTTGTCTTGTTAACCACGCGTCACCCCATAATTCCAACCTCGGCAGGTGGAAGTGAAGCCGGCAGTCGGTAGGTAGGACGTGGCCCTCACGGACCGTTGCGTCACGGGTTATTATTATTATTATTATTATTATCATCATCTTCAATCAAATAAAGCTTTATCGTTATATATTACCGTATTTCATCGCATAATCGTCGCACCCTGTTTTTCAATCCAAAGAGAGAGAGGAGGGGGGGAAGGCAGAACACAAAATCCTTCCACAAACTGCCAAGACTCCAACATAAAGCTTGCTGGAAACAAGTTTCCGTGGTGGCCTTGTCTGCTACTGCCCTCCCCCACTTTCTTATCTATACAGGAGCAATGAAGAGTTTCCAACTCGCTTCTGAGTTGGTAGGAAAACGGAAGTACATTTCATTTTATCCCGTCTGTAAAGCAGTCCCAATGTCTGCTCCAAGTTGCACAGCTGCTTTCAGAGCCCTTGGTTTGAGAAGGGGGTGGGGGTGAGGAAAGGGTCTTGATTTTTCATACCGAAGCTCCTTCATTTCTTTCTCCCATTTATCTTGGTTGAATTTTCTGAGATACGGAATTTACCTCATTTTGCTTTTCATTACGTTTTATTGCGTTACCCACGGTACGCTTACATGTACTTAACATTTTCAATTTCCTTGCACGTACCGACACCCTTTGGTTAGATACGGCAAATATAAATAGCTGTCGTTCGTCAAATGTTGTTTTTTTGTTTTGTTACCCATTTTTCTCGTACTTCAGTCAGGGATCAATGCAGTTACTCATAACAGATGTAGTCAGGAAGTAGCATGAATTGTTCTTTCCCCGCATTGTAGTTGACCGGTAAAAAACTATGTAACAGTAACAGAAGGCTTTCAAGATTTGTCTGAATATTAAAGTGATCTTTTTTTTCACACCCAAATATAAATAACTAATTTCAGATTTGAAAACGTAACAGGGGTGTAAGGGGTGACCTTCCACGCAGTACATACACCCGATCGTCAAAATCAGTTCCACGTAGTACACCCTGGGCTGCCTTTTGCTGACTAACAAGTCTCTGGCGACTGGCCAGTATAATTCTGTATGTTCTCCTGCTTTTTGTCATGTGTGCTGAGTGCCCCTTTACAGCCTCAGCTTTTAACCTAAGTCAGAATATTTTCATATTTCAGTTATGCGACCTTACAGTTATGTTATTTGTTGTGGTAAGGGGCTGGACCCAGTATAACGTGGCGGGTGCAAAATAGCCTAAGTGCTGAAACACCCAAAATTAAAAAAAAAAAAAAAACGTAACAGGGAATATAGCTTTAATAAATGCGTATAAATATTTCACAATGGATTATATTTATGTACATGTTGTTAATTGTGAAATATTGTGAAGAAATGAAACAAAATGCTACGTTTCGGTTACTAATGTGAGCCACTGTATATGTAATGTTTTTATTTCATTAACAATGTACAATGGTCAAATACAACTTTGCAGACCTCCGTGGCGGAGCGGTTAGCACATCGCAATACGACGCCACAGGTCCCGAGTTCGTATCCCAGCCTATGCATCATTTTCATTTTTCTTTGTGATGTCCTTTCGTCAATTTTGTAATTTCATCACCCATCCTCGTCTTCGCGATTAGCCAAAAGTGGCAGAAAACCAAAGTTAAATATAACAAATCAAAATCAAACATTACTTGGCATGACAAGAATGGATAGGTTATTTTGAAGCTGCTGTTATTAAAAGCAAATTTTATGTAGCTTTCCTAGACAGAAGTTTCAAACACAGAAACTGATTGATTGGATAACGCCTGTGGATTCCTACTCGAGCAGAAAATGTATATGTTTCCATTTATTACTTACAACAATAGCAGACTGATTTCCCGCTAAATCAAAGAAAACTTGCATTCACAGTTACAAATTGACGTGTTGAATGATTTCTCTCACTCCAATTCTGCTTAATCGAACAGCACACCACAACGTGGGTCATTAAATATTTGCAACTTACTCTCGAGTTCCTCAACTAAAAATAAATTGACTGCGAAACAAGACCTCGTCTGCGATAACTATATACCACGTTATATGAAGAGTATACGCAAGTTGAAATTCCATCATAATAATTTGAATTCTTCTAGTAGCTACAAACATATTTTTTCATACATATTTTCTTAGCAAAATATGAAGTTCCTCACTTCAACAAGGACAACATATACACAGTATTCCACAAGAGTTTTTAGTTCGAGCTAGTCGTAATATGAATATGCACGTCACTTCATTACTTAGTTTAAAAAAAGTGCCAGGCAATGTGAATTCGACGGCATGCCTGAAATTATTTGCAGTATCTCATGTATCAAGGGGGCTTTTTAAGTAAAATGAAGGACACATACCACATGCTTGGGTCAATTGAGAGTAGTAGAAACGTAATTATACTGCATGTTGCAACTGAAACAGTATCCTCGAAGCCGAAGTCGTTGAGTGATCCACTCATAAACTCTCTACCAAACATTTCAAGTTCGAGTAGACACCTGGGCATGAGCGTTTTCTTTGGTAACCATCCCTTCATAGATTTAATATGATCATCATTAATGTTCATAGTCGCGATTATCTACAAGTGGCAGAAAAGCGATACAAGAACAATACAAAAGTAGAAGAAACAAAAGAGGATAAAAGGATGAACTTAGTTAATGATAGGAAGTTTTATAAAATTACTGTTTCTTGAAGAATCTTGTCCTTTGTTCCGATTGTATTTCTCAGTCACACGTTGCTCAATGTCCATGTCGACTGTCGTTCTTACATTCTTGAAAATTACTTTAATGTCTGCCTATGCTCTTCTTTCAAACGTGGTAGGCGCTCTGTCTGTTTCTACACCAAAAAGTTTAATTCATCTCCTGTCCAAAAAGGCACGAATTACTGAAAGTAATTTTCAAAATTGTAAGCAGATGAGGGCCCTTGTAAAATACGTGTACTGTCCTTTTATTCGCTTAGTTTTGAGAATCACTCTCCATACAATTGTTGCCTACTTCAGAGTCCAAAGGCCCTGTCTAGCTACAGACCAGTTGCGCAAACGCGGTTTCATTTGTTTCGTACACAAATTCCATCCTTTATACGTATTTTCTACTTGCTAAAAGCAGCGGCGGCTCAAGGGGGAGAGCCGCCGTGCCATGGCACTACCCTCAGAAGAAATGCATACCTAGCCCCTAGCCCAAGTATTGTTAAATTAATACATTGATAGTTTACAGACAATGAGATTCGAATCTTTCAATCGGTCAAGCTGACGTGACGACCGCCCCAACCACAGACTAGATATGAACCGCCCCAACCTCCTCACTGCATCGCCAGCTGTTTCGTATCCTCGGCGAGGCAGCGGTCGGCGCCACCCAAGAGCTGGCCTAACCAAGTTGAAACGCGTGCAGAGGGTTGGTGAAGTCTCAGCGAGTAACCTTTGCACCATAAGCCGGGAAGAAGGTGGCAGGGGGTGGTGTTAGCCAATGGGGTTAGCCCATAAGACACCAGCCGTGCCCGTTTAGCACAGCGAGGGAACTTTCTCAGTGTTGACACCGTTGCCATCTTCAGAGATAAGTCGCTAAATACGACGGATTTGTACGACCCGTTGGGGAAGTAATTCGTGAAAAAGGTACTATCTACTTTTCTGCCAACATTTGGAGAAACGAACCTAGTATTTTTCCGAAGTTAAATGAACATTTTGATAATAGATAGATGCGCCTAGAGGGCCATCCAGACTTTTTAAAAATATAAAAGTAAAAATTCCTTTGGCATTTCGACAATTTCTTTTTACATCAAATGTAGAATATTTTCAACGTCCAGTTGGAATACGTGTGCATGGGGGAGGAGAAGGTGAGAAGATTTGCTTTCCCTTCCTCTTGTAATTGTGTTTTTAGTGAAGTGTCCTGTAGTGTTTAAAGATAGGTTAGTGAGTGAAGATGAATCGTATTAGTGTGTTATTACTTAAACACACTGTTTTCCACGTTACCAAACAAGGATATACATCTTGGCCAGTGGGGCAACCTCAAGGAGGGGGGCCAAGGCATTGCGGAGGTTTTTTTTCTTCGATTTCTTGATCACGTTGACAGTACCCGCCGGCCGCCACTGGCTAAAAGTGCCTTTCATATCGCCTCAGGGCGTTGTCTACTCGGATGCTTCGTGATCGAAGGTCACGTGTACAAAGTTTCAGATTTTCCGATTTGCGTGGTGCTGCTGCTATCAGTTCGGTTCGCCATCTCAAGGTCGCGCAGCAAGCAATTATTTTTCGTCTTCCGATAGGAAAAAGCTTGCCTCTCGCTTATGTGGACGAACGCGTGGCACGGATGACTTTTTGGCTCGACCATGGTTGGTCCTTTATGTTTCGTCCTTCAGCATTTTAATCTAAGAACGAATCATTCTCATCGAAAAACATAATGTATTTTTTTTTAATTGATGTAACACATGTAAACCGAGAGCGAGAGATAGATAGATAGATAGAAACGTTTTCCTTCAACAAACGTTTGTTTTCCTATTGTATAAAGTGAACGCACATGTTAAAATTCATCTTGCATAGATATTCAAATTAGAACAAATTCACGTAAAGTGATTAAGTATGCAGAAAAGAAATATATTTGTGATAAATACATAGTTAGTCAGTAAATTCCGATAACCAGAATTCTGTCACGCCGAATGAAACGTTTTGTTTTACAATTTAATGTTTTCACTGACATCCAAAACGAAAATACGTATTATAACTTAATGACTTTCAAGGTGTCAAAATATTGTAATGTTACTATGCTGCCGATCACAATTATGAGAACGCTACGGGTCCCGGGTCCGAATCCCGGCCTGGGCGTGGATGTTTGTGAGTGTGCATTCATCAATTTCATATTGTTATCACCAATCTCCATCTTCGAGAATTAGCCAAAAGTGGCAAAAAAAAAGCGAAGTCAAATAAAGCATATCAAAATCAAACAATTATGAGACTTCTTCGAAAACGCCTTCGATAACGGTATTTGCTATTCGTAACGGATATGTGTATCACTTTTTCGAAACAGACTTTTGTGGAGGAAAAGAACTGTAACGTTACAAAAGTAACGAGCACAATTATACGAGAGACCTATGTTATTCTCTCCGGAACACGGCATCGGACACGGTATTGCACATCGGAACGTCTGTATGATACCAGCTATAAATAACGTTGTTGCTTTGAAAAAAGGAGTGTAACGTTTTTTCAGTAGTGACCTCAATTAAGTTACTGGTTAATTGTAACGTTACTATCACTTTCCACACACACTAAAGTTACTAGTCAATACGTGACGAACCTCTTTCTTACCCTGTAACGTTACTGGTTGCCGGCAATGGATGTAACGTTAAAGTGTCACGTGAAGACCTACTTCTTTAAAGATCAGTTATGGTTCGGTACCGTTATGCACACCTGTAACGTAATGTTCATATACCTGAGGTAACGTTTCTGTTCACGAAAAAAGTTATTCTGTTTCTGGTTGTAACGTAACGGAAACCGTAATTGAAAATACCGTTCCATTTCGTTACGTTACGACTCCCTGTTTCTCACCAGCTCTGGCGAGAAAGAATTTCCTCTTATTTGTATTTCTGGTGAACCTCGAATGAAAGGCAAGATAGTTTGCAGTTCGGGCTGCAAGTTGCAAACTTCAGGAGAACCTCTCGCGTCCCGATATAATTGACACCAGGGTCTGTGGTCTGATACGTACCGGGCCGGAGGTTGAGAAACACTAGTGTATGTAATCTCAGTCATAAGTTGTTGAGGACGGTTGCCTGAAGTTCACAGTGGAAATTTTTACTTTTTGATACAATAACGAAAGTGACGTAAGTGCTGTCAAAAGTAATTCAAAGCGAAACACTCACCCGATGCAAGTCGAAAGGAAACTTGGTCCTGATGTGGGGGCAGAGATTGTCGCCATTTGCTGCAAGTGCAAGTAAAAATGCACAGAAAACCGTAGAAAGTAGCACCTTCATTGAGCCTGTACTGCTAGACAACTGTGTGGGAAAACGGTTACGAGCGGAAAGCATTGGGAGGCACACACATTGCTTCCATTGTTTGACCTTGGTGTAGGTTTGGGGACGGGCGTGAGGTGAAAATATCATGGATGATTTGCGACGCAAACATCGTCCCTCCTGTCTTTCTTCCTGTTTGGTTTCGCATTATCTGCCACAATGGGGACACAGTTAAGCAATTAGAACTAACGTGCAACTAGCTTTTGGATTCATTGGTAGCTCAGTACAAGGAAAACTTTCTCAACCTCTAAACGTTAAGTATGTTTAACATACCTAATGCATATTCAGTTCTTCTGTAGCTAATATGTGTGGGTTAGGATTGTTTTTTACACTCATGCAAGCGTACAGTTTAGTATATATTCGTTTGCATGCATGCCGCACCTAGGAAATCATTGGAATGGTGCAATAACCAGTGACGTGCGGTGACGTCGACACTTGGGGTAGAAATCAGTGGCGCGCCCAAGGGGGTTTGGTGTAGGTCATACCCCTCCCCTCTTTTAGGGTCCGTTATTCCTAAAGAAAGAACGTCAAAAAAAGGAAAATATTTCAAAATGATCAATAGGTACTTTTAAAAAGTACACAAACTCCCAGGCCCTTTCGAAAATGAAAAATTATTTGATTTGACTACTAAGCCAGAGATCCCGGGTTCGAATCTCGGCTTGGCCAGGTGTTCTTTGTGTGTGTGTCCCTTCATCAATTTTATCGTATTATCTTCGCGAGTAGCCAAAAGTGGCGGAAAAGCGGAGTAAAATAAACCTAATCAAGCAATCAATCAATGATTTGATTTTTGTTACTTAGCGTCGCTTTTTTGTCACATTTCGTTAATTACGAAGATGATACGATAAAATTAATGAAGGGAAAAACACAAATAACATTATGCCCAGGTCGGGGTTCGAACCCGGAACTCCTAGTGTCGTAGCGCGCTGTGATAACCACTCCCCCACGGTTGGTCGATTTGTTTGTCGATTTGGTGTTTTAAGTCAACTTTATGCATAGAAAAGCTAATCGGAACTGAACTGACTCAAGAAAATTAGTCATTTTATCAGTTTAGATAGCATCTGAATGTACACACTGTTCAGGGGGCAACCTGCATCTACAGGGCGTCCCAAAAATGTATACACACGTTAACAGTAACATCAAAATCAGGTACCGCCCCCCGTGGCACATCGCACTACGACGCCAGAGGTCCCGGGTTGGAATCCTGGCCTGGGCATGGGTGTTTGAGTGTTGTTGTTTTAAGTTCACTTTATGAACAGAAAGGCTAATCGGGACTGGACCTACAGTTTAAAGTGGGATCCGAACCACATATGTGCCTCCACCATGTATCGAACCCCTTACATTCCGGGAAGAGTTCATGGTCTGAACGCAGATGTTCCGGACCGGAGAGTGCAGTTTTATGAGCAGAACTAATAGATTGGACGAAGATATTCAAAATTCCCTTCCCGTTCACCAGACCTCACGCCACTATAGACTTTTTGTATGGGGATACGTAAAAGATGAGGTTTACTGTAAGAAATCAGCACGAGTCGACGAATTGAAGGCAGCGATTGAACGCGAATGCGTCCAAATACCGAAAGGAATGATTCTTGGTGTTCGCGATTGCATAGCTTCGCGTTTTCCAACAGTGCCTGGACCAGAACGGTCATCAATCAGTTTGGAATCAGGCGCTGACGGAAAAAAAATATTCATGTCTGTAGATTATTTTAAATTTTCAAAATGAACTGTTAATAAACACTGACATTATAATCATTCAACATGTGTACACATTTCATTGAGACACCCTGTATGTATACATTTACCTTACGGTATATATCAGTGGTGACAATACCTTCATTGGTTGAAATATGTCAATGCCTCACCGATAAACGAGCCTGTCAAATGTCACCAAAACTAACAGTTTCATATGTTTCCATTTTCTCTTGGTTAGCGGAGAGGAGAAAAAATCACCAAGAAAGTATCCAGCGACGGACTGGGAGCAACAGTATGTTCTGGCATCATGGCAACAATGCCGACATCAGAGTATGGGTATGGGCAGTGTCTGATCCCTCCTTAAACTGAAACCCCAGTCCTGATTACTCTCTGTGCATAATGAAGATTAGAACAAACTCCAACTTCAACAAATACGTACACAGCTCTTGAATCAATGTACACGGATGGGAAGAATATTGTTCGCATATCCAGTGGCGAAGCGTGATATTTTTACGTAGTCATCGGAAGACTTGCCAACGTCATGGTAAATCTTTCAACCAGGGGAAGGGGGTCAATATTTCTCCACGGTAAACACCAAGGTCATGCGATATGTTATGCGATTCATATTCTGATAATATCTCACGGTGCTGTAGGTGCATGTCCACATTGTCTCAAGAAAACAAAAAAATTCTGAGATTGTTTACCATACATTTACATCCAGTGAGATGTTCCGAAAATTACAAGAGCAAATCCCATCGAAAATACCAAATTTCAGGTGCAAGCATTTTTTTACTATAATATTACGAACTGTATATAAAATTCGAATTACTAGGTATTATTACACCAAAGAAGAGAGTGAAGAAAGGCGCCATTCCTACATTGATAATAATGATAACAGTGTTCGTAATGACAAAAGTGGCACAAGAGCGAAGTAAAATAAACCAAATCACTAAATCGCATAATAAATACATAACAACAGGAAGTACTTCGTGTTCTGTAAAGAAGTAACGTTTTTTTTTTTCAAATTCGATATTGGAACCGCAGGATCCAAGAAAATTAAAAGGAGAAATACTACGAATGAAATACATGGAACCAGAACTTGTCTTTTTCCAGTTCTTTCCAGCTCTAACCGTGGGTAAATTTATGCTTTTGCTTACGTATAATTCCTTATATGCACACATTACTTTCATGTATTCTGTGTAAGTTGTGGAGCGTTGCATGCTTTACAGTGCTGGGAATAGGAGACACTCGGAGAAGTTTCATCTTGGTGACGTCACAGAAACCCTGCCTTGGTTTTAAACATAGGGGCTGAAAAAAAGTTTTATGACCAGACCTTCAAGAGCGGGGGACAAGTGGTCGAAGGACCTTGGATTCGCACAATTCCTGCGATGACCTGGGCCGCCTGGCAACATTGCACTCAACAGGAAACGTAGTGGGACGGTTGGGCACGGGAGTTCTCATTTCGATGCACTAAACTTAGCGAATCTCTTGCGCAAATATGCTACTATTCTGACATATTTTTGTCACTTATTCTATAAAATGTCATCGCCGCATCTTCCGATGAACGGACGCATATCTTGATTATGTTTATTATTATTATTATTATTATTATTATTTTGATCGGAGTCGTAGTAGTTTATCTTTAATTTGTAGAGTTTCAGTCGTGAAAGAGACTATGCCTCTGAATTGATAGGTCCTTTGTCTTATTTCTTGGCTGTGTTTTTCGTGGATTGTGGCTTGTCAACCCCTGCAACTGTCACAGGGTTTAGGTTAGGTGTGGGTCGTTTGGGGAAGGTGACCTGCCTGAGGTCTGGAATTTGAGTTCTACAATAGATGAGTGGGAAAGGGGTGCTGACGCAGTAGCGACTCCTGAATTTTTTGGGGTGTAGGAAGTTATGGTAAACCGGCTGAGAAAAGTTTTCGAAAATGTGTTCAATTACACAGTCACACGCATCGCTTGCACTTTGTACTAGCCATTGCATTTGTAATGTTAGGTGCAGTCCCCCCCCCCACCCACCCACCCTGCCTGTCGTGTGTGGATTGAGGACAGCTATGCCTATACCAACCTCCTGATAAGAAAATGTGCTGTTTGAACTCTTAAATTACGCTAAATGTGATACAATTATGCTAGGGTTTATTATTATTATTATTATTATACCATTATTATTAATTTATTATTATCATTTTCTGATGACTGTAGTAGTTTTTAGTTCAATTTTATTTTGCTATTTTGGAGTTGTGAACTGCGTTATAGGGGTTATTCCTGAGTAAACAAAAAATAATCTATCAGGCAATTCGATTATAGATGGCGGGGAAAGAACTTCCGGTTTGGGTAATTTTCCAATGTAAACAAGTGGAATACAGATCATCACCGAGCTTATTTTATTACAAAAGATAAGATACGTAATGGATCACTTGAAATTTTGGAGTGATATGGAGAAACAAAGGTAGTACCTAGAAAAGATTGGCAATTTCCCTGATCCTTTGGATGAAAATTTACGGAAAAATAGTAGTCTTTTCCAAGACAATGTTGATCTTCTACCAACAGTTTCGTGTTAACACTTCTGCATAGGGGTGTGCGGGACAGAAGTCTTTTTGGTCGGGACGGGAATTTTTTTTAATCCCTACATTCGGGACGGGAAAAATTCGGCATTTCCCGAAAAAGTCGGGAAATTTTCGGGACGGGAAATGTTCGTCATTTTCAACTTAAGTGATTGTTTTTGCATTTCTGGACTAAAAACAAACAATTTCGGATAAGTTCCAGACATTTGCAATGCAGAAAACGTTGAGAATTAACAACTTTTTAAAATGACCATTCGGTATTTCACGGGATCTTGAAAATTCGGGAAGTCATTTCCCGAAGTCGGGATCGGGACGGGAATTTTTCTTTCCCGATCTCGGTCCCGACTTTTCGGGTTCCCGCACACCCCTACTTCTGCAGGTTAAAATAAAGCTCACATAAATTATAAGCATTGAAATACTTTAATTTTACAACAGTAAAATGTATAGACGGTGTTAAAGGCGGAGCTAGTGCGGAGGATGCGCACATGTCCGGTTCCCTCGCACATCCGGTTAAGCTGACGGTGCTAGGGGCGTTAATATGAAACGGCGAAATGGAGATTCCTTTACAAGGCTAGAGGGCTATCCAGACTTTTTAAAAATATAAAAGTAAAAAATCCTATGGTGATGCAAGCTTCCTTTGGCATTTCGACAATTTCTTTTTACATCAAATGTCTAGAATATTTTCAACATCCAGTTGGAATACGTGTGCATGGGGGAGGAGAAGGTGAGAAGATTTGTTTTCCCTTCCTCTTGTAATTGTGTTTTTAGTGAAGTGTCCTGTAGTGTATAAAGATAGGTTAGTGACTGAAGATGAATCTTATTAGTGTGTTATTACTTAAACACACACTGTTTTCCACGTTACCAAACGAGGATAAACATCTTGGCTAGTGGGGCAACCTCAAGGAAGGAGCATTGAGGAGGTTTTTTTTTTCGATTTCTTGATCACGTTGGCACTACCCATCATACTTGCCGCCGGCCGCCACTGAACCTATGGATAAAAAGCGGAACAAGAAAGGATTGGCACGGCTCAAGACAGTCGTTTGTACGACTTGCATTTTCTTACAAGCATGTGGATCGTGGATCTGTCCGTGGTGTTATGCTGGAAAACACGTCTCTTAGGGAAGTTTCAGATCGAAGTGACACACGACACCGGGGCTTCACACCGAAGTGTGACACAGGACTCTTTAGTCTATAAGCAAGCCCTCACCGCGCATGGGCGACCATAGACTGAGGCAACACGACGCACGCCATTTGGAGTCTGGGCCACATTTTCAGCTTCGGTTTAAAAGGTTCTATTGATTACTGGTGGTTTGCTTCCAAGAGACAATTGTCGCTTCGGACTGGAAGATCCCTTAGAAAGATTTCAGACCGAAGTGCCAAGAGACACGAGACCGAAGCAAGCATTTACCACGAATTCGAAAACAACGGATCGAAGCGACACCATAGAGAAATGGTCTCAGTCCGAGCGACACGTACAGCTTGTTGTGTCGCTTCGGTTAGAAAGATTACATGTATTACCTAGGGTTCGCTTTCAAGCGACAAGGAGATATCAAACCGTGAAATTATTCTAAAGCAAACCATTCACCGCGCATACGAGAACAACAGACCAAGGCGACATGATGCATGGTATTGAAAAAAAAACGGCCCAGTCCAATCGACACGTGCCTTTTGAAAAGAAGCTTTCAGACTGAAGCGACAAGCTACACGTGCCTCTTGGAGACTAACCTTCAGAAATAAACAAAACGTGCCGAACCGAAACGACACAACAAGTTCCACGTCTCGCTTGTCGCTTACGTGTCGCTCGGTGGGCTGTTTTATCATTACCGTGCATTTTCTCGCCTCGGTCTGTTGTTTGCGCATGCGTGGTGAATGGTTTGCTTTAATACTTCTTGTCTCTTCGGTGTGAAATCCCCATGTCGTTTGTCGCTTCAGTCTGAAAGCTTCCTTAGGGAGAATTCACACCGAAGCGACAGGTAACACATGCCACTTGAGGATTTCACCAATAGAACTCATACTTCTGCGACCTGCCATGTCGCTATGAATTGAAATATTGCTGCTGATTGGCTCGTTCCCAAGCGACACGTGTCGCCTGTCGCTTCGGTGTGAATTCTCCCTTACTGTTTGAATTACATTCGTGCAAGTAAAAGTTGCATGTCTTATCAAAGCTTTTCCATAAATCCCTCAGGCGCCAAGGGGAATTATTGTCACATATAGAATAGAATAGAATAGAATAGAATGGTCTTTATTTAAGCAGGCGTGTTTCGGCCTCATGGGCCGTTCTTACAACCAACCCTTGTCAAAGATACAATAAATGAATAAAAACAAAAAGAAAGAAAAAAAACACATAATGATCATGATAATACAATAAAGATAATATAAAGATTATACAATGATAAAATAATACATTGAATAGATTAGTATATATACTGTTGAGTAAAGATAAGTAATAAGTCTTCGGTAGTTCAATGTGTATGCGGGGGGGGGGGGTAGGTTAGGTATGTATTATATGATATACAGGGTGTTTCTAAAGGTCGTTTACAACGCTTGGGAGGTGATTCCTCACACGAAAACAAGCAAAAAGTCTAAGTTCCATTTTTACGACTGAGGCTTCGTTTCCGAGATAGGAGCCTCGCAAAAGGTGACAAAGTGAACGTCACACCTAACTGGGACGAATACTATCACAGATAGAGAGGCGGTTCCAAGGGAATCATAAAGGAATCGTATGTGCTCAGTCCGGAAGTCACTATGAAAAGTTCACTGCACGCATGCGCAATGGAGTCCTCAAAGGAATTGGGGATTTCCAGCAACAACAATGCATGGAAAAGGTATGTAACGCAGCAAGAAGGACCGTGACAATGAGAAATGCGTTCAAGACAACACATCCCGACCTCAAACATCAAAACATGACCACCGAACACAAAATCCGAAAAGTTGAGCACGGTTGCATACCCCAGTTACACGCGAGGAATGAACGAATCATGTCATGTGGCATACGAGAGACAGGAGGAGGGAAAGAAAAACACAATATCAGATGATTGCGACAACGTGTATTTTTACACGCGACAACTACGTAATATCCCCC
Organism: Lepisma saccharinum; assembly: GCF_977018435.1. Lineage (NCBI taxonomy): Eukaryota > Metazoa > Arthropoda > Insecta > Zygentoma > Lepismatidae > Lepisma > Lepisma saccharinum. The sequence goes on from NC_139232.1 coordinate 109,978,358, forward strand.
CCCCCCACACACACACAACAAACAAGAAATGCTACAATATCTTACGCACAGACAGTCCGTGTCACTGTACACCAACTGAAGATGTCACTTTCACCACACAAAGGGGGTGGGGAGCAATACCAAAAGTGTTCGCACGCGATCATTGTGACGTAAAAGAGACCAGTTTTGGAAGCGCTGCACAGGCAAGTCTGGCTCTCGTAGTCTACGTTTGACCTTCATGACTGCTGTTCCCGCGAGAGGAGCTCGAAGGGTTGGTTCTCTCCGGCAGTCGTCCCAATCGTGTTGCAGGTGCTGGGATATGATCAGCAGTTCGCTCTAGGTTGTCATACGCATTGAAGAGTACTAGTATGTTGCATTGAAAGAAGTTGACGTGGTGGAGTGGGCAAGTCAAGTATCGCAACAATTGGTCTGTGGTGTTCGTACGGTGATACGGCCAATTTGTGCAGTGTGCCAGTGTTAAACAAAAACGATACTTTGCAGTTCCAGCTCCCTATTACACAGATGGCTGCGTATACGACCCAGCAGCTAGCAGACATGCATCTCATGTATGGGGAGGCACGTGGTAATAGCCGTGAGGCAAGGCGTCTTTATGGAGAACGCTTTCCACATAGACGTTTACCGTCTCACACCTTCTTTCAGGTAGTGGACAGTCGACTGCGTGAAACAGGGTCAGTGTTACCACCGCGACAAGAAGTTGGAAGACCCCGAAGTGTACGCACACATCAGTTTGCAGAAGATGTGTTAACAGCGGTCGCAGAACATCCTGGCACCAGTACGCGAGTGCTCGCTCGGGCACGAAACACGTCTCATGTGAATGTTTGGCGAGTGTTGTCAGATGAAGGAATGCACCCTTTTAAACTGCAGAAAGTACAAGAACTGTTACCTCGTGACTTTCGCCCTCGTATGGAGTTTTGCCAATGGTTGTTGCATCAGCTGGACACAAACCCTCACTTCGGGGCAAACGTATTGTGGACAGATGAAGCCATTTTCACCAGGATGGATGTCTTCAATAGTAGAAACAGTCATGTATGGGACTTTGACAACCCACATGCACTTTTTGTGGCCCATCACCAGCACAGGTTTTCAGTGAATGTGTGGTGCGGGATAGTACATGATCATTTAATTGGACCATACATTCTCCCTGTTCGCCTGAATGGTCGCACGTATCATGCATTTCTTAGTGAGGTTCTGCCTGAACTGTTGGAGACCGTACCTTTGGCACTGCGGCAAGAAATGTGGTACCAACACGATGGTGCACCAGCTCATTTCGATCGTAATGTACGACATTTCCTGCATGACGTGTTTCGCAATAGGTTCATTGGTAGGGATGAGCCTGTGCCTTGGCCACCGAGGTCGCCAGATCTCAACCCTCTCGATTTTTTCTTCTGGGTAGAAATGAAAACCCTCGTATACGACACACCTGTCACATCAGCTGAGGACCTCGTTGCTCGCATCAACGTCGCCGCCGCGACGGTAGCAGATACACCTGGCTTGTTTGCTCGTACTCGACAATCATTGATTCGTCGCTGTCATCTCTGCGTAGAAGTAAACGGCAGACATTTTGAAAACCGTCTGTGATTATTGCCCTCGGCAAATACCAGTGAGAACACTTTTGGTATTGCTCCCCACCCCCTTTGTGTGGTGAAAGTGACATCTTCAGTTGGTGTACAGTGACACGGACTGTCTGTGCGTAAGATATTGTAGCATTTGTTGTTTGTTGTGTGTGTGGGGGGGGATATTACGCAGTTGTAGCGTGTAAAAATACACGTTGTCGCAATCATCTGATATTGTGTTTTTCTTTCCCTCCTCCTGTCTCTCGTATGCCACATGACATGATTCGTTCATTCCTCGCGTGTAACTGGGGTATGCAACCGTGCTCAACTTTTCGGATTTTGTGTTCGGTGGTCATGTTTTGATGTTTGAGGTCGGGATGTGTTGTCTTGAACGCATTTCTCATTGTCACGGTCCTTCTTGCTGCGTTACATACCTTTTCCATGCATTGTTGTTGCTGGAAATCCCCAATTCCTTTGAGGACTCCATTGCGCATGCGTGCAGTGAACTTTTCATAGTGACTTCCGGACTGAGCACATACGATTCCTTTATGATTCCCTTGGAACCGCCTCTCTATCTGTGATAGTATTCGTCCCAGTTAGGTGTGACGTTCACTTTGTCACCTTTTGCCAGGCTCCTATCTCGGAAACGAAGCCTCAGTCGTAAAAATGGAACTTAGACTTTTTGCTTGTTTTCGTGTGAGGAATCACCTCCCAAGCGTTGTAAACGACCTTTAGAAACACCCTGTATAAGTGCAGGTGCAATTGTTAACATATGAAGGTTAATTAAGTTGTTGGGACAATAGTAAGTTCTTCAGATTTTTCTTAAAACTTTGATGGCAAATAATGTTAGTCAATGGTGCAGGCAGTTTGTTCCATTCCCTGATCCCTGTAACAATGAATGACTTGTTATATGTGGCGGTTTTATGTTTGGGGATTTTTAGATTGTGCTTGTTGCGGATATTATGTTCGGCTGATGTTCTACGAGAACAGATCTTATCGGATAAGTATTTTGGGGAGCCACTCTTAAGTATTTTGTGCATCAAGGTGAGTGTTAAGTATTTTCTTCTATTGTTAATGTTTAGCCAAGAAAGTTTCTTTAAATAGGGGGATACATGTTCCTTTCTGTTTAGGTTAAATATGAAACGTATACAACAATTCTGAATTTTTTGAAGTTTATAGTTTAAGCCCTGGGATATATTACTGTACACTGGAGCGCAATAGTCTAATGTGGATAGGACGAGTGATTGCATAAGACGATCTTTAACATTAGCGTCCAGAGCATGTTTTAAATGATACAGAGATTTAAGTTTCCCCATACAGTTTTTCACAATAAATTCGACTTGTGGCTCCCAATTTAAGTGTCTATCGAACACAATCCCCAAGTTTTTGCTTGTATCCACTTCGCTTAGCGGTATACTGCCAAGAGTTGGAGGAGAAGGTGCGTTTTTGTGAAGTTTCTTAAGGGTACCATGAGTTCCTATGGTCATGAAGCAAGATTTTGTTGGATTTAATTGAAGGGAGTTCCTCCGTGACCAATTTGTTATAGCATCAAGGTCGAATTGAAGTTTGGTCATCGCATTATCGTAGTTTTCTGTATTACACTGAATATAGATTTGCGAATCGTCAGCATACTGATGGTAGTGGCAATATTGGACAGCGCGGTCGAAATCAGCTACGTAAATCATGTATAGTAGTGGACCCAATATACTTCCTTGAGGGACGCCTTGTTGAACAACTAACCATTTAGAGTATGTGACTTCCGGTTCCCGATATTTCACACGTTGTTTCCTGTTGCCGAGATATGATCGAAACCAATTTAACGCGTTTCCGGTAACGCCATAGTGATACAGTTTGGCCAATAGCAATTCATGATTGATCGAGTCGAACGCTCTTGAATAATCCAACAGGACTAAAAGTGTAACTTCATTTTCATCTATTCCTTTACTTACATTGTCTACGATATCTACCAGCGCAGTGCAAGTACTATGCATTTTTCTGAAACCAGATTGAAAGTGTGGTAGGAAACCTTGAATATGTGAAAGTATTTGTTCATAAATTACTTTTTCAAGTATTTTGGACATTGTGGATAGAATGCTAATAGGTCGTAGATCTTTTATTTCTGTGGAGTTGGATTTTTTAGGTATAGGTGTTACTTCGCATTTTTTCCACTCTTGAGGGAACCAACCTTTGGAAAGGGAAAGATTAATAATGTGCGTAAGAGCTTTTAAGCAAAAGGGGATGCAATACTGTAAAACAGTTAGGTTTATGCCATCATAACCGCACGCTTTTGATTTCATTTTGTTAAAAATTTTACGTACTTGTTCGCTACTTACTGGGGTAAAAAAGAACGAGTCATTGTTGGGTTGCTCAAGATACGTGTTGGTTTCATCAATCACCGCTGCATTGTTATCTGAGGGTGCACTCGGCTTAACAAAGAACTCGTTTACCGCATTCGGCCGAAATGTGTCTGAGGAGAGCGCATTACTCTTTTTATTTGGTAAAAGTCCCTGGCTTCTGAGGTTAGACCATAAATGTTTAGCATTTTTTACATTCATATTTACCGTTTCGTTATAGTGCTTAAATTTTGCGTTTCTGACTGCTTTTTTGGCTCTGTTTCTGAAGTATTTGTACGATAGAAGAGCGTCTGGGTCTCCTGTATTTACATATCTCAGATGAAAGAAGTCGCGCAACTTCCAGAATTCCCTTACTTGATTTGAAATCCAGGGGGCGGGAGGTTTGGTTACACGAATTTTTCGCTGGGGGGCGTGCTTATCTATTAATCTGATAATGTTATCATTCAAGGCCTCCACCGCTGCATCTACGTCCTCGTTTCTTACTAGTATTTGTATTACTCGTTACTTCTGCAGATTTGTTGCTAAAGATTCACTTCAGCATACATCATAACAATATCAGCAGTTTTATAGCATTCTATTTCCCTCACTTTTCAATTTACAAAACAATTGAATATATCTAAACTTTTGTACGTTTTGAGTTCGTTGTGCGTGTACTGCCCGTGGCATTGTGTATACTGAACATACAACTGGCGGCCACAAAGACAAGTTATTTTTTACATAATCTGCACTGCAGTTGATCATCCAAAGGATTCAACAAGTCCACTCCTTCTTGGTAAAACTTTAGCAAATGCCTTTCTTGATTATCGTTTCACAACTGACGAAAACAAGCGCTCATATCTTACTTGGTATTGTATGCCGCTGTTTCTGTACTGGAAACAATGGGGACTGGCTTAAACCGGAAGTCCCTGGGGGACCGGGCAAGACCATCACCAATATTTATGTTTACATTTTTAACAGGGTCCATAATTTTCGACATTGTGTAATCAAACACAGCCCCTTTAATTTTAGATTAAATTTATCATATGGCTTAGAGAGAGCGTCGTGCCCGACCCTGTGGCCGAGTGGTGTCGACCTCCGTGGCGAAGTGGTTAGCAGAGCGCGCTACAACGCCAGGGGTTCTGGGTTCGAGTCCCGGGTAAGGCATGGGTATTTGTGTTCGTCCAGTTGATAAGAAACAAAGAAAAATGTAAGAATTGAAAAGTGTAAAAGTGAGAAAAAGAGTGAATGGTGGGGGATACCTCCGTGTAGGGGGTATTTCCTTTAAAAAAAAAAAAAAAGTGCTTAGGACATCGCGCTGCGACGCCAAGGGTCCCGGGTTCGAATCCCGGTCGGGCTTGGTTGTTTGTGAATGTCCATTCATCAATTTCATCATTTCATCACTCATCCCCATCTTCGCACAAAACGCGAAGTAAAATAAACTAAATCAAATCCAAAAAAAAAAAAAAAAAAAAAAAAAAGAGAGAGAGCGTCGTCAGAAATTTTTGCAGGGGGTAAGGCCAGTAATAAAAGTAGAATAGTAGAAATAATAATAATAATTACAACTGTTATAAATGTTATACAATAAATAATTACTAAATTAATGTAATCAAATTGTATTCTAAATTTTAATATTATTTATTTATTAATGCTATTCGAGTGCATATCTAGCACAACAGTTACAATACTGAAATGCACAGTTATTGTATTTTATTATTAACTTTTGCAAGTGTTGTTCAAGAAAAGACTTTATTTTACTAATAAAGTTTACATTGATTACATTAAGTTATAAAATTATAATTTTTGGAATTCTGGATGATTATAAACAGTTTCAATATAGTCAAAACATGTGCGTTATACGATTATGATTTTCGAAACATGTAAAACATTTTCATTTGAATTACTCCGGTGATGTGTCCAGTCTTTTCGCTTTACTGCCTGAATCCACTGATTTTTCCGTATCGGATCTGTCTGAAAACTATGTATAGATACCGGAGAAAAAATATTTGTTCCCAACCTTGTGTTGTAACCACAAGCTACACAATGATTGTCGCCTTTTCTTAAGAAACTGCCTTTACAACTTTGAACTCCATGTTATTCTATTGGAAACCGGAAGTAAAGTTCCCGCCCACGCCAAGGAAGCACAGAAATGTAAACATCCGGTGAATATCCCCCATAGATTATTTATTGTAGTTAAGTAACATTAGGAATTTCGACCATTTAATAAAATGGGTTCAGTAAAGTGCTTGAAAAAAGTTGAAATAAATTCGACGACTGGTAACGGCGTTCGTTTGTTTTATTTGTGACACCTAACTTTCTACCCATTTCCTCTTATAAAATGTTCCCCACTTGTTAAATCGGGGAGGATAAAGAAAAGATGAAAACAAGAGGATAGATCAGGGCCTGTAAAAGCTTGTCCCTTGGTTGGCATACTTCCTTTTGTTTGAAACATGTCCGCTGGAGAGGTAAGTACAAACAAGATCTGGAGATTTTTTAAAAATAAATATTTCCTCAAAATATCACATTAGGATTCAATTTATCTGCTTCGCAGGGACGCACTTTTTTGAGATGATGCTGGATTTTACCATTATGCCAAACACAGCGTGCTATACTCCATGAGGCCTTAAAAAGATCGCTTCGCGGGCTTGCAGCAGACGACAATATGGGCGCGTGTCTGCAAGAACCAACCAGAGCGAACCCAGTGACTTCTGCCTGTTGCTACCCCGGCCTGTTTGTTCGGCTGAGGAGCAGACGACACGAGAGTATCGGCAACAGAGTGCGAGCGACGTCTGCTGTTAGACCGCGAAGCGCTCTTTGTAAGGCCTCCTGCAGTTTTTTTTTAAGGTGCCAACGAAGTTCAAATTTTGCTAGGTTTAGAACTATTATGCTAGGGTTGGCATCACTGATTGAGGAAACCACGGGAGCTTCCTCGCGGACCGTATAACTGGGCAACTGTCTGTAGGATGGCGAGAAAGCTTCGTCAGCGGCAGGCAAAGACGGTCGTCTTTGGGCAACAGATCTGGAGCTAGCGGGTGATGGCACATTGACTCTTGACAGTCGAGTAGTGAACCTTGATTGCGTTCAAAATTTTATACCGCTCTTTAAACTTTTAAAAAGTAGAGAACTGGAAATAAGTATAAATGAAACTGTATGAAGTTCCTCACTTCCTACATGGAGGAATCGCCACTGTGATGACTAGACCTTGGATTTTAGGTTTTTAACCTATTTTTTTCCTTTGCAGGCAAATAAGAAATAACAAGTCATTAAAAAACGAAACAACTGACGAAGTTTTATAGTGCCTAAATTAAACCTTTTTGTAGGTTTTTATATTTTTTTTTAGGTTTTACAGGATTTTTATATCTGGCAGAGGTATTTACTAGGTTTGGTGGTGAAATAATTCAATGACTGGCGTGTTTGAAACATGTTCTCTGTTGATTTCCCTCCCTCCAAGTATATGATCTTTATCAAACCATTAAACAGAACAAAAAATGTCTGACGTCACTGTTATCTTCAGGTAACAGTGACGTCAGAAAGAGGACAGTTCCCCCATACTTTTTATCCCTGCAGTATAAACTCTTAATTCTAAGCCTTGCCTACTAAGATAAAGTAAACTGTACTTTCCCCTCTCCCCCCTCTCCCCATTCTCAGTTTTGGCACCCAATCGTCTCTACTGCCTGCACAGTCCCAAGTAGTGTTGCCCACGAGACGAGACGAGACTTCGGTCTGTCTCGTCTCGTCTCGGGGAAATGCTGTCTCGAAAATATTCGTTTGTCCCGTCTCGTGTCTCGTCTCGAAGGGTTCTGTCTCGTCTCGTCTCGTCCCGTCTCGTTTTGTCTCGTCTCGTAAAAATAATGCAGTATATTATACCAACAAAAGTTATAACTGGGAGACATCACAAAATATTATTCTCGAAAATGGGTTAAACCTGTAATCACTTTGCTCACTGTAGCTATAGTGAGAATAAATATGATTCCTTAATCATAAGAACATGAGTATATCAAATAAAGTTTGTTGATTATCAATAGCTAGATAATGTATAGAATCTGCCTTGCTTTTCTAGCTCCTATCCACTCTTTATCCATCGTACACGCAGGGAGCTTTCAGACGGAAGGAACACGCGACAGGCGACAAGACACACGGGGGTTTACACTGAAGTGACAAGCAACAGGATCCCCTTCCGTTCCGTCTATGATAAAAGTATTCACCGCACGGGCAGTACCAACAGATCGAGGCGATTCTACGCTCGATATTAAGAAAACGACCCAATTTGAGCGACACGAGACACGTGGTGCTTCGATTCGGAAGGTTACGTTTACTGAGGGTTCGTATCCAAGCGAAACATGTTTCTTGCTTGTCGGTTCTCTCCTGTGGCTTGTTCAATGTGACAAGCGACACGGAAGTATCACACTGAAGCAACGAACGACAGGGACACTTCAGTTTGTAAGCAAGCATTCATCGCGCATGCGCGGATAACAACCCTCGCGACTATATACACGGTATCCAGAAAACGGCCTAAGCAGAACAACAAGCAAGCGACAAGCGAGACGTGCAGCTTCGGTTCGAAGAGTTTCCTGTGAGGAAGATTTCTTCACACCAAAGTTACAGGCGACAAGCGACACGAGTCGCTTGGAAGCGAACTTTCAGTAATCAATGCAACCTTTCGAACAGATGTCTTGTCGCCTCGGTCCGTTGTTCACGGATGCGGGGTGAATGTTTTCCTTCAGACTGAAGGGGGTTGTGTCGCTTGGGTGTGAATTATACGTGTCGCTTGTCGCTTCGGTGTGAAATTTCCACAAGATAGCTTTTAGGTTGAAGCGACAGGCGACAAGCAACACAGGGTTTTCACACCAAAGCAACGAGCGACACGCTCCTTTAGGGAGATTTCAGACCGAAGCGGCAAGCGACACGCGACACATGTTGCTTTGGAACGAGCCAATCAACAGCAACGTTTCACAGGGTAGGAGCATGGCAAGCCGCACAAACCTGCGTTCGATTGGTGAAATCCTGAAGCGACACGTGTTACGGGTCGCGTGTCGCTTCGATGTGAAATCTCCCTTAGTCTATAAGCAAGCTTTCACTGTGAATTCACTGCCAACAGACAGAGGCGACAAAATGCACGCTATTAAAAAACGGCCTAGTCCGAACGACAAGCAAGCGACAAAGCTTCGGAAGGTTGCATTTATTACAGTGTGTTCAATTCAAAGCGACACTTGTTGCTATCGCATGTCGCTTATTACTCCTATGATTTCAGGCAAATTTGTGTTCGTTACGTCAAAGCAGAGTATCTAATTGCACTAGCTTTTACTAAGTTTTTAGAGCCGCGATGGTGTAGTCGTTAGGGCGTCTGACTGCCAGGCGGGAGACCCGGGTTCGATTCCCGGGATGGGTGAATAAAGGTCGGAATTTTTCTGCATTGTCCCCGCATAAAGCAGCTCCGGGGCTCAACAGCCTCATATCAATGGGTGCATGGGGGCTATCCTGGAGGGCAAAAGCGGCCGGAGTGTGATGCTGATCACTTCGACTCCAAAATGACCTTTCCCCCACATCCCGTAAAAGTGCTTTCATGGCACTGTGTTATATGCATTTGGAACTTTACCTTTACCTAGGTTTTTAGTGTGAAATCTTTGGAGTGTGCAACCAGCACTCGAAGCTGCTGTGAATTTTGAGAAGAGGGTTGCAAATGAAAGAAGGGTCTGTTTGGGCGAGAAGTTTTATGACGATTGTCGCCAGCATGGCTTGAACAGGGCCATAGTACAGCTGTAGCCATAGTAAACAATGGCAGTGACTACCTCCGGATCGTTTTGCGCACGAATGAATGGTAGAGAGCTCTTGGGGTAGCAGATAGTAGCCAGATTTAAGGTATTCTGAGGAAATGTCAATAGAAAGATACAGGGATTTTGCAAGTTAAGATAACTGGGACGCGAGGCTAAAGTCTGGGCAACGTGTGACGAATTAGAATTTTTCGAATCTTGCAGATCTTTATTCATGTAATTGAAGCTGTTTTGGGTTTCCAAAGAAAATGCTTTATTCCGAATAAATAAATATTTGTAATTGATTAGTTATTTTGTTTATATTTTTTCGAGACGAGACGAGACTTTTTAGGAGCCTTCTTGTCCCGTCCCGTCTCGAATTTTAGAAAGGCTGTCCCGTCTCGTGTTTCGTCTCGTTTTCGAGACGAGTTGGGACATGTCTCGTCTCGTGGGCAACACTAGTCCCAAGTGCAAACTGCTGATCTGTGTCGGCCTTGCCCACTTGAAACGTTCTTTAGTCAAAAGAACATGATTTAACTAAAAGAACAAATAATAAGTTCACATGAAAGACTCGAAAGCATACACGTGATGCCTCTCAGGGTATGGGGTAATATCTCTCTTCGTTGTTCAAACCAAATAAAAATCAAAGTTAAGTTTGCACTAAGAAAAAGGAAGTCTATTTTACTTCTTTGCAAACTAAATACTTATATTCCTAACATATAATCCATGTCACTCAAACAAATAAATCTTCTTACAATTCAACTTGATCACTCTATTTCCAAAAACCCAGTCCGAACCATCTGTGTCCGAACTCTTAAGTCAAGACAAAAGACACTGGTAATTCCCATGGCAACAGCTCTTAACAAGATAATTATATACAGGTTAGTCACTATCCTGACATTATCAGTGATAGGTAAATTACAGTAATTAATATTACAAAAACAATAAACATTTGCACAAGAGAAAAGATAATTAATAACAATAAATATTTGTGCAATGGGAAAGGACGTGTCACACTCTCGTGTCAGTTTGGTCCTTCTTGGCATTCACGCCTTGCGATGAAATGTTTCAGCATTCAAATTTGCACTATTGACTATGTTTCTGTTGAAAGATAATTTTCAGGACATGAAATGATCCTCACAGACAAAAGGCGGAGTTTGAGTGTGGAAAACGCAAAAAGATTCATGGTGGTCACTAGTAGCTATAATTCCTGATTTTCAAGGCGAACTTTCCAAAACTTCAAGGATACAAGCAGATGGTTTCTCTATTCCAACCTTACGTATTACCGACTCTCACCCTCCCTTCCACACACAAAAGTATTTACAATATGAAGGGTTTGTATGATTCCAGTGTACCAAACAATTTACCTAATCAACTTCAAGATATATTGTTTTGTAATAATCTTCCGTTTGTCAGATAGATTGTTCTGCAAAAGACACTAACAAAGTAAACGGATTGAAAAAAATTAGTTTTATTTTCCACGTAGCTTTCTTTTTCTTCCTAAAAGAAAGCTAAACTGAGAGAAACTTGCCTCAGTGCATTTATAAACATGTATAAATTTAATGGGATTTGGATTAATAAAAGTTGCAATTTTTCACGTCTACGGAGAAAACATCCGCTTTTACCTTATTTCATGTTTTGCCAAATTCATGAATAATTTCCAGTCAATAATTCACGCATAATTTCCGGAGCCAATAATTCACGTGTAATTCCCGGAATTCGAGGAATTCCAAGTGAGTAGCCACCCTGATATTGTGCAGCAGCTTATAGGTGGGTTTCATGTGACGTCAGAATTTGCACCGCCGCCATGTTTGCGGCCGAGTTGTTTGTCGTCTGCAAGGAAATACCCACCACGTAGGAGAATGGGATCCATTCTCTTTGCACGTAGCGTTCGTTACACCTGCGCCAACTGTACGTTTGTTGCTAGTACTGTGTAAATTTTCGGTAAAACATTGCATACAATTTTTTGATTTATTTTATTTTATTTCGCGTTTTGTGCCTCTTGGCTAATTTGCGAAGATGGGGATGAGTGATGAAATGATGAAATTGATGAATGGACATTCACAAACAACCATGCCCGAGCGGGATTCGAACCCAGGACCCTTGGCGTCGCAGCGCGATTTGCTAACCACTCAGTCACAGGGTCCGGCATTGCATACAATTAATGACACTGTTGTGCCATCTGGACATGGCGGTAATTTTTCGGATTCAAGCTCTTTGCGCAGTCGACACAAAAAGATATGGAGAAAAGGCGAAGTTTTGCGGTTTAGAACCATATGAACTGGACGATAACGAAATGAAAAGGGGCCTAAACCTTTGTCCAACTCTAGTTCACATCTGTTTAATTACTTGACCCAGCTACCTGGAATCAATTCGTTTTCGTATTTATTAGTGGTTCGGATTCGGCTTGAAATATTTACATCCAGTACAGATTTACTAATATTTTCTAGGCTCTGACATTATCGTCTCTGTTTTCCTTTAAGGTTTGTTCAAGCGCTGTAACTTAAAATGTTGAGTTGCTCAAAAACAGTAATTTCACTCCTTGCTTTAACAATTTGGGATATACCGGCCTCCGTGGCGGAGTGGTTAATACAGCGCGCTACGATGGCAGGGGTCCCGGGTTCGAATCCCAGCCTGAACATGGGTGTTCTGATACGTTTTGCTTTTATCAGTTTCAACATATCATCACTCAGCCTCGTCTTCACGATTAGCCAAAACTGGCATAAAAGCGAAGTAACAATCAATCAATTGACGATACTTTGATAGCAGTGTTTATTTTCCTGACAGTACGCAAAGCCTACTACCGGCACATTTTCTCATGGATCGAATAGCAATTAATAACAGTTCGTGTTAACGAACGAAATATAATAAATAATCAGGTAGTACAAACGTACAATTATCAAGATGAATTAAACTTTGAATATTATCATTTTTATCATTAAACTTATCGGAAGTATTAGCATCGTTCTACCAAAAAAAAAAAAAAAAAAAGAAACACTATTGCAAGTATGATTAAACACACCAGTTCGTTCCATTTGTACTAAAAGTCACAGAGAAAGATGGCATATAAACGTACCTGCGAGAGAAAATGTTCACTGCACACACTGTAATATTTGCGACGCGGTATCTTCTGATCAACAATAGCTAATTATCGATTTCCGTGCCGTGAAACGCACCTTCTGTTCTTTCTCGGAAAATTCGAGGATGAACGTAAGTTTCTGTTAAACAACTGAATACGGCACAGTACCATCGTAAACAAGGTTGAAATCTCCCGCCCGCCCGCTTGAATTCCGTATGTTTACCAGAACCGGCCGCAATCATGGCTGCTCGATCCCACAATGCAACACTTTGTGACGTAGGTGAAACACACCTATACATACGTAATTCATTTTTCATATCAACAAGTAACATTTTCTAACAGCACAACTGCAGTATTTTAATAATTTGTAGATTATTTTGAAAATGATATAAAGAAATGAAAATTTGTTTAGAAAATTAATATTTAGTTATTACGGTTCTTGTGAAATTTTGTTTTTAACGATTGTATCTAATCAGTATTTTTCAGAAATTTTGTACCAAATTAAGTCTTTTTGCAACCTCTTTCAGGATTTTTGGAACCTAATTTAAGGTATTTAGAACCTATTTTGGGATTTTTAGAACCTATTTTCGGATATTTAGAGCCTATTTTAGGAACACAAAAGCACATTTTCTAGAACCTAAAAATCCGAGGTCTAGTGATGACGTACAGTATTTGTACTGGTGAATATGAGCTACTCATTGTAGTCCTGGCATGCATTTTGTGAGCGTTTCTATCAGGCTGGACTTGGCTGACAAGTTGGATTGTAGGATTGAGGTGGTGGGGTAACATCGCCCAGAATTTGATTCTTGTGCGAAGCGTGAATTCATTAAGCGTTTCCAGGTCGAGATGGTGGTGAAGTTGCACATAACGTGTGAATTAGGGATGGCCAAACGGATCCGGATCCGAAAAATCCGGATCCATTCGCATCCGGATCCGTATCCAAAAGTTACGGATCTGGATCCGGATCCGAAAATTCCGGATCTGGGTCCGGATCCGGATCCGAGAGTTCCGGATCCGGGTCTGAAAGTTTCGGATCTGAATCCGGATCCCAGAGTTCCGGATCCGATTTCGGATCCGGGTCCGAAAGTTTCGGATCTGGATCCGGATCCGGATCCGAGAGTTTCGTATTTCAATCCCATTATAATATTACCACACCTTAAAAGGTATTATGATCTTCGATTACAAAGAAATTTTTCGTTAGTCCTACAAGAATTTTTTTTCAAGTGTTGTTCCTAAAATACTTTGCTACGCATCGGCTAACACACTCGTGCACAAATGTCCGAGGTGATTTTGTAAATGCCATTGAAACGAATATGTATTCATTCGAATGTATTGGAAATGAAAACACACATAAATGTGAGACATTCCATTCCAGGATGAAACCTTTAACACATATAACAAGATAGAAATGTTATACAAAAATTATACAATTGTTCTACAGTTACAGTTTTACAAATTAAAATAAAACATTATAATATATGCAGTGTTAAATAATTACAAAGTGTAAGACTAACAAGGGAGGTTATCTAAGTGTTGCCCTCCGATTTCCATGAAACTTGGCAGTATAGTGGGGCCCAAAGGAAGAATTATGTGTTTTTTTGTTTCAGCTAAAAACGGTTTTAGGGGGCATAACCCCCTCAAATGTCAAGATGAGAGGACAAATTGAATTGAGGATCTGACCCCTGTGTCTCTCCGATTTCCATGAAACTTGGCAGGTGTATAGTGGGGCCCAATGGAAGAAATACGTGTTTTTTTTTTGTTTCAGCTAAAAACGGTTTTAGGGGGCAAAACCCCCTCAAATGTCAAGATGAGGACAAATTTAAGTGGGCATTTAATTTTTGTGTCCTCCTCCGATTTCCATGAAACTTGGCAGGTGTATAGTGGGGCCCAAAGGAAGAAATACGTTTTTTTTTTGTTTCAGCTAAAAAACGGTTTTACGGGGCGAAACCCACTGAATTGTGAAGATGAGGACAAATTGAAGTGGGGATCTGACCCCTGTGTCCCCCTCCGATTTCCATGAAACTTGGCAGGTGTATAGAGGGGCCCGAAGGAAGAATTACGTGTTTTTTTTGTTTCAGCTAAAAACTGTTTCAGGGGGCAAAATCCCCTCAAATGTCAAGATGAGGACAAATTGAAGTAAGGATCTGACCCCTGTGTCCCCCTCCGATTTTCATGAAACTTGGCAGGTGTATAGAGGGGCCCAAAGGAAGAAATACGTGTTTTTTTGTTTCGGCTAAAAGACTGTTTTAGGGGGCAAAACCCGCCTCAAATGTCAAGATGAAGACCAATTGACGTGGGGATTATCTGACCCCTGTGTCCCCCTCCGATTCCCATGAAATTTGACAGGTGTATAGAGAGGCCCTATGCCCCCTGTTTCTTCCTATGCCATATTTACGTGGTTTCGGGGTCAGATCCCCACTTCAATTTCTCGTCATCTTGACATTTGAGGGGGGGCCCTCTATACACCTGCCAAGTTTCATGGAAATCGGAGGGGGAGACTTATACCTCCCTAGTAAGTGTATTAATTAATTACAAATCGCGCACGCGCGCACACACACTATATATATGTGTGTGTGTATTTATATTATATACGGTATATATCATGGCCGTATTTAGAGGGGGGGTTTCTAGGGTTCAAACCCCCCCCGAAACTTCTGACATGTTGGATTAATGGAAGTTCAGAAACCAAAATATGTAACAAATTTTCAATTTTTTTTCGAAGCATCACAAAAATACAAGGAGACAATGTTGAAACGATCGAGCTAGAATTTTCATACATTTGGAATTCTGAAAGTTGAGTGAAACAGGATTTATTCTTAGAATCGTAGCCAACCCGCGACCCCTCCATTATCACTTCTGCTGTCATCTTTCCAGTGTTGTTCCTGCGTCACAAGGAATATAGACTGAAGATTCCCTTATGATTGTCCCAAAATTCGCTTTCCAGCTTTTAAATTTTCTGTCCGATAAAGTCGAAAACCCCCCTTGATAGGAGTTCAAACCTAGGATCTCCAGTTTCGTAGCGCATTACGTTCGCGATTGAGGTTACAATCCATGCACCAGGCTAAGTTTTTAAAAATAATAACTGCTTCGACACTTTTAAAAATTCCAAAAATGTAATTTTAAAGTTAAACAACAAAACCTTTATGACTAAAATTTCCATCTAACTTTTAAAGCTTTTTCTTGAAGGTGTCTAAAGTTTAAAGACGAAGTATAATAATTGTGCATTTCAGTACACTCTGTATGAAACGTAAAAAAACAAAAAGAAACTTGTGCTGGATATTCACTCATCTGCTGGATTGAGTAAGCCCCCTCAAGGATATAACAATAATATAATAATAATTATTATTAGTATTATTATGGAATAAAATTGTTTTATTATTATGAAATTATTATTTTCCAAAAATGTAATTTTAAAGTTAAACAACAAAACCTTTATGACTAAAATTTCCATCTAACTTTTAAAGCTTTTTCTTGAAGGTGTCTAAAGTTTAAAGACGAAGTATAATAATTGTGCATTTCAGTACACTCTGTATGAAACGTAAAAAAAACAAAAAGAAACTTGTGCTGGATATTCACTCATCTGCTGGATTGAGTAAGCCCCCCCTCAAGGATATAACAATAATATAATAATAATTATTATTAGTATTATTATGGAATAAAATTGTTTTATTATTATGAAATTTTAATAATTATTGTACAATTATTGTTATTATTTCTATTATTCAAATTTCTGGCGACGCCCATGGGAACAATTATGAATGAACCCCCCCCCCCCGAAAATTTTTCCTGCCTACGGCCGTGGTATATATGTATATTAGCAGGTAACAATATGTTATAAGCACATTCTTACTTTCCAAAGAAGCGCATGTGGGATGGTAAAACGGATCCGGATCCGAAAATTCCTGATCAGGATCCAAAAGTACCGAATCCGGATCCGAAAGTACCTGATCCGGATCTGAAAGTCCCGGATCCGAATCCGAAAATTCTGGATCCGGATCCGAAAAATTTTAGGATCCGGATCATCCGGAACCAACCGGATTCGGATTTCGGATCCGCCAGGATCCGTATCTGGCCATCCCTAGTGTGAATCTGTCAGCCCCTGCGATGAAACGGAAAGGGAGAGCTTTTGTACAAAGGGTACTTGGTGCTGCGTGTCCCCATATGACACAAGCATAGGTGAGAAGGGAGCTGATTTCTATATTGTACATAGATGGATACCCGGGTGTGAAGAGGCAGGTTCTTCAATAGACTGTAGAGTTGGCCTACTCTTTGGGAGCCCTTGTTAGCCGTTTCCAGAATGTGTTTCTGGTGCAATAGACCTAACTTGAGGGAGGGGGGTTAGGAGTCAGTTGTCTTGTCTTTACCTAAATTTTCAGGTTTATTAACATTTACTGTTAGAGAGAATTCACACCGAAGCGGTTTCTCGATGGCGCAGTGGTACCGTCGTCGCCTTGATCAAGGGGTCCCGGGTTCGATACCCGGTGGAGGCACATGGTGGTTCGGATCCCAATTTAAACTGTAGGTCCAGTCCCGATCAGCCTTACTGTGCATAAAGTGGACTTAAAACACCAAATCAATCAATCAATCAATCACACCGAAGCGATAGGCTTTCGAACGAGACAATCAGCAGCAAGTCGCACAAGGCTGTTCTTGATTGGTGAAATCATCAAGCGACACGTGTCACCTACCGCTTGTCGTTTCGGTGTGAATTCTCCATTAAGGGTATTTTTTTAAATCCCCTGATTAAGGTTCATGTTCAAATTTGTCTGTGGTCAACAACATCCGAAGGGAGGGGGTACGGGGGTGATGATATCCCCGGTTGTCTCATTACTACAGCGCTGTATGTATACTTTGGATAGCACAAAACGAAAGAGAAGAAGAAGTAGAAGAAAAGGACCAGCACCGACTTTTATCAGAACATGGCGTTATGTGGGAAGCTCTTGTGTCTAATATGTTGTATACTCGTGATATTTAGTTTCGGTACGTAACAAAAATCATAAACACTCGTAATTAACGAAAGAGGAAAATATTATATTAAATTGTGTGTAATTCAGAGCCATCGTTTAACAAGAAAAACGATGTAGCTCCCGTGTTTGTGTGGGTGACTTGTTCATTGTGATAAGACATTGGAATTTGACAAAATTCCCAATAACTCATGTGGGGTGTGCCCCTTTGTTTATACCACAAAATTGTTACTTATTTTTTTCGTTACATGATAGTGGTCCACCGCTCCTATGGGATATTCCATTCAATATTACAGTGGCTCTTTACATAGGTCATTGTTTACCTACTTGACGAATACAAATGTATTTGAAAATAATGAATAAAGAGTGCACATATTTGGAAGTTGTTCAAATGTCATGGTCATATATAAGCTGCAAGACAAGCATTTCCAATCTTTTCAAAGTGCGGTTGCTTAATTTTGAAATGAGTTGACATTTTAATTACAAACGATCAGATTAAGTGTCATGTAGGGAAACATTGGACCACTGTTACATTATAAAGCTGTTCACTTTATTACCACTTCGATCTCGTGAAAACACTCATTTAGGTCTCACTGCAGAACATGGGCTGCTTTTTTCCTCTAAATAAACTAACAAAATTTATATCCACTGAAAGTATGTACCTTCTACTTCCATTTTCTGGTGTTACTTTTCCGATTACTATTATATTATTGCGTGTAAAAGAATGTTTTTCCTGCTGCTAAAAGCAATACATTTTCCCATTCGTTCGCGTCCATATTGTTTACACACAGTTGCTGTCATTTGTTTCGGGGTCTTCCTCTTTGCACAAGAGTTTGGCTACCTTGTGTTCCAATGTCAGACGAGGAATGCCTATGAGGTTAGGTTAGGCCTGTTAGGTTAGGTTCCATTAGCATAAATACAATGGAAAAATTATTCTTTGGGCTAAGATAACAACCAAGCTAGCCTAAAATAAAAATGCTTTTTCCCATGACGTCAGAACACAAGGTTGCTCAAGTGTTGTGCGATAAGCGAGACCCTTCGTTTAGCTGAACTCGAGTTGATTTGTCGCTCTGGATTCCACCCACACATGCACAGTTTCTTTCATTATTTCAGACGATGAATGCTTACAAGGTTAGGTTAGGCCTGTTAGGTTGGGTTCCAATAGCATAAATACAATGAAAAAATGTTTTTACTGCTACTAAAAGCAATGCATTTCTCTATTCGTTCACGTCCATATTGTTTACGCACAGTTACTTTCATTATTTCGACGAGGAATGCCTACAAGGTTAGGTTTGGCCTGTTAGGTTAGGTTTCATTAGCATAAATACAATGACAAATTATTATTCAGGCTAAGAGAACTAAACCTAGCTACCTAACAACCTAGGCATTTTTTGCTTTCACTAGATTTGTGCAGGAATGTGCGCCACCATGTCACTTTTTCCTTCCAAGAGCGCCCAACCTGAATATGTATTTCTTGTTTTTTTTTTTTCAAAGAAAAAAAATTCCACACCTTCAAACTTACTTTTCCCGATTACTAACTACAAAACGTTACCAAAAAATTATGAACCACGTTCCTCCTAAGCAGCACATATTCTGCAGTCTTACCCGGAAATCAGTTTTTGTAGCATTATCGAAGTTCGTCAATGTATTTTCTTTCATCGTGTAATCTCTTTTAGTGCGAACTCGTTTATTTTCTAGAAAAATGAATTTTTAACTATGTTTGCCTAACTTAACAGAACCTAACCTAACCTTACCATGAATGGTTTTTGGTGCTATGCGTGAAAGGTTTTTGGGGCTATCCGCTATCATTTTCGTGAGAAAAGCATAATTCCACCCTAAAGAATGTTCCGCAATGCAGAATACGTAAGTGGGAATCTTAAAAAGGACAAAATAAATTAGGGTAAGACTGCAGAATTATGCTTTTCTCACGAAAATGATTGCGGATAGCCCCAAAAACCAATAACAGATAACCACAAAAACCATTCACGGTAAGGTTAGGTTAGGTTCTGTTAAGTTAGGCAAACAAAGTTAAAAATTCATTTTTCTAGAAAAAAAAACATGAATTCGCGCTAAAAGAGATTACACGATGAAAGAAAATACATTTACGAACTTTGATAATGCTACAAAAACTGATTTCCGTAAGTAGTTTCTTCTGTAAAATTGAAGAAATCCGTTTTCACTAGATCGATATTGTATTCCTATGATACTGTACATGAAAAATGTAGCCTTTTTACAAAGATAAGTAACAAAAAAATCCTTCCCTTCCTCCATTTAACAGTTGGGCTGAAAAGTTCGTAGGCTAACATAGTAAAAAATATTTTTTTGACAAAATTCGATTTTATTATTTAATATAGTTGCCTTTGAGGGCGATACAACGATTATAGCGGTCATACAATTTTTCGATGCCATTTTTATAGTACGATTTCTCTTTAGCCTCAAAATAGGCCTCAGTTTCGGCGATGACCTCTTCATCAGTGCTAAATTTCTTTCCAGCGAGCATTCTTTTAAGGTCTGCAAACAGGAAAAAGTCACTAGGGGTCAGATCTGGAGAATATGGTGGATGGGGAAGCAATTCGTAGTCTAATTCATATAATTTTGCCATCGTTTTCATTGATTTGTGACACGGTGCATTGTCTTGATGAAACAGCACTTTTTTTCTTCTTCAAATGGGGCCGTTTTTTCGTGATTTCATCCTTTAAATGCTCCAACAACGCTATGTAATAATCGCTGTTGATGGTCTGGCCCTTTTTGAGGTAATCGATGAATATAATACCATGTGCATCCCAGAATACTGATGCCATAACCTTGCCAGCCGACTGTTGCGTCTTTCCACGATTTGGATTCAGTTCATCACGTGCAGTCCACTCGGCTGACTGTCGATTGGACTCTGGAGTGTAGTTATGGAGCCATGTTTCATCCATTGTAATATATCGACGAAAAAATTCGTGTTTATTACGGTTGAATATCGCTAAACATTTCTCCGAATCATCAAAACATTGTTGCTTTTGATCGATTGTGAGCACGCGCGGCACCCATTTTGCACACAGCTTTCGCATGTTCAAATATTCATGCACAATATGTCCAACACGTTCCTTTGATATTTTTAAAGTCTCAGCTATCTCGATCAACTTCACTTTACGATCATTTAAAATTATTTTGTGGACTTTTTTGATGTTTTCGTCGGTAACAGCCTCTTTGGGGCGTCCACTGCGTGCATCGTCTACGATGCTCATTTCGCCTCGTTTAAATGTAGCAAACCACTTCTCAACATTGATTTTCCTGGTGCAGAATCCGAATAATGTTTATCAAGCCAAGCCTTGGCTTCAGCAGTATTTTTTTCGCCAAAAAGCAATGCTTTATTAACACACGAAATTATTTTTTATCCATTTTTTCACAATAACAAAAGCTGTTTCACTCACAATGCTATATCTCACGAACTAATTATCCGGCAGCTGTGAAATTTATACACGTATCTTTTGAAGGTTAGTACTAAGTAAAAATCACATGGATTTAATTCTAGTAACGCCATCTATGAGTCAGCCTATGAACTTTTCAGCCCAACTGTTAGTTTATAACCTGTTAACAGTATTAATCTAGTTAGCATTAGTAAGGGCCTCCCCGATGGCGCAGTGGTAGCATCGTCGCCTTGTAATCAAGGGGTCCTGGGTTCGATACCCGGTGGAGGCACATAGTGGTTCAGATCCCCCTTTAAACTGTAGGTCCAGTCCTGATTAGCCTATCTGTGCATAAAGTGTTCTTAAAACACCAATTCAAACCAAGTTAGCGTTATTGTAAACCAAATATTAGATAACAATGTTAGTGGTATCAAGAAAGACTAATTTTGTAGTTCATGATAGTGTATAATCTCTTTTTAGTCAACACTTTGGTAGTTCATTTTGCCCTTTTCAATTTTAGTTTAACCTATCTGTGCATAATGTGAATGTAACAATGACTGTTGACTTGGATTATAATTATTTTTTTTTATTGATTTCCATTTTATTCTCTTACAGCATCATGTGAAAGAACAAAAGATAAAATGTATCAGGAAATTGGTGGAGCTGTTGCTTGTTTCAGGAGGTTGAATGGCACCCATCAGTTTGGATGTGCAGGTACTTTGGAACATTCCTAGCATTACAATGGATGGTTACAAAATTATTGTTGGTGACAATCAATATTTGCTTTAGTTAGAAACAAGGTGGATTGATTTAAATCATTTTAAATAAATAATTTATAGAATAATGTACATAAGGATTTTGTAGATATCACATTCACTTTTTGTGAAAGTGCATTAATCTCGTAATCATTTAATGGTGTTTGTTAGGCTCTAAGAAAGGAAACAAAATATATGTACTGATGGTGTGAAGCTCATACGAAAGGAAATTTAAACTGCAAACACACTTACATTTCTTTTGATTTTTAATTCATAGATTTTTATGGGCAAAAATAGCAAACATTTTGTGTAGAAAAATATACAAAATACTAATCATGTTAAACCGTAAATAGTGTCATTATCATTAAACTGTAATAAAAAAATTTCCAAAAATTCAGCTTCAAAGACTAAAAAATATTTGAAGTTACAATTATCAAGTACACTGATTTTCACTGGAAGAAAAGTTACTGAAATTATTATAATTTCATTAATGCACTCAACAAACATTTGCATAGCAGGTTCCAGTATCAGAAACAGAAAATTGTATATTTACATATATTTTTTTATTTGCTTTAATCATACTGTTCAAATATTTTACAGGGCTGTTTACTAGAAAAAACCTAAAAACATATATCTATGTGTATGGTGCCAAGAACCATACAAGCAATTTTAAGCATGTTTTTAAAAAGAATAAAAAAAATTGTCAAAAAGGGTTTTTTAAAAATAAAAATCATGATATTTATCAACCCTGGTTAGAAAGCAACATCATGTTTAATGAAGATTAATTAAATACATTTTTATTTTAAACTAGTCCGGGATTATAGTGGATATACATGTAAACTCACGTTTTGAAAGTTCTAATATGGTATGGGATTTGAATTTAATGGAAGTAAAATTATTACTATTATTACGTGATATACTGCATGCTGCAAAATAGATCAGGGTACCTATTCGATCTCGGCCCAACACCTCTCACTCGTTCATTTCGTCGTTTTTAATGTTCAACCTTAATTCTTTAAGGTGGGATTTTGCTTTTTTCACGAAAATAATTTCAATTTTTCACATTAAGAGTAATTATTGTTCTTCCTTCTTTTGCTTCCGTAACACACAATATGGCGGGCACAGCTTGAGTAGTGATTCTAGTGGATATACATGTAAACTCACGTTTTGAAAGTTCTAATATGGTAAGGGATTTGAATTTAATGGAAGTAAAATTATTACTATTATTACGTGATATACTGCATGCTGCAAAATAGATCAGGGTACCTATTCGATCTCGGCCCAACACCTCTCACTCGTTCATTTCGTCGTTTTTAATGTTCAACCTTAATTCTTTAAGGTGGGATTTTGCTTTTTTCACGAAAATAATTTCAATTTTTCACATTAAGAGTAATTATTGTTCTTCCTTCTTTTGCTTTCGTAACACACAATATGGCGGGCACAGCTTGAGTAGCGTCGTGGATCATCCGTGGGTATGCAGTGTTTCCAACGTTCTTAACCGAAAAATGCCCCAGAAACCATTCACGCATAGCCCCAAAAACCATTCACGGTAAGGTTAGGTTAGGCAAACATAGTTAAAATTTGGGGTCATAGTAATATCAGGAACGTATATTTCGTTTTTTCATCTTGCAAAACAACGGCGTGATTGAAACACGGGCAGGAGGTTATGTCATCAAACGTACGCAACATCCGGTTCACGTAGAAAAAGCAAATAATTGTGTGTCAGAGAGATATTTTTCTTGAAAAATACATGAATTCCCGGTCAAATAAATTCCACGATGGAAGTAAATACCTTCACGAAATTTGAAAATGCTACAGAAACTCATTTCCGTAAGTAGTTTCTTCTGTAAAAGTGAAGAAATGCGTTGAGCCGAGATCAAACAGTTACCTAGATTGGTATCTTCTCTTGATTCATTACAAATATTCAAATATACAGCGTATTCCCATTGTGCTCTGTTATTAGGAAAAATAATGGCACTGCTTGGGGCAAAAGTAGAATAGGCACTAGAACAACAGAAGGGCCAGACAATCCAAGGGAGTCCCAAGTAGAATGTTATGGCAGTAATCTGCATATCCTGTCAAGCTCCATCCAAAAAATATTTCATGTAAATGGCTGTTTTAAAACATTATTGTTAATGAGGCTTTGTATATGCCAATTATTCTCCACGTATAAGTTACACTGGCTGCAGTTGGATAGTATTTGGTTAATATATATACGTATAAAGTGGATGCTACTGACACCCTAGGCCACTTTAGGCAACACAGAAGAATGTGATTTTGTTTCTTCATTCATTGTATTAATATCTTACGATGCAAATATCAGTCCACTATTAACGTAAACAGTTGCATGGATGTAATTTTCTAGAAATGAATGTACATGTTACATTGTTTTTTTTTTTTTAGCTCATCGATCCGGTAATGTTGGAGTGATACACATTGTAAACAACCAAACCGACCTGAGGTGGTTAGTAGATCATGGTGAAGCAACGCCCTATGCTGCAGTAATCTGTCCAGATATGTTTACAAGGTGAGTTCTTCAGTTCCTTTGAGGCCTAGTGGAGTTTGTGTGCACATGTGGCAGAGGCTCATGTCCCAATTGTGTAATTCTGATATGATACTGGCACACACCTGTTTTCTCTTTTAATCATATCTTTTTCATGTACCTGTTAGAACATGTTGAACAGGTTTTTTGATTAACACATTTTTTGTACAGAACATTTCTTTCCATCCTGCTTGTCTATGCTTATGTGTGTATGTTAGGCAGGTCAGGTTCATTGTTCTTAGCATTATTACTACTTGCTTACAGTGCTACTATTTATATGTTTCAAGTAGGTTAGGTTTCATTGCCTTAGTGTTTCCACTCTTTGCAAGTATACAATACAGCTGACTGTTCACGAGAAGATCCCTGACAGAAGTGAAGTGACTCCACTATTACAATTGGGGGAGTACAACTTGAGTCAAAAACACATGCTGGCGATATAATAACAGGTGCAAGTCGTTGCTGTATACTTTCTTTGAGCTTCTTTGAAATACAGGAGACCTAACTAACTCTCTAGCCTTCTTAATCTCGAAGGGTTATGGCTGCAGCAAAACAAGGTTTCCATCTGTCCCTATCCTGGGCAAGATCAATCCAATCTTTTCCATCCTTATCGATTTCCTGTAGATTCATCTGAACGTTATCACTCCATCTTCATCTTGGCCTTCCTATAGGTCTCTTACCATCGGGTTTCCCCAACAAGAATCCTGTAAACTCTTCTTTCCTCTTCCATTCGTGCCATATAGCCTGCACATTTAAGTCTTCTTGATTTAATTATTCTAATAATAATTCAGGATAAGCATTACAAAAATATTCTGTACACTGAAGAAAGCAACAACTTGTTTCTGCAGACATACACTTCGTGTAACTGACACAAACCAACTCCCGCACACTTGTATAGGGACATTGACTGCAGCAGAAGGCTTCCTGCTATCCCTAAAATCTGTAAATAGACCGGCTTTTCCCTTTACTCCCTGCATCTTGTCTCCTCTTGTTTTGGGATCTCGTTGGCTGACTGTTGTACTTGTATAGAATGATTTCCAAGCATAACACACACAGATATATTTCAATATTCGACATGCAGAATTCAAATAATTCTGTCATTTCTCTGTTAACGTAAAATAAAATAATAATAATGATGAAAAAATCTGCTTTGTTGATGTTTTGTTTCAGTTCTTGTTCTTGAACCTTGTTTGATTGATTGATTGATTTGATTGGATTTATTTTACTATACTTTTTGTGCCCCTTTTTGTAGCTAATTTGCAAAGATGGGGATGAGTGATGACATGATGAAATTGATCAATCGACACTCACAAACATCCATGCCCAGGCCGGAATTTGAACCTGGTACCCCTGGTGTCGTAGGGCTATGTGCTAACCACTCCACCACGGGGACTGGCTCTTGAACCTTGTAGTAGATAAAACAAGGGTTATGAACTTAGTAATGCCTCTCATTGTACATGTGGTCTAATTTATGCATGATTTGTGCATAGGCTGATCTCAACATCAGATTCTTTTAGATTAGATGCAGTTAAGTATTTTTGAGATTCTTGAAGACCGTCTCTAATGTTCTTGTTAATTTTACAGAAATGTGATGATGCAGTTGAAGCATTCTGGGAAGGTGAATGGAGTAATTTTGTTAGGCACCTGTGCACAGGAAGATCCCATCCATTTCACTCATGAAGATACTTGCCCTAATAGATACTCAGGTAAAGTTATTCCATGGAGTTTGCCATTTTATTATGTGTAGTGTGTTCCAGCTGGTGATGTTTTTGTATTTTTGTTATTTAACATTGCTTTACTGCTAGTTTTGGCTAATTGTGATGATGCGGTTGAGTGCTGATTCAATGAAATTGATGGAAGTACTTGGATGTGCATACTTCAGTTGCAAGTCTAAAAGTCGACTCTTAACATGCTGGGCCACAAAGTGATAGAGCTGTCAGCTACAAGTAATTATATTACAATTATTCAGGGTTTAAAAGCAGTGTTTGAAATGTATTTTAAACATTTAAACTAAGATTGGCTACAAAATTCAGATAACTGATATTCGGATTTCATATTATTCGATATCCATTTCAGATGCAATAGATAATCCAAATATCTAGATAAAGAACAGATTTGATGAAGAATTTAAAGAAAATCCGTACAGTGAAATACAAAAATAAAGTATAAAAGAATATGTGGATAGCCCGTGAAACAGATAAACGATAAAACTCTGAATAAAGCACACATGCGGATATCTGGACATTTTGGACAATGTGAATATTTCCGGTAATCCAAATATTACATATCGGGATAATCTAGACAATATCCGAATGGCTTAGCCACTGGGGTGGGGGGAAGGGGTGCACCTTGGCCAACCAGGACATACTCTAACCCTCTGAAACCTGCCTGGAAGTTTAAAATAACATAAATAGGCATTTTAGAGCTATTTGTGCTGGGGTGTGAGGGTGACTTTTGTAGGAGGCTGTGTTTTGTCCTCATATTGAGTCCCCGTTTACAGCCTCAGCTTTTAACCTAGCTAAGGAGACATTAGTTCTCCGAGACACGTGTTGATTTTGTTTGTAATAAGGGCCTTGACCCCATATAATGTGGCAAGTACTGATGCAACTAAAATTTTCATTTCAATTAATTTTATGATACATACAGAAACAACACTCCTCTTCATTTGATGATCAAGGGATCTATTGTCAACTCTACTTAGGTTTTCTTGACATGTCTTTTAAAGGTTTTCTTTATTTGTTTTTGCAATCCTGCTGTTGTTACTCCTGCGCCCACCACCATTCTTCTTCAGCATTTAATTATTTTGTTATCGATAAAGATTAGTTTTCATACTACTGTGAGGATAATAAAGTTTATTTTGTCCAAAATACTATTGCAGAAGGGAAGTTTTAATGATTTTACTATATTTAGAAGTCATTTTTTACTTTTTTTTCATTCTTTTTCTCAGGTCTTGAGAAAGAACAGTGCACGGATGAGAATCCCTGGAACCCCGAGGGCACAAAGATGATGCTTGATGATTGGGGCTTCCCAATTTTTCATGTGGGAGACGAAAGCAATGCAACTTTTATTAAAGATGTAAGTTGGTATAGTTTTTCTTCCTCTGTATCATAATTTCTTGGAATGCATATTGACCTGGCTTCAGTTGTCTTGTAGCTAGGCATAAAAACATTTCATTTTATTTCTCCCCTTCAAAATTGTGTTATTGTGTACTCAATCTGATATTGGCAATGAGTCGTGGCTTCCATCCCCAACTTTAGCTCTTAAAATTTTGGTGTTGGTATAGTGTGCTGAGGCCACTTTACTGATTCCTCTGATGCCAATGCTTAAAACTTGAAAGAATTAAAAGTTGTGCAAAATGTTTATTAATATTTGTGAGTGAGTACTTGGCTTCAATTATAAGCATCAATTGAGCACAGTTTTGCTTCAAAATATTATTTCAGAATAGTAAAATGCAAGTACAAAATACAGTTTTTCAACAATATTGCTGCAGAATAAATGGAAACTTTGAATTTTTCATAATTCCAGGATAATTAGTCTGAGAGTATCATGTGGCATTTATGTGCACCCCGTGAAATACCAAAATGCTGGATAGGTTTCTTCTTTTCCCATTCATGTCACAGAAATTGCACTTATTAAGTGAAAGTGTGTTCTCTTAATTTTCGGAGTTACTTGAGAATGGTATAATTTTTGTCAATGTATAAAGAATAATTACAGCCTAAAACTCCAAAAATATACCGTAACTTAAAATATGTTTCAGTGATAACTCTGTACAATAAAGTGAAAGCTTTCATACAATTTGTTTTAAAACTGATGAACTACCCAGTGAATCCTACAATAGCACATGTGCATGAAACAATCGACACACATGCCACTTGGTGTGTCTGTCTTAATGGACCCTTTGCACAGAACATTTTTCTCATAAATCTCCATTTTTCAGTTGCGTGAATGAATTCTCACTACATTTATGCCACTTGCACTCAACTGGGACAATGGGTTCTTTTGTGGTTTTGGTTATAACCTGCAATTATACCCTCAAGTTTTTATTCATTTTCAGTGTTTTGAGAAGTACAACTCGCACGAGAGGGACAAGCAAATGACAAGGTCATTATGTGCTGTGGAACTACAAGCCACAATGTATGCAGCTGTAGATACAGTCACGTGTATTCGCAGGAGTAACATCATAACAAATTTTAATCCAGGTATGTATTGCACAATAAAAGTGCTAAATGAACTACTTGCATCCATCTGCATTGCTTCCTATTAATTTTTCCTTCAAGGCGTAAGGAGAGTCCGTATTGTTTGTCCTTGAAATATTTTATTGAAAACGTTCTAGTCTTCGTTAACATGTGTTTCTTTCATTGCATGATTTGCACATTAAAGCAAAATTCACCTTTCTTCTCCCCAAAATGTATTTTTCTTCTGTACGGCATGTTACAAAAGTCTCACAACCCTAAGTTTGTTCATTTATAATTATGGCTGCACCAATAGCCGACTGGCATATGTACTTTCATATCGCAATCACGTACGAAAGAAATTGTAACAACCAGAAATGTATACTCCTGTGTTGTAGCTTGGTTACGTACAAATCAGCTGCAAATCAACTGCATTTTATGAAAATGAGTATGTATAATACAGAATTACATATAATAAATGCATTAAAAATAAATGAGGTTTAATTAACATGTTTTTAAATTACCGGTATTCCTTGCCGGGACTTACAGTAATTACGTATAAAGCAGTCTGAACTGTATTTTCGTGTACATTGTGGAGAAAGTTTTAATGCCTTTATGTGACAGTATTGGAAAATTCAAAGGCTCTGGTCAGTGTAGGTAGTATTATGTATACAAATATTTGTAAACAAATAAGTTGCTGTGTCACATCAATATATTAAAAATGAGATAAAATCAAAACATGTAGCTCCATCTTCAGGGATAGGAGAGAAGACAAATGAGTCGTGAATGGGTTAAAACATGGTTCAAATAGTTAATAGGGATGAAAATGTATAAAAACGTAATACTCTGATCATATCACTGAAGCATAGGACCAAGGTTGATCCAAAAATTTGGAGGACAAGGTTTGTGTTTTTAATACAAACATGATAAAATATAGTGGGGTAAGTGAAAAATTTCATGCAACCATTCTGGTATGTATATGCATTCCGGAACTGTTCAGATTGCTTACGTTTTTTATATTTGCTTATGATTTTATGATATTCTTGAGGTATTCTTTTTTCAGTCAAGGTGTGTGATCCACTCGGAGACAGGAATGTATGGATGACCCTCGACCCAAGGAACAAATCTGATGGCATTGAAGCAGACAGGTATGAAACATGAATATATCAATGCCCATACAGCCCAGTGTACAACTTCCACCCTTCAGAAGGATTAACACTGAGAGCCATTTGAAACAAAGGTTTGCTCAGTAACTTAGTGTAACAATGGCATGGTAGGCCAGGGATTCAGGTTCATGTCCTGGTAGAATCTACATTTTTCACTTAAATTTCTACATCATTAACATATGTAACCAGGTAGTTAAAACCAATAAATACAAGGGTGACTGGGACGACTTTTATCTCTAGGGAATAATTGGAATCTTCTACAAGCTCGAAACTAGGCCAGTTTTTGAAAGGATTCCCCCTGAATTTCCAGGCCATTATTGTGTCAGTTTCTTGAAGCTTTTGGCATAGAAGGGAAGTTGACTACTGTTGTAGTCACTGCAGGTCATCTTTTGTCAGTGCTTCATCTTTCTTCAATTTATTTCCTCTCATATGCTCTTTAAGGAGCTGAAGCAAATATAATAATCACAGAAGGCTAGGTCCAGAGTATAAGGACATGAAACAAAACCTTCCAGTGTATTTTGGCGAGAGTTGTAGCTGTCAAATTAGCTGTGTGCCAACGTGCAATACTCACAAAGGATGAACGTACATTCTCTGGGAGTTTTGTCTTTGTGCAGCTATTCACCATTTTTGGTGCACAAATATTCTGGTCATTGTTGAACGACCCGTGTATTACCTTAGGAAAAGGAACTATGTAATTAAACCTTTATTTTAACCCTTAAAGTATAGCTTGTTCCATAATGTAACCGCAGGTATTTTCGTTAACTGCAGCTTGTTCCATAATGAATCAAGGAGCTTTTACTCGAAGTACGTGACTTTTGTGACATACTGTGACTAGGATAATGGTGGGAAATACATGTTTTGAGTTCTGCACAAGCCTTGAAGTATGTAATTAGCAATTAGTAAAGTATAATTTCATTCTTGATATATTTGGAAAGGCAAGGAGGGGTGTTGTCCTGATGTGCAATTTTTCTTTTTGTCTTTTTTTCATTGATTTTGACATCGCACTTTACTCAATTCTTTCACACTTTTAATTTTATCAATGGAAAGCAATAAGTGTGCAATTTTTACCATGGTAATGGAAAACTTACCGGGCAATATGCAGGTACTGTTTTGTACCTTTATGTAGTGGCATTGCCTGCATGGAGGTCCGATGAATTTTAAACTTCGTGAAAAAAGATTTTTCTTCTTATAGCCCAATGTGTACTGAAGAATATGAGGCATAATTTGAAACTCTTGCATTCTTAGTTCCAGGTGTATGAAAAATCATTTAAAAGCATGCGGAAGTTTAAGTTTCCCGTTGAAAACACATCCGTAGTTTGTGGGTTCACCAGCAAACATACTCACTTGTTTAAGGGTTAAGAAAGCAAGTTAAACAAATAACAATAAAATGGCAAAATTTAGCACTGAGTTAGACATTTTTTTTAGAGATACTGTATGGGAAAGTTTAACTTGATTTAAGGCTAAAAAAGTAATGAAGTGTTAGAAAAAAAAACTACTTTGTTACTTTCAGATCTATAATAGTTGTTGCCACAAGATTGGACACAACCACAATGTTCGATGACCTGGTGCCTGGAGCGAATTCCCCAGTGACGGGATTGGTCACCTTGATGGCTGCCGCCAACTTGCTGTCGAAAATGTCAAAGATGAACCCAGAGAAAAATGAGCAGATGGATCTGAAGAACGTGATGTTTCTCATCATCAATGGAGAATCCTACGATTACATTGGTTCCAGCCGCATTGTTTACGACATGGAGAAGGGACAGTTCCCAGCAAAGAACGACTCGCAAGTGCCTCAGCAGGTTCCCCCAATGAATTTGAGCAATGTAGGATTGTTCATTGAGCTAAACCAGGTGTCCTTCCTGAATGAACAGCAATTGGTATTTCACACCCCTAAACAATCATTCAATAAAGTGCTGTCACATAACAAGGTAAGTTATTTTCACTCCTTATGCATATTAACATCCGCATTTGTGTTACCATTTTAGTTTGCAGAAATGTATTATTGTGAAGTAAAGTAGTCTGTCACTTTAGTGTGTTACCTTACCGTGAAGCAGAACAGCCCGAAGGTTTCACAGAAGTGAATATAGCACTCAACACAACATTCCACAACAGCAACTATGATTTTACATAGTTAGGTTTGGGACCGATAGTTATTTGAGTTTTCATACAAGCAGTACTACTCCAAAATGGCAGGTTTTTACTTATATGGACCATACTTTCGGATCAAATATCTGTTATTTGTGTTTCCCGTGTGCTGGAACCAATTTTATATTACGTAAAATATCGAAATCTGTTAATTAAAAAAAAATCAACATAATTCTTGAGGGGGTTACAGTGGGTCAACAGCACCCTTGTTGATGAACAATTGATAAGCTATGGATTGTGTATACGAATCTATGTATGTGTGAAATTTTGTCCATGTTTGGTACATTTTATTTCAGTTTGGATCACTGACTGTCCCTGTTATTCTTGTTTCAATTCCTTTCTTTGAATTTTTTTAAAAAAATTGATTATCGAAGTTGGTAGGTTTGTTATTCGTCTGTGCTGAGCGTTGGATTATTGTGGAGAATCTTGTAAGATTCCCAGATGCTCGGAGAATCTGTTGTCATTTCCGTAACATCTTATTTCTGTTGATGGCATTTTTTTTGTGCACTAATTGAAACTAAAAAATATTTATCCTTGAATTTTTAATCCTGTTAATGCACATTTGACAGCCAAGACACAAGGAAGCTCCCACCCCTTTTTTTGTGGGGGAAAGTTGAAAAAATATATCGATCACTTAATTCAGTAAATAAATTAGTCCTTTCACGATTTATTTAAAATGACCAAGAAAAAGTGCATCAATCAAACGCTTAATCTTATAATAGTGAAAGTCATGTGTGGCTATAATAGTGCGAACTTCAAAAATACACTGAAATCCCAATTTTATGTTCCTTGATTTTACATATTGCCTCATTAAAAATTCAAACTTTGTGGTCCGTATTTTTGTTGTTGCCTCTTCTGTACAACCCTTTGTTGTGTTCATGCCTGAGAAATCAATGCAATGACTGTTCTTGAAGCAACGTAACCTTCTCTCTTTTAGCTGTGGGACTTCATGGAGGAAATGAGGACTAGAAGCCAAGAAATGGGAATAAAATTCACAAACGTCAGCCAGAGTTTGCCTCCATCATCACTTCACAGCTTCTTGAAAAGTGATAAGAATATCCCCGGAGTTGTGATAACAGACCATGAGAAAGCATACGTCAACAAGTAATTGTTCCATTATTATTATATTTTTAATAATTGCATATCAAAATAGGTAGATGTAGATGTAATTTATTTCGACAGTAGTATTTTATATTCTAATGAATATATATATTTTTAAAACTTTAAATATGTAGTGTTCCGTAGAGCAAAACTTTTCATGTACGCTGTGACACGTTTATTAACCTTTATCACACGGATGGAATGTATTGTAGAGTTGTATAATAATATATATACCTATCATGTGTATTTTCGTTGAGGACAGATGGGATATACTAGTACCAAGTGGCATCAATTAACATGCCATTTCTTGAAAGCTACACATGATAATTCAGTTCTGTCTTGTAGGTTCATTAGTATACATACGAAGGTATTAAATACTCGGATTACAAAACAATATATCCATTGTTATTATTAATAACAAGTGGAGATTGAAAAAGCCCTTTGTTTCTCACTTGGTATTATGTGATAGATGTTATAAAAAGGGCTACAACTCAACCGCTACTTTTTTTCTGAAAATTTTTAATTTTACATGTAATAATAGGCAAAAAGCAACAATTTAACAAAGTGTAACAATTATGGGTCCAAGGAATACATTGGGAGCAAAGAACCAGAGTTCTAAATTTTCCCAGACTACATGGCAGCAATAAACATGCCATTTCTTAAAACCTACACATGATATTTTGGTTCTGCCTTTTTTTGTTCATTAGTATACATTTGAAGCAATGCCATACTCGAATTAGAAAACAATATAATCTTTAAATATGAAGAAACTTGTACTCGCTCCATATTTGTATACTTCTGTGTCTCTTTTTCTCCAATTATGAATATAACCTTTGTTACTATTGAAATTATGGATTTTTTCAAAGTTCTTTAGCCACGTTCCCCCCAAGAATGTATATTGAAGGTTCACAGGACATTTGTTAAATGTTTTGCATGATGTAATATTTTTCAACCAAGGGTTTAGATAAATCATAGCTTACAACTCATACCAACATTTTTCAGGAAGATTAATGTTCAAGCACGTACCTTCATTTTCTCGACCTTTCACCACATCATGTGGTTATTTTTGAAGGGTGAACGAGGTTTAGATTAAAATATGATAAACGGTTTCAAAAGGTTGAAGGTTCGATTGTCAAAAGGTTTTTAATAAGTTAAAAGGTGCATTGTTAAAATATTTTAGAAGATTAAAAATTTTGAACAATCTGTGTGTTAGAAAATATTTTAAATTTTAACTTTAAAAATGGTTTTTAAAATGTTAAAAAGCTGTATTGAAAGAAGGTTAAACTTTTTAGGAATTTACCTTTCATCATGTTTTAACCTCAATCTCATCCACCCTCCTGAAGAAAACACATGGCTTGGTGAATGCTTGAAGACCGTTGTGTTTTTAAGGGTTTACTTTAAATCTTCTTACCGCTCTATTTTTATAATTTAAGTGCACTAGGTTTATTTAACATTAACTTCAGATGGTCACATCGATAAAAAGAGGCAAAGAACAACCCACTTGTAATTCAATACATTCTACCAGTAACTTTATAAACATTTACCTGATGAATGATGCAAACAGAAGTTTGTGAAACATCCCCATTTGTGATATCAGGGTATGTGCATTTATAATGTTAATAGTCAGTAATATGATGTCGCCAATGGTATAATGATCCCCTTATAATCAAAAGGTCTTGGGTTTGATGCTTGGCACATGTATTTTCAAGCAATATACATTTCATTTTAAATCTGAATTTTTGTTTGGTTTTCATGTGAATGACTCTCAAAAACATATATTTTTTTCCAGGTATTATCACAGCATATATGATAATGGAAAACAACTGAATTATTCATATTTCAATGGGACTGATGATAAAGTAGATGATTCAATACAGCTTTTCATTGCAAATTTGTCAACTGCTCTAGCAAGGACATTGTACAAGTTAATAACCAATGAGAACCCAGAGAATTTAACTGCAAATGCCACATTGGTATGTACATGGACCTTTTCCTTAGTTCTATACTGGCTTGCCATTTTTTTAATGATATCCGGATTTCAGAAATTTAAATACAACTTAGCTATAACTTAATATATTATTAACACTCACGAATTATCAGTAGTTTTCTGAAAGCTACCTGGAAATTATTCACGTCTTGTAAGATGTGCAAGGAAGTGAAAAGATACTAATACCAATTTGTTGAAATTTCACCTTGAAAACCTGAAATTATATTTGAGTTTATCTAGATCATAGAGTAGCCACCTTGAGTTAACACTATCAGAAAAATGGTTCAATATTAAGTTTGCTTAATGTGAGGAATAAATTATGTGTAAAGATGCTACAAAAGTGCACTTACAGATGGTTAAATTTCATATATTTTTTTTTTCAATGTTTTGGAAACATTTCTGGCCTCATACCTACAGAAAAAAAAAGTTCTTACAAGCAAAAGAAAGAAAGTCTGATCCTGCTGGCATCCCAGAAATCAGACTTACCGCAGAATCATTAAGGTAATACTTTACTTTGAAAATGAAGGAAAATTTTGCTTATTGAAGAAAGCTACACCAATTTCACTGTAATCACATGTTTTTGTTTTTTTTTAGGTTGATGAACTTATGTACTGCTACATTGTGACACCAAACTGTAGCCTGTTCAGAGCGGCCAGCTACAAACAGAAGTTACAGAGCAAGCCGTTATCCCTGTACGTTGGAGTGACTGTTTCCCCAAACCTTGTGACATCACTGACTGGTCAGGTTTTGGCCCTTCTTACCGGCAATCTGAAGAAAAACATCACAGAAGAAGACTGCCACAGCGATGCAAATCAGCAGGTAGGTTGACCAATTGTTTAAGGTTGGGAAATTTAATTCACAGGCGATGCTTGGATGCAGTAGAATACTCCTTGTACTGTTGTGTTGTGCCCAAAGGAGAATAATTTATCTTCAAACGTCAAGGTATTGTTTATTGAAATTGACCTTGCAAAAATTATTTACACGTTATTTTTGTTAAATTTACTACATTGTTGTAACCGCAATATTAATTGGACTTAGAATAAATGCATGATGACGGGAGTGTGTGTTCTCCCAAAATGTCACATTCAAAATTGTGGTTACGTGCTTGTAAGAATCATAAGCTACAAGATAAATGAATGAAACATATAGATGTGTAAATAACATAAGTGTTATTGTAAAACAAGTTTTTAAATTTGCACTTTTTTTTTTTATTATTTGCAATTTATGTGTCATTGTCACAGGTAAGGCAATAGGTCATTCAGGTTCTTCCCGATATGTTTGCTACTTTATATCTGTTCGTTACACTGCCAATATTCTTACATTTTATATTTATATTATGTTGGTATTGGTAATAAATAATACACACCTGTGCATTCATATATCCCTATAATATTCTGGGGTTGATCCTCATTTTAGACACAAATTAGGTGTGAGTATCAGAAAGATCCACTAATTCCAACCTGTACTTTATCAGTGTTTGAATATCTAAAGCCCACTTTTGACGAAAGCATTTTCCTTCACATTTGTGCCATGACCAAAATGCTACCGTGTAAAGTGAAAAATCTTATGGCTTTTCAGATGCCATAGCATTTCTCAAGGATAGAACTTGCCCTATTTCCATAGCATAACCAATCAGAAGCAACCTCTTGGTCACAACTGAAGATGTAATGGCGGCCGCGTGAGATGTAAACAGTGTATCACTTCACACTTTTAAAAACCGAGAACTATTGAACCGAGAGGAATGATGTTTCGTATAAAACAATGGAGCTGCTTAAATACATACTTTACAACGTTTACTGTACACGTATGGAAGAATATTCTAGTTGTTTCAATTGTGAACACCGTGCACTCAGCATAGATGGTGTAACTCAACGTGCCTTTCATGCTGTATATGTTATACATTGTAATGGCAAAAGCTAACCGAAATATTCCATGAAATGCTTTCTTGTAAGGTACTATTTGCTGATATTTTTGGAAGCATTTACATAGCATTTATGATAGCGAAAATGTTAGAGGAAATGCTTGATATGGACTAATTTTAATGGAATACTTCTGTGTTTTATTTATAAAATGTATAAATACCCTGAACTACTTTATGTTGTAATGTTTAGGTTTTCATGGGAATTGGAAAGAGAATAGGTCCGAACACAAATATTTAAATGTGAAGTCTTCGATATAAATTATTGCCCAGTCCAGATTAGCCATTCTGTGTGTAAATTGAAACTCGATCAATCTTTAATAAAGAGGTTTTCTCGGGATATCAACCAGGTGATTTTCGGATAGGTTTCCAAGCTTGCGAGAGATAACGTCACTCTTTCAATCAATCCTTGTCCACCTGGAAGGTTTGAGTTGAGAATTATTATTTCAAAATATTATGACCGTGTTATAACATAGTCGTTACTCTTACAGATTCTCCAATACATATGGGTAAAGGGCTGTGAGCCAGGGGAAGACAAGGGTGAACAGTGGTTGAAAGATTGTCAGCATGAAGAAAATGCAACTGGAATTTGTGTGGAGACTACAATGAACTACTCAGCTGCTATTAGTCCTGCATTTGTTATTGACGGTAAGTTGATTTTTCATATTTTTTCTGCTACATTTGAATGCAATAATATCAGAGTATGTATGACTTGCGATCAAAAAGTATCAATACTATTCAAATCCTCTAATTTAAATGATATGAACGCTACTGTTTATGGAAGTCCTCTCCTACCATAACAAGAACAAGGTACTGGTTGCCAGTTGACATGAAGGAACTGGGAGCCAGATCTGCCCTGCATCCCATTTCAGTTAAGTTCAGAATGTTGATGTAAAAGGAAATACATCTTTAAAGTGCAGAGAAACAAAACGAAACAGAAAAGTCCTACTTAAACTTGCAGTCATCCCTGAATGTTTTAAAAACAATTTTAATCCTTGAACAGCACATTGTTTCATTAACTTCTCATTTTCATCATTAGACTCCAGTGGGCCTTCCCGATGGCGCAATGGAAGCATCGTCACCTTGTAATCAAGGGGTCCCAGGTTCAATACCCGGTGGAGGCACATAATGGTTCGGATCCCACTTTAAACTATAGGTCCAGTGCCGATTAGCCTTACTGTGCATAAAGTGGACGTAAAACACCAAATCAATCAATCAATTAGGACTCCAGTGGAATTGAATGAAGAACGAAGTATTTGTTTTGTCACCAACATCTTGAAACTGATTTAGCAAGTTATGTAATCCACAATACATTCAAGTTTGCAAAATATTACCCACTTTAAAACAATCAATGTGGTTATTACCTGGGTGAAGTTTCATGTTTCCACGTTGCACAATTGGATAGTTTTTTGTGATTATTTTTGAAGGCTCAGTGCCTTCATTCAGTAAGGGCACAGCATTTGGAGCGGAGATGGTAGCACGTCACTTCTTTGTTAGTTGTTAGTTAATCGGGCAAAACCTATACAATTGTGCAACGCGGAAGCATGAAACTTCATGCAGAGGTCAATCCATATGCAGTCATACAACATGGTTGCTTGACCATTTTTAAAAAAGCTTATTTTTTGTGTGGTGTGAACCTCATATGTTGACAGTTCAGAACCACTGTTATTTTATTTTTACTATGACCGATTTGAAGATGGCGGGCATCTTTTTATCATAGCGCACATCATTTTCTCCGTTCATAAGCATCTGCGGCAACTTTTTTATCTCAGCTCTGGTAAGTCCTACAAAAATGAGACAAATTCTGCGGTGGCTGTCGGTAACACATCTAGCTACCATGCTAAAGGTCCCGGGTTCGATCCCCGGCCGGTTCAAATCCGGGAACTTTTCTAACGATGGAAGCGGCTCCGGTGCCCACCCAGCGTCGAATAACATGGGTACCTGGGGGAAACCCTGGGGGGTAAAGGCGGTCAGGGGCGTGATGCTGATCACATCACCCCCACTCATGACCGGATCAAGAAAGTGTGGGGCATTACCCCCACACCCCCTATACGCCTTCACGGCGTGGTGCTATGCACAGGGGAGCACTTTACCTTTTTTTTTCACCTTCTAATTTTTTACCCTATCAGACATGTTTATAAGTAACCTACCAGTACAAGAAGGAAATAAGTTGAATGTCAGTGTCCATAAAAATAATGTAAACAATTGAAGTATTTTGTGATGTTGGATTTTTCTGTAAAAGAGAAACTATTTTGAAATTGTTAACGTTGTATGCATTTTCTCTCTCTCTCATCAGGTTATAACTTGAAATCAGGGAATTACTCTTCGTGGGCGGAGTCTATATGGAGTGCCATATCAGTTAGAATTTTCCTGAAGCCATCCAGAAGTCATGAAATAATGACATTTTCTGTTGGACTTGTTGTTTTAATTCTGTCTTTCGTTGTAGTTTATTTTACAAATTCTAGAACTGATCTCCTATTTAGTAATACGTAAGTACAATATTTCTCCTTTTTAAGTGCATTTTTGTACATGCTAAAATTCTATTTGTTACTTATTGCGAATTACAGGTATTATGCCCGCCTCTGTCATGAGCATACATTGTTTATACAAATGGCAGTCTCTGTATGTATGCACAAATTTGCAGGTTACTTGTTGGAACTCCATATACTGGGTTACCTCAAACTCGACATATTTCTTTGAAGGCATGATAGTACAGCGAATTTGCAACAAATTTAACCCAAAAGTGCCTTATACCAAGGGGGTCCATTTTCGGGATACAGTGAAATCTGAGTTATACGTTTTATGGGGGACAGAAGGGTAAAAACGTATAACTGAGAAAAACGTATTATTGAAATATAATTGAAATGGTAAATTTAAGTACACAAAGGAAGAAAAGGAGTACTACATATACACCAAAGTTTGCTGTATTGCACTAATCTGTTCTAAATTGTTATTGTAAATTCACAAATTCACGAGAAATAGACATTGAAGGCACTGGGGGGGGGGGGTGAAAGGGGTACAAGCAAGGTTTACCTGCTTGATCCATTCAGCCAATTCCCTGCAAAAAACTATGCTGAACATTAGGACGTTTATCTCGATCTTATGTTTGCTGTAACTCTCGTTTCCCCACTTTATACGTTTTACAAACCCCGCCGATGACAACATTTGCCAGAAGCCTGCCCCATATGCCAGTCGATCTCTCCCCCCCCCCCCCCCCCTTCCTTGCTTTTGTAGCAAACTATTCATTCACCATTCACCATGCGACCTTGAACTCCTGCCTTCCGATCGGGGAAGAAGCAAACTATTGCTAAAACGATAGTCATTAAATGCTGCTTTCTCTAGCGTTTTAACACATTCTAAAAGCGTGACTCTGGTGTCTGTTGTGCCCCCCCCCCCAAAAAAAAAACGTATGTGGACAATTGAGAACATGGCTCAATCACTATTCCCATTTCTTTATCTACGTAATTGTTCCTAGTAGAATGGGGAAGGAGAGAGGGAGTGGGGTGAGAGGGGCTTGCTTGGAAAACTTTCTTTTATTGTTTGCTGGGAGAAAAGTAAGAATAATTTGCCAATCCCGGTTATCCGATATTGGTTTAGGAACAGGTGAAAAAAGTCGCTAATCTCCTCTCACAAGAGATAATTAATCTGCAACTGCTTGCAGGGCCAGTGGCGTGCCCAGGATTTTTAAATGAGAGGGATTTAAGAATACTTTTTTTTTTTTTTAGTAGTCAGCCCTAATTATACCATCTTTTCCTGCGTACAACGTTCTTTTTTTAGGAATTCTGGGCCAAGGGGGGGGGTATGATTCCTGCCAAATCCCCCCTTTCCCTTGGGCACACCACTGTGCAGGGGTATTCACGAAGCAGCCTTCTTTTTAATGCAGCTGTCTGCATACAAAACATTGCTCCAGTGTCCCTTACAATACAATAATCCTTCCCTCTTTCTGTAGCTTGATTCAGGAATAAGCAAGCTGCTGGCAAAAAAACCCAAAAAAAACAACATGAATGCGGTAGTCCAGCTTTTCTTGGTCTTCAACAAGTGCTTTATCTTTGAAACGTGCAGAACATTCTATTCCGTCACCTGTGCATTGTCTGGAGGGAGGCTGCTACAGGTACCAGTGTTATGTCTAGCTCTTCCAAAGCAGTCCCTTGCCTAAATCGCTTCCGACAGCAATGACTCATCCAACATAGAGGATGCAAAACCGTAACTCTTATCTGGCAGATAACACAAGATTAATCCTTTTGAACACTCGAGTCAGTGGCATGTCTAAAGTGAGAATCATAGAACTTCAGACCTTCTGTAAACAAAAGCACGTGTACCCTAACAGTGTTGCAAACTTATGAAAGAAAAAATAATCCACATAGCCTACAAGGTGTAAAAACATTCCATTTGTCAACAGATGCGGAATATGCAGTGTATCACTGAGTGATGACCTGTTGAAAGTTATTGAATGTATGTTTAAAAAATGTACATCTTGCCTGGTGGCCGACTTTCAGACTCATCACCGAAGTTCCCTGGCTCACCCCGTCATGGGTGTTATTTGTGAGTATCCCTTCATCAATTTCATCTGACGATCACTCATTCTCATCGTCGGGATTAGCCAAAAGTGGAAGAAAAGCAACGCTAAATAAAAAAAATGAAATACATCTTATCCCCCAGGAGTAAGACGGTTCCGTACCAAAGGATTAATTTTCTCTCATATTTTACTAAAAAAACCTTGCTAGAAGAATGTGACACATGAGATAAATTACGTTTTTAAACCGGGGTTTCTTCATTAAATTTATTTGATGTTGGAAAGTGTTATGATTTATTATTATAGATAATGAAAGTAAGCTAATACATATGATTTGATTGACTAAATTAATAATTATGCAGCAAAGACACCAAGGGAAACTAAATTGGCAACTTAGAGATGCATAAAATTGGGGAAAGAAGACTGTAGAATACAGAAATATTTTGAGGCAGTCACATTTTATTGTACGCTACATATAAAATAAAATGCATATGGGGGGGGGGGATGAATTTTTAAATATTGTCACATTTTTCTTCTCTCTTGTTGTGAGGTGTTCATTTTAAATCAACCTCCCTCACCCTACGGCCTGCCCTCCTTCACCTGCAAAAGTATTCCGGAGTGTGAGGATGTCACCATCCAGATGGTGAACACCTCTGTATTATAGATCGACTCCCGCATCCCACCCCCCTCCCCATCCCCGGAGGATCGTCACTGACAATGTGAAAATATACTATCATATGCCGACAATCGACATACCACTTCCGTTTCTGTACTTAGTGAGAAGTATTGTGGTTGGCAACAGCCTAATAATGGATTTCTTCCGCATCATGTAGTCCGTTCTATGAAAGTACACTAATGGAAGAAAAACGTGTAAATTACATTGCATTATACATTTTAAAATATATTTTCATTAAAGGTTTCTGTTTATAATAATAATACGTGATTATTGCATAAATTACAATCGATCACGTGAACAGCAAGAAAATAGCGCCAGTTTCGAACATGGCGACTTCCATGCGTGCAGGAAGGTCTCCCGTGTTTTCA
Source organism: Lepisma saccharinum (assembly GCF_977018435.1). Taxonomy (NCBI): domain Eukaryota; kingdom Metazoa; phylum Arthropoda; class Insecta; order Zygentoma; family Lepismatidae; genus Lepisma; species Lepisma saccharinum. Next base: position 110,020,769 of record NC_139232.1, read on the forward strand.
GAGAAGTCTTTCGGAAATACAGCCGTTCGAAAAGTGGCAAGAAGCAGGTTGTTCTTAACGTTCATGTGACGTTGTGTCGGTACTATCCTAAGCAAGCCTTGAAGTTGGTGTCCAAGTGTAATTGTGTGTGTGCGTCTTTGTGTTTTCGGTGTGGTGAAAGAAAGTAAAACGACCGGTCAAGTTGTGAGTCCCGCGGAAAAAACACGTTGCTCGTATAAACAAGTACACCGATTTTGAGATAAGCGCAATACAAAGCGAGGTGCTATCGTATTCTTTCAATCAAAGAGCCGTCCTGTCCACTGTGGGGAAGATGTTGAGAGTGATGATTGATGACGATCTCCCCAATTTTAGCAGTCGACGTTAAATCGCCTCTTGTGCCACGTTGAGTTCCTTTTTGGGAAGCAAATTTGACAGACCGTACTCTGACAGGATGATGTCTAGCGCCGAAAATGCCTCAAGTTCAAAAAGGAACTGCTGAATCAAGGTAAGAAAATACATTACTTGCATGAGACGAGCGTAAATAATGTGCTTATTAAAGTCTTCTTGTTTTCTAGTGCACGAGAAACCGACAGAAAGATAAACAATCTCTTTTTATTCCCCGGCTTATCTTTGTTCAGCTTCTGCTAAAACTGGCGGTATATTTATTGCACAAAGGAGAAAACAATACTCCACATGTCAACAATGTTGGACAATAATTTGGTGGAAATAAAACCAAAAGGCTTGAATTACTGAAACGAATCTCTCTCTCTCTCTCTCTCTTGTATAACTTTGGCGCTGTCATACTGAGAGAGGAGGGGGAAGGGGGATCTGTTAACCCAGTGTCAGATAAATTGAACTTTTGGCATAGAAAAATATGTTCATTCTTGAACAAGAACACATATTTAATCACTTGTAGAAAATTTATTATACTTCAATGTGTAGATTATCAGTTAAAATAAGAATACCTTTTTCCATGTTACGTAAAATTAAAGGTTGCGAGTGAGCAGCATATGATGGCCGCACCATTCACGAACAGCTGGCGCGGAGTGATACGTTACTCGAAGTGAGACGGTTGTTTACAGAAGGTAGGAAGGTTCGTGATTCTTACTTTAGGATTTTCGAGGGGGGAAGGGTTATGTATATATTTCTCTTTTGCCTCCCCGATGGCATCGTGGTAACGTCATCATTTTGTAATCAAGGAGTTCCTGGTTAGATACCCGGTGGACAGCCGTTGTTCTGGAATATCATTTGTCGTCTTGTTCCAAGAGTGACATCCCCAAGCAATGTCATCAGCTCATTTCTTAAAAATTCTTCCTAATTCTCCCCTTTTCAAGTTCGAGGCAGAAAGTAAGGCTCAATCAAATAGTTGTCAGTTACTCCCATCCATAATTCAGAGAAAAACGTCTTTCTGAACCTGTTGGTTCCACTTTTTCAGGTTTTTCCAAGGAGTTAGATCTGTAGGGTAGGGCCAATCCCGTGGCCTGCAAGGTTTCTTGGTTTGAGGTTTTCCACGGAAAGTACTGGTATTGCGTAAACTAAGACCTTCATTGCCCTCCCCCCCCCCCAACAAACACACATCAAAATCGACAGGAATCAAGTCGGGACACCTTGCAGGCCACAGGATTGGCCCTACCTGTTGATTTTGATGTGTGTGTGTGGGGGGGGGGGGGGAGGCACATGAAGGTCTTAGCTTACACAACACCAGTACTTTCCGTGTAAAATCTCAAACCAAGAATTTTCGATGCGACTGAAGAAATGTGAAGCTCTTTCACTTCAAAAGTAACTAAAACAGAAGTAAGGAAGCGGGTTCGGGTGTGTATTCAACATAGAGTAGAACATTTTGAGAACGACTTGTGAACTAAATCCATTATTACATACAAACTTTCTTTCATTTAACCTTTTGCCGCCCAAGGCCTTTTTCACAAGTAAGCCTCTATTGCCCGAGCCGATTTTGAGCAAAATGCAGAGTTTCAATTAAATGAGTGTAGATCGGAGGCTAATTGCCCTAGAGAGATGAGTGATATATATCGTTGTACGCGGAATGAACCAGAGATTCAGACTATATGAAATTTTTGCAAATTCGGCATATATGTGGCGGGGGGAGGGGGAGGGGGCTAACTCTCAAAATTCCAAAATTTCGGGAAAAAAAATTTTGTTCCCCCACCCTCCCCTCAAGCAAAAAGTACATGACAGTGTCGACATGCACATGGAAATGATCGCTAACATGTAAGGAACACAAAAATATTTGCATTATTATCATATGACCAATGTAACTTGAGTTATACCCCCAAAAGGAATTGTCAGCACGCCACTGATTCAAGCTTCAAAATGCAGCGGTACCTTGAAATGACTTTAGCTCAGAGACTATTTGCCCTTGAGATATGAACGATATACCATTGTATGCAGAATGAATCACAGATTCAGACGATATATAATTATGCACATTCGGCGCACATATGGAGGGGGAAATCCCCTGATATTTTTTTTAAAAAATGGGGTTTCTCCCCCCGCCCCCAAAAAAAAGGATATGAAAAGTTCAAAATGCACATAGAAATTATCACTGGCATGTAAGAAACAGAAAAATATTTGCATCATTGCTGTATGACCAATGTAACGCGAGCTGTACCCCTGAAACGAAAGGCTTGTATGCCACTGTCTCAAGCTTCGGAATTGAGCAAAATGCAGAGTTACATTGAATTGACTACAGCTCAGAGACTATTTGCCCTGGAGATATGAACGTTCTATTTTTAGACAATGCTCTGCTCAACATTGTGGAACACTTGTGCTCACAAACAAAAGGTTTCCTTCAGCGTGCTTCGAATTCCCATTCTCACAACGCAGATTCAACAACCAGTTTTCCCCCTCCCCCCTGCTTCCGCCCTCACGGAAAACTTTCATTTTGACATCGGATACTTATAAACAAGCTTCCTTCGAAGGCAGATAGCAGGAGGATGTGAAAAGCATTGCTTTAGAACAACAAAGCTGGTCTTCCTTTGTCGGCAAAAATTTGACGTTGAAAAGAGCCGCAAAAGAGAAGTACCTTTTCCCGCCTTTTCCCCTCCATTTTCATGAAGACAAAAAAAATGCAAAAAACCATTTCTGTTAAATACATGTGTTAGGAACAATATAAAAAAATAAAATCGAAATTCTAGCCAAAAATAGAAAAGTTATAACGTAAAAACTACGACCTTGACACAGCATCCCGTTCGAGATGCTTGGTTCCGTGAGGGTTACTTTTGGGTATCTCATTCGAGACGCTTGGGCAGCAAAAGGTTAATTGTTCTTTCAATTTCCACTTCATAGTCACACTCTACCTGTCCAGTTGATATTGAACTTTTTTCCAGAATTTTTAATTTTTTGTGAACATAATAATACGTCGTCGACAGCTGATAAAACAAGGAAGATTTTCTAGTAGTTTGTACGCTTAGTGTCTTATTGATATTTTCAGATATTTGCTGTTTTTTGGGAAGCAACTTCATTGAAAATTTAAACATCGAGTAAGTTTTGACCTGCTCTTTGAAAATGTTCGGCACTTTTGATTGCTTTACTGTTCATAAAACATTGTCAACGTGTTGGCATGACATTCAAATTAAAACAAGTTGAATTCGATAACCACTTTTTTCTTATTTTAATTTTGAACCTGGAAATGGGAGTTTTTCAACAAAATCAATAAATGTGGAATATCTCGAAAATGGACCCCATTCGTATAATGCACTTTACGGTTAAATTTGTTCCAAATTCGCTATACTATCATGCCTTCAAAGGAATACGTCGAGTTTGAGGTAACCCTGTATATTTGCTGCTTTGAAATTCACTAAAATCCATGAAACAAATTGATAACTGTGTTAGTGGACATATGTTTGATATATGGAAATTTTACAGATACTGATAGTGTACTGATACATGAAAAGGAAATATTATTCAAGAAATGAATCTTCACATCTAGTAGTTATAAACTCTGGTTATTGTGGTACATTTGTAAATAAAGGATATTTATTATAATAGACACATTTCAGACACTGTAATGCAACAGCCTCATGATGGCCAAATCTTGTTAAGAAGCTTTTTATGTGATGGCATTTGGCCAGTACATTGAGTCCCATCACCACTGTTATGTGTTCCACACTTGAAACCACTTTGGAGGTGATAAATTCATACCCTATCGGTATTGATAGATAATGATTTGTTATCAGTTTTAATTTAACACACTGACATTTCATAACTAGGATCAAGAGTCTTCATTTTGTTATTAAAGCTGTAATTCATATGCAAACTCTCTGTGCTCCAAAATCCAAGCCTTCGTGCCTTCGATAAGGACTACATTGGCATAGGTCTTCTGTAGATGATGCTACACTTTGAAGCTGAATCAAAGGAAAGCTTGTATCAATTCACATCTAAGTTCACCAATTGCAAAGTTGTTCATACTCCTAAATTCCCTTGGTTTGTTATGTTCTGAAATGTGAGTTTTTATTTCACTCACCTTCTACTTTATAGACCGTACAACCACGATCTTAGTGCATCTAACTATAAGAGAATGGGGGTTCGACTTGCATAAGCTGCCCTACCAGGCCTGGAGCCAGTTTGAGCATGGTGCTGATCACATCACCCCCACTTCGACCAAGATCGAGGATGAGTTGAGCCCCGCCTCCATATCCTCTATGTGCCTTCATAGCATAATATGATACACAGTCACAGGGGAGAACTATTTTTTCATATGATATCTATTTCAGAAGGAATGAGAATGGGCCGAATCCCTTGTTGCAGGAGCAACTCCTTCCCCTTCTTCAGTTTACAAACGAGTGACAATACATGGTTGAGAGTACCAGATGGCGGCGAACAAGTACCAGACTAGAGGTCAAAGTTGCGTTAACACAACATTTTTTATAAAAAATGCTCCTTACAGTCATACATATATGAGGGTCATTTGAAAAGTTCTAAGAATGACGGACAGATGGCCACAGTAGTTCGGAACGATGCGTACCAGTGGAATCCTCCACCTTTCAAGGGAACATGTGCACAGTATCGCCTGAGTGCCTTCCTTTGTTTTTTGTAGAGATGCAGGAACAGCTGAGCAGGTGTGACTGTAGTGTAAAATGGATAAGATTGAGCACCGTGCAGTGACAAAAGTGCTTCATGAAAAAAGGGAATGAAACAGACAGAAATTCATGTCGATATGAGGGACAGTTTAGGGGACTCTGCTCCTTCATTTGCCACTGTGGCAAAGTGGACTACCGAATTTAAACGTGGCCGTGAGAGCTTAGAAGATGACTCACGTAGTGGAAGGCCAAAATCAGATACAACGACAGAAATGTTTGAAAAGGTCCATGATATGGTGTTGGAGGACCGTCGTCTGAAGGTGCGTGAAATTGAAGGTATGGGTATCTCAGGTGAACAGGTGTTTTTTTTTTCTGAAGAATTGGCGATGAGATAAATGTCTGCAAGATGGTGCCACATCTGTTAACAGTTGGTCAGAAACGAATGTGGATGCGAGTGTCCCATGAGTTGTCTGGCTCATTTTAAGAAAAACAACAGATTTTGTGCAAATATTCATAACTACAGATGAAACCTGGATACACTACTACACACCAGAGACAAGAGAACAATCAAAGCAGTGGAAGCATCGTAATTCACCACCACCAAAGAAGGCGAAGGCGTTAAAATCAGCGGGAAAAATCATAGTTCAATTTTTTGGGATGCAAATGGCAACCTATTGATACATTATCTCCCAACCGGATCCACCTTCAATTAACAGTGCTGTGCTAACCTCCTTGAGCAACTGGACACAAATAGTCCTTCAAAAAGACCAGCATTGAGCGAGAAGAAAACCATCATGCATCAGGACAATGCCCACCCACACACTTGTGTTGTTGCAATGTCAAAAATTGACCAGTTGAAGTATGATTTGCTACCACATCCTGCTTATTTGCTTGACCTGGAATCCTCAGACTTTCATCTCTTACCACAGATTAAAAATTCCTCAGTGGAAAGCAATTCTCATCATATGAAGATGTGAAAGTGTCAGTGGAGGACTATTTTGCAAGCCTTGAGGAATCTGGATTTGGTGATGGGGTTGTGGTGCTAAACATCGCTGGATGAAGTGCATTGCTCTCAAGAGAGACTATGTAGTAAAATAAAACCAATTTTAACAGGAAACTCTGTTTTTCCTTTGCCATTCTTAGAACTTTTCAAACGACCCTCGTACAACAAAATTTCAAATTTTAAGAAGGCATTGTAGTGAAACTTTGATTATACATTTTCCTCCTGTAAATGCAGGGAAATATAAAATTGGGAAAATTTTATGATATTGTGCCTTCTTGGGAATATGTGCATTGAATATATAATGATGGGAAATATAATATCATGGTTTCACTGTACATATTATCAGATGTAATAGAAACAAAAATTTCATTAGGCAGATTGAAACATTCATTTATGTTCTGGTAAGGAGCTCCCATGTAACCTAATGGTCAGCAGTCTCACCATTGGTTCAAGCGGTCCTGTGTATGATTCCTGTTGGAATGTCTGTGTTTGACCCAGCATCGTGAGAACAGTTGGAAAGCCACTTTAAATGGCTGTTTGCAATGTTGGCTTTGTGTGTGTGTGTTTTTTTTGTGTGTGCGTGCACGTATGCATATGTGTATGTTTGTACTGACAGGAATCCAATAATCAGTTGGGGAGGGGTGATTAAAAATATTGTGTTAACGCATCATTGGCCTTTAATGGGTTAATTTAACAATATTGGCAGATTGAACCAGATATCTCTACCCGATAGAAGCAGTGATGGCCAACTTCAGTATGTGGCTTTGCAATGTGCGCAAATAACAAGTGAAGTTTCACGTGATGGTGGGTAAGTTTTATAGCACATTTGTCTCCATTTCTTGCTCCTTCGTTCACCGTCTTCACTGTGGTACTGGTTAGAGCACAACGTTGGGAACAATGCTTCGAGTAGATAACACTAACTGTAGCCTACAACAATGTTGGTTTGGGATAAGTACTGTTGCTTCATTCTTGTAAAACTTTGTTCAAAAGAAATATGTACATAGACATACTGTTTTTTTCTTTCTAGTGTATTTTCCATGTATAAATACCACTGTAATGCATTTAGCTAGGGCACTGGTGCTAGCTGACTTCCACGATTTAGTGGTTATGTAACAATCTGTAGTGGGATATAATATGTGTACTTCTGTGTGTTTGTTTTCTTGGATATTTATTTGTCACATTACTATTCCACTACATCCTGGGCAAAACTTATAAATGTGACCTAGAATGCAGTATCATTAAAAAAAAATAGTGTCATGGTCGTAGAAACATATTACTCAAAATGTGTTAAACAATGTTGAAATGCTACAGAATGTCTGAAGTGTTCATCCTACCTTAGTAGGTTTCGATGTGTGTTGTATGGTAGACCTTGTAATGGAAATTGATTTGATGCTAAGTCTGCTGCTTAAACTCTGGCAGGATGTTTCCAATGACCATTACGGTTCTCTCTGCTGTTGTTGTATCACTGCACATCTTGCATCCATTGAAAACTATCCCTCAAATCATTTTGATATGTTTAATGCTTTTTGAGTAGTATGCCCTTGTAATCCTGTCATTCTTTTTCATGTTCTTATACCAGAATATAGAAGGTTGCCCTTTCTCAGGGTTACAATTGATCTGGAATATTCAGGGAAAATATACAAGTTGAAATGTCAGGGATTTTTGAAAATATAACTGAAAACCTGGGAAAGTCAGGGAAAATTTAGTGTTTTTTGTACTTGCTAGGACTTGGGGTGGAAATAAATTCCATTTTTTCTTTAACCAGCTTCTTGGTGAAAGTTATCGTTATTAAATGTTTTTGTTATTGTTTTTGTTAATTTATTTTGAACAATCTTGAATAAATTGATTCTCTTGAAAAAAAGTGTGTTTAACACTTAAAAGTTGGTTACTAGCAGGAAACACATTTATATGCACTAAAAAGTGTTAAGATATGTAAATATTATTTATTTTAATCAGAATATGGACTTAACAATTATGAAAAATCACAATTTTCATTAAGCAGCAGATCACCTAGCTAAATAAAAAGCACTACGCTTACATGACATGAAAGATGTAATGCAGAGCATCTGACTATTCACTCAAAATTGCCTGTGCTACCAAAGGAACACAAGTTGAAGTGGCCAATTTATTTCTTTAACTCCAAAAGTGCAGTTGTTTAATGTGGAACACCCTGTTCGTTAACGGGTAATAATGTGTTTAAAAGATTTCACAGTGAATTAGCAAATAGAATGAGTCTTTCACGACAGTGGCAAATGGCAAATTACACATCTCTACAAACTTACACAGTGAATAGCCACTTCCCTTTCCAATGTAAAAAAAAATCATTTACTGCACATGTAGAGCATGTTATGTCATTCCAGAGCGAAAGATTGCATTTATTCCTAAGGTGTAAATGAGTTGTCGCTTCGGTATGAAATCACCCTTCAGCCTGCTGGAAGTATTAATATACTGATGCTAAGTTCACTCGATATATCAGTATCAATACTCATATTGTAATATACTGAGACTGTGGTATTGTATTAATATACAGAAGAGAAAACCTGTATGTTATGTATGTGTTCTTGGTGTTTTGGTATTTAAATATTTTTTCAGTATGCGACAGTTACCAAAACCTGGTATCTAAAACTCAACCTATACCCTGTCTTGCGGATCTCTGGAGCAAGCAAAAGCAAGTCTCTGTGGCAAGTAGTGACTTGACAGGGCTTGGCCAATGAACAAGTGTGAAGGAATGGGATCGCATTGAGCGGGAAGAGTGCCTGCAGTTAGCAGCCTTTGCAGTAGCTTGTACTCCACCCACTTGGTTTATCCCCTTCTTTACCATCACGCGCAGCTTTGCTCCAGACATTCTCGGGGGAGAGTATAATAGTGTTGGCCCTAAAAGCAACGCAAATGTAACATTTGTTGTTGGTTCGCTCGTGTCAGTTGTATGTGCTTCAACAGCATAAAGGCAAGTCAAACACCATAAAGTGTTAAAAAATACGGCAATGTTTTAAAGTAAGTTTTGTAAACAAATCTTATTCTCTTATTTTTCTTGCAGGTTAGGTACTGGTTGCTAGGAAAGCGATGCAAATCAAATATCCTTAACAACATTCCGCCGGGAGTCATCAGTTCCTGTGACCCAGTTGTAACTCGTTTTTAGAGGAATACTTAAAAACCATCATCAGAATTGCGGATCCTTATCTGAAACAGGGAGTGCTCAGTCTTGACCCGGAGCCATTTTGACAGTGTTTACATATAATTTTTTTTTATTATTGTGTACATAAAATATTTCAGTATTGAAGGACATTTAAGGCTGAAATAATGAATATATTTTCTTCCCCTCTGTACATCCTTGTTGTTGTCTAGAAGAAGTGAATTGTGAAGGTCGCAATCTTGTCAAAGGATTGTGATTTTTGGACCGGCGTTCCAGCACACTCAACATTCCGTAATACGATGTATTTTATTATGAATCCAGCCACTCAGTTTTTAGTGCTAGTGAGAGAATGTTGTTTAAAAAAAATATATATTTTTATTTTGTATTGTTTTGTGATGTTTCCCCCTGTTTCACAAGTCTGTGGTCACTTTTGATGGTTGCGCGGAAAGGGTATTTGATTTGCAGCCTCGGACGTCCATATTAAGCACATCTGCAATGAAGACATTTCTTTATCATTGGTCGTATTAGGCCATGTAAGTAAACTGTGAGTTTTTTTTCCTTCAAATGGAGGCACTTTCTGCCTCTGCGTGTGCTACGTGTTTGTTATTTGAGTTGGTTTCTATATGCTTGTTTGTAGTCCATTTATAATACAAATAAGAATACATGAATGCAAGGTCTGATTTGGTGGTAAGAGATTTTGCATTTGAATTTTTCAGTATCGTGATTTCTTACGTGATCTGGCAAATTGTGAATTGGAAAAGGAAATTTGGAAAAACTCAAGTCAAACATATCATTCTAGCACATGGGATATGTCTTTTTTAACCTGTAAAATTGGGTATTACAGCAACTTAATTTTGTTTTTAATTTTAATGCCATGAAATATAGTTCCATATGAATAACTACAATATGGAAGACTGCGAAAAGGTATAAATATGCCTCGTTGTACATGCAAGAAGTGTAATGAAATAACTTGTTTTCATGTTAATACCAATAATAATTGTTTATGTACTGATATCTATCTTGCTTCCATGGGGGTAAAGATAACATGTCTGGACATGTTTGAGAAAGAAGACCATAACTGTTCTTCTGGTTCACTCAGCAACAAATGGCTATGTTTAGCCATGTTTAGTACACACATGTATTTTGATCCACATAGAGATTATTCTTTTGAACACTGAAAGTTTCACTGTAGTCTTTGTGACAATCTTGATACATATACAATGGAATATCGATTATACATTTTTCAAGGTAGCAGGTATAGAGTAAGAATTATTTATCTGCAGAATACTCCTATAATTCTAGTAGAACACCCTTTTATCATTTTTTTTAATTGGTACTAACCATCTCTGTGCATGTAATATCCACCAGTGTGAAAAGTTTACTAATAAGAGTACTATAATTTGTATAACCAATAACTCGTATACTAATTTTCTGTGCAGAACCTGATTACTTCAGTAATTATACCAATTAATCAGATGACTCTGGTTGATAGTAAGTTAGCAAAAAGGGAACTAAATTCTCAGAAATTTATCATGGAATCTGTCAGTGCAGGTATGAGTCTCCCGACATGAAAGTGATTAGAGGAAAATTCTTCAGGGAAATGTCCAGTTACTGCTGGAGTGACTTTAGTCAGAATTGCAGAAGTCTGAAATGTTTGGAGAGGAAAAAGGACAGGGTAGTGATCAGAAGGAGATCAGATCTAGGAAAATGACACTGGGGGGGAGGTGATCAGCTACAAGACTCCTTACCGTGACCTGCACATTTTCAAAACCATAATAGTATCGGACACTTCGAAAGTTGCACAGTTTCGTCATGGTAGATCAGGTCACACAAAACCTGTACCTCAGCCTTTGAGGTACTAGGTGGTTATTTAAAAGACAGTGTGCATGAATGTGGTAAAATAATAGAAAAACAGAACCATGGAAGCAAGTTACTTTTTTAAAACTGATATCAGATTAATAAAGTTAGTAGTAGTATTTGGCCATTTAATAGGCCCTATTTGTAGTGAATTAATTTCCCTATCTGAATTTTATTATAAACCTTCACAAAAGCACCATGGCATTTACAATGCTGAATTCTTGCAGAGAAAAATATGATACAGTTCACAAACTTGTATCGTTTGTCAAAATGCAACATTTTACCTTCAATAAATTGGCTACAACATGGCAAAGGTAAGTTGTTATTGAACATATGATGCATTTTTTCTTTCAAGGTAACAATCCAGTGTAGAAAACTGGTTTTCAGGAAAATACACACTCATTTCTTTTAATCTTTGATGATAATCATATCTTGTAAATGTTTCATTTGAAAAAAATATTCCAAAATGAATTTCCTGTAAATGTGTGCTTGTATATTGTGTACAAATAACGATTCTGCTTTTCAAATTTTGTACGAATTGATTATCAGGGAATGTTTTAACAGTTATAAATTAAATAATTGTTCATGTTGAGGGGAATAAACAACGCGGTTGCTAATGTAAGACGTAAGCGAGTTACTAAAGATATATCCACAAAATTTACTTGTAAATGTTCTATTAAATTCGGTGGCGACTGCCACAATCCACTTGAGAACTCTATGCTTCACTGTTAGGTTGACTTCCGGTTCCTGTTGTTGTTTCCTTGACTACCGCTAGGGGTGCTGGTGTAGCCATGTCGTCTGCTCGTGCGATGGGTTTGAGCTGTTGTAATAATGGGAGCCAAACATGATAAGCCTGACTGCTGTCAATATTCAGCTCGTGCGGAAAGTGCATAATTGCATGCATCTCTTTGATTTTGGTGTCGATTGTGGTGTGTGATGCATTCCTAACTGAAAAATGAAACTTTTTGGATTCTGTGTTTGTTGAACTTGAGGTGCGTTGCTAGTCCGGTAGTGGCTTGGGATTTTTTTTGCATCCGCTAAGTGCTGTTGTATACGCTCGTTGACAGATCTGATGAATCTGCCAATGTAGTGTGACCTCTAGCGGTAGTCGAGGAAACAATAACAGGAACCGGAAGTCAACCTAACAGTGATGCATAGAGTTCCCAAGTGGATGGTGGCAGTGGCCACCGAAATTAATAGAACATTTACAAGTAAGTTTCGCGCATATATCTTTAGTAACTCGCTTACGTCTTATAAATAATTGTAATGAGGAGACCCAGCAAATCAAATGATGCATTTATGTGTAATTAATAAATTTTAATATATTCTTAACTGTAATGATACTTTTGTGAAAGTGTTTGCTCTCTCCTATATTTAGTGTTAACTTTGAGAATAGTGATTACTCTGAACACTATTTATTTTTAACTAAATATTTTGTTGTAATATATAAATGCTTTGTATAAATTCAAGTATTTATGCAAAATTATCAGAGGTGCCTGATAACATGCTAAGAAGAAGTTAGTGTGCGTGTGTGTGTGTGAGAGAGAGAGAGCACATGCTAATTGCAGTAATTTATTAAAAAATACATTTGAAAGTACGTATGTTTGAGTACTAAGAGTAATAAGTGTAAAAGTTGGTAAGGCATGTTTGTATGGTGTAATAATGATTAACTGTGATTTTTATCATAATGAGATGTGAATATTAATAACAAAATAAGGCTTGCTTACATGTTTATTTTTAAAAATAATATGTAATTTTTGGTGTAGAATCACGCGTTGCATGTTTTTCAGGAGCACAAAAACAAGCTTTAATACAATGATATTGAGAGGAATTACGTGAAGAATGAATGTATATAAGAGTGGTTATTAATGACATTTCAGGTGAAAGTTTGCATTAAAATTATGAACTTCCAATTGTGATATTTCCATCAGTAGAAATTGTGTAATATGCCTGAATGAAGTATCTGCATTTTCTTAATTTTGACTGAAGCTTGCTGGATGTGTTGTAGAGATTTTGGAACTAGATAAAAATAATAATATAAAAATCATTCTATATCCTCTTTTAGGTGTCTGAAATGTCAGATTTTCTTCTCCATTCTAGGATGGTATTTTCATAGATACATTTAATGACACCATTGTTAACGAAGAGGAAATAGAATTCAGAAAGCAGAGATAGGCTTATTTTTTTTCTTCTTGCAAGTTCTTTGTAATTTACTTGTTATAAATAAAATTCACAGATTGTATGCTTCTGATATGCATGCATGAAATTTTGTTCATTTCAAAAATAAGAAATCATGTAGGGTAACAGTTGAAATTCAAAGTCATCAAATAGAAGTTAAAACTAGAATTTAATTACATTATAATCTTGAATTTTGAAGATTAATTAAAAGAATTATTGTTGTCCCTTTCCAAGTGAAGAACTTGGATTCTTTTTTTCTTACAAATATAATTTGTTTTTAGAAGTAATTTTCCCTAAATTTAGGTGATATTGATTTGCTGAATATTAAGATTTTGTTATAATTTAATGGTTACATAGTTTCTAGCTTGGAAGTATTAATATAAATTGGAATTATAGTATGAATAGTACAAGATTATAAATGTAGTATAAGTTTTGTATGAAACAAATGATGTGTTAGAAAATGTTTAATTATGATGTCTGATTTTGTACATATTGGAAGTGTGAATTTTCTTAATATGAGAAAGAGTGTGAAATAAAATCTCATATTTATTAAGTTTTAAATTAATTGAACCTGAAATAATTGAAAATGTTCGAATTTAAGAAATTTTTATATAGCTTTGTATTCTCTTACTGAAGGCTCTCTTCAAGTGAAATGGAGAAATTATCTTGGTGGGAGTGTGCAGGGTGGAAATATTTCCGTCAGGACTGGCAAAAAAAAAAAAAAATGACAAAGAGTGCATTCCTTAACCACTTGCCTGATTAACCCGAGTTATCTCGTTAAAATCGTGCAACTGCAGTGCAATTTTCTGCCTACCCGGACAGACTCGTTTGAGCTTTAAAAGGTGTTAATTCCCATTTTGGGCACTAGAGGAAGGTGTAGATAGCTTGTCGAGGTACTGCTGCCATCTACCGGATTCCCATGACACTACGTAGTTGTCACCTTTCCAGTGGTACTTGTGGTCGTTGTGTGAGTGTAGTGCCAAAACTTTCAGAGCGTTTTTGTGTTGTGAATTCATTCTGTTCATGTTTTAGTGTTTTCCATCATGTGAAGAACGACAAGATGAGTGACGACAAGCTTACAGACAACAGTATAGAGGAGGAGGAGGAGGAGGAGGAAATGGACGTTAGTGGAAGTGATACAACAGTGGACAATGTGTGTACTGATGAGACAGATAGATAGTTGTGGTGGTGTAAGTCGCCTTCCAAAATCTTTGCTTTGGTATATGATTTGTTGGGAAAGGGGTACTGTTTGACAATTGACAATTATTATAACTCACCACAACTTGCAGATCTGTTCATTTCGAAAGAGACTGATGTATTTGGAACACTGAAACGCAGTAGGAAAGATGTACCACAGGCTCTAAGAACAGCCAAATTAAAGAAAGGTGAAGAAGTAGGGTTGAAATGCTGCAAAGTGACAGTCATGAAATGGAAAGATAAGAAGGAGGTGACATTGTTGTCAACCATCCATTCTGTTGAAATGATGACTGTAACACATCACAAAGCAAAAATTAAACCACGAGTGGTGGTCGATTACGACGACAAAATGGGTGGTGTTGATCAGCATCTTGCTTCGTACGCCAAGCCAACGAAGCGTGGCAAAAAGTATTATAAAAAGATTTTCTTTCATCTGTTGAATCTGTCTCTTTGGAATTCAACATTAAAATGTGAAGACATTTTATTTTCCACAGTTTATATGCTTTTTTGAAACATTTGTAGTACTTTCCATGTATGTACGAGTTAACTCGGGTTAATAATTATGGAGGTTTTTTGAATAGTTTGGTAACCTTATTTGACCCCAAAAATAGAATTTCATTACTGTTCCTAAATTGCCGATATCGGTACATTACAAACACACAATAAAAAAATGTGTAAAATATGGACCATTTTTGGGAAAATAATGTGTGAGGCAAGTGGTTAAGTTGTAACAAAATGCACAAATTGACGAAAGTAACTGGCCTCATGAACCTGATGAAATCAGATTTCTGTTTTAAGGAACGCACTAGGTTAACCCTTCAGTTGCAGTGTTTACAGAAAGTTTTCACATGGTGTCCTGCTGAGAAATAAACTATTGCAGACATTTATGTTAATTTTAATCACATATTTAGAACATGCACTCATAATGTGCATGTTGCTTCATATCATATTTTCTGAACTAGCGCAGTTTGAAGCCATGATGCACACAATTTTCACTGAACAAACCCCAACCTCCTGGTCTGAATTTCATGTGAGAATGAAGTTCGCGCATGCCTGGATTTTGGAAACTCCTTAAAGTGTGACTTTCAAATACACCTAATGTTGGGAAATTTTCAGAAATGTTCAGCATTTACCAACACTAAAAAACTCAATTAAAACACTGAAAATGATTATTTCGGCAGGCCTTAGAAGTATGAAATTATTGTTCCATCCTTGTTGCGCCAAAATATGGTACCAGCTTAACCATGATTTGTATACCCCTTCCTGGGAAAGATTGACAAGCTACGTGTTCACAAGTACAATTAATGTTTCTTCCTTGTTGTGCCAACATAAGGTATGAACTGAACTATGAATTCTTTTACCCCTTGTGAGGAAAGGTTGACAAGTTAAGCGATACAAGTGTGAAATTAATGTTTCTTGCTGCGCTAACATCAAGTACCTACTGAACTACAAATTATTTAACTTAACGACACTGACGTATGCATTATTTTTTTGTATTTTGTGGTATTTCCAAGCAAATTTTCCACCATATTTTTTTTCTTTTTGTTTTAGCCATTGAAAGCGGCAAGCAGCGATGGCACCAGAATTATCATCTATGGGTGCTAAGGGGTTGCAGGATGAAATTTAGGGGGTGCAATGAGAATGAAATATGCATGCAATCTTTCCACTACATCAAATAACCATCACTTTTAGTAAGCATTTGTGATAATATGCCAATGAATGAAACTGAAGAATACTAGTGACGCTTCATTTTTGCTTGATTATACCACAACTACTACATGTTTAGAAATTTGATTTATTGATTTAGGTTATTCTTATTTTACGTTGTTTTCTGCCAGTTTGGAAATTTGCAAGCAACACCTTTTTGAAGTCGATCCAATGATGCACATTGTGTGTCATGTTACACTCCCAAGAAAGTGGTCATGGGGTATTGGTGTATACATTCAGACATAAGTTACAAAGGAGCTATGATATGGCAACATGACAATAAGTCACTGCAAGAGTAAATAGTGTTTTCGGTTGAAAATTAAGGGGTGTGCAAGCAAAATTTTCATATCAGACAAACACGTGAGAAAATGTGGGAATATAATTAAAATGTCCATCAGCTATTCATCGATTTTAAAAAAGTATGTGATTCAGTCAAAAGAGAGAAATCATGTAATATATTAGTAGAGTTTGGAATACCTAAGATGCTTGTTAATATGATAAAAGTATGCACCAGTGAAACAGAAAGTAAAATTCGTGTGGATATTAATATGTCTGACAAATTTACAATTCATGATGGTTTAAAACAAGGGGATGCATTATCTCCATTGCTCTTTAATTTTGCCTTAGAATACGCTGTTAGTAAGGTAAAAGAAACTTACGAAGGACTAGAATTTAATATTCATATGCTGTTAGCATATGCAGATGATGTAGACTTAGGGGGGGGGGGGTGATGTAAATACAATTAAGAATAATGCTAAAATATTTTTCAAAGCAGCTAAAGAGATAGGTTTGGAAGTTAGCAAAGAAAAAACTAAATATATGCTTACAGGCCAAAACCAAGTGTTAGGTATAATCAAAATCTAATTATTGATAATTCGTTTGAACTAGTTTCCAAATTCAAGTACTTAGGAGTAATACTAACAAATGAAAATTATATTTAAGAGGAAGTAAAATCAGGCTTAATTTAGGAAATGCATGTTACTTTTCTCTTCTTAAACTTTTGTCTTCTTGTTTAATATCTAAGGAACTAAAAGTTAAAATATACAAAACAGTAATTTTACCTGTAATATTACATGGATGGGAAACTTGGTCCCTTACATTGAAAGAGGAACATAAATTGAGAATATTTGAAAATAAGATCCTTAGGAAAATAGTTGGGCCTGAAAGGGATGAGACAGGTGAGTGGAGAATGTTACATAATTCATATTCATGTCGTGGGTACCCCACACATTGTCGGCAGCCAACAAGGAACAACGAGTGACAGCGTGTTTGTCCTTGCTCACTCTGCACCTGAAGACACCCATATTTGATTGCTCGCTCACTGGTGACGAAAAGTGGGTCCTCTATGACACTCCCAAGTGTACCAGACATTGGTTGTCGCCATGTGACCCTGTTCCTCACACCTCAAGACCACCTCCTCTGCACCCACGAAAAGGTTGTCGGCAAGTGGTGCATTACGAGCTCCTTCCACCTGGTCAGATTATCACTGCTGACCGCTACTCTCAGCAGTTGCAAAGGGTGCACCGTACATTGCAGCAGAAGGAGCCGGCATTAGTGAATTGCAAGGGTGTGCTGTTCCTGCACGACAATGCCAAGCCACAAGTGACAAAGAGGACCCGGGAGACCCTTCAACAACTTGGCTTGGAGACACTGTGCCATCCACCATATTCACTGGACCTTGCACCAACAGATTACCACCTTTTTCATTCCCTCGAACAACTACCTCCGTGGGAGATCCTTCGCAAATTAGGGAGACCTGCGGAACGCACTCACGGACTTCTTTGCATCCAAGCCCGCCGAGTTTTATCACCATGGTTTTGTGCAGCTGCAGGAACGTTGGCAAAAGGTGTTGGATGCTGAAATTGCGACATTCGGGATGGGGAAAATTCTCAATTTCCCGAAAAAGTCGGAAAATTTTCGGGATGGGATGTGTTCGAAATTTCCCAAAGCTCTTGAAATTTCGAATTCTACCCGTAATTTCCATCTTAAGTGCTTGTTTTTTCACTTCTGGTACAAAACCACAATGCAGAGAACGTCTAGAATTGACGACGTCTTAAAATGACCATTCGGAATTTCCAGACTGCTTGGGATCCCAAAAAGTCGGGAAGTCATTTCCGGAAGTCGGGATCGAGATGGAAATTTTCTTTCCCGATCCCGGTCCCGACTTTTCGGGATCCCGCACACCTCTACTGCAGGCATAGGCGCCGACTCCATGGGGCTTGGGGGCTCTAGCCCCCCAATATTAACAATGTGGGGCAGATCCCCCCAAATAATTTTGCTTAAGAGGATCTAATGTATTATTTTGCTTCTCTTGTAAAGTTTACTCTGAATTGTGCCACATGAACTTAACTTTTAATACACATTTAAAATTTTCTAGACCATCAACTTTTGGGGGCTGAAACCGCTAAACCATCAACTTTGGGGAGGCTATGACCAGAGACAGCAAAACGCATGATTTATTACTAGTATATACTAAGTATGTAATTATGAGTATTGTTAAAATTTTTATTAAAAAAGAGTTTCAAAAGACGACGTGCATGAACTAGGGTAGTGGATGGGACGTTCGGGCTACAAATGGCTCTCGCATGACATTCAGAACGAGATCATTGATATATTAGGGAGATCTCTTTTACGCTCCGTGGTAGCAGATAATAAAAGTCGGGAATATTTTGCTATTATGGTTGACGGTTGACGAAACTTGTGACATATCCATCCGTGGACAATTAATATTCTGCATTCGAACTGTGAATAAAAAAATGATATTTTTGAGGAATTCATGGGCTTTTATTAAGGGTGTGCGGGACGGGATGGGGACGGGAAACATTTTCAATTTCCCTACTGAGTCGGGAAATGTTCAAAATTTCTCGAAGCTCTGAAAATCTCGAATTATACACGTCATTTTCACTTTAAGGGATTTCTGGATTAAAAACTAACCATTTACGTTAAGTTCCAGAAATTGACAATGCAGAAAACGTCGAGAAATAACGTCATTTTCGAATGAGCATTCGGTATTTCCCGACTGCACGGGATCCCGAAAATTCGGGAAATCATTTCCCGAAGTCCGGATCGGAACGGGAAATTTTTTTCCCGATCCCGGTCCTGACTTTTCGGGATCCCGCACACCCCTAGCTTTTATGAGATTCCGAACACTGAGGCCAAAAGTTAAAGAAGGGAGAGAGTGAATCATTCATTAATTTATTTCAGTGATCAGAGCCCCCCCAATAATTTTGACAAGTCGGCGCCCATGTCTGCAGGGACAAAAGTTGTGGGTAATAACCCCCCTTTTTCCGCCACTACTGAAGTAGGTTAGGATTTATATTCATCTAAATTTCAAGAAACTAAATATTATAGAATTACTGTCCTCGTCCTGAAAAAATCACGGTGAAATATTTCCTGCTGCCTGAACAGTTTATATAGCAGAAAACAACCTGCAGTGTCATAATAGATTCTCCAGATGAATTTATCTTTCAAAGTCAAAATTATGTTACCAAACATCGCAAAAGAAAAAAAAATCACTTCATGATCAAAATCACGCATTGTGTATTTAGATAATTAGTTTCCATTTCAAGCTTCCACCACTCTCAAACTTACAGGACGATACGAAACAAGGAACTGAGAGGTTTCGATTTCTACAGTAAAGAATGGGTCTTTCTTGTCGCACAACAATTTTGCTACCTTGTGCATACATAGCTAGCCTGCCTAACCTAACAACATAGGCATTTAGCCTAAAATTAAAAAGCTTTCTCCCGTGACGTCAGAACAAAAGGTTGCCCAAGTGTTGTGCGATAGGTGAGACCTGCAAAGCACGGTTTAATTGACACAGATTAAATGAAAAATAGGGTTGCCAAACAAAAAAATATCACAGACTATAAAATATCTACCACCAAAATGTGTTTTAAACACTTGTAAAAAAAACATGTTTAAAACACATTGTTTTAAACGTTTAAAACATTTGTAAAAAAACAAAGCCGTGTGTTTTAAACCTTTAAAACAAAGTGTTTTAAACACTTGTTTTAAACATGCCAACCCTGGTGAGAATCGTCTGCTGCTTGCAGACTTCGCGCGTGCATGATGACTTCAAGTTCGGAAAATGTATTATAATTGTAACAGAGAGCGATATGAAGCAACATGCGCAAGATGAGTGTGCCATAACTATTCTTACAGTGATTAAAATGAGTAATAGTGTTCACAGCAGAGTTAATTTCTGCCAGAAGGACATGCCTTTCGCTGGACGCCAAGCGGAAAATTTGTATAAACAAAACTCTGCGCCTGCGCTTTCGTCTAGAGCGTTTCATAAGTCTGAAAAGTAACTGGTTTCGCCAGGTTCACGAGGCCAGTTACTTTTGTCCGATTCGTTTTGTTTCGTTAAGACTTTCGGAACGCACCCTATATATGAACACTAGAGAGGAAACGAGGCAGCCATTTTTGAAGCAATTTGAGCAGGGAGCAGGTAGCCCGTAAGTGATCAGGCAGGCTGACCAGCTGATTTTAGCGGAGACGTTAACAAGCCGTAACGGATTAGGATCTCTTTATTCCTTTCGCCTCTACGTACAACACAAACAAATCAATGGCTGCCGGACAAGGCAACAATTCAACTGTTTCATCTGTCTGCCATCTAGTGTTACACAATAGAAACTCCTTTCCAATTCGGACAACGGAACGTTGCATATCGGGGACAAATAGGCAATAAGTAGTATGATTGGCTATATAACCAGCGCACTTATAGCGTACAAATGATGAGCCCCCCTCAAGCAGATTTGGCTACACTTAAAACTTGCTCAACATTCCCATATGAGTTTTTTGCTCAAGTGTAGCACCCCGTCTAATCCAAGATTTTTGTAAAAATGCCCAAAGCTACAGTGTACAAATGATGAGCCCCCCTCAAGCAGATTTGCCTACACTTAAAACTTGCTCAACATGCCCATATGAGTTTTTTGCTCAAGTGTAGCACCCCGTCTAATCCAAGATTTTTGTAAAAATGCCCAAAGCTACAGTGTACAAATGATGAGCCCCCTCAGATTGATTTGCCCATACTTACAAAAGTTGCATCAGCCAGATTGTTGTCCATAAATTTGTTAAAAATAAGCTCTTCTTGATATTGTTTTGGATACATTTGAAATTAAGCCAAAATCCTCATAAAACACACACGCACACACCTACCCACACACATACATGCTTACTTCTGGTTTATTTCTATTGCATCATGCTGTGCAACAAATTATTATGCATGTGTTGTTTTCTGATTGGTTAATTATGACATAATGTGATGATGTGTTATATTCTGATTGCTTTATTGTTTCAGATGTTTTAATCCGTGCTTAGGGTATATAAAGAGATTTTGTGCTACTCCTCAGCCAGTATTGTGAGAGTGGCTGAGGAGAACAGATGTGTTGTTACAGTGCTTCTCATACAGGCCTGTTTGGTTTAATTCTTATTATTTATATTAAATATATTTCTGGTATATTGAACAAAAGGGTTTATATTTTGTATAAAAAATCTGATATTTGTTACATCCAGCTTGTTTGTTGTAATCCACGCATATTTAGAGTCAGGCTTATATTTGCCCCAGCCTGTTGTACAAAAATCAATACATAACACAGCGCTAGGTCATTGCCTTTCTAGGACATGCATGTTTGTGCAGGCATTTGCGGAAGGTCAGTGTAGATCAATATTTATTCTTTTTTTCCACTTGTAGGCTATTGGCTTTACAACCTGTCATAATAAGCATAGAGTTTTGGTTTAAAACCCAAAAAATTTTATATAATAAACTGAGAATAAAAATTAATAATATTAACATATTAAATATACACAAGAAATAAACAAAGCACACAGCTGAACAAAATATATATATATATATTAAGTACAAAATTTTGAATTGAACCCCAGGAAATCTTATATAATAAACCAACAACAAAAAATGCCAAATCAAAAATATTGCAATCAGTGTAATAAGAATATATCCAGCCCCAATTGGGCCAGACACCAAAAGAATTGTGACCCAGGCAAATTCAGAACTCCCACTAAAATATGTCCCAAATGCAATAAAATATTTAGCAAGGCATATTTCAATAGACATGTGGGTACTTGTTCTGTACAGTCATCAACATTGCCCCCTCAACCATCTACATCTGGTCTGAAAAGGAAGCATGAAACACCTGTTAATGCTGGACCAGCAAAGCAGCCACGCTATGAACCCATCCATAGCAGTTTTAACGGCCAATTAAGGGATCACCGTTTTGTATCAGAGCCAAGATGTGACATTAAGAATTTTTTGAATAGTATAAATCCAGATGTGCAGGCAATTCTAAATGCACAAAATGGCTCTTATAAGCTGTCTCTCAAATTGTTTACACAATATAAGAAGCCAAATGGCACAAAATTTACACAGCCCCACATAACAGAAACTGTACCGGTATATTCAAATGCAAATTCAGACAAAATAATAAGCAGTTTGATAGATCAATTGAATATTAAACACTCTGAATTTGCAGCAAAAGAGTCTGGATGGAGCCTATGCGGATCTTCATACAAGTTATATGTTTATATTTCTGAATTCAGCCCATTACAAGGATCTACATATCTGCCATTACCTGCCAATATTAAAAACAAACAAGCCGTGGTTAATATAAAAAATAATGATGAGAAATGCTTTCTGTGGTGTATTTTAGCTGCTTTGTATCCAGTTTCAAAGGATCCTCAGCGAATAACTTTTTATAAACAACATGAAAATGATTTTGATGAAGCAATGGAGGGTTTAGAATATCCAATGTCTGTTCAGAATATTGATAAATTTGAAAAAAAGGCCAGGAATATCAATGGTAAACAATTATCTATTAATGTATTTACTTGTTCTACTGGCCGTGGCAATTGCTTGATAGATCCTCTCAGAATCAGTACATTTGATGATGATTCTGCTGTTCCGATTGATCTGCTCTTAATTAAAGGGGATGGCACAAATCATTACACTCTGATACAAAATCTTGAAGCTTTAGTCAGAACACAACTAGACAAAACTCATAAAATATTCAAGTTGTGCAGAAGATGTTTGACTGTATTTGATAGTAGAAAAATGGTGAATGGGGTTCGGGAAGTGAATGCAGAAATTGCTAAAAACAAGTTAATTGAGCATCTGAAATACTGTGGCAACTATAAACCTGTTCATATGGTGATGCCAATGCCAAGTGAAAATGCAAAATTCAAAAAGTTTGAAGCCTTGTTGGAACACCCAGCATATATAGTGTGTGATTTTGAATCAAATCTCAAACCTCTTGCATTCTGCAGCCCAGACCCTGAGGAATCTTCAATTACATCATATCAATTACATGAACCTTCCAGCTTTTATTATGTGGTTGTACAGGGTGGAGTGGTTAGTAAAGAATATTTATACATGGGAGCAGATGCCATCAAAGAATTTGCAGATAGAATAGAAAATGAGTGCCATGACATAGCATCTAATGTCTTATTAAAATCAAAACCCATGTTGCCTTTAACAGAGAAACAGATTGAAGATTTCAACAATGCAGAAAAATGCCCGGTATGTGATTCTGAATTTTCAGATACAAATATCAAGGTACATCACCATTCCCATACAGATGGTAAATTCTTAATGGCCCTGTGTAATAGCTGTAATATTAAGATCCAGAGACCAAAATTTATCCCTATATTTTGCCACGGTGCATCCAATTATGATTTTCATCATTTGATCAGGTACGAGGGGTTTGACAAGCAGAATTTAAATATTTTAGCAGAAAATGATGAGAAATATATTGCCATTAGCAAAATAATTAAAGTAAATGGTGTTCCTATTCACTTAAGATTTCTTGATTCATACAGAATTTTATCGGCTAGCCTGGCTACACTGGCCACTCAATTATCTGATGATCAATTCAAAATCACATGTGCTTTGTTTCCAAATCAGGACCTGAAATTAATTAGGCGGAAGGGTGTATATCCATATGATTATGTTACAGATTTTTCTAAATTTGATGAGTGTTCTCTGCCACCACAACAAGAGTTTTACAGCAAAATCAGAGGATCTGGAATCACTGATGAAGATTATCACCATGCCCAATTGATGTGGAACAATTTAAAATGCCAGACATTTGGTGATTATCACAAGGCATATTTAAAACTTGATGTGACCCTCTTAGCTGATATATTGCAGGCATTCAGAAAATCTTCCATGCAAAATTATAAACTGGATCCAATGTATTTTTACAGTGCTCCGGGCCTAGCATGGTCTGCAATGTTTTTAAACACTAAAATGCAATTGGATCTGATCCAGGATCAAGATATGTATCTGTTTATGGAACAATGTATAAGAGGAGGCATGGTGCAATGTTCTCAAAGATATGCCAGAGCAAATAACAAATATATTCCCGATTATGATCCAGCACTGCCATCAAATTATATACTGTATGTAGATGCAAACAGCCTCTATGGTTATGCTATGGTGGATAAACTGCCATATGCAGGGCTTGAGTGGGTCGAAAATTTCAATATTGAAGATCTTAAGGATTTTGATGACAATGACTATGGGCTGTTCTTAGAGGTTGATCTGACAATTCCTGATGATTTACACAACATATTTTCTGATCTGCCCCCAATTCCCGAGGTTAAGTGTTCACCTGGCTGTAAACAGAAGAAATTGATGATGACTCTAGAGCCGAAACAGGATTATGTCATATATTACAAAAACCTCCAGTTCCTGATGAAACATGGTGTTCAAGTGACCAAAGTTGGCAAAGTTTTGAGGTTCAGGCACTCAAGATGGTTGAAGCCATATATTGATACAAACACAGAGCTTCGAACATCTGCAATGAGCCAATTTGATAAGACCTTGTTTAAATTGATGGTCAATTCAGTGTATGGCAAAACAATTGAAAATGTCAGAAAACATACTGATGTTAAAATAATTACTGACCCCAGCCTGAGCAAAAAATTGATAGCAAAGCCCAACTTCAATTACAGAAGAATTTATGAAGAGAATATGGCACTTTTCAACATGAAAAAAACAAAGATCAAATTTGATAAGCCTATTTATGTAGGGGCTGTGATATTGGAATTGGCCAAATTACACATGTTAAAATTGTATTATAATGTGTTGAAACCTTTTTATGGTGATTGTGTAAAACTGATGTACATGGACACAGATAGTTTTGTTCTTGATATTCAAACAGAAGATGTTTATCAAGATATGTCCCAGCCTGAATTGTTTAAATATTTTGATACCACTGAACATTCAAAAATTCAACACCACAACAAAAAAGTGCCTGGCAAGTTAAAAGATGAGACACTTGGTGATGTTATTGCGGCATTTGCTGGGTTAAGGGCCAAGATGTACAGTTTTGAAACATGTAGTGGCGCTGTTGCAAAAAAAGCCAAGGGCATTGGCAGAGTAATTGTTGACAAAGAGCTTGAATTTGAGGATTACAAAAATTGTCTCAAATCATGTAGCACAATCAGAACATCAGAAAATAGAATTCAGAGTGTGGATCACTTATTGACTAGCAATATTGTAAGAAAAGTGGCTCTGGACCCACATGATGATAAGAGATGTATTTTATCATGTGGCATACATACTCTACCATGGGGGCATTGTGATTTGAAAAATGGCAATCAATGCCCAATTACAGAGCATGATTTGAAATAAATAAACATGCCTATGAACTTATTTGGGTTAAAAAAAACAGGCTATTATGGAGCTGCCAACACCACAACCCTCCTCTGATATGATATCTAAACTAAGTGCTTTGTTAATTATTCATCTGAACAGCATATTTACAGATGTTGATGATGAAACAGGTAAAACATTGTACATATTTAACAATAATTTAAATTATTACCAATTACCTGTAGGTGGTCAATTGCAATTTATTACAACCCCTGAGGGTAATGTCAAAATTTCAGTAGGGAGAAATATTTATAGAATTAAGCACTCAAACATGATTTCTGGCACTGTTTATACTGTTTCTGCTGGTGACTGCTTATATATTGAGGTCCCTGGATCCTATGACAAGCTTATACCTTTTTTTATAGAATTAAGAATCAGATATTCAATAATAAATAACCACTAAAACAAAAATGCCTAATGATATATTTGGCCATACAAGGCATGAAGATCACAGTGATGAGATTCTGATGCTTGATGTCAGAGTCAAGAAATTAAGAAGTGATTTACAAGCTTTACAAACCACACTCAATGCCAATCTTCAACTAGAAATTACAAATTTACAAACACAATGCATGGACCCTCTTCTTAAAATTGAGTCAGAACTCAAAGTGCTGCTTCAAAAATATACTGATCTGGCAACATTGGATAATTTTCAAAGTTTAGAAGAAGCTGTAGCAGCTCTTCAAGCCAAATTTAAGACCCAGGCCACCAACTCTGAGCAATTGAAACAGCAATTGGAAGAGCAGATAAATAATGTCCAGACACAGCTCCAAACAATTGTCAAAAGCATAAAATCACAAGAAGATTTTGATCTAGTGATTTCCACTCTAAAAGAACAGATTCAATCACTCCAAATACCTAATCTGGACCCTCTGAACAATGCCATAGCCGAGGTTAAAGAAAAAATTGAGACACTTGAAAATTTTATGAACAACTTGCCATCTTCTGATGCTTTGAGTGCAATAACTCGGAGTGTTGCCAACATTAAGCTGCAACTTGAAACATATGAAGATTTTGGAAAAATTCAAAGTACCATAACCCATCTTGAGGGTACAATAGCAGCAGTGCAAAGTGATTTGACAAATGTACAAGAATCTCTAGAATCCCGCCTGCCCGGGATTGTAGACACTCTTGTAAGTGTCCAGGAACAGATCACAAAGCTTGAAAACCTCAACACTGAATCTGAACTATCTCATTTTCATCACTTGATCGATGATATCCAAACAAAGCTTGAAATTTTACAACAATCAACACCCTCTCAGGCAGATATAGCCCTGCTCCAAGATGCTATGCAAAATGTGGCTGATGCTTCTGAATTAAACAATGTAAAATTGGCACTTTAATCTTTGCAAAATACTATGTCAAATCTGCCTACATCACAGGAACTTAAAAATATAAAAAGGGCAGTGAATCGCATATTGAAATCAGAAGATATCAAGAATATCCAGACAGAGATCAAACAACTTACTCAGACAGTGGCCACTTGTAACCTGATGGTTGCGTGCGAAACGAAGTAGTCAAGATTTTTGGAAGAAATGCGTAGAGGTCCGTGGAAATTCAATTACACGCACGATAACAAAAAGACAAAACCAATCAGTTACAATAGTCAGGGGTTTGTTGAGGCTAATGACAAGTATTTTGAACTTTCACCTCAGTCTCTACTGAGAACCAACTTGACAAAGGAAAAAACGTGGTCGGAACGATACACGTAAAGAAAAAAAAAAAAGCCGAAGCCGAATTTAACTCTTTTCTCACTCAATGAATGTAACCGCTCGTCCTTGTGAGCATGATTTCCGTCTCGTTTTACCAAAATTGAACTAAGACTCTTAGTTTGACGTTACAAGGGATAATTACGTACACTTGGTTTTAATTTACGACTTTAGTCAAAATTTATTACGCCAAAACCTCGCAACGGAGAATGGCCGGCGTTTTCAAGAACATCATGTACATAATATTATTCGTAACAAATTATTCCATTCAACATATAACAATAAGTGACTTGAAGGTGGGTCAACAATTCTTTGTTACCGGCAAATAACAAGATAATAAAACTAGAACACATCCGGCAACTACAAATCACATAATATATGCAATTAATAAAAATACTTTAAAGCCAATCTACAATTGCATTTTTTAGCACAACTCATTCATTAATTCCAACCTTCCCAAAAAAACCGTTCATTTGACACATTAATTTATTTGGTGCTCTTATTAGGCCCATCCGATACGCTTCGCTAAAGTTATCTCAGATCGCGATTTTAGTCCGCAGTCATGTTAATCGTATTCGCCAGCTTGCGATTACGTGATTCTAATTGAGTGGCTTGTCTCTTTTTTCTCTTTTATGCAAAGGGGGGGGGGGTGACCAAGCGTTCCTTTCTTTCTCCGTTACATCGACCGAGCCGTTACAACGCCCAATCATACAAAAACTGAATCCATAATTGTTTTACGTACAATTCTTTCTCGCGAGCGTCGTACGTTACTTTCTTGAATCAATTATTACGCACCCGCAAAAGAGAAGAAAAACTGGGGAGATTGACGTTCTCGTCCAAAAGAACATGCATTCACAGTTCACTTATAAAAAGGGAGACGTAGAGTACATACCTCAGTTCGTTGGGTAACTGTTCACATCAGTTAACTTGGGCAAATCCTCGGCATCTATAGAAGCAGGGGAACGTCATCCAATTGGTCGTTTTCAAGCACCTTGAACGGTATTGTCCTCTTTTCCCTCGTGTCCTTCCTTCTCAGCAACTGATCCATCCATTTTCCATACTTCGGGCTGCGTCAGACGAACCAATGAAAGTTACGTTCGGTCAAAAATGGTCAATCATCCTCAGAATTCCCAATTACCATCCTTGTATTTTGACGTTTCCTTTCGAAGAATTCCAACACTTCTCAGTCGTACCAGCACTATACGTGAACAACGCAACGTTTCCTCGTAATGTTCGAAGAACTTAATTTGTGTCGTGCTGCAAATTGCGATCGTCGATAGAGAGAAGCACTGAGTTCCACGAGCCGCTACTTCTCTCGAAACCAATGACGTCACACCAAGGAATTCATCGCGACTCGCGAGCTGAAACGGAACTCGTGTTTTCGTAAATCGAGATCGTGAAGCAGGGAAAGCCACTAGTGACCTCTATCGGTCAAACAATTAAGTAGAGTTTGAAAACACTGACGCGAAGCGTACCGGAATGACATGAGGAGAAATGTGACGAATTTCGATGCGTAATTTTTAACATTATACTAGTAAATCGAGTTCGCATAGAAAATCGTCACACACTCTACCAACTAATCAACATATGAATGAACTGCATGCCCTGTTTGAGGATATCAGAAGACAGGTCCATGATCTTACTGCTCAAAATTCAAAATTGGCAGTTATTGAAAATTTGCAACAAATTGTAGCTAATATCAAGCAACAGCTAGGGACCATGGAATCCAATCAAGCAAATGCTCTGTCTGTTTTTGCCACCCAGCTTCAAGAGATTGTGCAACAATACAAGAAACTTGTTGTGGACATAAAAATCAAGCCAGGCCATGATGATGTTGTTAGGACCATCAATGAGCACCTTGAATCTGTAACAAGCAGATTGCTTACAGCAGAAAAAGAAATAACCGGCATAATCGAGAATCCAAAACATACAGTAATTCTTGAATTGTACAGCATCCCCAACAAAGAATATGATTCACCATTTACACCAGGTGGCAAAATATATATGCTGTCCCCTGCACAATTTTATTACCAGTTTTTTGTTGGGGGCACACTTAGACCAATCAAGATCAAATATTGGCTTCAACCACAGGCACACCACTACCCTACCTTATCAATAACAAATGCTGATAACAAAGCAAAAATCACCAGTGTAGAGTTAGAGGATTTTACAGACCCCAATACATTAGAAACAGCCTATGCTGAAGATGATGGCTCTCTGGAATTTAAAATACAAATAGGGGACAAATTATATTTAGAAAATCCTGTAGTATCAGCTGCTGAACACCCTATAGTTGCAATATTCTTGTTTTCATATTATGTCTAGACAAATTAATGTTGATGAATTACACAGACAAGCCAGACATAATTATAAGAGACTGCCAGTAGTCACAAAAGGCATAGATGATTTATGGCAGAGCGACTTGATTGAGATGGCAAGTGGACAGCTGAAAAACTTAGACAAAATCAACAAGGGCTACAAGTATCTACTCACTGTCATAGACACATTTTCAAAATTTGCCTGGGCTGTGCCACTCAAATCCAAGACTGGAAAATGTGTTACAGAAGCTTTTAAGACAATCATCAATCAGAGTGGAAGATCACCGTGCTATTTGCAAACAGATAATGGCAAAGAATTTTATAATTCTGTGTTCCAACAATTTATTAAAAGCCAGTCAATAAAACATTATTCGAGTTACAGTGATCTCAAAGCCTCAATTGTAGTGAGATTCAACAAAACCCTAAAAAATCTTATGTATAAACAATTTACATTTCAAGGTAATTATAAATGGATTAATATTCTTCCAGAACTTCTACATAAATATAACAACTCGGTCCATTCCACAATCAACATGAAACCCTCTGAAGTAACTCCATCTGATGAGCAAAAATTGATCAGGACTGTTTATTATCCTAGATACCAGCCAACAACAAGAAAGGCCAAATACAAGGTGGGTGATGAAGTAAGAATCAGCAAATATAAGCACTTATTCAAAAGAGGCTTTACAAGAAACTGGAGCACTGAATTATTTACAGTGGTTCAAATTAAACCTGGGACCCTTAACACATATATAATAAAAGATCACCGAGGAGAAATTCTCAAAGGCAGATTCTATGAAGAAGAACTCAACAAAACTAAACAGCCTGACACATATCTCATAGAAAAAATCATCCGCAGAAAAGGCAACAAGTTATTTGTCAAATGGCTAGGACTTCCAGAACACAGCTGGATCGATGCAGACAAAGTGATAATATGAGCACCTGGGATGTTATAAAAAGGCTGCCAGAACCTGAACAGCAGATTAAGAGAAATGGCAAGTTGCTGCCTGAAAATATTAGATGTCTTATTGTTGGGCCATCGGCTTGTGGTAAAACTACACTAATGATTGATATTTTTTTATTGGCACCCAACTGGTTAGACTGGAAAAACAGGCACTTGTATGTTTTCTCTAAGAGCTTGGAACAATTAAAATATCAGCAGCTGATGAAACTATATGATGGATTGGATATTGCCACTTTTGAATCAGATGTTAAGCCACTCCATGAATGTCTCGATAATTCTGTTGTTGTGTTTGATGACATTATACTGGATAATCAAAACAAGGTTAGAAATTTCTTTACACAGGGCCGGCACAAAAACATTGATTGCTTCTACCTGGCACAGACTTTTTCTAAAATTCCGAAGCAACTGATCCGAGACAACAGCAATTTTATATGTGTGTTTCATCAAGATCATACCAACCTCAAACACATACATGATGAATATGTAGGTGGGGACTTGAGCTACAATGATTTTTCCAAGTTTTGCAGTAGGTGCTGGAACCAGGATAGTTATGGGTTTGTCACAATTGATATGACAAGAAAACCCAATAGTGGCAAATACAGAAATAAAATCAACAATTTTCTAGACATTGAAACATAAATAAATAACCATGAAAAGGCCAATTATTGACGATCTTAAATTAAGAGATTATCTTGTAAAAAGATTTAAGGGATGGAAATCACAGAACCGAGGAATTTATGAACAACACAAACAAACAGAACAGCCTATTATTGATGCTATTAGTGAATTAGGTAAAAATATCAAAACTGTTACAGAGCAAAATCAAAATTTGATCACAGAGCTTGTACCTGTAGCTGCAAGGAACATATTAGATTATCCAATCACCCCACTTTCCAGTATTCATACACCTAGTCCTATTGCTCCTCGAAGAATTGAAGCTACTCTGGATCCTATTGAATTGGGTATTCTTGCTCAAAAATATTTAAGCACACCTAAAGACAACAAAGATGAGGTCTTTGGCTTATATGCTGACACAGAGCGTGATGGTAGCATCATACATAGAATTGGCAATTTCAGAGTAACATTTATGGGAGATGATATAATTGTTTATTCAGAATCTCATCTTGGAGAAAGAGGTGCTTTTGTTAAGTATCTCGGCACACCTGGATTGTGGGAACTGATGACTAGGAAGAGGCCTGGCAGCTATACAGATCAAGATTATGAACATTACAAAGAAATATTAATAAAATCAGATGCTCTATACCAGAACAATGATCCCACACAAAAAAGAGTCAAGTCTAGCAGTGGAGCAAAATACAACAATTTAATCAAGCCCATATGGTCACAGATCAAGACTGGCAGTGGAATCAAACAATACAACACCCTGCCTAAAGAATTTGTGTGGGTTGATGATGTCAGGAAACTTGTAGATAGGTTATTGGTGATAGCTGGGGAGGAAAATGCTGGCAACCACAATTTTTACAATGAAAAGGTTGGAATTATGGACATGATAAGCACCAAATTGTCTAATTTTATAGTGAATGACACTAAGGGGATTGGATATCTTATAAAAATTATTAATACTCTACCACCTAAATTTTGGAATATTTCTGAGGGCCGGGGGTTGGTTAATGACATTATAAACAAGCTGCCATTTGAATTACACATTCCAGGCTATCAGTATTGTGGTCCAGGCACAAAATTGGACCATAGATTAAACAGAGGTGATCCTGGTGTTAATCCCCTAGATGCTGCTTGTAGAGACCATGACATAGCATCCAACACACATTCTGATCTTGACAAGAGACATGTTGCAGACAAGAAATTAGAAGAGGCTGCATTTGGTAGATTTGTAAGCAAAGATGCTTCTTTAAGTGAGAGAATAGCAGCATTGGGGACCACCATAGCTATGAACACCAAACAAAAACTGGGGTGGGGGTTGTGAATATGTATATAATAAACCTAGAATGAAGGCCAAGGGTGTTATGTATCAAATACCTTATGCAGGTCTTAAATCTCTTAAAACTATTGATAGTCTTTTAACCAAAAAGCAGCACAAGAAAAAAAGCTCTTGTCTTGCAAAGGGCCATGGTATGAAATTGTTGCTTAGCACCCCCCAATTAAAGAAATTACAACAATCCAGAAAAAAATCACATGTGGGGGTTTCATATTTACTATCCCGGCCATCTTAGCAGCACTTGGGGCTGTTGGGAGCTTGGCTGGGGGATCAGCTGCCATAGCAAAAACAGTAATAGATGCCAAGAAAAATAGGGCAGAATTAGATGAATTGAAGCGCCATAACCTGGCCATGGAGAAACAAGGCAAAGGTGTTAAGAGAGCCATGAATAAGTTTAAAAAAACAAGAGCCGCTTACAAACCAAGATATTGAAGCTTTAATCAAGCCACTGGGCATCAAAAATTTTAGAGGTGTGTACATGTCTGATTCTTTACCAGAGCAACCACTCAACAAAGAGTGTGGCATTGTTAATTTGGATAAGTACAAAAATCAGGGCACTCACTGGATCTGTTATCTTAAATATTTAAAAAATGAGGCATTTGTGTTTGATTCATTTGGAGGTGTTCCACCTGAAAATTTAATAAAATATCTAAAATCAGCTAATCTTTATTACAATAATGCCCGTGTCCAAAACTTAAAGATGTTAATTGTGGACATTTGTGTTTATCTGTTCTTAGATATATGTCTCAAATAAATAAACCATCAATTGAAGATTTTCAAAAAGCCTTGTGGTATTTAAAACATCATGGGGGTATTCCATCTCACCAGCCAAAATTCAATATTGAAACTCAAATTACATGATGATATAGTGTATCCCAAAACAATAGCTCTCAGAGCATTTTATGGCATGTACTTGATCCATAATATTACACACCACAACAACAAAATTGCAGTAGGGGATCGAAAAATTGTCATCACTCCAGGGCAATATAATCTGTCCACTCTAAATGCTCAATTACCCAGAGGTATAGTATTAACTCAAAATTCTGTCACTCACAGAGTAGAGATTGTATCTGTTACAGAAACAGTGGATCTGGGTACTATAGGAGAGCTGTTAGGCTTTGAGAACAACACAAAACTTGAACCAGCCATCAAACACACTGCTATTAATATACCTAAATTCTTAGCCATAGAGACTCTGAATATTCACTGTAATGTGGCTGAGGGTATGATCACCAAATCAAATGGCATAGGCACTCACAAACAAACTGGCATCATTGCAACATTCAAACCTAATTCTGAATTTATGGAGCCAATCATCTACACTCCATCCCCAACATTATATTTTCCTGTGTGCCATAATAGAATAGATAACATTGAGTTGATGGTCACTAATGAAAAAGAAGAATTAGTTGATTTTGCTGGAGCCACAACAACTGCTATCATAGAGATTAATATTTAAATAAAAATACATACAAAAAAAATGGAAAATATTGAGAGTTATGAGCTACAATCATTCCCCCCAAACAGGAGGACATTTGCAAATTTAAATCAACCCAACACAGAAATTGAGGTTGATCTTGATGTAGGGGATGGCTTTATACACCCCCACAGAGCAGATCTATACATCAAATTTGATGTTGTAAAGCTCGATGGAACAGATTATCCGGCAAATTCAAATATAAGATTGGTAGACAATTTTGTGCCGCATCTGTTCTCTGAAATTGAGATCAGAAAGCATGGTGTTGTTATAAACAGAGTGGATTATCCCGGCATTACCTCCACAGCTTTGGCCACACTAAAATTATCCAAAACCGAGGCTTCTTACTACAAATTAGGTGGATTTGAGGCTGGTGATAAAATATTATCCAAGAGCCACACAGTGCTGTTCCCTATGCGCCTGTTGCCAGGATTCTTCTCAGATTACAAAGATATTATGTGGAAGGGTGGTTTAAGAATCACATTTAGAAGAGCTGCCAATGATAATAATGCTTTGATGAGGTACAGCACATTAAACTCTACAGGGGAAGCTCTGCCCAATACCCTACCTGATGAAGGCAAGTGCATTATTCAGACTATGGAGCTAAGAATTCCTGTTGTTGAATATGAAGCCAGTTATGCTCTTAAATACAAAGCAGATATAATAAAAAATCCACAGATTCATTTACAATTTTATACATATCAATGTGTACAGAAGCCTGCCGCTGGTACTTATTATGAGTTTGATGCTACAAATTCATTCTCCAGTATACAATATGACATGCCGGATTTTGTGGTGGTACTGTTTCAGACTGGAAGACACAATAATCAGGAAAAAAATTCAAGTAGATTTGATAACTGCAACATCAAGAACATATATCTTAAAAATGGCAGAAATGAGGTATTTCCTAGAGAAAATTATAATTTAGACATGTCCAAGGATGATTTCCTTAAATTGTATGAAGCATTTACAGCATACAAAAGGGTCACTACTGGCAATACTGACATGTATTACACACCAGATGAATTCAAAGCACGGAGACCCATGTTTGTCATCAACACTTCAAAAAGGAAACAAGTTGTGGTTAATGACAGGACAAATATTAAAATTATCTGTGAATTCCACAATACACTCCCTGATGACACTATATGTAGTGTTATTCTCATAGGTGAAAAATCATATGTTTATGATGTAAGAAATGAGAGAGTCACAGAACAATTCTAGAAAATCTCTGCATATTACATTGTTTTAATATTAGATAAGCAAATTGAACCTGGTATCCAATTGAACTTAAACCGGAAGTAAATATGTATGGGTGTGTGGGTGTATCTTAGCTTAGTTTTAAGTGAATCCAAAAAAAATATCAAGAGGGGCATATTTTTAACAAATTTATGGACAACAATCTCACAGAAGTGTCTTTTATAAGTGTAGGCAAATCAATCTGAGGGGGCTCATCATTTGTACACTGCAGCTTTGGGCATTTTTACAAAAATCTTGGATTAGACGGGGTGCTACACTTGAGCAAAAAACTCATATGGGCATGTTGAGCAAGTTTTAAGTGTAGGCAAATCTGCTTGAGGGGGGCTCATCATTTGTACACTGTAGCTTTGGGCATTTTTACAAATATCTTGGATTAGACGGGGTGCTACACTTGAGCAAAAAACTCATATGGGCATGTTGAGCAAGTTTTAAGTGTAGCCAAATCTGCTTGAGGGGGGCTCATCATTTGTACGCTATAAGTGCGCTGGTTATATAGCCAATCATACTACTGCAATACGACGGAGTTACATGCCAATCCGGACACGGCCTTGAGGCCGCGTCCGAATCGGCAGCAGATGTCACCCAGAGCACCGTTCCATCCGAGGACTCAACCTCCGTTGTCCGAATTCGCGGCAGACGTGGAGTCGGAGGGGAGAGCTGAGAGGCGCGACATATGGACCGCGTCCGAATCGGCAGCAGATGTCACCTTGAGCACCATTCCATCTGGGGACTCAGCCAACCTCCGTTGTCCAAATTCGCGGGAGACATGGAGTCGGAGGGGATAGCAGAGAGGCGAGACAGATGCACGCTTGAACTCGCTGTGACACTGTGCTTGGCAGCCATATTCCAACTTTCACATTGTACAGACAACATTTACTGATTAGACGATGTTACATTTTTAATATGAGTAGTAAACAGGTGGAAATCATTGTGATTGTTGTTTGGCGTCTTCCTTTTGCTTCCGTGCGGTGCGCCTGCGCCCCAGAGCTCGGTGGGTGAAGTTCGGGCTGACACCTGTCGGGAAAAGTGACAACCATACTACAAGGGGACATGTATAAGATTGTCCAGCGAAAATGTTGCTTCAAATGGGCTTTTACTTTCCCTACATCCTCCCTCTTTTTAAATATTGTTTTCACTATTGAGCGCAAAGGTGAACACACTTGCTTTTCTTTCGAATGTAAAACGCTATTCTGGAACTGGTTAAGCTTTCAGACCAGCAAAACTTCCTTCCAGCAGCGCGTGTTTTTAATTTTGTTTGTGCAGGGGCACGTGAACGCAGGGGAAGGGCAAGCCCAGCGTTGTCGACTGCTTTCCACCACACCCCCTCAGCCAGTACTGCGGTAGACAAAATTTCTCGGAAGGAGAGGGTGACTGACCGTTGGTTTCGACGAGGAATGACTGTGGCGGATCTGTGCGTTGGGTTGTGTTGTGTTGTGCTGTAAAAAACCGTTGGTTTTAATACAAGTAGTGTAAAGCAGAGAAGGCGTGGTGAGGTTCTCAAAAGTAAAGAAAAGCAAATAGTAATGAATATTTTTGTTTATTTAATACAGAAAAATCCGGATCGCAGTGTAAGTTTGTTAGCCAGCGAGACGGCGAAAGCAACTGGAGTTTCTCGGGCTACTGTGTATAAAATTCGGGGCGAGGTTTCTCAAGGTCCTCTTGAAACACCAGGTAAGAAACGACCCAGGAAAAGATCGCAAATTACAAGTAGAAATGTAAAATATAATGATTTTGTCAGAAGTGCTGTGCGACGTAAAGTTCACGAATTCTTTTTTAAAAACAAACCCCCAACACTTAATTCTGTTCTTGCTGCTGTTAATTCTGACTCCACATTACCGAATTTTAAAAGATCAACGTTTCATGTCTCTCTCAAAGAACTTGGCTTTTCGTATGAGAAAAGGGGCAAAAATTCATGTTAATGGAAAGAGAAGATTTAATTTCTCTTCGCCATAAATATTTAAGAGAGAATATGAAGTTTAAGCGGGGAAATATAAATATTGTTTACACTGACGAATCCTGGGTGAACACCGGAACCTCAGTCAATTATGAATGGAAAGACAAGACAATTACAACTGCAAAACAAGCGTTTCTGGCAGGTCTTTCCACTGGTTTAAAAAATCCAA
Organism: Lepisma saccharinum; assembly: GCF_977018435.1. NCBI lineage: Eukaryota > Metazoa > Arthropoda > Insecta > Zygentoma > Lepismatidae > Lepisma > Lepisma saccharinum. The sequence goes on from NC_139232.1 coordinate 110,058,343, forward strand.
CATCTCGCGGAGCGCGATGCGCTTTAGTGCATGCGGGTAACGAACACGGTTTTCTGCAAAACTCCCAACTTGTGTTTCAGTGCAAAAAGAATACAGCAGATGCTCATGATGAAATGGATGGAGAAACGTAGGAGATATATTTTCGGGAACAGTTGCTCGGCAATCTCCCTCCGGGATCTGTTATTGTTGTTGACAATGCCTCTTATCGTAGCCGCAAGCAAGAGCCAATGCTGACAACCTCGTGGAAGAAGAATTATTTAAGAGAATGGTTGAAATCTCATGGCATTCGTTATGATGACCACATGTTACGGAGAGATCTTCTGGAACTTACAAATATTCATAAAATTAAGTACGATAAGTATATGATCGATGAGATGGCAAAACAGATGGGGCATACGGTGCTTCGTTTGCCCCCATATCATTGCGAACTGAACCCGATTGAACTTGTGTGGTTACAGGTTAAGCATTATGTGCGGTGTAACAACACTCCATTCAAAACTAAAGACATTGAAAATTTAATCACTGAATCATTTAAGACAGTAACAGTTTAAAACTGGCAAAATTACGTAAAACATGTAATGGACATAGAGAAGGAAATGTGGAATGCAGCTTAATTGCAGGATGACGTTGATCAGATAATAATCCACTTGGGTGAAGATTCCAGCGAGAATGATGATCTGACAGAAGAAAATTATTCTGGTGATGATTCTGAAATGGAAGGAATTAACCCTCTGGAGTGACATGTGAGAGAAAAGTAAGTTCATTAAGAATTATTCTTTCAGTTTATGTAAGTTTGTGAATTTGTTTCTTGTTTTTAATAATAGCTCACCGTGAACTTATTTTTTCAATTTGTACGTACCCGCGATTCAAGCGCCACGCACGTTTGTTTGGTCTTGTACTTTCACTGCCAGCAGGTCCGTTACTCGCCCCTGCGGCAAGCGGCAACGCTGTTCTCATATACCCAACAGTCTATTCTTTTCGGACGACTTGGACGTGACTTCGACGACACGCGAGAGCAACGGGAGAGAACGGAACGGAGCGCTTGCCAATCCGGACACAGCCATGCACGCTTGAACTCGCTGTAACACAGGGGCGGCACAAGAAATTTTCGACCGGGTGGGCAGAAGCTGAATATTGATAGGATTGGATTGATTTGTTGTTTCAAGTCCACTTTATGCACAGTAAGGCTAATCGGGACTGGACCTACTGTTTAAAGTGGTATCCGAACCACAATGTGCCTCCACCGAACCCGGGACCCCTTGGTTACAAGGCGACGACGCTACCACTGCGCCATCGGGGAGGCCTGTATATTGATAGATTAGGGTGGGCAGGTATAAATGTAAGGCCATATATACGTGTGTGTGTATATATATATATATATATATATATATATATATTATAACGGTCAAATCTTGAGTAAAAGGTAATTGATCTAATTGCCCGTTATTAAGAATTAATTACAATAGGTAATATTAAAATCCGTCGCGAATAAAGATGTCTAGCAAATGCTTTAGCCAAAGCGAGCTTGCTCAACCACCGTTTGTCGCCAGAAAATCCTGAATTTACATGCATTTATATGGAGAATAACAGGAAAAGAGGAACTTCTAAACTACCGGACCGAATTGGATGAGATTTTAACCAGCGGAGAACCACATCATGAAAGCACAGAATAATCAGAACCGAACTACGGGAGTAATAAATTATTAAAGATCCAACGCTGGATACAATGCAATGCAAAATCCCCGTTGAGAGAGGCCTCTCTAGACGTGCGAGACACAATAGCGGAGGAGTTAGCCTAATCTGCACGAGGGGCTGCTAGCAGAGGTCAATAAACGGCAGCACAGACGAGGATAGGAGGACAACGGTCAAAGCACCAAAAACAATAAATAGGCACCTAAACACAGAGGGTAGAGCGTCACCACGTTCAAATCTAGAATAAAAGAGATGTTTGGGGATAGCCAGAACACAGTTTTGCCAAGAATCGACACCGGAGTGTGAGCTACGCGCGACCTAGCTCCGAATTACAATCATACCCGTGGTCTGGACTTGTCTTTTTAACACGAGTGATTGTTTAAAGCCAAGGAGTAGAGCAAAGTAGACCCAGGGGGTCGTTTCCCCTCGCCGTCAACGCATCCGTGAACATACGTGTGGTTATGTGAGAATAACACCAGACACGTCCACCTGTGACAATAGTCCGGAACAACGCCCTAAGTTAGTAGAAGTTAATAACAATTGATAGCAAAGTTAATACCGAAGTGCATAACAGTCAATATCAAAGTTAATATCATTTAATATCCATGTGTGTCCATGTGAAACCGCGAATGGCTCATTACGTATGTTCGTCTCAACGCCTAAGCCATGTATCTCTATGTACGAGTGACAGCGAAGGACTGACCTACAACTGCGCTAGTTTTTGTGAGGAGTCGACAGTGTACGAGTACCGTCATGGACGTGCCAACGAAGTGAACGTGTGAAGCCAGCACCCGATGATACTATATGGAACTGCCGAGTGACCCACTTTCGCTGACCAGGATAACCGCGAAGTACAACACCGAAGTGTGGACACCTTCTAAAACTGTAGGACCACTTTCACCCTACCCAGGTCAGAGGGAATGCAGCGAAGGTAAGATCCAACCATGTGTGTGTGTGAGAGAGATGACACCAATCTACCGCGAATCTGCGTAAATCATTGCATAACTTAACTCAGTGCTATGGCATAAGTAAACATCCTCATTCCGGCGGACAAAATCAACGTTATAGAACAATGTATATGTTAGCAGCCAACAATAGTTAATTGAAATATATTTGTACCTCCAGAAACGATAAAAGGGTTCGCACAAAGAACAATTAATCGCATTACACTGAAAACCCTAAACAGTGAATTATAAAGGCAATGTAGCCAAGAAATCATATCAGTATCGTCAAGTATTTATTAATTTAACATTTGTAATTGTAATATTGTCCCAATATGCCATGGAATGTGTGTACGAATGAACGAAAGAGTGAAAGAGGGCATGATGTACTGTTTATTTGTCTGTGTTTTAATATATGTGTATATTCTGAATCACCGTAGTACTATGTCACGTCATTTCAGGTGCTTGAAAACAAATCCTCCTAGGTTTATTCTTAGTAGCTCCGACTGTAGGCACTTATCATGACCGTTTTATAATTCAGGTAATGGTTTAATTAGAGTGACAGGTGTGTCACGTTAAGCGATTCTGTGTTGTTATGTTGTTTAATTTTGCATTGAAAAGAGTCGTCTAACAATATACTCGTATATATATATATATATATATATATATAAACACACACACACACACACACATGTAAGACACATATATGTACGACATGCATGCATGTATATCCCCTTCTCTCTTACACTCCTGAGTTCCCTTCTATTTTCCCTTTCCTTTTCATCTTTTCTGTTTTACTCCCTAATGCGTTCTTATATCTTTCTTTCTCAGCTTGTTACCTCTTTCTCCTTTTCACTTTCTCTCGTTCCATTCTTCAAATGTTTCTCTTAACTGCCATGCACAACACATCACATGTATGTGTGTTTGGTGTCTTCCCTCTTCCTTTTCTAATCTATTCTCGCATCTTGTTCCACTTCTTTGTCTCCGATGGACACAATTATTTCAAGGAAGTGTTTGTGTGCGCGCAGCCATACACTCTAATCACATTTTGTCCTTCAAGTGCAAAAATACAAGGCACATACCTACTACACTTTATATATTAAGCGACACTGATAGAAATTGTGATGGTAGACAATGTTGAAGGGCAGGGACGTAGCTAGGTTGATCAGTTTGGGGGGGCCCAAACTTAAGATATTTTCTATCAAACTATTATAAATTGACAAACTATTTATACACCATATAGGCCTATACTGTATACATACCTTATATATATTAATATAATTAAGCCTTGTTTCCATATTTAAAACACGAAGTTGCTGACCAAGGCAGATTTATTAAGAAATATAAACACTTAACAAGTAACGTTTCAACCCTTACACATAATTAAAATCGGATATTTGTAGGATTTCGGGAAAGGACTGCAGCCCCCGAGCCCCTTCCCTGGGTATGTGCCTTGTTGTATTAGTTCCAAAATTTCTGTGCTGTTCCAACATCATGAGGACAATTTGGGAAATACTTGAAAGCGATATGGAAGCAAATTCTGCTCTCGAAACTATGGGACTCGATGTGATGACCACGCGCAACCGAATGAAAGAACTCTTCGCAGGCCTTGTCCCTAAATATTAATTTTACTGAGTGTAAGTTTTTCTGGGCCTCCTCGATGACGCAGTGGTAGCATCGCTGCCTTTTAATCAAGGAGTCCCGGGTTCGATACCCGGTGGAGGCACATAGTTGTTCGGATCCCCGATTATCCTTACTATGCATAAAGTGGACTTAAAACACGAACTCGATAATTGTAAGGTTTTAGAAGACCTAAACATGGCTTTTTATGCATAGTACAATTTTGCTTCTTTTCACCCTACTTTTACAGTTTTTCTTCCTAAGAATTCCACTGATTGATTGATTGATTTAGTTTATTTTACTTCGCGTTTTGTGCCTCTTGGCTAATTTGCGAAGATGTGGATGAGTGATGAAATGATGAAATTGATGATTGGACATTCACAAACAACCATACCCGACCGGGATTCGAACCCGAGATCCTTGGCGTCGCAGCGCGATGTGCTAACCACTCGGCCACAGGGTCGGGCGAATTCCACTGAGTATAACATGCTACGAAACCAGAGGTCCAAGGTTCGGACCTTGGACAAGTATGGTTGTATCATGTCTGTCCCATCGCCATTCCTTCGGCTCATCATTCATCCTCATCGTCGCATTTAACCCAAGAGGTAGAAAAGCGGCGTACTATAGAAATATATAAATGATTGATTTGGTTTATTTTCCTTCGCTTTTCTGACACTTTTTGGCTAATCGTGAAGATGAAGATGATAATGAGTGATGTGAAATTGATGAGAGGACCATCGTAAAGAACAAACACGCCCAGTCTAGGATTTGAACCCAGGACCCCTGGCATCGTAGTGCACCTTGTTAACCAAAGCACAACAAATAGAAACAGAAAATGGTTGATAACTAATTTGCTTCTCCATAACTCATGATTATATTATATATCTATTATTCGCTGTATGTCTAGGGATTCATTATATTTGTATGTCTAGCCAACCTTGCCTTTGCAGATGAAGGCTAAAAGAAGAAAAATCACAAAGTCAGAAAGATATACAAATTTTGTAACAAAATACTTATAGAGCATGCGGACGGCTGTAAATAAAATTGCTACATACCTAGATTTCTTCCCTAATTGAAACGTGGTCTATTCTTCATTATACATGAGATCAACTACCCTGGAAATCGAACCCAGGATCTTGTGTGGTAGTCAGACTCTTTATATGTTGGTCATTTGGTCGATCAGTCGATCCTGATTCATTGTTTCCAGAGGAAGACAATCTGGCAGCTTATCATTCGACATTTCACTCGGGATGTAGGAAAACGAGATCACAAACACTTCGTGATTCTATCTTCTCGCGTTTACAGAAGTTAACCACCGATCAGACCACAAACCCATACTTCAAACTATCGGACAGGAGGGTTGAGTGCATATGAGAAGAACCGCTATGTCATTCATTCCCGCGCCGAAAAAGGGACAAGCAATATAATTCTGTTCTTGGAATTTGACCCGCATGGGGATATCTTTTCTGAACCATAAAATAATAAACCCAGAAAGTTCTAGCCACCCGCAGCTAAATCTTCCTGTTTGTGTCGTTCTTTTGGCGCCCATGGTGCCAGTGCAGGGCCAAATGAAGAGAAAGTGCGGGTTTTGGGGGGATCCTGGATCTGGTGTGCAGCAGGGAGGAAAAGTGCATTTTCAATAGGTCTGACTTCCCTGACCGGGGCGGACCACAAAACCATTAACTGCATCCTCTGCTATCTGCTAGTACATCTGTTTGTGTTCAACAAGAAAGAAAGAGGGAAATAAGGAAGGAATGCCTTGCTTGGGTTCGTGCTACTGAAAATTGAAGAAGTGTTTCAAACTGCATGCAAAATTTACTGAAGAATTATTTTGCAATATTTGTCATCAAAATAAAATTTCCAGCAAATACAGAACAGTTTCCCGGGGCCACGTGGACGTTTGCCGGGGCCAGTGCCCCCGCGTGCCCCCCCCTAACGACGTCCCTGTTGAAGGGTTAAATTACTTTTTCGTAATTTAAATCCATGTTTCTCATCATATTATTTTCATCATATGAGTTTTTGACTGAAAGCTGGGGGTTAATGATCACTTTTCTTGGCTTATAAGGTTATTACAACTGACAAATGTATCTGAATGTTTGCATTAACGGCTATCGGGTGCCAAAATTTGGGGGCAAGGACGGTTTACTTTTTTGGTAGCATTAAGAGGCCATACTGCGGGTAAAACAAGTAGCAAAATCTGGGGGGGGGGGGAACTTCCCCCCTTGCTCCTCTTAATCGCCGCCACCGGATATTCTGCATAAAGTATCCCAGGCTTATGAAAGGCTATCTTGACAAAATATCGCCCAAAAGTAATAGTGAAGTAACATTGAAAAATCTGTTAGCTAAGTTGTTATTCTGTTTCTGAAGTAAGTCTTCGTTAATCATGTGGGAGAAGTGATACACGTAGGGTTAGATGAACGCATGCACTGAGGTAACAAATAGTTTACATTTTGTAGAATGTGATTTTGGACACAAGGAATTCATCGAAATTGATCACTATACCGGTAACTTTTCGAAAGCGCTAAAATGTCAACCTCTATCCTGAGCAGTAGGTGTCGTCCTAATTGCGAACACTAACTGCCTGAACAGGAATACACTCGAAGGGGTGCGTCCTAATTGCGAAAACATTTCCTGCCTTGTGACCTACAACTTTCTCTCAATTTCCTGAGTACTTTTAACTATATTTTAAAAGAGACTCAGTGCCAGACTTGAGACTGGTCAGTGGCCTGTGGATCACTGGTGTGTAAAAGTTGCACCTCAAATTGAACAAATTGAAGCATGTCAGTTGTATCATAAAATCCGACATGATTAAAGACTTCGTCGAAGTACATACATTATATAAACATTATACAGTACATATTGTACAAAAAGAGTTTATTTAATTAATAATACAATTAATGAATTTGTAAATTAATAATTCGGTGAACGTTACCTAGGCAAATTTCAAAACATATGATATTGTTCTTAAAAAAATAGGGATATCACCAATCTCCTTGTATTTGTCTGTGCTTCTTGTTATCCTCTCGTCCAACAAAACATATACTTTCTTCCGCTTGACACCTTCCAAGTTCAATTCCATTCTCATAATTATATAATTTGACTTTTCTGCCTCAGCCTCTAAGCATTTAATGAGCTCTGCCACTCTTGGATGTGGCCTATCAATAGATTGATTTATGATTCCATTCCTCCACTGCATTATTTGTCCGGTGCCTCCTGTTGAAACAGTCCACACATCTTTTGGCAGTAAGGGGTTTTCGAGCCACCGGTCCAAAATATAGTCGAAGAACTTCACAAGGTTTTCATTACGAGGAGCTTGCTCGTAAATATGAAGCCATCCTTCTTCAAGATCTTCTAGGTTTAGAAGACGCTCACATGTGGATGCTCCTCTTTATTTCTTCATCTTCATTGTAAGATGTAGTCATGCGAATTTCTTGAACTTTACTTCAAAGTCTTTGTGTAAAGTGGAAAAAACAACAGTGAATGTTAATCGTGGCAAAAACCTCTTTTAAAGCAGAAATAGCAGCAGCCTCGAAGTCAATGTTTACCGTTTCCACTCTGGTATTTTCTTCAAGATTAATCAAAACAATTGTAAATAAAATGACTTTCTTCTTGTCTGGTTGAAACTCAAAGACTAGAGGTACAACATTTGCTTCTAAAATCATACTGCTCAAGTCTGCTGTATGGTGTAGCATATCTAAGAAAACTGGCTACCACAGGTTTTGAACGTTTCATCCATAAAAAAAAAATGTGTTTGGGTCATCAAAGTCTCTCTTCCATCGGTGCTGGCATGCGTTCTCAATTAGGACGATTCAGGCACTGTTCGCAATTAGGAATGTTCGCAATTAGGACGCAACCGAGCAGTATACCCTGGAAACTTTAATCTTGCAGGCGAACGAGTCTCTGGCGCCTGGAACAATAGTCAAAATAATAATTTGTGGGGGTGTATTTTCAATGTCTGCGTGTATTTGTTTTCCCCCCTTCGTCACTTTCATCTATTCACCATTGAACCTCGGGCCTCCCCGATGACGCAGTGGTAGCGTCTTCGCCTAGTAATCAAGGGGTCCCGGGTTCGATACCCGGTGGAGGCACAAGTGGTTCGGATCCCACTTTAAACTGTAGGTCCAGTCCCGATTAGCCTTATTGTGCATAAAGTGGACTTAAAACAACAAATCAAATCAAAAATCAAACCATTGATCCTCATTGTCGCCATTAGAAATTAGCAGAAAAGTGACTTCACATAGAACACATCAGTCGAATCAGCAACAACTTACTCTTCCAAAAGTGGAGTTTCATTAGTTCATACCACTTCGAAAGTTGAGGTGGTAGTTTCAATTTCACAGTGTTTCATTGTTGTATCAAGGCAGCTAACTCCTTGAACAATAACGTTGTTTTCCGAAAGTCTCAAATATTTGTGTCTGACAATACACATTCTTAAATGAACTCGTCTTCTATTCGCATAATATAACACGTTCCCTGAGAATTCTTTCTGTATATTTATTTTCTCCAATGGCATAACGTTGTCGCCTTATAATGAAGAGGTTCATCTACTGCCCCATCTCCTGGTGGAAGCACAATGCACACTGGTTCAGACTCCACTTTAAACTGTAGGCAGTTTACCGATTAGCCTATCTGAGCATAAAATTCGACATAAGAACAAATAAACAAGATTTTCTTATGGATACTTCGTGACATACCTTTTCTTATTACTTCATCTGCATCAAAAGATTCTGTTGAACTTTTCGGCTAAACCTCTGATGCTTCTAAAGTTTAAACCATTCTCATCGTGATTGATTAGTTCTCTGACGCCCTCAACACAAAGTTTTCCTTCCAACCCCTTCTTCTTTTAATTCTACTTAAGTTAATCACAAGAAAAATCGCATGATTACGTAACTGATAGGCAAAATTTATGTGTGGAACTAGGATTTCTAAATAGAATTAGCCACCCATTATCAATTCAATAATTCTGTTGCTTTTTCCAAGCCCATAACTGTTACATCAAAATTAATATACCTCGGTATTATAGTGATTATTGTGATTGCTTCTTATTAGTAGAACGATTTTCAATGTAGACCTAATTAAAAAGTCGAAATAATTTATTGTGTTGCTGGAGGAAGCAAAGCTGAGGTTTTATTTGTTTATTTAGAGATTAATTTAATCATACGCAGGCCGGGATTTATATATGTGAAGACCCGGAGCTTACAACACCAAGACCCCACCCCCAATCCCCTCCACAGTTCCAGTTATTAGTTATACGTATTTCTACATTTTTTCATCACATCCGAAGTACCTATTTTTTTTCTATATGTGATACTTTTCAAAGCGGTTTTACCCCAAGTGAAGGCCCGGAGCTGCAGGCCTCAAGCCACCCTAAATCCTGATCTCATCTTGACCATACCCTGCATAATTTTGCGCCTCCTAAGCCCACCACTAGCTGCTTCTAATCATAGAAGTATTCAATTGGTCACAGTTTTCTTGCTTCAAGATCTCTAGTAATTCCTTATTGCTTTCTAATGACAAAGTTAAATCAGCTTTTTTATGGGATGATAATATGTGAACATTTCTAGTATAGATAATATTCGTTAGTAAAATATACATGTAATGAACACCAGAATACACTTATTTATTGCAACATTCACATATCTCTAAGGTGCGTTGCAAAATGCTAAGAATGGTATGAAATTTGAACATATCGTGGGAACGAAAAGGAAACAGGAAACGAAAGTGATGCAAACTGACGGAGAGAGGAAAGCATGTTATGAAAAACGTGGTACTGTTCAGGGAGACGTGTATGTGTAACAGCAGGCAAGGTCGAAGTCAAAAGAGTGTTGCAAAATGATAAGAACGGAGTGCGGTTACCCCAGTAGATGTTGTTGCCAGTGGCTACAGAAGGCGCTGTTGCAGCTAGTGTGCAGATCGCGATGTATTCATGCCCTGTTGAGGAGTACGACAGCTTTGATGAAGGTGCAGAATGGGCTGTCGAGCAAGATTGTTGAAACGTGAAAAGGGGCAGATATTGGCATATAAGGAAGAGGGAGTGTCTTCGAATGAGATTGCACACCAATTTTTTCGCAGCGCCTGTGTGGTGAACAATTTCCTAAAACTTGGAGAGAGGTATGGAATGAAGAAAGCACCAGAAAGGCCACGGAAATTGACGCCCCGACAGGAACGTGACGTTCTGAGGAAGCTGCCTGCTGGTGAAACATCCTTCAGACAGTTGGCTCGTGATCCTCATATTCATGTGCATCAATCAACGCTATCACGGTCTGTGAAACACAGCAATCGTCTTCGATATCGCAAGGCCAAACGACAGCCACGACTCACAGCACAACACTAGGAGCGTCGCGTGTTCTGGGCCAACATGCACATGGCATGGAATGAGGAATGGCGGCGGGTAATTTTCAGTGATGAAAATAAATTCGATTTGGATGGTCCTGATGGCTGGAGATACTATTGGCATGATATCCGCAAAGAGGAAAAGATTTTCTCCAAGAGACAACAAGGAGGACAGTCTGTAATGGTGTGGGGTAGGTTTGGTTATCATGGGAAAACAAATCTCGCCTTTCCCACAGGCTGTATGAGTGCGCTCGGAAACCAAAACGTCCTAACCGACAATCTATTGCCATTTGCCAATGGCATTGGTGGCGATCAGTGGCGTTTTCAGCAAGACAACGTTACTATACACACTGCTGAGTCCACTATCTTCTGGTTTCTTGACAGGAATATGCATGTAATTCATTGGCCTGCGATTCCCCCTGACATTAACCCCATGGAAAACCTGTGGGGTCTTCTGTGCCATTCAGTGTACGCCAATGGAACCCAGTACAACAACGTTCATGACCTGACAAATGCTATCATTGCTGCACATGGCCGTATTTAGAGGGGGGGTTTCTAGGGTTCAACCCCCCCCGAAACTTCTGACATGTTGGATTAATGGAAGTTCAGAAACCAAAATCTGTAACAAATTTTCAATTTTTTTTCGAAGCATCACAAAAATACAATGTTGAAACGATCGAGCTAGAATTTTCATACATTTGGAATTCTGAAACTTGAGTGAAACAGGATTTATTCTCAGAATCGTAGCCCACCCGCGACCTCACCATTATCACTTCTGTTATCATCTTTCCAGTGTTGCTCCCGCGTCACAAGGAATATAGACTGAAGATTCCCTTACGATTGTCCCAAAATTCCCTTTCCAGCTTTTAAATTCCCTGTCCGATAAAGTCGAAAATCCCCCTTGATAGGAGTTCAAACCTAGGATCTCCAGATTTCTAGCGCATTCAGTTCGCGATTGAGGTTACAATCCATGCACCAGGCTAAGTTTTTAAAAAGAATAACTGGTTCCACACTTTTCAAAATTCCAAAAATTTAATTTTAAAGTCAAACAACAAAAGCTTTATGACTAAAATTTCCATCTAAATTTTAAAGCCTTTCTCTTGAAGGTATCTAAAGTTTAATGATGAAGTATAATAATTGTGCATTTCAGTACACACTGTATGAAACGTAAAAAAAAAACAAAAAGAAACTTGTGCTGGATATTCACTCATCTGCTGGATTGAGTAAACCCCCTGAAGGATATAACAATAATATAATAATTATTATTATTAGTATTATTATTATGGAATAAAATTGTTTTATCATTATGAAATTTTAACTATTATTGTACAATTATTGTTATTATTTCTATTATTCAAATTTCTGGCGACGCCCATGGGAACAATTATGAATGAACCCCCCCCCCGAATTTTTTTCCTGCCTACGGCCATGTTGCTGCATGGGATGCCCTTGATGCTAATCTATTGAAAACGCTGGTGGACAGCGTGTGTGATCGGGTCTTCAAAATGGTGTACTGCCATGGTTCGTGTATTGGCTATTAAAGCAGGTCTGGGATGCCGTTCTTATCATCTTGCAACAGTAAACATGGTCACTTTTAAGGTTCGTTGCTTTGTATCTTCTCCTTGCCTGCACATGACTTCTGGTCAACACGTTTTCTCTTTCTGTACATTAGGTGAGCATTGTAATGTGCGGTGTGCCTGTACCTGTAACTTAGTAAATGTGTCACAATTACTTTTTGATTCGTTCTTATCATTTTGCAACGCACCTTAAGTATGTGTACTTAGTGAATTTGATTGGATAGGCACAGGAATTTTTGGGTGGGCGCTTGCCCACCCCTGTCGCCGTCCCTGCTGTAACCCTGCACTTGGCAGCCATATTCCAACTTTCACTTTGTACAGACAAAACTCGGTGATACTTTAACATTTTATCGATAATACTGAATGTAGAAAAATTGTGAATGATGAAATAGCATGTTACATTTTTAATATGAGTAGTAAATAGGTGGAAATCATTGTGATGTTTGTTTGGCGTCTACCTTCTGCTTCCGTACGGTGCGCCTGCGCCCCAGAACGTGGTGGGTGACGTTCGGGGTGACACCTGGCGATAAAAGTGACAACCGTACTGTAAGGGGACATGTAGATTCGGACGACTTTGACGTGACTTCGACGACACGGGAGAGAACGGGACGGAGCGCTTGTCAATCCGGACACGGCCCGAAACACAGAAACGTTATATTCTGTGGCTCAAACCTGTGGCCAGCCTGTGGCGAGCAAGGTTCAAGTCCGCTCAGCAATCAAGTGAGCAGCGCTCGCGGTGCAACGCCTATTTGGCCCTCAAGTAGTCGAGCGATCACGCTGCTCGCTGAGCGTACTTGACGCGCCCCTGGTAGTGTGTGACCTTTATCGCACAATGCGGAAGCAACATTGCGTTCTGGCCACCGTGGCATGCTATCATTGTTAGATTGTTTGGTTTAGTTCTCTAAGCATAAATAATACATTTGCTGTGCATTTATGCTACGGGAACCAAACCTAACAACGTAAACATTCCGCGTCTAACGTCAGAACACAAAATTGGTCTCGCATTGTGCGATAAGAGTAGCCCGTAAGTACAGAATGTAAGGTATTGTGCATGACTGTCCATCCGATATACTCCTAGAATTTTCGCGATTCCGTAATCCAATAATCTGTGAATATGAAAGTTTTTGTTTTGCCGCTAACTGCCTGCAAGAAGTATTGTGGAGATCGTAATTTTTCGCAATATTTTTAGTTTTTCTGAAATTTAGATAAAGGTGCATCAAGTGTCATGGATTTATGCTAATTCTTTACGTCTTGATCTTGAATACGTAAGATGAATCTTGAACTACTGGGTAAGTATATGATACTTCAGTACTTTTTAGTAATTGATATGTGTACTCTATTTGTAGTTCAAGTTAAAATAAGAGCCAATGTGTATATGCAAATAGTGACTAAGATTAGGGCCACTTACACCCTTCTCCCACACACTCTTTATGTCCGCTTAATGGTAAACCTTGATTCCTACCCTTGCAACCCCCCCTCAGGTTTGTGACCCACTAGTACAAATTATAGGATATCAGTTTCGTATGGGCACAACACCTCTCACTCGTTTATTTCGTCATTTTTAACTTTCGTAGTTACGTATTCTGCATTGCGAAAGATTCTTCAAGGTGGAATTATGCTTTTTTCACGAAAATACTTTCAATTTTTCACATTACGAGTAATTATTGTTCTTCCTTTTTTTGCGTGCGTGACACACAATATGGCGGGCACAGCTTGACTAGCGTTGTGGATCATCTGTAGTGGGTATGCAGCAGGGGCGCCGACTTGTCAAAATTATTGGGGGGCTCTGATCACTGAAATAAATTAATGAATGACTCACTCCCTCCCTTTTTTAAAGTTTTGGCCTCAGTGTTCGGAATCTCGTAAAAGCCCATGAATTCCTAAAAATTATCAAAATTTTTTATTCACAGTTCAAATGCAGAATGTTAATTGTTCACATTCCCGACTTATAATATCTGCTACCACGGAGCGCAAAACAGATCTCCCTATTATATCAATGATCTCGTTCTGTATGTCATGTGAGAGCCATTTGTAGCCCGAAAGTCCCATCCACTCCCCTAGTTCATGCACATCGTCTTTTGAAACTCTTTAGTAAAAATGTTAACCAGGGCCGGATTAAGACGAAATTGGGCCTGATGCTGCATACCATCGATTTTTTCTGTACAACTAACTTTCAAGGTGAAAAATTTACTACGTCACACTTACCGAATAATAAAGTGGGAACACTCGCCAAGATATTGCAAAAAACGCAGCTAAATTACTATGTAAACTATTTAACGGAAAATTGATAGCATTAACTTGGAATCTTCGGTGAACAATAAACACAACAACGTTATAGTTACATCACAGAGCAAAGAATAATAGTAACTGTATAATAAGTAACGCTTTGACTAGGCGTCCGAAATTGGGGCTCCAAATTTCATTCTAAGATTTATTTTCAGGTTAATATAGTAAAAGAAAAGTGTCCAGCTTTCGGAAAATTCTCATCTGTTTTCATCTGGGACTATTTCTGGAATGGGCCTAATGCGGCAGCATCAATAGCACCCACCTTAATCCGGCCTTGATGTTAACAATACTCACAATTATATACTTACAAGGGAGGTTATCTAAGTGTCCCCCTCCGATTTCCATGAAACTTGGCAGGTGTATGGAGAGGGTTAAAGGAAGAAATATGTGTTTTTTTGTTTCAGCTAAAAAACTGTTTGAGAAGGCAAACACCCCCTCAAATGTCAAGATGAGGACAAATAGAAGTGGGAATCTGACCCCGAAACCACGAAAATCTGGCATAGGAATAACACGCACATATAATTAGAATACACGCAGCACATAACTGTAGGATTGTCGGTACCAAACGCAGTGCAATTGTAGAGAGATGCTGAATTCATATACACCGTTGTTCCCGGATAGGCATGGGCGTAACAATAGACGGCCCAGAGCAGGGTAACTAAGCGTGTTTAGACGAAACAAAAAAAAACAAAAAAACACATATTTCTTCCTTTGGGTCCCTCTATACACCTGCCAAATTTCATGGAAATCGGAGGGGGACACTTAGATAACCTCCCTCATGTGTTTTGCTGTCTCTGGTCATAGCCCGCCACCAAAGTTGATGGTTTAGCGGTCTCAGCCCCCCAGCTTTGATGGTGTAGAACATTTCATATTTGTGTATTTAAAGTTAAATTCATGTGCCACAATTCAGAGTAAACTTTACAATAGAAGCAAAGTAATACATTAGATCCTCTTAAGCAAATTATTTGGGGGGCTCTGCCCCCACATCGTTAACATTGGGGAGGCTCGACCCCCCCCAAGCCCCATGGAGTCGGCGCCTATGGTATGCAGTGTTTCCAACCTTCTTAACCAAAAAATGCCCCACAAACCATTCACCGTAAGGTTCCGTTAGGCAAACATAGTTAAAATTTGGGGTCGTAGTAATATCAGGAATGTATATTTCGTTTTTATGTCTTCTTGTGAAACAACGGCGTGGTTGGAAACTGACAGGGGTTTACGTCATCAAACGTACTCAACATCCGGTTCACGTAGAGGAAGGAAATGACAGGAACGGCAATATTTCGCTTGAAAAATACATGAATTCCCGGTGAAATTAATTCCAAGATGAAAAAAAATACCTGCATGAACTTTGAAAATGCTACAGAAACTCATTTCCGGAAGTAGTTTCTTCTGTTGAAGAAATACGTTGTGCCGAAATGAAACTGTTACCAATTATAGATAAACAGTATACACATTCATCAAGGAAGATTTTCGATGTGCAAACGTGAATTGTTAATTAGGTTTTCCAGACATTCTAAGTTTGCATTTCTATTCTACAAGCCTGTTTTTTATGTTCTGTGACTTTTGTTATTTTATGTAAGATATAAAAATATGGAGCGATTTTACAATACAGGGAATTTCTCCATTTTGTTTGAAATTCAGCATACTCACTAATTTTGGCTCCCTAATCACGAATCTGCAGTCAAAATTTGGTGCTCACTCGTGGAAATAGCAAAATAATCTAAATTAAGTTCTTATTTCCACACCCTCGATTTCCAAATTTCCCGCCGATTCCGGGGTCCGCCCCTGGGGTAATTGACCTACCGCCCCCAACCGCTATCGCGGCCCCGCCTATATCTATAGAGTCCCTGTTAAAGGCATGTTAGAAATTGGCCGGATTCACCTGCCCCCAAATAAGTGCCAAATTTTAAGTGCAGATTCGTGATTAGATTAGCCCAAATTAGTAAGTATCCCAAATTTTAAACAAATTGGATAAATTCCCTGCATTGTTAAATTATACCAAAAATATCCCTGTTGTGCATTAGTGTATAAACTATGCTTTTTACAATCCCATTCTATGTGTGTCGTGTATTGGCAAGGGAGAAATATGGTAATGCTGTGAATAATGTAATAAATTCACAGGAACCAGTATGTTTACAGCATGACTATTCGTGGATGTAGACCTCCTCAATGGCACATTATTAATGCTGCTGTTTTGCAATAAAGGGGTTGTGGTTTTAATCCCTGCAGAGAGACATTTAAACCTGTAACCTGATAGTGAAAATTTGAACTATTTTTTTTTTATCAGCATTTGCTTCCTCATGGTCTCGATAGACTATATACCAAGTTTCATCACAATCTGTTGCTTCGAACGGGTTCCAGACTGTGAATAGGGCAACTTTAATTCTAGCCATCCAGTATGTGAAATGCAGTTCTTAAAACTTACTACCTTATCAGTTCTATACATAACTAATGACCTCGGATTTTTAGGTTCTAAAAATATTAAAATAGACTAAAAAAATCCTGAAGTATGTTCCGAAAAACTTAAAATGGTTCAAAGATCCTGAAAAATACTAATTAGGTACAATTGTTAAAAACAAAACTTCAAAGGAACCGTGAGAAATTTCAATAGATATATGTAACAATAAAAAGAAAATTAATTTTCGGCCCAAGATCCTTTTGTTTTATTGCGATTTCATTGAGCTACGAATGCAATTTTTACATGGTTCGATTTTGATTTACGTCTGTTAACACATACTGTGGGGTTTTAGTGATTACTAGATTTTGTTCAATATATGCTATCATGGTTAGGCTAGGCAGGTTAGCTTTGGTTCTCTCAGCATTAAAATAAAGTCCCCTAAATGCATTGTACTAAGCTTCCGATTTACTTCTACATTCATTCCCACGCTTCTACGATATTTACTGTCGCTTGTCGATGGAAAATATCTTGTTCATGGGAAGGGGGCATGCTTGCATAAGGTAATTTCTAAGTTGTTTTTTTCAACATTAATAAATTTTTTTTTCGAGTCCAAACAGTGCTCATTACTTTAAGAAAGGTTCAAATTTCATGTGACAATGATTTCCAAAATTCTATGATACCTAATTAGTGTTTGTGCTGGGAGAAATCGTAAAACAGTCGGAACTGTTAGCCTTTAAACAGATGCTTAATCAGTGGTGTAAATTTGAATGCTAGAAATCACCAAAAGTAAGTGGATCAGAAGTTTGCACTTTGGACTGTGCAGGCAACAGTGGCGCCAGAATTTTTTTTGGTTTAGAACTTCAAAAAAACATTATGGACTTAGAGGGAGGGAAATTGGCAGAGAGTATGTTTGAAACAAGTTATTCATTGAATTTTTTCATTACTGAACAGAGAAAAATACCTCTGAGTGATGTAAAAATAATGTAAAACCTTAAAAAGTATATAAACCCCCCCAAAAAGATTTGATTTAGGCAGATTTATCAGTTGTTGTGTTCCTTGGTCACCTGTTGTAGCGTGGAGATGGGTGACGGGTGGTCAGCCCGATGAAACCCCAGCCGTTGTAGGTCTTCTCGACCGGTTTACCGCTCACTCATTTGGAGCTTTCCAATTTCCTCATGAAGGTGGGTTGCTACCAGTCCTATATGTAGGCTGAATAAATTCCGACTTAAGCCGGATTCGAACCTACGCCATCCCGCAGCGAACAATCTCAAGACAGATGAACGCCTCAACCTGCTCGGCTACGGAGGAGGTAGTGTAAATGAAGTAATGTAAAACTTATAATTTTATGGTATTGTTTGAAACATTTTACTGGAAGTCCTTATGCACATATCATTTCTCTGTCATTTAACAAGAAATAATTCGATAAAAGTTATATTGGTGTAAAAATACATTTGTTTTGCTTGGTAGAGTTTCATAGTAACAGGTAAAACAAAGGGCAATGGTCACCAGACTTTGCTTTGTGAACTTGGGCTGGAGACATCTGTCATATCATGAATAAGCCCTTTTACTTGGCAAATTAGTGTAGTGGAGTACGTGTTCTGTTTTGAGTCAAGGGTTCAGATTCTGCTGGTGATTTTTGCTATCATTTATTTCTCTCCATTTTACCATTGATTTATATTTTTTATCTTAGCTTGATCCTAAAATGTATATTAAAAATTGTTATGGGTAGAAATACTGTGTAGATGTGTGTAATAATTAATGCTAAACGAAGGTACATTACATTCTACCCAGTAAGAAACATGCACACAGAAGGCATTAAGCTTGTAGTCAAAAGGTATATGAGCAAAATTTCTACATACCTTTTGTAATTACGTGGTCACATGAGTTATTTATATTTTGTGCTTTCTTGTTTGTTCTGTAAGAAAGCATAAATATTCACACTGCGCAGTGCATTTTGTGAAGTTTATATGTATAGTAATTCCCATGTGCGTGAGTTTTTGTATGCACAATGTTAACCATGTATTTCAACAACTACTACAGCTTTTGTAGTTCTAACCTTTTCACCCCAGGTAAAATTTGGTGTGAGTTCAGACATGTAGATGGCAAAGTGGTTGAATTCCTTGCCCCAGTATTGCCAACTGACAATTGTTACGCTCTCAACCTGTGTTCACCTTACGATTGCTTATTTTCACATAGAAAAACTCGGTGCTGGTTAAGACTGGAGATAAACTCCAAAATAGTTCACCAGAAATTTGAAAAATGTCCTTTAGAGACATTATTTTCTTGACATTTTGACTGCACAACTCAGAAACTTGTAGAGACACTGGGACAGGCCCTGCAAGCTGCAATAGTCCTGCTCAAAACGGCATATACCATGCCTAATTTACCAGATTCACAAACCTAAGGTTCATGGGAAGAAGTGTGTCATTTCAGGTGGCAGATTCCCTGGTATCCAACCACTTTGAAATACTGTAAGTTTTATCAGTTTATGAGTTGGTAAATGCTGAGAATTGGTCCGTATTTCAGTCTGGTTCTGGGTTCGTACGCTGTGGAGGCACATAGTGGTTTGGATCCAACTTTAAACTGTAGGTCCAGTCCCGATTAGCCTTACTGTGCATAAAGTCGACTTTAAACACAAACTCAATCGAACAATCATATTTCAGTCTGATCAAAAACTAAATGTTAACTGTTGTCTGTTTTCACATATTGACTTGGTGTGTATGTGTGTAATGCAATAAATATTTTATTTATCTGTAATGTTTATTTTTTCTTCTTTCAGAATCTTTTGGTCAAAATTATCCTGAGGTAAGGCAAATACTTTTTTTAGCTTTTTTTTACCCGGTAACATTGCAACACAGGAGTTTAGAAATTGCTAAATTTTTAAGAGTTTAGAAATTGCTAAATTTTTAAATTAGAAAACACACATTTATATGATTGATAATACTGAAATTGCAATTATGAACGTTTAAATTTTTAGCATAAAAAGTAAATATATCAACACATGTTGGAATGTGTATTGTTCCAGGTGATTGGGTAACTACAGAGCATTCCGTGACATTCGCTAAAGTCAGCGATTGTCTTTCCCGGTGAACGGGTCTGCGACAGTCGCACGCTACAGTCTGTTTTTATCGCTCACTTTCCCTTTCTGTTGACGTTGCAGACTGACGCCAGTATAATCCTCCCTCGGAAGTTGTGTTGTGTCATGTCCGTGTGTTGAAGATTGTGGCTTAATAATGGCACCACAAAAGTTTACATTACAACAAAGGATTTATCTTGTCGAGTGTTACTTCGGAAAGAGGAATTGTGGAGAAGTGCGACGACGTTTTGAAACAAAATTTCCTGGTGTTCCCGTTCCACATAGGACCCCTATATTAAACCTCGTAAAAACGTTTAGAGTAACAAGGTCAGTTCTGAATAAAAATGGAAAGAAAAATGGGGAAATCTAAAAAATAAAGTATACAAAGACAATCCGCACACCATCCGTGAGTTAAAAGAGAGTATTGTACGAGAAATCGGGAGAATTACAGAAGACAAACTTGCATGTGTAAATGCCAATTTCCTTCGGAGATGCCAGGAATGTGTTGCAGCAGAGGGACATCATTTTCAACACCTTCTGTAGTCAAGGTTAGTACACAATATGAAAACTGTAATTGTAATAGCCGACTTTAGCGACTGTCGTGGACCCCGTTCACCGGGAAAGACAAGTGCTGACGCCGGGCCGCTTGCTGCCGAGTCTCGTAGTGAATGTCAGGGAATGCTCTGTAGATGTGGACTTCAGTGGATTTCATTTTTTTTTTTAGCTATCATGAAATGTATATACATATGAATGTGATCACTTTTGGGTCTTCTCAACAGCATAGTGGACCACTTATCCTGAATGATTTCTGCAAGGTGTATAGGAGGATGAGTAAAGAATTTGAAAGTTAGGAAAGGGCTTAAATTTGTGTTCGGTTTTCAAAATCTGAGTGTGTCTTTTTCAGTGGGTGGGAAGTACTAATTTTGTACAAGCTTCATGCCAAAATTTGGATTGAAGAAGTTTTTAGTTATGCATATAAATTCTATTGAAGATTAGGCCCATGCAGGAGATGTACAACGTAGGAAATTTTCAGACTATTTTTTCAGTGAAAAATGAGGCGAGGCCAGGCAGGCTCGGTAGCTCAGTGGTTAGAGCAATGGCACGGTATGCCAGGCACCCAGGTTCGAGTCCTGGTCGAGCCTGCATTTTTCGCTGAAAATTTCTACATATAAATTCTAGTTCCTTGAGGTACTTTTTCCCCCCCTTAAAACAGGGTATGTAATGAAAAATGGTCCGCACTAACCCCTTTTGGTACCCTTCTGCACAATTTTGTCCTGACACAGTCAGTTGCCAACCATAGTTTGAATTCGAAGGAGTGACAGGCACTGCATTGTCTTTTACCATTTTCACGTAACTTACCTCCCCATGTTTTAAACTTTCTTGTCATATCTCATGATGAAGCCACATGATGCTGTGAAAGTTAACAGGAAAGCAGCAAGTACATGCCAAAACTGGACTTCATTACTTAGTCAAATGATGGCATGTGTTGTAAGTTATGCCTTTCTTGATTAACATAGTTCAGATACCAAATGTGAAATCCCTGTGAATTTGTGGTGTTTGTTATGAAGGGAAGAAAAGTTGGTACTTAAAAGTTTGTTTTTAAGTTCATTTTATGCACAGAAAGGCAATTAGACTAGACCTGCTGTTTAAAGTGGAATCGGAACCCAGAAGGTATTGAACCTAGGACCCTGGGACTACATGGCAATGACATTACCA
Organism: Lepisma saccharinum; assembly: GCF_977018435.1. Taxonomy (NCBI): domain Eukaryota; kingdom Metazoa; phylum Arthropoda; class Insecta; order Zygentoma; family Lepismatidae; genus Lepisma; species Lepisma saccharinum. The sequence continues at coordinate 110,079,982 of NC_139232.1, forward strand.
CTGTGCAGGAACTTAAAGGTCTACTAACATAAGCATTTAAAGGAAATGATCTTTCTTCAGCTTAAAAATGGTTTAATAAATCTACACATAAATGATAATGAGAAACTGGAAATACTTAATGTGCATTTACACATGAAGTGAATTCGTATGACAAGAGATTAGCAGCCAACATTTGGAAGTTGGTTGTTTCAAAATTAATTTCTAATTGGTTGGCATCTCAGTTTGTGTACTGTGCTGAAATAGCTCCAGTCCAATTTTTTATATTTGCATAAAGTGAACTTAGAAAACAGCCATGTACTGAAGTAATAGTATTGCTTATTTGAATTTCAGGAATTTGATGGAGCTCTGGACTGCATTTCCCTCGCAGTGACATGTGCATTTAACAAAAGAGGAACCCTGTTGGCTGTCGGCTGCAATGATGGAAGAATCGTTGTGTGGGACTTCCTTACTCGTGGAATTGCCAAGATAATAAGCGCACATGTTCATCCAGTATGTTCATTAAGGTAATTAGCATTCACCTATTTAAATGAGGTGCTCAGAATAATAACGGCAGATCCCAACCAAAGTTCATTGTGAGAAAAATGACATTATCTGTTTAATTTCAAAACTTGGGAAATTTTTAACATTAGTGCATAATTTTTTTAGGTTCTTTTAAGCATGGTTTTTAAAGTTTATCTGCAAATCCTTGAACCATTGTGGTTAATAGTTTCACAGATTTTGTGCTGTTTACTAGGAAAAAATGGGGTTAAGCTTATTTATTGAGTTTACATTTATTTAACATGTTGTATTAATCCAGCTCCATTCCCAGATTTTCACATTCTTCTTCAACATTAACACCATTATATTTCAATAGTTGCATCAGGTCAGTGTATTTAGCTTTCTTAATTTTTCTCTGTTCACTGTACTTCTACTGAAACTTAAACAATGAAACATCTAAAGTTTTACCTTGTTTCCTAAAATTAACTGTTTGATGTTAGAATAAGATAAACTAAATTTTACAATATCAGGATTATCATGTTCCACAATAATGGAAGTAACCTTATGTAAAAGCAGAGGAGCACCAACAACATATTTTTTCTGATGACAAACTTTGAACTACAGTAATACCATTCTTCCCTGTTCATTTTATTAATAGTGAAAGGGTTTTTTACTCTTGCTACTCCAATGACATCACACCATTGGTTGGGGCAATACAAACACTGCATCTTCCTTTTCTTCTTCTCAATAGCTTCATTCTTCATCGTAACATGACAGGCTTACTTATAGGTAAACTTGCATCTACTTTAGTCTCTGATTATTCTGTCCTTTTTGTATGCCTCTCGAGGTTCATTTTTCTCGATTAAATTAAACAAATAGGTGTTCTGCTTATTATAATCACCAAGGCCATAAAACTTTAAAAACAATGTGTCCTTCACATCGTCAGACAAACGTTGAAACACGCAAGTTAAATCAGGAAAGTTACAGCACTTCTCTAATAGTTGACGTCTTTTTCCTGGAACCACAGTTAAAGTTTTTGTTACATATGACTTGCCACTGTTTCTGCATAACTTCCGTTTGTTTATTACCCATTCAGTTGAGTTTTCACTCGTTTTTGACCTTTTGCGGAGATTCTGGCATAACAACACACTCAGTCACGGACGTTGCCATATTGTCTACAATGCCACCGAACTCGTAGCAGACATAAACAAAGCACACGCAGTTGGGATATGTCATTTTTCCACTGAAAATATTTTCATTTTCCTTATGGTCGAATTTTAAAGGTTGTATATGAGAGTTTTGGCATATCCCAATTCTTTTAATACTTCAGCATATGAAAGGTAGGTGGCAGCAGTATACCGTCATACTTATATCTCAAAATTCGAGGTCGGTTGGGATCTGCCGTTATTATTCTGAGCGCCTCAAATATGTTTTGCTTCATCTTCAATATATATAAAAATGGATGTACAGTCTGCGCGGAAAGTATTGACGCTACACCAGTGAAAGCAAGAACCACAACAGATGTATACACCAAACAAACAACAAAATCAATGTTGTACTACTCACCTTGTAGTCAGTATTTTGTCGACCCTCCTTTATGCTTCCGGCATTCTGTCAGTCGTTTTGGAACACTCAAAGCCAGGTTTTGGAGGAGATTAACTGGCAGATTGACCCAAATGTCCCTTATGACAGCTTCTAGCTTAAGGATTATAGATGTGTCCCTGTTCCTTAAACGTTGCTTCATGATAGACCACAGGTTTTCAATCGGGTTGAGGTCGGGGCTTTGTCCTGGCCAATCATCAAAATAAGGGACACAAGCATCTTTGAGCCATGAAACCACACTTTTGGCTGTGTGACAAGGAGCCCTATCCTGCATAAAAAAAGATGCTCCACTTTTTTCAAAGGACACTTCCAAAACATCATTTAAGAGCTCAAAATAGGAGTACTGATTCATGGTCTGGTTTTTAGGAAGAATAACTAACACTCCTACACCACCATAACTAAAGGAACCCCAGACCATAATACTGGGAGGGTGTTTTATAGTTGGATGTGTGTACTGAGGAAGGGTGGGATCATCACCGGGAGAACGGTACACTCGCTTGGAACCACTACCAGTAACAAAGAAAGTGGCTTCATCACTCCACAACACTTCTTTCCAGTCATGAACAGTCCAGGTACTGTATTTCTTACAGAAATCCTGTCTTTTCTTACGATGCTTCTCTGTAAGGTGAGGTTTCGGGCGAGCTCTGTAACTGCGTAGCCCTAAGAAATCATGGATCTTCTCCTGAATTGTCCGGAGGGACACATTATCAAGCAACAGAGGATTTTTTTTCTTTCAGTTCCCTAGCTGTTAACGAAGGTTGGTTCCTTAGCTGCCTTTTCATGATGTGCAGTGTTTTTTCAGACACTTTCCTAGGTCGACCAGACTTAGGTTTTGGGCAAGGCATTTTGACCCCACCTTCGTCCTTGAAGCGTTTCACCAAACGTTGCACTGTTCTCAGGTTCACGCCTGTTTGTGTCGCGATTTCTGTGCTTTTTATGCCTGCTCTAAACAAGGCAATCACCTGCTCAGTATCACCAGGCTTCAATATGTTGTAAGGCATCGTTTCACACACAAAATCAACTCAGAACACCAACACAACAGCCCAAAATTCACAGGAAATACCACACGCACGTGCGCACGTACAACAACGTCTCCCACTCGAAACTGAGCGAGTTGAAACTCGGAGCTACGAACAAAGGAAGATCGCAGGTGGTAGTTTACTGCCCATGAACGACAACTCTTTTCACGGTGTCGTTTAGGAGATAGGTGGTCCTATGTAAAAACGCGAAAATAATTGACGTCAATGCTGTTGGCGTCAATAATTTCCGCGCAGACTGTATGTATGTTTGTTCCGGCATAACTCTCGAACGCCTGGAGTGATTTCAACCAAACTTGGTACACATATCACTTGCAATCTGGAAAGAAATACTGTGGGGGTAAGACACCCCTGGTATCCCTAGGGTGGGGGTGGGAAAGGGGTGACATGTAAAACGACCAATATTAGTGTGGAATCCATAGTTTTTGGGGTCGCTAAGATGAATAGTAACACTCCCAATGACATTCAACTCCAAGACACCCCTGGTGGGGAAGGGGTCACATGTAAAACGACCGATATTAGTGTGGAATCCATAGTGTTCGGGGCTGCTCCCAATGCCGTTCAACTCCCAAGTTCATTTTACACTATATCTAGAATTCATTTTTTCCCTGTCTAATAGAAGATTGGGGTAAATAAATACACGGGCAACACCAGGCAATCAGCTAGTGTATAATAACACACATTTTTCAAGGTGACACTAGCAAGTTATGTAAGGAGTTTTGGTAGTGTTTAACTTGAAAGCATTCTGAGAAAAAGAGAATGAAACATCATCTAAAGAATGAAAGCCACTTTTAAAGTAACATTAATACATTATTTTGTAATCTACAACAGTGGTTATGTGAACTTTGAAGAACAAATAATAAGTATTATTTAATTAAAGCATGATATTTATGCTGTGCCAATATGATTTATAATAAGTAATAGTATTCAGTGCTATAATATCTACAGTAATCAGAAAAAAACTAATTAAAGGTTAGAATAATTCAGTCCAATATGATTTTGCTTACCAACCAAAATAAATATCAGGATCAGAATGAAACTATGTATGATGGATTTTTTTTCCTGTGATTAAAAATATATTATTTATATCTAATGTTACTGTATGTTGTGTTTTAGCTGGTCGAGAAATGGGTATAAGCTCCTGAGTGCATCTACAGACAACAATGTCTGCATTTGGGATATATTGACTGGTGAATGCGAGCAAAAATACAGATTTCCATCACCAATTCTAAAAGTAAGTGCCTCAATTTTTGTAATGCTTTGCTTGTTGCAACAGAGCTAATAACAATATAACTGCTTGTAGGTTACTTGTCATTAGATGTATTTCACACGTGTCTTTATGAAGACTAAAATGTGTGAAATATTAAGAAAAAAATTAGTTGCTGCAGTTATATTATTAATTGTACTATGAATGTAGCTTCATAGACAGTGTGCATACATTTATGTTTGTTACTTTCATTACTAAGAAATTAGGGTAATTGGGTTGTACATTCTGTGCTTTATTCAATTAATGTTAAAAATAATAAGAGATTAGCACCTTAAACTTTGTAAGATAAATGTGTTGCTTTGTAGTACTGAGAAAGATAGATGTTTCTCTTCTTTCTTGAAAAGTGGAAAAGTCCATGCATGCTTACATGTGGTTTTGGTCCAAAACCTCAATGTTTCAGGTACCTGCTTCATTTTAAAAATGGGTAAAAGTGGTAAAATGTTTCTGAAAGGTGAAATGTATTAACTGACTGGAATAAATTCCTGAAGTAAGTGTCTCATACTTTCTCCATGGTGAAGGAAGGAGCGGGGGAGCATTGTAATGTGCTGCAAAGTCATCCAGGTGGTTCAATGTTAGGACATGGATGTATCATCGTGTTTGTCCCTCTTGTCCATTTAATCTGTTCATTATTCATTCCTCATCATCACTATTAACCCAGGAGGTAGAAAAGCATCATAAAATGACTGATATAGAAAGAGTGAAGGAAGGAAGTGTATGAAACATCAACGTTTGGAGCCAAAACCACTGGTTTGGATTGATTTGCTTTATTTTACTTCGCTTTTCTGCCACTTTTGACTAATTGCGAAGATGGGGATGAGTGATGATATGATGAAATTGATGAATGAACACTCAAAAACACCCATGCCCAGTCTGGGATTCCAACCCTATACCCCAGGCGTTGTCTTAGCACGATGTGCGAACCACTCCGCCACGGTCGCTGGTTTTGACTGCAGGGATTTATGACTTTCAGTTTTCCGATTATTCAGGACATAAAATTATTCTTGGTTTTTCAATAAGTTTCAAAATTCTTCACTATTTGATTCAATGAAAGTAATAAGGTAATTGTAGATTTATTAACCATTGTAATTATCAAAACTTTTCTATTTGTAACTGTTCTTGCCGATTAAAGAGCATGAGAGCTGACAAAAATGTGCACTTACTGAGCATTCATATTTATTTGTAGCAGTTTGTCGTTTAAGGAAACCTGAGCACAAGTGGTCTAACTCCACTTTTCGTGAAAATTGAGTTACATGTATAACATAGAAGTGTGAAGCATCAACATTTCAGTGCTAGAAGTAAGTATCTCCTGAGTTTCAGTCTTGCTCATAGAGGCACCACTGTGTTTGTGCTCCAATATCAAGTTATTTAAATGTATCTTTTTCTGGAAACTGTCTTGAATGGAATTACACCACTTGTGCTCTGAACCCCTCATATTTCTAAGTAGTTTATTTGATGGTGAGTGTTTCTTTGCAGGTGCAGTTTCATCCAAGGAACGACAAGCTCTTTCTTGTGTGTCCTATGAGGCATTCGGCAGTCCTTGTTGACACGGACGGCCAACACAGGGTTGTTCCATTAGACGATGATGTGAGTTAATCTTGATTTTGTTCATGTAGATCAACAAGGTTGCAATTCAAGTTATTAATGAAAGAAAAGGCACAACATGGTATGATTTGGTAATAATTATGGTTTCCTCACTTTTTCCTTATTGAAGAATGCCAGTTCACAAGAAATGGATTTTGTCTCACTTGATGTTAATCCTTCAGTCATGATGTAAACAAGAACTCCTTGAAACGTAGTGTTTCAATTTCTGTGTTTGCTGAGCACAAAAGAAGATTGTACATAATAATAAGCTATGGTTGAACAGATATGCATACAGATGCTGATATTCTTACAGATTCCCAGTGGTACTAGTGCTAGATAAATTGTATTCTTACAGATTCCCAGTGGTACCAATGCTAGATAAATTGTAACAATTAAATACTCGCATCAATTTATCAGAGTTTTGCTTTAAAATATTCAAGAATTACAGGAAATATTGAAATATACTAGTGGTGTGAAATTAATGAAAACTTCAAATTTTGCATAACTTTCAGGATAATTTGACTGCACGAAAGTGACAGGCAGCATTTTTTTATCCTGTAAACGCACACTGCCAGAAAAGTATTGGCTCGTATTGGTAAATAATTGTGAACCGTTACTTTCAGATACAAATATATTGGCATCAGTTCAGTCGTGTAATGAACTATTAATCAAATGATTCCCATATTTATTAATTTAGTGCAAGTGCTGTATCGCATATAATGTGTTTATTCTCTCGTATGTGTTTTTATCTGAATTTCAGTCTGATCTGAATATCGTTGCCTCGTTTGACAGAAGAGGGCAGTGCATATACTCGGGGAATGCGAAAGGAAAAGTCCTGGTTCTCTCAACATCTGATCTATCAGTGAAAGCTTCGTTTAAGGTTACCCAGGGGACAACCAGCGCCACGGCAGTGAAGAGTATAGAATTCGCAAGGAGGGGCGAGTACGTAACATGTTTGTGACTTCATGTATACTGGAAGTATTCTTTGTGTGTGGTGCTACAGCTCCAATCATATAATGTTGTGTTTCATTGGGTGGGTTGCAGGTTCAAATCCTAAAGTTGATATTGGTGTTTTTTTTCTGAGTGCTTCAACTGGCCTAAAGAGCCACATAAACAAGAGAAATACAAATATTAAAGTGAAGAAAAATGTAATAAAAATTGTTATTGTGTAATTAAGGCATTATACAGATATGTGAACTGTGCATCACATTTATACGAGGCCCATCCAGAAAGTAAGTTTCCCTGGGGCCGTCTACAGAGACACAATTGCAATGGAAATTTTTATTGGAACTGATACAGCAATTGTTCAGCTATTTTTCAACATACTCCCCACCGCAATTGAGACATCTGTCATACCATGGGATCAACTTTTGTAACCCTGTGTCATAGAAGTCTGCCACCTGAGATCGGAACCAGTCTGTGACAGCCGTCTTCACCTCCTCGTCACTTTGCAAATGCTGACCGGACAGAAATGTATTGATTTGTAAGAAAAGATGGTAATCACTGGGAGCAAGATCTAGGCTATAGGGTCTTGCTCTGAATGGCCCGTAGCAACTTCCGTAGTGTTTCACAGTACCATTCAGCGTTCACCGTCTCACCTCTGGTCAAGAACTTGAGCAGAATGCCCTGTCTGTCCCAGAATGCCATGCACAGCAGTTTCCGTGCCGACACAGTCTGCTTGAATTTTGTATTTCATGGAGATCCACTGTGACACCAATGCATAGACTGCTGCTTGGTTTCTGGAGTAAAGTGTGCGACCCACGTTTCATCGCCCACGTTACGGTCCAGAAACTCGTCGCCGTCATCATGGTACCGATGCAGAAATGTCAATGCTGCTCCCATGCACTTTGCTTTGTGTTCGGGTGTCAGTTGCTTTGGCACCACCTGGTACACAATTTCTGGAACAACAGGTTCTTTGTGAAGATCTCATGCAACAAGGAGTGAGAAATCCACGGAAAATGGCTAATGAGTTCCATAATCATGAAGCGACAATTCTCCACAATGTGCTGTCACATCAGCGATGCACCATCTGCTTGCTCATGATCAGTAGCGTAGCGTCCTAATACGCCCATACGCCCGGCGTTCCCTGATTTAAAATTTTAAAAATGCGTAAATGCTGTAAATATAAAGTAAAACGTGACTAATTATATACATGTTTGAGCATAATGGCATTATATAAGCTATTTTTTGCGATCCGTCTACAACGCTCCACTAACAGCTCTCCTTGTAGCATTTCTCTAATGTCTTTGCTTGCCGGACGCTGGCAAGGTTTGCCGTACAGGACCAAGCCTGCCTGTAGGCAGAAAGGAGGAGGGAAAGCTTGTGGCTTGGATCTCTACAGCACGGGCGAAATGCTCTCGCCATACGCAGGCGTACGGAGACCTGATTGGTTCTAGGGGCCATGTGACCTTTCCTGCCTTCCGATTCAAGGTGCTGTATTTCCGATGCAGACGACAGAAGTAGCCGGTTTTTAGCGCTTGTGCCTCTGCTCATGCTGTGTGATGCTACAATAAGCAATATTGACTGACGTATCTTTCTTTAATGACCACTGCATCGTGTAATTTATCGCAAGAACAGTGAAGTGCATTAAAAACTAAAAGAACAAAAAAGTTTTTGTCAAAGAAGTTGATAAAGTCCTCGTGGTAGAAGTTCAGCCTGTGGCTGCTCTACCACGTAACCCACAAAACTATTTATTTAAAAAAAAATATTTTTTCGTTAGTATCTAACTGCCTAATATTGTGCCAGTGGAAATGTTTAGTATTCGTTTCAAAACTCTTAACATTGTATGATCTCTTGACAAAATTATTTTAAAATGTTTATCAGCATTCTCAAGATACAATAAACAGTGGTCTGAACTCTGAATTACTACTAATAGGCACTGTTACGTCAGTAGAGTGTACGATTGTTGGATCATCCACCCCCTTCGTGTCAGTGTGTTTTGCACAGCGCGAGAGGTTTCCGGTTCGAATCCCGAGCCTACGCATGTTTGTTCTTTGTGAGTGTCTCTTCATCAACTTCATCAATATCATCACTCATATTCATATTTGCGATTAGCCAAAAGTGATAGAAAGCGAAGTAAAATAAACCAAATCATTCAATAGTTGTATCATCCACAACAATGAAGTCTACTGTTGTTCTAAAGGCGCTTGTGATTGAGGTAGGTTTTTTAATTACTTGCGTCATGCCGAAAGGTTTCCTTGATTATAAAATACTGTTTTGCTACACATGTGTTACGTGTGGAGCAAAATACTCCGAATGGTGTACGGTGTTTCTAACTTGAGCAATCTAATTAAAAATGGTATAAAACACCAGTGCTCCAAGCATTTATTTTCTACATAAAACAAGCATGGATCATGTTTTATCGGAACCCGGCTGACAATGTAATAAACACAATGAGATTGTGATTTTAAATAGACAATACATATGTCGGCTAATTCCATAAGTAAACTCTTAAGCAAAAAAAAAGGCCTACCCTTCCTTCTAACTTGGCGTTCCTATCCGAAATGCTCGTGCTACGCCACTGCTCATGATGTCTGTCCCATACGCCTGACACAGCTGACGATGGATTTCGATCGGTGCTATGCCTTGTGCATTCAAAAACTTTATCACCCACCGAACCTCACAGTCTGCGGGAGCTGGAATAAGAGCCGACATCTTCAACCGCTACTATGGTGCTACTATGAGTTGTCGGGGAGTGCTGCCTGTGGCATATAATTGCCACGTCATGCATCTCTCACGCATGGGCACTAACCTCTCGCAACGAATGGCTTGCTATCTGTTGGCCATTCGGGAAACTTACTTTCTGAATCCACCTCGTATTATAAAACATCAGTGAATTTAGTTATGAAGATAAATATTGAAGAGGTTCCTCATTAAATGTCTTTGTTTATAATTCTCGAGGTTATTCACAAAACTTACCTAGGTAACAGCATAACTCAAGTGTCTTATTTGTTTTCAGACCTGTATTATTTTTTTATAATCATAAGTGCTTAAAGTGCACTAGGATTTCCCCCAGCTAGGAAAAATGTACTTGAAGCACTTCCCTACCTGTTTTCTTTTTATACCATACAAGTATCCCCGAACTTGATGATTTACACCTGAAGAACTGATAGTCACACTTTAATTAAAAAGAAATACTCTTAAAAATGGACAACATAGTGTTTTTTCACTTGTTGTTTCACAGTGATGATTTTAACCTTTAAACTGTCATTTCTGGGGGGGGGAGTGCTATTAAAGAGAAGAAAATTATTTTTTTCCATAGTATGTCAACCAGTATTGTAATTTCATGTAATGTTTTGCAGTTGCTTCTTGATCAACACAGCTGATAGAGTCATTCGAGTCTATGACATGAAGGAAGTGTTAACGTGTGGCATGGATGGAGAACCAGAGCCTATTCAGAAACTACAGGATTTAGTGAACAAGTAAGTTTCTTTCATAGTCCCACATGGTAGCCATCAGTGAAAACAGCAGTAAATTGAAAAATATTCACATTTTAATAATGTAAATGGAAGTCAAACATCATCATTTGTGATAAAAATAAGTTCTATGAAAGGATATCAACTTTGTTGATTCATACCTTGAGAAGAAATTGTTTGCCTTTTATGGAAGTGCAGCATCGTAGAAATTCTATACTAGATGAATGGTTGCTTCCGACGTAGAAATTGCCTTCCTCCTGCTGTGTTTGAAAAAGGGCAAATTAGAAGACAAGATGATAATGTTGAGAGAGAAAAGAAAGGGCAGGTTTGAAACATTGCAGAAAGATATGATGAAATAAATGAAGGGACACTCCTAAACAACACCCGTGCCCTGGCTGGAATCCGAACCTGGGCCCCCTTGCATTACAGAATACAGTATTGTGCTAACCACTCCACCTCGGGATAGCAGAAAAAGAGGAGTGGTGGAAGGTATGAAGCTTCACTTTTTATGTCAACCCTGATAGACCTTCGAAGGAGAATGATAATTTTACATCTTTATATATTTGTGAATCAATGAATCTGCTGTAATGGAATTGAGGGGCTCACTGATTGTGTGCTGGTCATGGGTGTCACCTTGTAATCAAGATCCAGTGTCATTTAACCTATCTGAGTATTTTTGGATCATGACCAAAATAAAATTTTTGATGTAAGCTTTATTGTTAAGGTTATATTAAGGCATATATGATTTCTTGCAGGACCATGTGGAAGAAGTGCTGCTTCTCTGGGGATGGAGAATATATCTGTGCTGGGTCTGCTAGGCAACATGCCCTTTATATTTGGGAGAAGAGTATCGGGAATTTGGTTAAGATCTTGCACGGAACAAAAGGAGAGCTTTTGTTGGATGTTGTAGTGAGTATTCTTTCTTTCCTTCAGGGTTATCAAAACCAAAAAGTGAGGTTCCAATTTGTCCCTATCCACATCCTTGAAACAACAAGACTGATAATATATTGTAAGTTACATGAAGTTCACATATTTTTTTTTCAGACAGAGAGAAGAAGAAGAAGAAGAGAGAGAGAGAGAGAGAATGTACAAGGGAGGAGAAAGTTTCCTAGGGGGAGGGAGAAGGAAGAGAAATAAAGGTGAACGAGAGAGAGAGAGAAAAAGGGGTGTTTCACTTCTCTCTTCCAGTAATAAGAAAGAAAGGAAAAACACTTCTTTCTTTCGAAAGAAAGAACTAACTCACTAGGTGGCAGCAGCATCTAGTACTTGATTTTGTAAATTAATCAGTTACCTTTATACCTTTATGCATTTCAGATCTTGTAAATTAATCAGTTACCTTTATGCATTTCAGTCCATAAGAATTCCCATCTTTTTCTGTATTTCAATGTTTGTAGATATGTCAACATGTAGCCCTTATGGTTGGAAGATAAATTTACCCTTTCAAATGAGCCACATATTTATGGTGACTAAGATGTCAGTGTTTTGTTTGTTTCTAATAGCACATTTATATAGTTACCAGAGTATTAAGTTTATTCTTGTGTGAAGGAGTCCACGATTTACATAACTCACAGAAAGTGTTGTGTTGCTAAATAAACTCTAAATTTCATGTTTAAGAGTTCATTTCACATTATTTTGAATAAACATGTTAGGAAAATGGACTTCACATGTTTCAAAAACATGAAAAATGAACATTACAGTGTATTGTTTTATATTTCATGTTTCTGTCAAAAACGAAATATGCATGTCTGTAGCCAATGTGTGTGTCCCATCTGTTTCTTCAGTCATCCTCATTGATTCCATCAACCTAAAAAGATTTATTCAATGTAAAATTAGCATTAAATGTCTTAGAAGTGGATTATGAATTTCTTTTAATTTTTCCTTCCAGTGGCATCCAGTTCGTCCAATTATTGCTTCCATCTCGAGTGGCGTGGTTTCGATTTGGGCCCAGAACCAGGTAGAAAACTGGTCAGCGTTTGCTCCAGATTTCAAGGAACTGGATGAAAACGTTGAGTACGAGGAGAGAGAGTCTGAGTTTGACCTCAGCGACGACGACAAGTCAGTTGAATTGCATGCGGAGAAGCAGGAGGAAGATCTTGAGGTGAGTGGACTGTTTGCCTCAGTTAGTGAATATTAAAGGTACAACTTGTATACTGAGGTTTTGTGAAGTAAATGTCAAAATATTAATTTCTTTTTCTGAGGAAAAACCCATTGCAGTAATTTGGTTACGTATATTTAGAGGGTTAATGAGCCATTCATGTTCTTCATGGAACATTTTCAATTTATATCGTCCCTAATCCTGGTAATTGCTAGCTTGCAGTTTTTACCAGACATGTGAGAATTTGATCAACCTATTGGCATGTACATTTATTTGTTGAATTTGCCAGAAGTTGTAAAATGCTAATCTGTAGATACAGTTTTTCTCTGTGAATGATAAAGTAGTATCTTGTTAAGTAAATCGTTGCTTCTCCAGAAGAATTTCAATAAAATTCAAATAAACTGAATGTGCAAGAATGGTCACATAACCCCCCAAGCAAACAAAGTCCCAAGTTTCAAACTTTCCATTGTTAAAATTTTCCTCAGTCTATGTTGTATGAATGAAATTCAACATATTTCCTTGTGAGAACTGATACACATGATTGTTTGTTTGTATAAGATTTATACGGGGTGTTTCACTTGCTTTCGGCCCCAGATTTTTGCTTATATAAATCAAAGTATTCATAATTGGGAAAAGAGACGCGGTAGTATATAAATATGGACTGTACGTCTGCTGCAATTTCCTGGTGTTAACCGTTGTAGTAGGGTGCAGATGTACAGTTAACAACAGCACACCTAGCGGCAGCAAGAGAACTACAAACAAAAGATGCACACCAAGCAACAGTACAGCAAGTTCCAACGAGGATGGTGGCAGTGGCCACTGAAATTAATAGAACAAAGAAGAAAAAACAGTTTTGCAGATAAAGTGAGTACTAGTTTCTCCATATTTATAAATCAAAGTAATTGTAATTTAATAAAATTTCTTACAGACATACCTTGGTGTGTGAGAAGCGTGGTGAAATCATGAGAATGAGCGCCACAGTCGTTCTAGGCATGCACATGGCCGAGTTTGGCATTTGATGCGGTCTTACGGACACGTGCTTGTCGCGTCGCTGTGTTACAGTTGTGAGATTGTGGGCGTGTGTTCTTGTTGTAAAACACCTGATACAGAGTACAGTGTGGTTTGTGTTTATGTTTACAGTATAGTACAGAAGAGTATGGTTCAGTATACAGTGGAACAGTGTGTGTTTATCGTCTGCACGTACTGGAAAACTGAGTCCATAAAGCAGTGCCAGCGGCAAATTACTGTTCAGTTTGGAGTATGGAAAGTGCTTCCAAAGTCATTATTGGTCCCATCTTTTTTGAAACTACAGTAAATACTGAAGTGTATATGGAAACCGCTGTAGCTCGGTGGTTAGGGCATCTGACTACCATACCATGCGAGAGACCAAGGTTCGATTCCCGGTAGGGGAGAACCGGAATTTTTTCCACCTGTTCAAGTGGCTTCGGTGCCCACCCAGCATCCTATAAAGTGAGTACCTGGAGGAAAAACTGGGGGGTAAAGGCAGCCAGGTGCATGGTGCTGATCACATCACCCCTTTGGCCCAGATCAAGAAAGTATGGCCCTAACCCCACACACCCTATATGCCGTAATGGCATGGTGCATAGCACAGGGGAACACTTTTTTTTTTCACTTTTACATGGAAGTGTTCACAGAGTTTGTAAACCAGTAGGATGATGAGGAACTTCGTACTGGCTATTTTCAGCAGGATGGCGCCACTTGCCACACATCAGCATGAACGAAATTGAGTCGTTCTTTGAAAATCGCATAATTTCAAAGGGACTTTGGCCACCAAGGTCGCCCGATCTTACGCCACCAGACTTCTTCTTATGGGACATGCTGAAAGAGAAAGTGTATCGCAACAAGCCACGGACTCTTATCCAACTGAAAGACAACATTCGGCAGGAAATTGATGCTGTGCCTCCCGATGTGTTGGCGGCAGTCTTCCATAACATGGAGAGACCTGTGCAGGCATGCCTTGATGCTCAAGGCGATCACTTCTAACATTTTCTTTGATGTCACCAAGCTTCACACACATAAAGGTATGTCCGTAGCAAATTTTATTACATTGCAACCATTACTTTGATTTCTATATGCGAAAATTGGGGGCCGAGAGTGAGTGAGACACCCTGTAGTTTCATACACACATTTGTTTTCAAAGGAGCTGTGTATAAGAACTGTTAGAAAACAACTTGGAAAAGTCAGGGAATTTGGATGTACAAAAGAAGTGGGAGCCCTTGTGTACATATATTTATGAATGAGACAAGAGTGCGATTCACATCATGTCCGAGATCAACCAAATCACCTATTTTGAATCTGAATTCTGTTCCTACAGGTGGATGTGACAACAATAGAGCCTGTGGCAGCCTTCTGCAGTTCAGATGAAGAGAACGAAGATGCCAATGCCTTGCAGTATCTGCCCATCTCTCCGGAAGTAGAGGAGCCGGAGGAGGGCTGGGTCCCAGGGCTCACTGCCCCTACAGGTGACAGACCAGAAGGTGGAGGGGAAGAAAATTCAGGCAAGAGGAATGCAGACCAAAAGGAAAATACCTCCCCTGTGCCTAAGAAGAAAAAGTTCCGTATGTTCGATATAGAATTGGAAGGAGTTCCAACGGAAGGTGAGTTCTGAATGATATACGAGGGTTATTCCATATGTCACTGCAAATATTTCTTTTTCTTCCTCAATCCGAAGCCACGTGATTCCATGTAATGTCACCATTAGCTAGGGTGTATTCAACCACAATCAGTTTTTTCTGTTTCACTAGCATCATTTGGAGTTCAAAGCTTTGCTACAGGAAAATATTATGACAGTAAAAAACTTCTCACGTCATGTGCTGGCAACATACTTGTTAAAATCAACACAAAACACACAAACCGCATCTCGGAATCATCATCAGGGCTGGTCAAGTGGACGCGGTTGAAGTTCAGCTGGCGCTACTCGCTGTGTCTGCTGGAGATGTTGTTGCTGTCTTGCAGTGTTGGTAAGTTCTTGTTTGTCGGGATTGATAGCTGAGGGAAAAGGGGTTTTAAGTTTGAGTGTGTTGTACCAGTGTTTTATATCATGCTGTTTGTGTGTTTTGTTTTAATTTTAACAAGGAAAATAGTAGTTATCCCTAGTAGAAACAAGAGATACAGAAAGCAGTAAGGACAAGAGGCACAGTTTTCTTTCCTTTTTGAGGGTCTGTGAATATTTTTTTAGACAGTACCTGTGTAAAATTTCACCTCGTTTTGTTCATTTACTTTCTTCGATTTCTTTAACTAGAAATCCATCCACTCCTGAGCAATCGCCTGAAAGATAAACAGCAGTCAGGAATGAAGAAAGGTGGAGGCCGCTCGAAAGTACACGGAAAACCTGAAGACAAGAAATCAAAGGACAAAGGAAAACAAGGGAAATAAGGTCCTTAGAGAAGTACTTTGCAAATAAGAAGAGTATGATTATTGCTATGTAATAACTGTCGTTCAGTACTACTACTTGGGCCATTATTACTGAGTTCTATTAGTAGTAATTGGTGTCATCTTACAGCTAATTTACAGTCACACTAGCCGTTTCTATATGTCACAATGTATAAGGAAAATAAATTTATGTACTTTCAAATAAGAAATTGTATTGTGTATGTAGTAGTATGACGAGGGTTAGTTTTCACAGAGAAACAGGTGAAATTAGTTTGAAGCTACTCGGAAGCATTACAATGTTACAATGTCATCTTGTAATCAAAGGGTTCCGGGTTTGATACCTGGTGGAGGCACCAAGTGGGTCGGCTCCCACTTTAAAACTGTAGTTCCATCCCCAATTAGCCTTCCTGTTCATAATGTGAACTTAAAACCAAAATTCAAACTACACTGTTCAACAGTAAACGTGTAAATTAAATGAAAGTAGTCAATTGTTATCAGTTTGGTGTTGCTGATAGTGAATATGGAAATGAAAACTAGCTCTATTTTTAATTTTACACAGGCTGGTTAAAAATATGGGTAAATTTTCACCAAGATATGAAATTAATGCTTTAGGTTGGAAACACTGTATGAAATTTCACTCCCCCCCCTAATCTTAATTGTGCTTTAGTATACTGGAAGTACAGTCTCATGGGCAATTCCAATTGAACTCAGATGTGGATATAGTTGTGTCTGTGGGAAAGTGACACTTTTAGTAGGTCTAATATGTGTCTGCATAAATAAAAATGCTTGCAGGTTGCATCATCCTACATTTTTGAGGAAGTGTCATTTTCTTTAAAAACAACACATAGTAACATTTATTAGAAAATAATACTATTCCTAATCAGGGTCTCAGACAGGGATTGCCAAACTGTCTCGAGCTAGTAGCTCGCGGGGTTATTCCAATAGCTCGGGACGGACTTTGGTAGAAAGGACTGTAGATAAGATAACCTTTGTATTTGATTCAGGCTTTGGCAAAAATATCTGCTTTTGCTGAAAGATGGACATATGCACAACTCGTTCCAATATCTGTGACAACCTATTCATGGAACGTAACAAATATTATGGATAAAAATGAGTCACCCACTCATTAACATGGTAAGAAGCAAGATTATAATGATTTGGGGCACGTGTTTAAAATTTTACTGTGTTTGTAAGAAAAGTATTTACATGATTTGAACTCTCTAAGCAATGACAGCCTCTACATGTTGCAGAGAAATTAAAAATAATAATAATTTGATTTTGTAGGCCGCGGCGGCGCAGTCGGTAACGCGTCTGACTACCATGCTAAAGGTCCTGGGTTCGATCCCCGGCCGGTTCAAATCTGGGAACTTTTCTAACGTTGGAAGCTGCCCCGGCGCCCACCCAGCGTCGAATAACATGGGTACCTGGGGGAAATCCTGGGGGGTAAAGGTGGTCAGGGGCATGATGCTGATCACATCACCCTCACTCATGACCGGATCAAGAAAGTGTGGAGCATTACCACCACACCCCCTATATGCCTTCACGGCGTGCTGCTATGCGCAGGGGAGCACTTTACCTTTACCTTTAATAATTTGATTTTTATTTAGCATGGCTTTTGTGCCAATTTTAGCTAATGGCGACAATGAGGATGACTGATATCATGAAATTGATTAAGGGGCACTCACAAAGAAAACACATGCTCATGTCGGGATTCAAACGAGAGGCCCCTGGCATGTTTGTGCTGTAAAAATATTATTATACATCTCAAACTTGTTACAAACCAACAAATCATAAGAATTCAATCCACACTTGGTAGCTCATAGTATATTTTCAAATTCAGGAAGTAGCTCAATGGTTCGTTGAGTTGGGAGACCTCCAGTCGAAGAAAAAACTTAGGTACTGCAAGTTATTTGTATTTATGCCAGCAATCAAAGAAAGGAGTAGTTGGTTTGAGCACTATATTTATAGTAAAAGCACAGGTCCATCATAGGTTTGATTCCCACACTGCCAAAAGCCAGTTTGTCTGCTAAGGTCTACACTAGCACTCCTAGTGGCATGCAGGGAAATTACGCAAACCTGAAGCCAGTCCAGCATTGAAGCTACAAGTTCCCAAGTGGATGGTGTCTGAGGCTACCAAAATTAATAGAACCTTTCAAAGTAAGTCTCGCAGAAACTGTTAGTAACTTGTTTACGTCTATTTATAGAAGGTAGGGATGTGACGAACCTGAAAATTTACCGATGCGGATGTACTCACCGATAATTTTTGGAACCGATACCGATGCCGATATTTAACCGATTCCGATACATAAGATTGTTAAACAGAAATGGGATGTTATTTTCAGCATGGCAAAAATAAATTTGCTATGTACATTTCTATTGCATATCATATGTATATACATATATATTCTCAAGAGATGCGAATGTACATTTGCATCTACAAAATAGAACATGGATTCTCAAGAGATTAAACATTAGTACACAAGCAGTTCTTTGAAATGCAAAATGAATTCCTGTTCTGCCAGATTCAACTTCAGAAACACGAGATTTGGAAGCACTTCAGGAAGTAACCTACTTCTTCTCTTATCTCAAATCTGTTCAGCAACACTGAATACTCAATCACTGAATACTGATGCAGCAGGTATGCTCAAGTATTTTCTCAGCACTTGCTTCAGGTTTGAATACTCATTTTTGAATTTCCAACACAACAGCAGATCCTGGTTCAGCAATGTACTGTTTTATTTCCGATTTATAGTTAGGTTGATCCTCTGAATGAGTTTGCAATAATTTTATTACAAAAACTCTACAATAATGACGAATCATAACCAAATTTTCAATAAATCTTACAAAACTAGAATATAAAACTTATTAGAAGGTAAAAACTCTAGTATAATCTGTACCGGTTTAAATATCGGATTTTTGCCGATTTTCATACATCTGTAATCGGCTTTGGCACATCCCTAATAGAAGGTTTATTACAGTGGAACCCCGATTTTACATTTTTCTGGGGCCTGTAAATAAAAAACGTAAAATGCTGGAAAAGTAAAAAGCAGGAAAGCATAAGGGAGGGGTGAAAATCAAGTGTCGGTAAGAAATGACTTCACAATCATCTTTTAGAGGGTATATTGTGTCAAAAATAACTCAACAACGGTAAAGAACTATGGTTATGAATTTCTAAGGGGAAAAAAAGCAAGACCTGCTGTGAAAATCAGTGGCGGATTAACGTGACCCACTTTCGAGGGTAGGGACAGTAGGTGACTGCTTCTATCTGCCACCTATTAGGTTCAATTTATGCTTCTGATTGTGGGGGATCTTCATTTACTCTGTAAACTGGTACTTGGTAGCTAGTTTTAGACGTATCGGGTAATTGTAGGGGGGTGATTGATCATTTATAGTTGGACATCAAGTACCTTTATGTACTGTAATCAAAGTGTCCTGGATTCAGTTCACAGTGAAGACATGTAGAATATTTCTGATCCCACTTTAAGCTGCAAATGTGTCCAGTCCCGATCAGCCCAACAGCATAAAGTGAACTGAAAACAAGCTTTGTCAAACTTACGCATTTTTAGATCTCACAATAGGAGGTTTTGTTATCAGTGCATGCCCAGGATTTTCGAAAGGGCGGGACGTAACTTTTTTAATAGTCAGCCCTCATTTTACATCTTTTCCTGACTTTGACATTCTTCTTCTTTTTTTTTTTTAGGAATACTCTGCAAAAGAGGGGTTATGACCCCCCCCCATCAAACCCTCCCCTGGACATGCCACTGTTTGTTATTTACATTGAATTTAGCAGTGTTGAGGGCGAATGCCCCTTCCACCAATAGTTTTCCCGTATATAACGTTTTTTTGTCTCCCCCTCCAAGTTGAATATTTCACACATGATATTTTCAGCAGGTGAATGGTTCCCAAGAAAAGTATCGAGTATATTATTGTTGAACAAAAATATGTTGACATACGAGCAACATTTTCGACGCACATATAGGCATTAAAAAAAGAGAGAAACTGACTGAATCGTGCACACCAGTGGCGGATTAATGAGCTCGTGCTGGGGAAGATTTGGGAGATGATGTGATCAGCACCATGCTCTGGCTGCTTTTACCCACTACTCTTAGATATCGGTCAATTTGGAGGTGATGTGATCAGCACCTTGCTTGGGTAGCCTTTACTAGGGATGGATGACATCGGAAATTTCATATCGCGATATATCGTCTAGAAAATATAGTCACACGATAAGATTCGATATTTTTTCCGTATCCTGATATCGGCAATATATCGTCTCCACGATATATATCCTCAAATATCATGACGATATATTGCTGACATGATATATATCGCTAAAATATTGACAAATATCTTGATGATATATCACGGAGACGATATATATTGCCAAAATATCGTGATGATATATCATCTAGTTGATATCGCCTGCACGATATTTTTTAATATCACGATATATTGCCCGAAGGTACCCATTTATTTGAGGTTAGATGAACTCCAGAGCCACTTTATGAGGCAGCTTAGATCACCCACCCTGGGAATCGAATCCAGGTTTCCAGTGTAGCAGTCAGACGGCCTACAGTCTAGGCTCCCCAGCAAATGAGAAAAAGTAAATAAATATATGCTCTTTTGGCCCAAATCAGCATTTTAATGGTATTCAGATTTGCACTAAATGTTACTGCTCCCAGAAAATATTGCCAGCCCCCTTGTTTATCCACTCACTTTTCCAGACTCCGTCACTGTACAACCAGCGAGTCACATAATCTGCATGAAACCGTTCTCTGCCCCACGCAGAATGTGTGTCCCTCCCCCAAAGAATTGATTTGACAAGAATAATTTTCAGTCCGTGAGTAAAAAATCACTCATCTGCCCATAGAAAAAGATAATCACTTTAGCTTATTCATTTTCAGCTTTATTCTGATAACCAAAAGATATAGCATTCGTGATAAAACTTCGGATTAAAAATAATTTACAGTGAAATATAGACTAGATCCAATCGTATTTCCTTAGGAATCTAAACGACTTCCCATTAAAGAAGAAGTGCAGTTCTTATTGAGTATCGGATAGCTGAGGTTGGCAAACCTTATTTATTTTCCATTCCAATGCTGAAGACAAGAAAGGAAACATTTTCACAAACAAACTTTCCACTTGGAGGGGGGAGGGCGAACTTGTCCAAATTCTGAGGAAAGCACCATTTAGCAAGAATCGGTTTGGCAACAGTGTGCTTGTCGTCTGATCCTGAGGTAGAAGAATCGTCCCATTGTATCTTTATGGGGAATGCAAGAAGTGCTGTTTTCCCTTCCTATCAGTCAAGGAAGGTGGGACAAATGCAAGTTGTGCCCCACCTCCCCTTTCCACTGAACCATGCCTCTTCGCTCCCTCCTCTCGCATGAAAGCCTAACATCTGGAAGTTCAAGGGCACGTGGTGAATGAACCAGCTGCAAAAGGAGGGAGAAGTCGCATGGTCAACAGAACAGGTTTGCGCCAAATTTTAAATCATCACAGCTCTGTAAACGTATAACGCGGGAAACTGGAGTTAGATCGGGTGAAAGTCCTATAACTTAACAAAGCCTTTCGCCGGGACCTGACTGGATGAACGTAGGAAAACGTATAATTGGGGTTTCACTGTATTAATTTGGCAATTGGCTGCAAGCTAGAACTCCTTACAATCTCCCTGTGCTTTAACACCCAGAGGCAGGAAACTGCGAAGGATGATTTACTAAATGCATATTTTTGAAAAGCTTGGAGATTTGTCTACATCTAAGTTAAACATTTTCCAAGATTTCCCTTTTCAAAAAACTACATTTTCCCCCTCATTATTCATGGAATGAAAAAAATACTATCCATACAAAAATCAGTTAAATTTTTTTTTTAAAGGTCCTATGGTACTTCATTTCCGTAATGTTAGGGTGAAAGCAATTGGGTGCCATTTTGACCTTTGTCTGAAATTACACCTCTTATCAACCCCTAATGTCCTGCAAAAATTCAGCTTCCCTTATCCCCCCCCCCTATTTTGTGGGCTAGAATTGTATCTAATTTTTGTTCAGCATAGATTATGCTAAAAAGGATGCACTCAAAGATCAGTTACGTTTCAGTAGTTATAATTTATTGGTTTTGAAAAAAAAAAAATTAACCCCACCCCACCCCTAGGAGAGAACACCAAGACTTGCAGGGTTGAAAAAAGAGTACCAACACACTGGCTAGTTCCTATCATAAAGGTAAAGGGGTATATAAAAAAAAATCTCAACAATATCTGGTTCTATTTTATATTACAAATGAAGAAAAAAATACATTTTTTTTTTTAAATGTTCAACAACTTATTTCGTACAGCTATGCATTCCCATAGGGAAACTGTACTCTATGTGACATGGGACAAAATTAACTGCTTTTGCCTACAGAAATGCATTTAAATGTCTTTGCATCTACCAATCAGCCTAAATACACAACATTTCATCAATCTAACAAAAAAAAAGTAGCCTGAAAAATGATTATCATGATTATAGCTGCACGTTATAGTATGTAAAGAACTATAGTGCATGTACACACTTTTTTCCTTAAATGCATTCTGTAGTACAATTACACCCACAATGTGATCGCCACTACACCTGTTCAATATCTACCTTTCACACATACAAGTTCTAATTTTGACTAAATTCCGTACTACCATAATTTTATGCCTTCCTAATTAAAAATTAACACATATGCGTAACAGCACCAAACATGTTTATTACATTCTATGCGAGATCAGTTTAACCTCCTTTTTTTAAACAATTTTTATATTTTAGTCAATGGATCAAACTGCGCAGTGAAGTTAACAATTTTTTGTAATAAGTACATCACTACTAGGGGGCACATCCACTATTTGTCATGTTGGAAGGGCACGGTCTATGGCATTACAGCATTCAATTTCTCTTTTATCGTCCAGAGAGTTATCTTTCTTTAACCTATAATGAGCCCACAACCCAAGCGGAACTGATTCTTCGAGTGGTTCATCATCCCACTGAGTGCGAATGTAAACGGCAACGGTTGTAGTTTCTTTTCTAGAACAGCTCCCACAGTCCAGTTGGAATCCAACATACCTAGGGGAAAAAAATTGTGAATTATACAATTTATGCTAGTTATTTATAAGTAGGTTGAGGAAAAATTATATTTTTTCCTGAGCCTTGAAAAGATGCTAAACCTCATATTGGTCAGTCTCCATTTTTTATTTTGCATTTTTCAGCCTTTTGGCTTTCAGGTCATTTTTCAGTATTTTTTGCTAATTTTTATTGAATTTTTCTTAATTTTTGAGGTTTATTTTCCTCTTCCCTTGTTGTTTTGTGAATTTTAAATGCATTTGCTAGCATAATTTCTGTATTTAACTTTCCTGACATGGTGTTTTAAGCAAGTTCACCATACAATGGAAATGCACAATATTATTTTTAACTGAAAGTTTGGCAATGGATTAAATAATCAATTGTACATTTAATTTTCCTCCAGCACTTGAAAAATACTTTGTGTGAAACCTGCTTTGAAGTTCCTTTCCTGGTCTCTGTAATCGCTTAAATCGTGGGTTTTAGTCATGATATAAAAAAAATTATAATCTGATGTACACGAAACACAACTGTATTTTCAGATGCTGACTGACTACTGTATCGTGCAAGGCTTTCTACAGGTTTTGTCTAATTATTCAACTACTCTGTGGTAATTTATGGAAAAACCAAGCTTTTATTTTAAGAGCAAAAATTATTTAGGTCATTTTTGACAATTTTTAGGTCAACTTCCGAGCCCTAATTATAAGGTTCACATGGCTTTGAATTTTTCCAGTAAAAACAAAGTTCTTCTTGTCATCGTTCAGATATACAATGTTCCATTATGTGATACATCAAAATATTGCATTACAAAATAATACAGTAAATGTCACTTTTAGAAGAGGTTTCTTTCCTTGTGGCAAACATTTTGTCCTACTTCACCAGAACCTTTTCAAGCTTACACTACAGAGACAACCTTTCATGGTGTAGAGTTACTAGCCATATTATGGTGGGCGTGTCCATGAATCGTGGTAGTGTAATCTTGAAAAAGTCCTAGGGAATTAGAACGAAATGTTGCCACAAGCATCCTTTCTCAAGGGGCTCTTTACATCCCTTTTTTAATTTTAAGGCAAGGGTTTTAGATTAAGGGATTTCCGTCATTTACATAAAAGACTGCAAAATGACCATGCATGCTGAAGCACCCAAAAATTTCAATCAATCATTAAAAAAAATATACTTAATAACATTTACTGTTATCATTTTGTAATATCCAACAGCAGTTATGTGAACTTTTAAGAAGACCACCAGAATACCGCATGTATAGCAAAGATCTTTTGTATATTTACCTCTGAAAGACAAATTGGCCTTTGGGAGTTCAACCTGGTAGCCAATAGAAGCCACAGACTCCTGAAGCCTAAAGTTGGTTTCTAATTCCACCCCAATCTGCAACTGTTCACTGGCCTTCTGATAGTAGCACACATGGAGTCCAGAACCACCAAGAGTGCCACTAACTATACAGTCACAGCCTGCAAGAAAATAAAATGTACACTACCTGATCAAAAGTATCTGGACATGCCATTGTAACCTAGATGTCACGGTCCAGACTAAAAGAAGACAGTGTGTCAAGTGGTGTTCATAAATAAGATTCAAGTAGTCAGCAGAATGCAGTGACTTCAACCGTGAGTGGATCATTGATTTCCTCGAGAGTAAGAAATCTCTCAGGGACATTTCAACTTGCATGCTATTCCAGAGATTGGCTGTTAGTGATGTGATTGTACAGTGGAAACACGAAAGAGCAACCACAACAAAATCATGACCGGGTAGCTAGCTATAATGGATCAGTAGAGGCATGCATATTTCGTTTTGATGAAAACACTAATTGTGAAATAACACATTGTAACGTTAATTTTTCATGTTTCTGAAACATGTGATGTGCATTTTCCTACCCTGTTGTGTCACGAAATGAACTGCAAAATGGACTCAAAACACGAAATTTAGAATTTATTTGCCAATACGACACTTCCTGAAATTTGAATTATCCTGGGAGTTATGCAATTCACAGAAAATTGGTTAATTCTGCTGTAAATATTTGAGAAGCAAAAATGGACCCCTTTATACAGGAATAAACTTAATACTCTGGTAACTACTATCAGCAGATGCTGATATAGTAACGTAACAGTAGAATATCAGTTATCACTATTGTTAACTTTTAGGATTGAGTAGATTCCTATCAGTTCAAATTCCTTACTACTTTTAATATTTCATGAGTAGTGTGGGAAAATTAACTTTTTTATTAAACAGCTACAATATTCTCTTTATAGTATGTAAACATGTGAATATTTAAAAACAGAACTTTCGTAGATTAACAGCATGAAATTTCAAGGAATACTGTACTTATACAGTAATATTTGTAAATATTCTTTTTAAGAATTGGATTTGGTTCAAAGTAGCATTTGCTTCGCCCTAGTAAATTTAACATCATTGTTGATTAAAATTTCACAGTGGGTTATCCTTAATACAAAAATTAAACTATGATGTTAAAAGTAAGCCACAATTGTAAATAATTATAACTCAAATGTAAACTTAACACCAGCCTCAAATGGATGAGGCGTGAACCCTTTACTTTGAATGACTAATAAAACTAACACAAACTAAAAAATTCACAATTGAGAAGTGCACCTACCTGAGTAACGTGCAGCAGCAGACAAAATCGCAATTTCCCCACCTGGAACATTAGGACCATATTGGTATGCCAGTTCAGCACCCAACGACAGCCTTGATGCGACTCTTTGCAAATAATGTGCCACTATCACACCTGAAATTTGATAAATACAAGTAAAATGAGTCATTACATTCCAGTTTATAACAATACCAGAAAGTATAATGTTTCTAATTTTCTTGCATTAAGGTTTAGCAATTATAAGTTGAATACAACAACGAGAAATTGTGAATGAAATTCGCAGAAAATAGGTAAGTACAATATACAACAATACATGTAGCTTTGCACCAAGGTTCAATTGGACCAACATGGTACTGGAGGTCTGCATCTGTAGGTTCCAACTACAGAAGGAATAATTTAACAATGTACCTGCTATTTGAAATTTTTATTTCACCAGAACTGAA
The DNA here is from genome assembly GCF_977018435.1 of Lepisma saccharinum. Classification (NCBI taxonomy): domain Eukaryota; kingdom Metazoa; phylum Arthropoda; class Insecta; order Zygentoma; family Lepismatidae; genus Lepisma; species Lepisma saccharinum. Next base: position 110,105,976 of record NC_139232.1, read on the forward strand.
ATTTGCATGCATTTTATGATTTATTTAACTATAAGCAACAACACATTTGTTATGCACTACATCAATCCTACAAGCTGTATTAATTATTAATGTCTGGGATGTACTCTGCACACAGTTTTCTTCTTTTTCAACCTTGAGGAAATAAATAGAAAAAAAAGGTGCTTACCTGATTCATTTATGATATCTGGATTTCCAAGTGTAAGTGATGCTGTGTAATCTTGCCCTCTGTAGTCTGTCGTAAACTGGGCTGCAGTAAACTTATTGTTCTGAATCTGGAATTACAAGTAATTATAAAATGAAAACATTCAACGTAGCAGAATAATCTCAAATCAAATTAAAGTGAAACCTAAAATAATTGTAAAGTTTAGTTCTTAATGCTAATAATACATCTGCTGATAGAAGAAAAGTAAAACCGACATATTGATAGTTTACCTCAACTATTATGGCAAATATTTGTTTCAGGACGAATTAAAGATCTGCTACCCAGATGATCAAATGTGACAAGATGACTTTCATAGGTTTTGACAGAAAACATTGCAAATATATTCACGTAACAATGTAAGTGAATCGTACTCCATTAGTATCAGCCAGTATACGAATTATCAGTGTAATAAAATTGCTGGTAATTTCACCAATCTGACATTTTGCTAAAAACCTTGTAACCTGGTAAAATCTGCCAATGGTATTAATTTTGTGAATATAAATCATACAACTTTTTTGTAAGTAAATATCTAAATGCATAGTTTCTTATTCTGAGGCAAAAACCAATTGTGTTGCTGTTTTCTTTTTCTTTTTTTTCTTTCAAGTGACTAATTAATGGTTCCAGCATTGGTAAAACACAAATAATGGAGATATTTGATGCCAAAGTATGGCCCATGTAAGTAAAAATCAGCCAACTCTTGAGTACTTTTGCCACTTTTGGTTAGTATAAATGTTCGTAAGCACACTAAAATAGCTAAAGAATACGTCGGAAATTGATATTAACTCCAAACCTAGCTACAGAAAATTATAGATGCTATTGTGGAATGTCGTGTTGGGTACTATATTCACCTGCACACAGCCTTCAGACTGTTCTGCTTCATGGTAAAGTAACAGACGTACTTTATTTCACAGTAACACATCTCCACGAGCTAAAAACAGCGGAAAACATTCATAAGCAACATAACCTTCACAAACCACAGAAAATATTTCACTGTCTCGAGTGGGGTACAGAGGGGTCATGGGTACCGAAACCACTGTAGTCACCTGGTTACATCTAGAAAATTAGAAGAATAAATGGTAACAGTTGCATACATTGGAAACACATTTCTTTGTTTTTACAGAAGAAACTACTTATGGAAATGAGTTTGTCTAAGGTTTACAACATTTGGCAAGTTATTTTCTTTCATCGTGGAATATATTTGACCGGGAAATCATGTATTTTTCAAGAGAAATATCTCACCGACGCACAATTGCCATTGTTTTCATTTGCCGCCCATACCTAAACTGGATGCAGCGTACGTTTCATGACGTAACCCTCTGTCAGTGTTTCCAACCCCCTTTTTTTCACTATGCTTGCCAAACCCTACCTAACCTAGCCTTATCAAAAATGGTTTGTGGGGCTACCCATCAGCTACCTGTGCATAATGTACAATTTCCACTGGTGAAGAACACGATAGTAGGTATCTTTCGGTGAAGAAGCTTGGAAACACTGCATACCCACAACTTGAGTCAAGATGTGGCCGCCATATTGTGTGTTACGGAAGCAAGGAAAGAAATCACTCTGTATGTGAAAAATTGTGTTTGTTTTCGTGTAAAAAGCATAATGGCACCTTGAACTATGTTCCGCAGTACACAATTCGTAAGTACGAACCATGCAAAACACAAAATATCCGATTTTAATGTGTTTCCAATATACTAATCTGTTACCGAATAAAGCTATGGAACATTTTCAATTTTGTATCGGATGTTTTGATGAGATGTACTAGCAATTTTGCCAATAAGTTAACTAATAGGTCCCCATTTTTAAAAAAATAGATATCATTGAGGCCAAAATGTAGCATAAAAACTATCTGAAAGCAGGAGAAAGTTTGGTTTGGAAGTTAAGATAGATTGGCACATATGAAGTGTAAATAGGCTAGTCGATTAGGTATACTAGTAATATTGATAGTAGTTAATTTGTGCAAATCCAAATATCAAGTAGTAATTTTAAAACAAATTACATTAGAAAAAATTTAATGAGATAAATCAAGTACGAGGGGCGATCAGGTTGCTCCGACCCTAACATAGAAGGAATGACGTCACGATTGATTTTTTATTTTGTTATTGTTTAGTGATCCTTTATATGCTTTCAATCTGAATTGCAAGTCTAAGTAACGTACAGTTTTCTTTTTACAGGGGTTTAACTGAGTGAAGTTGTGTCAATGTGCCAGAATGGAGAAAACTGAGGTGAGAGCCGTGATTAAATATTTTGTGAAGAAGAAGTGGACGGTATCCAAAATTCATGAGGACTTGGTGGATACATTAGGGGACAGTGCTCCTTCATACAATATGGTGAAGAGATGGTGTCGTGAATTTAATTGTGGGAGAGAGTCGTGTGAGGATGAACATGCAGGTGGAGCACCAAAAACTGTCATGACGACCGAAAACATTAACAAAGTCCACGATATCGTGCTGAAGGATCGTCGAGTCACTATCCGTCATGTTGCTGATATGTGTGGCCTATCATACGGCACTGTGCAAAACATAATTACCCAGGAATTGCAAATGAAAAAAATTGCTGCAAGATGGGTCCCTCGAAACCTCACCCCAGATCAGAAGCGCACCCGAGTGCTCATCAGTCAAGAACTTCTTGCCGTTTCGTGCTGATATAGACGATTTTCTTGCCCGATTTGTAACTATGGATGAAACATGGGTCCATCACTTCGACCCAGAAACAAAATCACAAAGCATGGAGTGGAAACACCCACATTCTCCACCAACGAAGAAGTTCAAGGTACAAACGTCAGCCAAGAAGGTGATGGCCTCAATTTTCTGGGACTGCAAGGGTGTCCTTCTTGTGGACTATCTACAAAGAGGCCAAACCATCACTGGCACATACTACAGTGACCTAATCAAGAAATTACGTGATTCCATCAAGAAAAAAGAGGCGTGGGATGTTGACCCGTGGTGTGCTCCTTCACCAGGACAATGCACCTGTCCACACCTCACGCATTGCGAGGGCCGCTATCGCAGATGCATCGTTCGAATTGCTGCCCCACCCACCCTATTCCCCAGATTTGGCCCCCAGTGATTTCCATTTGTTCAAACATTTGAAGAATGACATTCGTGGGCAAAAATTTTCTGATGATTCTGAGGTGATAAGGGCTGTGGACTCATGGTTGGAGGACCAGTCGGAAGATTTTTTTTTTTGCAAGGTATCCACGCGTTGGAGCACCGATGGGAGAAGTGCATTGGAGTTGCAGGAGAGTATGTTGAAAAATAAAAATAAAATTGAAACCCTATTGCCGCTCTTTCTATGTTAGGGTCAGAGCAACCTGATCGCCCCTCGTATACTGAAATATCAATTCTTAGCTTGTTAAAATTTCACAATACATACCTGGGTCGCAAACTTGCAGCGAATGTGAGATGTGAACTGGTGAATGATATTGGCATTTAAATTTCCACTAGGGTCAATGTCTCCAAGAAGAACCGGGAATGCTTCATTTGGCGAGAACTGTTTCGTGCCAACGTATGTTGCTCCAAATCTGTATCCTGAAGGTGTGATCGAACTCATATTGATTGTGTGAGAAATTTGGAAGTGGTTACTCAGGCCTTTGTTCACCATCAATTTAGCCCCTTCAAAATTTACAGGAAATATATCTGAAAGATAAAAAGTTGCTTTTTAAGTAAAAAAAATAAAATAATAACAATCCTGTATTCTAGCTTTCCTATGTGTATGCACATTAACGAAATAAAAGGTAAAATATTTATTGGAGGTTTTGATATGCTGTTGATAATAAAGTGGGCCCATGCTTTGTATGGTACATGACAATATGTTCTCTAAAGACACTCTTGCTCTACTATATGACAATTCACTACATACATGATCACATGGTGTAACTTCCATAACCTGGATGATTTTTCAGTTTTTTCAGCTGAATGTAAAAAAAAGTTTTGATATTATTGAAATATAATGTTTGAAGAACGTGTACAAGTTTTGGGGCCGTTTAGCCACTGTACCCCCTCGAGAATTACGTCGATGATTTTTCTAATCAACAGATTTCAATGTTTTATGTAATGTAAAAGCGGTTTCAGTGTTAGGAAAGCACAAATAACGGAGATATTAGATCCCAAATATTGACCAATGTAAGTTAAAACATGTAATTTTGGAGTACTTTCGTTGCTTTTTGTTACTAAAAACTGTTTGTATGTCCACTAAAATAGCGAAAGAACATGCTGAAAATAACTATCGGTACCAATCCTAACCTAACTATATAAAATTATTATTGTTGTTGTGGGAAGTCGTTTTGGGTGCTATATTCACTTGCATGAAGCCTTCGGGGCATTCTGCTTTACAGTAAAGTGACATGTTAAGATAACCAACATGCTTTACTTCACAATAACACATTTCTGAGAATTAAAATCAACTGAAAACGTTCATAAGGAACAAAATCTTCATAAACCATGCAAGATATTTCACTTTCTCTAGGGGATACAGAGGGTCAAAGGTACCATTCTCGTAAATGACTCTACTGGAAAAATTATGTTCAACCAGCACCAATGTTTTTTCTGGTTAAAATATTTTCAGAATTCAACACACTTTCTATCACTAAACCATTTCGGTAACAGTTTGTTATATCAGACACACATTTCTTCATTTTTACAGAAGAAACTACTTATGGAAATTAGTTTCTCTAAAGTTTCCAACGTTCGTCGAGGTATTTTCTTTCATTGTGGAATCTATATCACCGGGAAATCATGTATTTTTCAAGAGAAATATCTCACCGACACACAAGTGCCATTCCTTTCGCTATGTGAACCGGATGCTGCATACATTTAATGATGTAACCCCTTGTCAGTGTTTCCAACCCACCCCTTTTTTTTTTAACTATGCTTGCCTAACCTAACCAAACCTTATCGGAAATTGTTCATGGGGCTATCCGTCAGCGGTGTAAAAAGCATAACGGCACCTTGAACTATGTTCCGGAATACACAATTGGGAACGAGTTTACAATACCGGACCACTCTCCAATTTCTATGAAATTTCGCCTACTCACTAATTGTGAACTCCTAATCACGAATCTGCATGTAATAATTGGTGGTCGAGTATGGAAATCGAGAAAAAACTAAATAAACTATGTTTTCTTAACGTAACGTAACCCTACCATAAGAACAGCAGCTCCACGGAACGTGCCATTTTCCCCGAATGGGTGTCACTTATCGCACAACACTTTAGCAACATTGTGTTCTGACGTCACTGGAGAGAGCTTTTTCATGTTAGGCAAAACAAGGTAACGCGTCTCTTAGCGAAAATATTAATTTTCCTTTGTATTTACGCTAATGAAACCTAACCTAACAGGCATTCCTTGTCTGACGTCAATATTCAAAGTAGCCAGATTGTTGTGCGTAAAGGAAGACCATTAATGAATTGCGAAAGAAAGATGGTTCTGAATTGCTATGTATGAACTGTGGTAAATCGCAAGGTTATTTTACAAGTTCTACACATAAATGTACAATTTTAAAAAGTGACCGTCAAATATGAACTACAGATACGTCATCAGGACACCAAAATTAATAAGTAGGCGAAATTTTATAGCAATTGGAGAGTGGTCCAGTATTGTAAACTCATGCCAGAAATTGGTAAGTACGAACCATGCAGAACACAAAATGGCTCCAGTACCCTTTTCTACACCCTCGATTTGTCGCACATTTCAAATATTCTAGTTACAAACATTAGTTCTTCATAATAAACGATGTTTCTAAATAGCGCGGAAAGTAATTTTTTAGATCTACGTGCTACGAAACTTACGTTTTTTATGAAATTAAAATTCCTTGCGTAACGTCAAAAAGGTTTTTCAGAACTTTATGATGGCGAATGATGCATTCATGTCACAGGCGCAAGTCTGAAGATTTCGGATGATCGATTTATGTCACAGGCGCACGTCTGATTTTCTTCTTATGATTGACTTGTGCAATAGGAACATTTGCGATTGTGATATGTTGTTTGTGTGATATATTGGCGGATTGGACATTTCAGACATTGGATTTCATTTATGCGACTTCAGAAATTGGAAATATTTTTTTCTTTTTTTGGCAACTGCATACCGTAAAGGGGAGGGTTGTTTTTTCTAAATGACTTGTGGGATGGGATAATTTGCGACTTCTAATTTTTATGATGGGAAGGGAGTGGAGGTTGGTATCCTGTGGAAAAGGACACCAAGGACTTTCAACGTAGGAGTTACTTCATTTTTGGAATTACAAATTGAACTTCGACTCACAATTCAATACCTGGCCTTGGTAAAAAGAGGTAAGTTACCTTCTTTGGTTTAATTTTAGCCTTCATTTTTTGTAACTTCATGTGTCAATGCGGAAAACAGTGAGAAATAGCGTTGGGGGCAGGTGACTTCGGCCAATTTCAAACATGCCTTTAAAAGGGACTCTATAGATAAAGGTGGGGTAGCGGTAGGGGGCAGTAAGTCAATTACCCCAGGGGCAGAGCCCGGAACCAGTGGGAAATTTGGACTCAACAATTTCAAACGACAAAATCGCAACTTTAAACGGCTGTACAGTCGTAAATACATCTTTCCACGCTCTATTTTTTTTAAAATTCACAAATAGGATCACATAATCTTCACAATGAAAAAAAATAATTCAAAATTCGAGGGTGTAGAATAGGGTACCCGACCCCACAAAATATCAAATTTTAATGTGTCTTCGATATAACGAACTGTTACCACCATTTCTTGCTAGATATGTGCATGTCGGTTGCACAAGTATTGCTCGCCAAATTCTCCATTACTATTTTCATTAATTTCTTTTTTGCATCATACTAATTTTTACATGTGCCATTACAGTAAGTGATTGGCACTTTGTTTCAGTTCACTGAGGAAAAACAAACGAGAATGTGGGACAATTAGCCTGGTAATTCTTATGCATCCCATTGTAGTGTAAATGAATATCGAAGATCTATAGAAATTAGTTTTATCGGCCAGTAAATTACCCAGAAGGTTGTGTTTCAATGCACGGACATGTAGAAAAGCAACGTAAACCATGCCAAAGGTTTTCTGTTGGCCGAAAGACTCTCTCTGAAGTACCAAACTAAACTATGGTATCAAGCATTTCTACATTTATTATCGTGGCGGGAGCCATAGATAATGATACAATTTTTACAACTACCGGTACAAACTAAAAACGAGGTTTACAGAAGACGTGGGTGACATTTTTACATAAAGTTTATTTCTCAGATAGTCATGTGCACTTGTTATATTTTCAGTAGCATACATGTGTACGTATATATATGTATAATTTTAATACCTTTGCATTTTTTATGCAAATCTTCCATTGCACCGGGATTATCAGGTTCGCCGTTAATGTGGCCCGAATCCGGTTTTGCTGCTTCAGTAGTAGTAGGTGGTGGTGGTGGAGGAGGGACCGAAGCCATCGGTTGACTCGCTGCCATTACATTACCCATGTTTCTACAAATAAAAGACTATCCACAAAAAAACTTGAACCAAACAATTCACTTAACGAGAAGCTAACACTATTTCAATATCACTTAAAACACAAATGCCTTGCATTCCTCTCCACGCTACCACACTTCCATTCCTAAAACTAACAGACACTACACAAGTTGCCAGATAATGATGTATTGGAGAGTGCGAATCAAGTAATGTTAAACCTAATGTATACATGACTAATGCTCCACTTCTCTTATTTTCTTCTCTTTATGATTAATTCCTTGAATCTACGGGCTTAATCTGTAAAGGTTTTGAAAATAAATGTTTGTGTGAGCTTTATAATTGCTGCATTAACTTCATAATGGTAAGCAATCATGATGTGGATATATTATACCGAGAATAATGAACTAGTTCATGGCCGGAAATCGTTCATATAGTTCATTGAACTGGTTTAGTTCATGTCGAAAAAGCAATTTGAGCGAACCGCTAGATGCAGCAAGGAACAGTTCAGTTCAGATCGGTTCCTTCGCATAGGACTCGTCGCGTCGTCTGACCTGAGTTGTAGTCAACGTAGTTCAAGCAAAGGTGTTTACAGCTGTTGATGTGAGATATACTTGGATTAGATGGTTTTTCGTGCGAAAGTAAGTTACGTAACTACGTAAATTAAATAGATATATTTTACACATATATTATGCAAATAAACATTGAGAAGAAGTGTGTATAGGACGTAAAAGTTTCGCTGGCAAGTACCAAGCCAAGCCCATTCTTTTCGCAGCCATTTTAATGTACAGTTGCTGACAGGTCCTGCTTATGTTTTTCGTAGAGAAATGTAAATATGGCATATTTTGTTTATTTCACCATATCTAAATCACATAGGGAGTTAGAATGTAATTTTTACGCAATATAGATAGACAATTATTATCACTTATTACGTACGGTATGGAAAATGTTCGGGATCGGAATTGGAAAAATGGACATTAAATTCAGTTCGCGAGATTCTAAATTATTTTTTCTCGTTTACCTTTCAACAAAGTAGCATACGGAGTGTAACCAAGTTAGATTTTTGAAAAGGAGTATGTAAATGTGTGTACTTCATACTGCTAAGGTAATTTATGTATCTAAATTGATTTACAAGTAAACTGAAAACAATCCTTTTGTTATTTTAAGGGAGTTCATTTTTTAAATGATGTATTATCATGCTTATAGTATGATGTTAGAATACAATTATATTTTTTTAATAAAGGGGATATTAGAAGTTTTTAAGAGTGCGGAAACTTTTAATTTTCAGGGTTACGAAACTATACTTTTATGTACAATGCGACTGCAAAATTCGACTTATTGCAATTTCCACATTATTTCACCAATTTTCATCTAATATTAACTGAAATATCTAAATCAAAATTAAATTACACAAATATTTATATACACAAGGGAGTTTAAATAACCGTTGATAGCAAATTGTTGATAATGTAAGTATCAATAAAACTTAAACTTGTGTACGGAAATATAGGAAAAGAAAAGGAAAGATTCCTTCAACATCAAGAGAAACGGAATAGAAATGTTAATATAATAATAGTTTTTCATAAGTTAAAATACCCTTTACATTCTGTTCTGCAAATATCATCAAAAGGAAAATATTGCAAAATGAACCCATAACTTGTAATAATTCAAATTGACCATTGCTACCCAGTGACATTTTGGTACGGGGCAGGAATATTGGAGTCAGGATGAGAAATAAAGATATCATTACATAGATACATACATACATGAAATCAGGAAATTTTTAAACTGAAAATGTTCAGAATTTTCTAATGCTTAAAATCATGGGGCCGTCGACCCACTGTACCCCCTTGAGAATTACATCAATTTTTTTTAATCGAAAGATTTCAACGTTTTATGTAATATAAATGTGGTTCCAGCGTTGTGAAACCACAAATAATGGAGATTTTTTATCCCAAAATATGACCCACGTAAGCACAAGAAACTCCTATTCCAGACTACTATTACTCATTTTTCCCGTATGAAATTCCCGAACAGCAGCAAAACTAACACTCCTGGCTTAACAGAAACGTGAAATAACTATCGGTACCAAATATGGCCCTCCTAACGTAAAACAACCATTTCCAATACGAACGAGAATACATAATTTTTGAAAGTACTAAGAAAACAATGTAAAATCACTATTGTGAAACATGGCCCTCTTAACCTAACAACTATTTCCAATGCGAACAAAAATAGATAATATTAAAAAGTACTAACCTTAAAACAATGCACCTTCACACTAAAAATGCACGCCCACCTTCCAATGAAAATCCTGGCCAGTACCATGCCACATGATGGTCTCACTTATTGCACAACACTTTAGCAACCCTGTGTTCTGACGTCACGTTGTTAGGTTAGGCTAGCTAGGTTAGTACCCTTAGCCTAAATAATAATTTGTCATTGTATTTATGCTAATGTTACCTAACATGCCTAACCTTGTAGGCATTCCTCGTCTGATGTCAGAACACAAGTTTCTCACTTACTGTGCTAAATTGCACAACACTTTAGCAACCTTGTGTTGGTACCAGTTTCGTATGGGCACAACACCTCTCACTCTTTTATTTCATCATTTTTAACATTCACACTTACATGTTCTGCATTGCGAAAGTACAGCGCCTAGAATAATGTAGTGTGGAAAACGGCATGGTTCTGCACTCTTTCGCTGGTTCCACTCGAAAATGATCCTCTAGAGGCGCTGGTGTTGACCCCGGTGCTTGGTGTTTGACTGCTTATAATGGAAGTAAATGGAGTTTTCACTGCAACGTCTGATTCTTTTACATGAAGCATTTCTATGAATGTGATAATTGCTATGATATTTGGTACAGTGGTTGCGAAGATATTAACGAACATTCTAGACAGTCGACCACATCCTGTTATCGTCATACTTTCGTTAATAATACGGGAGAAAAAATACGTGTGGAATGTTCTTGGCAACTAAATTTTTGTGTATGAATTATTTTCATTATTATCATCATCATTTATTTGAAAGATATACACGCTGAAGCATTTGTATTTTTGATATTTACTGTCTCTTTTTTTCTGCTTTAAACTAATCGTGGCGATGATGATAATGATGATTGCATGAAACGACAAGGGGAACCCCACAAAACTTTCTTAGTGCCATCGACATGAGTGTAAGGCAACTTTCATACCAATGGGACAAGCGACACGGGATGTTCACACTGTCACACTAGTGACACACACTTCCAGACTGTAAAATAGCATTCATTGCACATGAGGGTCCAAACAGCAAACGACATGTTCATATGGCGTATTCGCGTGCTACTTGTTACTTCGGTCGGAAAGCTCCTTAAAGGAAGGGTGCTGAGACTGAAGCGACGGACTACAGGGGGAGTTCCCAACTACCGTGACAAGCGACATGGTGCCTTCAGTCTATTAGCAAGCGTTGCTTGCGAACAACAGATAGGCGACACGATAAGCCACACGTGTCACTTCTGCGTCGCTCAAACTGGGTCATTTCCTCAATAGCTTGCAACATGTTGCCGTGGTTTGTAGTTCGCGCATACGCGATGCAATGAGTGTCTTGCTTTAGTGCGATTGCGCACCAAAGCGACAAGCGGCACGCGACACTTATTGCTTGAGGATTTCACCATCCGAACGCTGGCCTGTGCTTCCCGTCATGCCGCTACGATGTGAAATGTTGCTCTTGATTGGCTCCTTTCCAAGCAACATGTGTCCGGTATGAAAGTTGCCTTGGACCGAATGACCCGTGTCGCTTTGGTGTGAAATCCTCGTATCGTTTGTCACGTGTCGCTTTGGTCTAAAATCTCCTTGAGGAAACTGTGCAGTCAGAGCTTTTGTCCCTACGGTTCGAAAGGGTGCATTGATTTCCGACTGCTCGCTTTCAAGCGACATTTTTGGTTTGTCGCCTCGGTATGAAATATCTCTCAGGGTACTATTTATATTCTAATAACACAGAAAAATAAACTCTCATACACAGTCCAAGACCTGACGTCCGGAATCACATTGCAATGTTTCTTCTTGTGTTACGCATGCTATTTATTTATTAATTTTATTTTACTTTTCTTTCCAAATTAATGCCATTTCGTGACTGCAAATCACTCCACAAATATAACTGTTTCCATCAATTCACTTACTGCCTTTCTAGAGAAACAAATCTACACAATATATTCCAAAAACTAACTAAGCCGCATTACTTTCATAACAAAATTAGCACCTGGGTCGATCGCACTGCCATCTACTTGTCATCGTCTCGGGGAACCAGTTTCTTGGGTCGTTTTCCACACTACGTTATTCAAGGTGCTGTAGCGGAAGATTCTTCAACATGGAATTATGCTTTTTTCATGAAAATAATTTCAATTTTTCACATTACGAGTAATTTTTGCTTGCGTAACAGTGTTTCCAACCTTCTTAACCGAAAAATGCCCCACAAACCATTCACGCATAGCCCCAAAAACCATTCACGTATAACCCAACAAACCATTCATGGTAGGGTTAGGCAAACAGTTAAAATTTGGGGTCGTCGTAATATCAGGAATGTATATTTAATTTTTTTGTCGTCTTGCAAAACAATGGTGTGGTTAGAAACACTGACAGGGGAACATCTGGTATACATAGAGGAAGGAAATGAAAGCAACGGTGATTGTGCATTGGAGAGATATTTCTCTTGAAAAAAACATGAATTCCCGGTGGAATTGATTCCAAGATGAAAGAAAATACCTGCACGAACGTTGAAAATGCTACAGAAACTCATATCCGTAAGTAGTTTCTTCTGTAAAAGTGAAGAAATACATTGTGCTGATATGAAACTGTTACCCTTGTGTTCTGACATTACGGGAGATAGCTTTTTAATTTTAGGCTAAATGCCTACATTGTTAAGTTAGGCAGTTTAGTTGTCCTAGCCTAAATAATAATTTGTCATTGTATTTATGCTAATGCTACCTAACCTAACAGGCCTAACCAAACCTCCTAGGCATTCCTCGTCTACCGAAACATCGTCGGCAGTAAATCTCGTGCTCCCTGACGTAACACCAGGATTGCCAACCTTCAATCTCCGATATTTCCAACACAGCTCCAAGTTACAAAACACAACGTAACAACATGTTCCTTCATATCACATGCAGATGGCAACAATGAAAATGACGTCATAAATAGTCACATCAAAAAATTCTCATTACTCCACTATAATACATCTCCTAAAGCTAAAAACAACACAAATTCTTCATATAGAACATAATCTTCTTAAATGACTCAAAAAATATCACCTGATTGCGGGGGTACGGAGGGTTGACGGTACCGAAATAATTTAATTGTGTACGCCGAAGAGATTGTTTTTGCATTTGCAGACTTACATGTACAGTTTTCAATATTTTTTTTTCATTCATAATGCAGAAAACTTCAAGAATGAACCACTTTTTAACATGATAATTTGACATTTCAGAATCCTAAAATTGAGTGAATCATTTCCTGAAATCTAGGTCATGATGGGTATTTTTGGTACAAATTGTCTAAGTGTATCTTGCATCATCACACATAAAATTGTAAAGCTCTATTTTAACAAAGTTTAAAACTACTGTATTATGTAGAAATCTCAACGTGTCAATCAATAAGTAATGGTCTTTATCAGGAGTGAATTCACACTGAAATTATCTTGTATGCTCTATTTTTCACTGTAAAAATACCACCTTCCATACTTTTTGATCCATGAAATTGAAAACAAAGTCTGGTACACTTTGAGTGTTTTATTTAAAATTATGTGTAAGTAAACACTTTAGGATATATGAAACTTTCACATGTGTTCTTGTTTAGGCTGGAGTGTCTCTTCACTTCGCCCGTGCTCGCTGTTGGAAGGAATTTTGAAGTAGATGTATTGTAAGCCCGTGTGTCACCTACTTCCGATGAGTGTGATACGCATCATCATCCTGTTATTGTGTAAGTAAGGTATTCTCCATTGAAGATTCATTGTACAGGCCTGGTGGTTTGTGACTGTTTATCGAGAGAAGATCAGTTTCTTATCTCGCTCCTTCTGCGTGTTCAGTGACTGTAGAAGCCCATGTGCTACAACCATTGTCGACATTTGGACTGCATCATTCATCAGGTGGAAATATGATATAAACACTACTGAACTGTGAGCCCCGTTCGTTCGTATTTCAATAAAGAAGAGGAGGTTGTGTTCGTTTGTTCAGTGCACCGCTCTCTCCTTACGGGTATCTCGGTGTGCACGTAGCAGCGTTCCATTGTGCTTGGTATGTGCGAGAAATTAATAAATGAGTGTATGGTACAGTACGAAAGTGTGGTCTGGTTAAGCTCTGTTTGGGTCTAAATTTTTTAGTGCATTTTAGTCCCTTTACATAAACTTAGTCTGCTTATTTTTTAAATCTGCTTTGTTATTTTTCATAGAACCCAAGTTTGTTCATTAATTATAGTATAACTGATTTATTTTTTACATAATACTTCATCTCAAACATGCCATCCCCAACAGAAACAGTTCGAATAAGCGACTTCACTAAAGGAAGAATCATTGGCTTATGGGAAGGTGGCAAAACGGTGGATGAAATTGCCATTTACCTAGAGCTTCCTGTTTCCGTTGTTGAGACAGTCGTAAGCGAATTCACTCTCCAAGAAGAAGGTGAGGCAGATTGATGCTTCAGAAACATTCCTTCTGGTGAGTGAATTCTGTGCACTTGGTGGCCCATTTCGCTTTGCTGTATAGCATGGCATATTTGCATCAAGATTCGTCTTGAAATGAGCATGATGTGGTCAGTGAGCTTGCTGTATGAGCACAAAAGTTCCTGAATGAACAGGTATGCAGCTTTCTGGTAAAACGTTACATTTTAAAAGAATTCCCCAGAATTGAAATACAAGGCAAATATATACCCATGACTGCAGTTATTCATATTTTCAGGTTACATTAATATAATTGAATAAAATCAGATTTAATCTAGGTATGTTACAATGATGCCAATGGCATCAGCCTGCACAGAGTGCCATTCATTTTCCATAACATGAACAAATTTGTCAGCTTGAGAAATTATTCAATGAGTACTGTGTTTTCATCTGAAATCGCATGTTCCACTAGTGGAGCTTTTACATATATTCAGTAAGATATCGATAAACTTACAGAGCCTAAGTGCTCAACAGTTTTAATGTGTGAAGCAAGACCTTAGACCATATTAAGTTGTAAGCTTTTATTAATATGTAATGACAATTTTTTCAAAATTTAGTAATTTTCTTTTCCTTTGTCTAAAATGGAAAGCACAGCAGACATTAGTAGTATCTTTTAAAGGAGAACTCTGTGACCACCATGTTGTTCTCCTCTTGTGCAATGAGTCAAGATGCATTTGATTTTAGATGATTAAATGCTTCATTTCATGTGTTGTTTTGAATGTAGCAAGGCAATCATTTTAATGACTAGATCATGTGGGACCGTGTTCAAGATGAGGTAAAAGTTTAGTCCATAACACTTCAACATAATTTTGGGCAGAGAAATCCTCCTTTTATCTCTTGTTCCATCTTGTCAATTATTAGAGCAATTTGCAGAAATAACTAAAAATATGTAATTTCTTGTGTATGAAGTTGAATTGATTTAATAGCGAAAATATATTTTTTAATGCAGACATGAAAAGGAAACCTTGAAAATATGACTGATGTGTCCTCTATGTTTTCAATAGAACAATTTTGAAATTTGCAAGTGTAAGCCGTTATCACATAACAAATTTGATGTAAAAACGTGTTTTCAATTACTGGTACAACCAGTGTTACACTCAAGGGAGAAATATTACATTTCAAAATATATCTTCACATTATCAGCTGTGTAACAACACTAGACCACTGATGTAGTCTCATTACATTTCACGCTCCTTGTACAAACTTTTCTTCCTTCAGAGTGCAAGTTCTTGTAGACAAAATGTTGTGACTATTCTTTCTGCCTTTTCACAAAGGAGGGGGAAAGAACCTCAATTAGGAGATGAGGGGGAAGGCGGAGTTCTGTTCAACAACATGAAGTTAGTAATACCTGAAATGGTAACAAAATTCAACTGAACATGTGTACTTGATATCCACCAATAACATTTACACAGCAATGAAATTGCAAATGAGAAGTTAACAAAGATTGGAATTTCCAGCACTTTGAAACAGGAATTTGTTGTCTCAGTGACAGATATTTTATCCACTAGTTGACATCACTGATGAATTTAGATCTTTATATATCATATGCCACCATGTAGGGCAGGAGTCCCACGTTTTCTTCCCCTTGAGGACATTTGAGCCTTATTTTCATATTATATTTTAAATTTTTAGGCACAGTTCTGATTTGACTTTGTATGCATTAAATGGACTTAAACTGTACATCACTTTTGTTTCTTGAAATAGACCCATAGAATCCATCGAAGTTGTAACAATGAGGCATGGAACAGTGGCCATGTTTTGTTTTCATTTTTCTGGAGATTGAACGAGAAATCACTCCAGTATTAGAATAACTAATGTTGTAGAGCAACCATCATTTGTCAAGAAAGTACAATCTCTCTGACATGTTCTATCGTCATGTATAAAAATGTTTTGTTCATGCCTTTTCTTTGATATGTATAGCATTTTTGTTTAATGCTAATATTAAAAATTCTTATATTGCTGACCAGGCCACCTTCAGTACTGTCCTAAATATCTCATACACGTGCGAGTCGCATATCGTCTCGGATCGGCTAACCAATCCGGAAAAATTTCGGAAATGAAATTAAATTAATCGTGTTTCGTCCATTGCGCTGAAGTGTTATCTATCGTGCTACGGGATCGTGCTTGATCAGCCTCACCCACGGGCTGACGAATCGCCAGGATGAATGCGGAAACCGCTGCCATATCCGTGTGTGCTATCCGTTCCGGTTCCGTAGCTGTGTTGCGTGGATAAAATTTCAATGGCCCGCAACTACAAGAATCATCCATGCAAATTAATGTTGTTGCCTATGCATTAAGGAATTGGAAGATGACAGGTGAGATATAATCTTTGTTGGAAATTCTAGAATGTACCTGGACCAATCAGGTATGAGGATGAGTTGTACCGTGAAGGTAAGTGCTTGATAAACTATTTCTTGTTTTACTGTTACACGATCCATTTTAATAACTGTTAATTCTTTGTCTCGAAATATATTTGACATCATATAGACTTCCTAAACTCTATTTTTGGCTGTTTTAAAAATTAATACTTATCGAATGTATTTTGACATGAAGAAATGCTCAATGCATTTGTGAATACAACATGATTTTATATATATATTTTTAAAGTTGTGTATAATGTGGCTGTTGTAGCAAATTACAAATTAGCCTCATCCTGTCATATCCTCTTTCTCTCATGCTGACCTCCGTGGCAAAGTGGTTAGCACAGCATACTGTGATGCCAGAGATCCCAAGATCAAATCGTACCTGTGCATGGATGTTCTTTGTGAGTGTCCCTTCATCATATCACTCATCATCGTCACAGTTAGCCAAAAGTGGTGCTACATAACAACATTCAAATCTCTTTCTCTCCAGTCAAGTGCAACTTTTAGCTAAAAGAACAGTATCACACAAACTATTTAAACACAAATAGATCAATAGTACTCCACTATAGTATTAATTACTAAATGCACAACCCTTTTAAACAATCAAAATTTCATCAAGTCAATAACTTATTTTTCTACTATATTACTAATGCTTTGTAGGAAGAGAGTCATTGAATATGGGACATTTATGGCTTATCAGCTATTATTATTTCTTATTTCAGGAAATCATTTTTTTGAAATTTTTGTTTCATAACTTCCTCAATATACCAACACAAATTAGCAGTGGTAGCATCGTCGCCTTGTAATCAAGGGATCCCAGGTTCGATACCCAGTGGAGGCACATAGTGGTTCGGATTCCACTTTAAACTGTAGGTCCAGTCCCGATTACTGTGAACAAAGTGGACTTAAAACATCAACCCAAACAACATAATCCTAATGTCAATTTTTGCATAATGTAGACATTTAACTATTCAAGTGTATTCTTGTACAACACTGATTTTCAATTAAAATTCTGGATAAGGAATCGTGAATTGTAATAAATTATATAAAATCTGATATCATTTAAACTCTGTTGTAAAAATTTATTGATCATATTATTTTTGTGTGGTCTTTAGTGTAAGCATTGAATTGTAATAAGAATTAATTACAATATAAAATAACAAGATAGCTGTTGGTAAACGGAATTGTGTTCTAAGTTACAGTGCAGACCTGTATGATATAAATAGGGTGACCAAAATTCTTTATTTGTCTGGTAGCATCTTGGTTCTAAGACACTAAAAGAATTTCTAGTGTCCTTTTTTTATCAACTTAAAATACAATTTTCCAATCTTATAGTTTCCAGTTTCTCTTTTGTGTCTATGGCGAATGCTAATGTATACTACAACTATCAACAAAATATCTATTTAGGTAGGAAGAAAGCAAAAGTTCTGAAACTAGGCCAATGCAGCATATGTATTCGTGATAAATTTCTTAATTACCAACTTTAACCTTTGTTCAAAAGTTCCTTTAGTCTAACTGCAATGATGTAGATGAGTAGTGAATAAGAATCAGATTTTTATGTAGCCAAAATATGTACAGTGCAAACGTGCAAAATCCATAGTTGAAATGTAAGTGAATAATGAAAGAAATTTCTTAGCTGCTTTGGATCTTTTAATAACACTTATGGCAGGGGATTGTTTGTTTTCAGTTCTTATTATTTGTTCACTTAGCGTTATTTCAATATTCCTGGTTATTTGATTATTTTTTTAACATAAATATAATTTGTGAATAACTGTACACTTAATAGTTTTTACACTTTTTTATGCTATGACACACTGTTAATTTTAGGATATAACCCAGTTTGCTCCCATAAATAATTGGTCACCGTATTTATATGACATAGAAATAAAATATACCTCTGTATCAGTGCTTGAGATAACAGTGTTTTCTTTGATTTCTACATTCTTTAAATTGGTTTTTACAGGAGTAATTTTACAGGATTAGGTTTTTATTGTGTTAATGATGTTGATTATCGTGTCAAAAATTATTCCCATTAGACTGATTTAACAGTAATAATTGGCTTCTTCACAAAAGTATGGAATTTTCAGGTACGTATTTGGAGGGGTCTTTGCAGAAATATACATTATCACATCCAGTGGTGTATTAATTTCAGACTACACTGTGGAATCAATCTAAAACTTTAGTTACTTAAATGTTATACAGGGAGGTTATTTCAGTCGTTTACCGCGAGAGCGTCGGCTGCTCGGTTGCCCCGTCATGCAACAGGTCCTGGCAAATTGTGTTACAGGAAGTCCGTAACAGAAATTGCTTGTTTTGTAATGTTTCCACTTTTCACAATTACAGTTATAATTACAATTGAAATAAGCACGTGCCTTGTCGCAAGGATGCTTGAAAAGGTGTCCTCCCAAATGCAAATAGTTCTGACATATAATTTTAGATTAGACATCACTACTTTATCCTCAGTTGACAGAAAAAGAAGACAGCATCCCGCCACATAAAGCAAACCGAAAGCGTAAAATGATATTTAAATGTAATAATAATGATGATCACTAACCTCCTGTGTTATAAGAGATGTTGAAAATTACCTCCTTCAACAGCAATACAACACGTTTCTTAGGTTCAAGAGATCCTGTCTCTCGTAATTGCCTGACCACTTTTCTGCAAGAGTTCGTTTTCACGTAATTATCGTACATAAAAACTCTTTGTTCAAGACGATATTTGTTTAGCGGCATAACTAATGAATGAATAACAATTAACACACAA
Organism: Lepisma saccharinum; assembly: GCF_977018435.1. Taxonomy (NCBI): domain Eukaryota; kingdom Metazoa; phylum Arthropoda; class Insecta; order Zygentoma; family Lepismatidae; genus Lepisma; species Lepisma saccharinum. Next base: position 110,125,429 of record NC_139232.1, read on the forward strand.
TAAAGCACTAGCACTGAATAGCACACGAACTCAATAACTGTATAAAAAACACGCATACTGATAAACGCAAACAGAAGTGAACATGAGCGTACACTCACTACTTCTGGTAGCCGACAGTGTTGCTAACCATTTTTCGACAATGTCCCTACAGACATTAGTCAAAATGTCCCTACAACTGACCAAATATCCCTATGCCAAGTAAAGCGACTAAAAGAAACAACACCTCATGAGCATGCAAAACAGAAGGTAAAATATACACATTTACTTACCAAATCTCTCTGCTCGGTGCTTCCACAATTGATGAAGGAGCGAATTTACAATACAGGACCCCTCCCCGATTTTTATAATATTTCGCATACTCACTAATTGAGGCCTCCTAATCATGAATTTGAAGTTAAAATTTGGTGGTCACCTGTAGAAATTGCAAAATAAGTGAAATTGAGTGGTCCGCGATCAGCACATTTGCTAATTATTTACTGGAAAATTTTGTGTTTCCAATACTTAAGAAACGAAATATACATTCCTGATATTACTACAACCCCAAATTTTAACTATGTTTACCTAACCTTACCGTGAATGGTTCGTGGGGCTCTCCGTCAATGGTTTTTCAACACCAATTTTTAAGTATGTTTGCCTTGCCTAACCTTTCCGAGAATGGTCAGTGGGGCTATCCCTGAATGGTTTTGCACTAATTGTGATTACGAACCGATAAAAAATCTTATTTTCGTAGCACTTTAATGGCAAACGTTCATCATCGAAGATGCCATTTTCGTATCCTGCAATTTTACAATCGATGCACTGTTGCCAGACTTACCTGTAATCAAATCAGTCCACATTCCACATATTCTTCTACATCATGATTGTCACTGTCAGGTGTAAGCACATTCTTTGGACAAAATAACGAAATCCATAAGTTTATTAATTAGCCCACGGCCATCCTCCTGCACACTCCACCTAACAATCTCTACAACATTAACAACTTTTTAACTGTTCTCTTCTGCCATTCTTACACGATCCATGCTCTCCAAGTATGAAATCAACAGTGTGGCAACGCTGTAGGCAGCATAACTAGTTGCGAACGTCAATTGTTCATATCAACAAATATGGTTACCATACTTGTATACGGAGAATCATTGTGGGAATTGAAAAGCTTATTTTAATACTTCTACATGTTAATGAACAATTTTTTCACCTCACCCCAACATGTTAACTTGACATAAATCATCACGACTAATTATTTCGTGAGTATAAGTCATAGCATAGAAATTACAGAAGGGTCCAGTATTGTAAATTCTTGGCTTAATGAATAACGTTGAGTCGTTTACGGTTGATTATGTTATTTGAAGTCATAAATGCTGCTGCTGTGAAGTGTGAAGAGATAATGTTGGTTGGTGATGCAGTATTTCCTGCAGTCTTGAACAATTCTGCTCCCATTTTATTTCTCTTTTTTGTTTTTGTATCACTTAACATTGAAAATATCACTTAACATTAAAAATATTCTTTCCGTTTCCACGTTAGAATGTGGCAATGTTAGCACTATTTTCGTGAGAGTGGAAATTCAAAAAAGAACTTGCCTTGAAAGTTCTTGGTAACCGATAACATGTTCCAAAATTCTGATGGAGATTTGTTAGTTCTTTTTTCTCATTCACGCTAAAGTATCCAGATAAACTAATCCATTCATTCCAAACCAAGCACGAGGAAAGTGCAACTGACTGGGGAGTAAGCTTTGCACAATAAAATGTTATTTTCCAAGATTGAAAAAAGTCCCTACGTTTTACCTCATTTGGCAAAATCTGTCTCTACGCGGGTGAAATATAGTGAAAAGTCCCTATGCGTAGGGACATGTCCCTACAGTTTGCATCACTGCAGACAGGTGTCGCATTCGTGCAGTATGAAGAGCCCTCTCGCAGTTTGCATCACTGCAGACAGGTGTCGCATTCGTGCAGTATGAAGACCAACTCCCCCGATAAGCTGCCGGTGCTATCACGACAACTGAGGATAAAGTAGCGATGTCTAATCTACGATTAGATGTCAGAAATATTTGTATTTGGGAGGACACGTTTTCCAGCATCCTTGCGACAAGGTACGTGTTTATTTCAATTGTAATTGTGAAAAGTGGAAACATTACAAAACAAGCAGTTTCTGTTACGGACTTCCTGTAACGCAATTTGCTGGGACCTGTTGCGTGACGGGACCGCCAAGCGGCCGACACTCTCGCGGTAAATGACTGAAATAACCTCCCGTTATATATATATGTACAGTGCTTTTTATGGTAGCATGTTGAGTGTACAGGTTTGCCGGCTTCATAAGCAAGTACATCAATTGATCAATTTACAATCTTGCCACCAGAGTTCACAAGGTCATGCGTGGGCATGGGTGTTCTTGTGAGTGCTCTGTTGTCAATTTCATCTGCCAAAGTGGCATTGAATAACAAAAATACAAGATTATACAGGTTTATTACAGAAGAAATAAGCATTTTCAAAAAAAAACAAAAAAAACAAAACATTATGCTACTTGATTTTGTAGTTAATGTTGTTAAGTTTGCATTAAACATTTTTTAGAGGTCTGTGTCCACCTTGTATCACACTGCAGATATCAATGTAAGAGTCCAGTTGTTTCCCAAACATATTGCAACATGTCCTCAACAACACTTGTAACAAATGTTTTGATGCATTACTGCACAACCTGTATATTTATAGGAAATGGAGGGAGGGAAAAGTCTTTGACATATTCCCACAAAAAGGGTTCACAGGGTGTTAGGTCTGGACTTCTGGCTAGCCAGACATGTTGTTTGTTGCATGTGTAATTCCAGCATACAAAAGGCCTTTCATTACACGAATACCAGCCATGTTACTAATGTGGTGGTGTAATGCAACAACTGATATTAAAGGTACAATCATACTGTGGAGGTACCAACTCTGTCCTTACTCTATGCTGCCACACACATTTACAGTTCCAATTTTAGAATTTGTTGAAGATGTGTATTTACTCCATTATAACCCTGTATAATAGAGTTACCATGCCTTCCTAGTTTTAGAGCATAATGTTGTGTGTTACTAATATAATTTATGTATATTTTCCACAGAATGAGAACTCTTCATTGTGTACAGAATATATCAGCCAGGATAAGCAGTGCAGATTAGCATTTCAAGGAAAGAATTAGGATATACTCGATGCTCTTTATTTTTGAAAATAGATTTTATACTACACACCGAAAGGATTTATGTTGTTATATTATTAGGTTCATGTTAATTATAACTGTTTTTTAGATACAGTGTAAGTCTGTGTATTATTATTATTATTGGAGGCTATTCATATAATTAATTGAAAACTGTAATAGTGGTACATTGTAAATATACATTATTATGAGGTATTCCAGTACTTGTGTGGGACTGAAGGCTATGTCACACTCATGGGAAAGCTCACGAAGACGGAATGGTACAAGCGCCTCATCACGCCTACGTATGGATGTGTATGGTGCTGCTAAAGCTGCAAGATCCAAAGGTAATTTTCTAGTGAGAAATGTACAGATGAAGAACTCAATATGCTGACCAAGGCATAAATTTATTTTATTATAAAACCTAAACTAAACGTAACGTTTCAACCTTCTAGCAAGGTCTTCTTCAGACTATGTACCAAGTACAAATACAAATCACATCACATTTGTACTTGGTACATAGTCTGAAGAAGACCTTGCTAGAAGGTTGAAACGTTACGTTTATTTTGTTTTATAATAATATAAATTTCTGCCTTGGTCAGCATATTGAGTTTTTCATATCATGGAAACAAGGCTTAATGGTGTTATAATTGTACAGATGAAATACCATGTGGTTATATTGTGCATTTATTGTTAACTGTTGCATGCTTTCTTCTGAATAAATGTACTTTATTCACTCAAATGTAATTGTTTACTTTGATTAGCAACAACTGTTATGGTTGATTTGCTTGTTAGTTTCTGTATTTATAAATCACTTAACAGGGCACACAATATATTCAAGTACATCATAAAGCTACCGTGCGTCCATTTCGATCTGCAGCCGAGAGATCGGGAGAAGCGTGGCGGGCGGCACTGATGGAGATGCCGACATTTGCGGCCTGAAATGCCCGCTTATTTTTATGGACATATGCAGACATTTATATAAATATTGCAAAACGAGCACTAACCTGTGTTATAAGAGTATGGTTTTAATTTTAGTAGCTTAGTGACTGTATGTGCCGATGATTTTGACACGCCCACCTCTTGTGAAACGCGGCGTAGAGGTTTGTTTGGAGAACGTTCTAACGCTGCACCAATATCATCGAGTTTTGCTTCGGTTAGAATCCGTCGTTTTTGCTTAGGTGTTTTAAAATTTAACGATACAGTTTCTCGTAATTTAAGGACAAGATGTCTAACCGTATCTCTGTGTGGAGTTGAAACGCATGGGAATTTCTGTACAAATTACCTACACACGTCTCGACACGAGTTTGTTTTCACGTAGGTACGTGTCATACATAAAAAAATCTTTGTTCTAACGTGAATCTTGCGGCTGGCATTCCAATTGTCTCACTGACACGTCACACATACACACTACAATAACACAAACAAGTAACTGCAAGTAACCAAGAATAACACTCTTGCGCACTGTACGAAATTAACACGCTCTTGGTTTACATTGCTCGCCACTATATTTACAACTCTGTCTTCATCTAGTCGCGAAGGAACAAAAAACTCGAGCTCGGATATTTCGGATTGCAAGGAAGCTCACGAAAACCATTCACTTTTATCGGTTTCGTCTGCAGTGTAATCCTGATACAGTGTTGCACATTCGAAACCTCCAAACGATTCCCATGGCCACAAAACTCTTTCAAGGATATAAACTTAAACAGGACGTTACTGCTCAAAACTATGATTAAAATGCTTTATTATCTGTGGCTCTTAACATCGTTTCTATAGCGTATTTATTTGTGTATATAAGAGCAGAACTTGGATGAATTACAGAAGAACTTTTCCGTGTTATAACACAGGTTAGTGATCGTTTTGCAATATTTATATAAATGTCTGCATATGTCTATAAAAATAAGCGGGCATTACAGGCCGCAAATGTCGGCATCTCCGTCAGTGCCGCCCGCCACGCTTCTCCCGATCTCTCGGCTGCAGATCGAAATGAACGCACGGTATTATGGCAATGCATTGTAGTCTGTCACCTGCCATGTTGTTAATAAATTGATATTTTTGGCCAAATTCATATACATGTGTATCTAAATATCTTTTTATCTTTTATTTTTAAGATTTGTTCATTCAAAATGGATGTGTAGTGGTAAAATGCTAAAAGGCATTGTCTACACGGGCTCACAATTTTGTGCTTTTATTATTATTGATGTATATGATATAACAAAGGTTCTCATTTTTAGGCTATCATTTGTTCCAAGTTTACTCTGCCAGGTGTTCATTGTGTGTTTTTTTTTCCCAGCCGACAATCAACGAAAGAAGGAAATAGACAAAGTCATGAAGAAAGCACGAAGAGAAGGTGCAACTCAAAGCAGTTATTGGACAAAGAAATTACTTGAAGCCGAAGAAAAGGACCCCAATCGGTGAGTGTGGTTAAATACAATTGTAAATTTTATTTCAGGGAGATGGTTTCCCCCCCCCCCACCTGTGTGGAGATATAAGAGGAATGCCACACTCCATGTTTAATTGCCATATTTGTGTGTGTAATGTGCACCCTGGTTTTTTATGGGGAAAAAACTACAAACAATTATATATCGTACATAATGTGCAGTACAATTCAGGTTCAACGAATGGCTTTCTTAGTTGTAGGACATAAAGCTGTTGCTATGCTGATCAAGAATGAATGACATCATACCTATTCAGTGAGTCACCTGTTGCTATGTGGACTAAGTGGAGAATATTGTCGGGGTGGTAGCTTCATTGCCTTGTAAGCTAGGGGTCCCAGTTCGATACCCGGTGGAGGCACATAGTGGTTCAGAACTCACTTTAAATTGTAGGTCCAGTCCCGATTAGCCTTACTGTGTGGACTTTAAAACACCAAATCGATCAATCAATCAAGGATAAAATTGTCTTGTATACAATGTGTCACCAACCAATGTCACTTCCCTCTCTCTCCGTTCACTGTGTTTAGTATCTCAAAGCTTTCACTTCTGTGATCACCTGTAGTAGAAGAAAGCAAGATCAAAATTGCGTTATGAATTTGCAGTGCTCGGGAATTTTTCACCGGACTGATACACATCCTGTGTGATGGGAAGTGCATGCTCGACTTTTGCCAGAACAGCACGGCATTGCTTTTTTTGGTGTCACATAGTGCCGAAATATTCCATGCATACACAGTTTTTGGTGGCAAAAATTATGAAAAAAAAAGTTCACATTATAGCCTACATGAGTAAATACCATACTTACCATTTACTATTAGTTGTGAGGAGTGAACGGAGAGAGAACTAAATATATGCTTACAGGCCGAAACCAAGTGTTAGGTAATAATCAAAATGTAATTATTGATAACAACTCGTTTGAACCAGTTTCCAAATTCAAATACTTAGAGGAGTAATATTAACAAATGAAAATGATATTAAAGAGGAAATAAAAAGTAGGCTTAATTCAGGAAATGCATGTTACCTCTCTCTTCATAAACTTTTGTCTTCTCGTTTAATATCTAAGAAACTAAAAGCTAAAATATACAAAACAGTAATTTTGGCTGTAGTATTATATTTGTGTGAAACTTGGTCCCTTACATTGAAAGAGGAACATAAATTGAGAGTATTTGAAAATAAGATCCTTAGGAAAATATTTGGACCTAAAAGGGATGAGGAGACTGGTGAGTGGAGAAGGTTACATAATGTAGAACTACATAATTTGTATTCTTGTCCAGATATTATCAGAATAATTAAATCAAGAAGACTTAGGTGGGCAGGCCATGTGGCATGAATGGGAGAGGAAAGAGGAGTTTACAGGATTCTTGTTGGGAAATTTGATGGTAAGAGACCTGTAGGAAGGCCAAGACGAAGATGGAGGGACAACGTTGAGATGGATTTAAAGGAAATCGGTAGGGATGGAAAAGAGTATATAGATCTTGCTCAAGATAGGGAAAGATGGAAGGCCTGTGTTGCTGCAGCCATGAACCTTCGGGTTTAAGAAGACTAGAGAGTTAGTTAGTTTTTTAGTTAGAGGAGTGAACGCGACGGTGATCTCATTTGCTAATATGTTTATTAATGATTTTTTTAGATTTTTCTAGCTTAATTTCAGATCAGGGGGTGAGGGGGATAGACAAATGATGACAGGTTATTAGTTTTAGAGATTTCAAATTGTTGATCACTTAATTTTAGACATTGAGGGGGGAGCTGATTGCTAGCTTCTTCTTCACTAATTGATAATTTGTTGCTAGATGCAAGTTTTGGGGGTCAGCAGTTACCCTCTCCCTTAATCATCCCATGATTTAGTCCAAAGAGAAGTGGATAAAGTATGGATGATGACAGGAGAGAGTCCCTCATTTCACCATTAATCAGTATAGTTAATTTATTCTTTAAGTTAAGTATCATATAAGAATGATAACAGATCTTTTCATTTTGCTAATTTCCTGTACGTGGTTCTTATGTTCACGTAATATTACACATGAGAGATGCATTTTTAGGCTTTAAACTTTTCTTATCTTTTTTAAGTCATAGAAGTACAGATGCATTTTAATTTGAATGTTTCCTTTCTTTCTGTTTTCCTCAGCTATTCTCAATCATTTCTCCGAAGGTGAGTTGCTAGACACAAAACATGTTAAATGAAGATAAATCATGTATGTACTATTTAAATATTGCAAAGAATTTATGATAATTTAACAATTTAGCATATAATTAACCATCACTGACATATTTCTTACACTACATGTTGGAAGGATCCTGTTTTTGTTGTACAAGAATTGGAAACAACCACTCATTTGTTGTACATGAAGCCTTCTGATTTGTTAGTAATTCCCACCCCCACCCTTTTCACTGATGGTACAATACTTGTGAAATATAATTTACTGTAGTGTTTAGGAGACCCACAACAAGAAGTAAGAACATGTTCTGTTATAATCTTATGCAAAAATGCACCTGAAATTATGCTTGTTGCTACAACGGAATTATTGATCTTTCAAAAACTGTTGCTCTGTTGTGTGGGATTAGGTAATCCCATCCTTGATTTTAAATATGTTAAAATTGACAATTTAAAAATGCATGTGAAATGCTTTGGAATGTTGAGGAAATACAGATATTGAAGCCACCAAAGATATAATACAATGGAATCTCAGTATTATGTTTCCAATTATATATTTTGCATAATGCAGTTCTTGACCCAAGAGCAGCCAATTCTTATAATTTTCCCCAGGTTTAACTGTTTCCTGCATTTGAAGTTTTACATCCCCAATGCCCCTGAAAACATATAATTGGAGTTTCTCTGTATTTATTTATTTTTGATCCCTGCATAATGAAAAGTACATAGCACTAGTTACATTAGTGTTTACATAATTTTTCATACAAGTCCAAGCTCAACTAGCAGTGTGTGTGATAGATATATATGTGTAATTTTATATTTAAAGTTGTTGTTATTGTTGTTTTGATAATGACAAACTGTTCAGGAGACGTAGAATATAATAATTTTTCAAGATTATACATCTAAACAAGCTAGGCAGTGCAAATTCTACTACTATTGTTATTAATATCATTGTCTCCATATGTAGAATAAGTTAAAACAACATCAGGGAATTTCTTTCGACAAAATGAGTGTGAATCCTGTCTTTGTTTGGTGATCTTTTTTATATACTTTTTTGAATAGCCCTGTATTTGAGTAAGGTACAATAACAATTTTTTATCTCATTCTCAGATGGCGCCACAGTGGATTCAAGGAACTATATCGATATGAATTTGGTGGGTCATCTGGCTCAGCAAGCAGCGGCTCTAGAAGTAGGTCCCGGAATAGAACAAGGAAAAGAACGCATTCTCCTGCTCCCCCAAGGGCTAGATCTTGGTCACGTTCCAGGGGAAGAAGCTATTCCCGGGATAAAATGCTTCCCCGTCCACGGGACCGACCACGTACTCCTCCCTCACCTCGTTCAAAAGACGATCAGTACCGGAGGGGCAAAGATGATATTGGAAGGAGACCCCGAAGTCCCCAGTCTGAAAGAAGAGACGAGAGAGTTCGAAGGAGCATTTCTCGAACGAGAACAAATTCTGCTGATAAGAGAAAGCCAGCGGGAAAAGCAGATCCTCCCGCATCCAAGTCTGACAACTTCCGACGATCGAAACGCTCTCGTAGTTTAGGCTCGCGCAGTCGTTCGTTGTCAGGTCGGAGGTCCTTGAGTGAATCAAGGTCCGTCAGTAGTTGTTCAGATGAATCCTGCAGTGTTTGTTCACCCAAGTACAAGAGGAATCCGCAGGTTTCTCCAGCCAACAAACAAGGCAGAGGTACACGCTCCAGGTCATTCTCTGTTCCAAGAAATCAGCCAGGCAGCACTCTGAAGAATTCAAGGATCCGTTCACCTCCAGCTGCCTTAAGTGAACCAAAGAAAGTACTGGACAGGGGAAGAGAAAATGTTTCCATAGGACTTGGCAAAAAGATTGTGGAAAGAACCAAAACTAATTCAATAATAGACTCACGGCCCCCAAGAAAGGAACTCGTGTCTCCGAAAATTAAAAAGAAGGATGAAAGGTACGGAAAAAGTATTGAGAAGCCGAAACCGTCGCCCATGTTGCCAAGCAAGAGAAAATCTGAGAAGAAGAGTAAGGATTCTAGAAGTGATAAACCACCTGTTTTACCTATGATGCAAAAAATTCGAGGATTTCCGGAACCAGAACGACGAAGCAGTGGTAGGAGAAAGTCGAAACGGTCTGGCAGAGAAGGTCGAAGAAGGAGATCCGATCAGAACGGACCTATCGATTCAAAACGAGCAAGGAAACGAAGCCGGTCGAGTTCAGATTCGGACTCCGACAGTTCCTCCCCATCATCGGACGATGGACAGCCAAAAATGACTCTCTCCGAACGCTTCGGTAAAATGGCCCAGTGGAGTGTCGATCGAAGGGAATTTGACAGCGTGAAGATGCGTGTTATCAAAGATGCAAATAATTCTAATGTGAAGGTGGTAATAGAGGATGAAATGGAAAGACCTTTGTCTGCGTCAACCTCAGGTGCATTGGCATTGCCACGCAGCCGAGTCAACGAGAGGAGTCCGGATAGGTACACTCCGGAATATGAGCGCAGGAGATACTTCTTTGAAAGAGCAACAAGGGAAGCACCAGTCGAAGTTCCACTAGATTGGGACGATGTGAGAGTGCGGTACAATTATTATAGGGAGCGTGTGTATTTATGGGACAGGGACATTACCTTGGAAGAGTATATAAAGTGGGAGGAATGGTGGTATAAGTACCAAGAATGGTTAGAGATGGAGAGGTATTATAATCAAATGGCTTGCGACAGAGAATGGGCACAACAAGCATATCGATCAGGTAGCTTTGAAAGAGAAACCATTACTGAAGTTAGAACACAGAGACGGTCCAGTAGAAAGGTGAGAAGGGTAAAGAATTAATCCTGGTGCAATGCAAATGCTCTACAACTGGAAGAATAGATCTGAACTAATCCTGCAATTCATAGACATATTTATTATCTTGTTTGCGAACGGAATGATGGCAGTGTGTTCTTAACAATTACCAGAAGTATAATGTTACATCAGATGTGATGAGTGGGAACATTTTCACTATGCATAAGTGTATGGCTGTATCAGGAAACTGATGCAATTTGGTTTGAATTTTATAGATGTGTCGGATGGCATTTTTTTTGTGTGTGTGAAAACTTGTGAAGGAATTTGAAAGACAAAGTTGTTGAACCCAAAAGCAACTTCTGTGAAAAAAAAGACTACATAAAAAATAATGTAGTTATTCTCGAAGTACATGCTAGAGGAATAGGTTTTTACCTAAATATAATTTAAATATAAAATGGATGTGGAAAGATATATCATGAACACAATCAATGTACATCTTGGTGCCATTATAGAATGTATGTACTACATGTATTCTATAGATTTACTTACTTGCTATTGAGCTCATACCATGATATTTGAACAACAGATCTCTTAAGATATTCTCAAAAACAGTCATAACATTTAAGACTAATGTTAAGCAAGTTTTTTTTAACGTAGATTAACTTGCAAAAAAGTCCTTAAATTGTGCTGTTCACATGAAAATCTCAGGTTCATAAAATGTTCCGTAAAAAAAAATAATTGCATCAATGTTGCTAGATAAAATGTGGAACAAATCTCTGGGTCAGAGAAGGATTGTGGTTTAGCAACATGTAATATATAAATCTTTCGGTGGTGACATTTATTTGGATTAAAGAATATTTTGCAGAGGTATGTGAGATTACACATGAAAGGATCAAAATATTGTATATGAAGTTGATAGTGATTTTTTGTCAGTTCTAAATAGTTTTATGTCTGCAAATGTATTCATAAATGTTAAGTGTGTTCAAAAAACCATTGTAATTAAAGACAGATATAAAAAGATGATATAACATAACAATCAAGCCTATCTAGGCTAAATATCATGTATTTCTTTGCATACATAACTATCAAAGAATGAGTCTTTGACATGTCAAGCAACTTGCACGTAAGAACTGAATTAGGCAGGTATATATATATTTTTTAATTTGTGGTATGTCGGGTCTGCAAAAACTTGAAAATCAGATATGAAGTGTGTCAAATGCCAGTGTCTGATGTTTGCTTCAAGTTAAAGTACAAAATAAGTGGTTGGTTTGGTTATGACATACTTAATATTTGGCATCCATTGTTTTCTCGATGTACAGTAAAAGGACAGTTTTATCGATGTGTGATGAGGTGAATAATTTTAAATCAGCGGCGTAGATAAGGAATGGAAAAAAACGGCAATGATTTTATGCAGACCAGATCCTAAATAAATGAAAAGGCACCCAGGAAAATGTGTTTGAGTCACTTTGATGTGCATGGTGGCAAGAATTGGTCACACTGGAGTTAATTGTAGTTAAGAGGTATCAATTTCTGCCATTGTTGTATTCTTATGTTTGCATATAAAATTGTACATGGCCACCGAACAATTTTATTTAATATATATTTAACAATAAACACAATAGTGATGCAGTTCACTTACGGTGGATGACTGGCCAAAAATTATTACTAAATGTTGCACTATCATCTTACCTGACGAGAATGAACTTTTAAATACTATCAGCAGAGTACTCTCAATACAAAAAGTGGATGATGATAATTAAGTATTAAATAAGTAAATGCAATATCAATTGCAGTGCAAAATGTATTTGGTTTAAATATTTGTGATGGTGTGTCGATAGCAAAGTAAAAATTATTGTGTTAGGCACATGTTTTGTATTTTTATGTGTTTGACATTGTGGCTCTGTACTATATGAATTAACATAGACAAATACTGTTTATATAAATGTACATTGATTAACTGTACATTCTAAAACATGTGTAAGACGTTGTTTCTTCAAATGCAGTTGTTAACTGCATTGTGTAATTGGGGCAGCTTTTTCATGTAATTGCAATCAAGGTACACTGCAATAAATGTATTATTATATTATTAACTTTTAAGTTGTATGTGTGAGTAAAAGCAACATTACATGGGAAGCAACTAGTTATTTTTAATTTTAAAGTTATTATTTAATACACATAAATATTGTCTGTTCACTCACTCAAATAAGAAGCAAAATTTATTATTGACAATTTAATATTCTTTTGTTAAATGGGAAAAAAGACCTTTTGTTGGCTTACCAGTAGGAGTTTGGTGAAGATTTAGTTAAATCCTTTTCCACTTTTTCCAATACAATATTATAGTGTAAAAACAAGATGTATAACAGCAGAAGTTGTTTATTTTATGTTTCATAGTTCCATATTTTAGTAATACTGGTTATTAGGAATTCATTGTTAAGTATAAAGCTGTTAAATATTAATTGTGAAAGTATATCAGTTGTATATTAAATGTGATGGGCCCATAAAGTGCCTAAATATGTAGGTTGGTTCCCCCAATAGGTATGCTGTTCCTGAATAAAAACTGAAATGATATATAATAGTGTATCAATATTTTATTACTATGTCCAAATAACCACTATTCAATAATCACCAGATATTTAAAAATGGTTAAGGTACATGAAGTTTTGTGTTTCCGCACTGCACAGCTGGATAGTTTTTTCCCCATTAATTTCAAAGGCTCACACATCTGACTACCATGCTAAAGGTCCCGGGTTCGATCCCCGGCCGGTTCAAATCCGGGAACTTTTCTAACGTTGGAAGCGGCCCCGGCACCCACCCAGCGTCGAATAACATGGGTACCTGGGGGGAAACCCTGGTGGGTAAAGGCGATCAGGGGCGTGATGCTGATCACATCACCCCCACTCACGACCGGATCAAGAAAGTGTGGGGCGTTACCCCCACACCCCCTATACGCCTTCATGGCGTGGTGCTGAGCACAGGGGAGCACTTTACCTTTTACACCTTCATTCACTAAGTATACGGCATATTCCCTTGGTGAATGAAAGCAGTGAGCTGTTGATAATAATCTGGAAAATAAAAAATATCCAATTGTGCAATGCGGGAACTTTTACCACATCCATCATAAATTTAAAATGGTTCTTTAGAGTATAGTGTGGCATGTGTTCCTTATGCTCTGGTTTCAAAAAATCCTTTTTCACATTCCAAGTAATTATTTTCCTTCATGCTAAACAGTGGCGAATTCTGAAAATTTGATCCAGTTTACTGCAACAATTCTTATTTATTGTATATTTTTATTATATACTAGCTGATTACCTGGCGTTGCCCGGGTATTAATTTATTCCAGTCTTGTATTAGACAGGAAAATAATGAATTCTAACTATAGTGTAAAATGTAACTAATTTTAAATGTGATCGTGAATGTCACCAATTGTCTTAGAAACAAAGAAAACTATGGATTAGACACTAATCTAGGTCATTCGTGGCATTTTGTTTTTCACCCCCTATGCCGATAGGTAATGAACTTGGAGTTGAACCGCATTGGAAGTGTCACGAAAACTATGGATTCCATTCGCAACACAGCTTAAATGTTAGACAACCCGAGAAGCTCTATTGTTGTGTGGATTGCATAGAGTCACGGATGTCTGTGTGGAATTTAATATCTGTGGTTCTCGATTATTTTTACATGTCATCCCTTCCCACCCCTAGGAGTGCCAGGGATGTGTTATCCCGACAGTATTTCTTTCCAGGTTGCAAGTGATACGCGTACCAAGTTTGGTTGAAATCGCTCCAGGCGTTCGAGAGTTTTTGCTGAACAAACACACACATACATCTATGTCAAGAAGATGTAATGAACTGGAATGGGGGACTGAAGTTAAACAAAGAATGGAAGAAGGTGTTAGAAAGAGTGGAAAGGACAAGAGAGAAAGAGGAGAGGAGAAGGGAGAAAAATGAAGGAAAAAGAGCGTGAGATAAAATTTCCAACCACATTCTATATGAAAGTAATTATGTTTAGCCTTTTACTTGAAAGTTCAGTTGGCAAGTGAAAGCCACCTGCTAGAAAGTTCCTAACAACTTTCTAATAGTCTGGAGGGAGTAATGTTTGTGTGTATATATAATGCCCTTTTTGTGTATCTTGTTACTTTTGTACTTGATACAGAGTCTGATGAAGACCTTGCTAGAAGGTTGAAACGTTACGTTTAGTTTATGTTTTTAATAAAATAAATTACTGCCTTGGTCAGCATATTTAGTTTTTCACAATCATGGAAACAAGGCTTAATGGTGTTATAATCCATTTCTATATATAGAGAGATTAACTAGATATAATAGAAATGAAACACCCATGCAGGTATGCAAGTAAAACAAAAACAGATGTCAGACAACTTCAAGTTTTCCAGCAATTTCTGTGTAAAGGGTGATTTGAAAAGGAGACCATATTTTTTTTTGTTTTTGTGTGGTTGGCAGCATTGTTTGTGCGATTGTTATCAGTTATCATTGAGGTTTTGTGTTGAGAAGCATTTCAGTTGTTCTACCGTTTGTGTGTGTTGTTAACACCATGGAAATGTACAGTAAGAAACAGCGGGTTTTGATTGTCAAAACGCACTACAAGAATGGTGCAAGTTTCGCGGTGACTGTTCAGAAATTCCGTACAATACTTTGTCATCTTCATGCACCGAACGAATCAACTGTTTGTAGGTTGATCAAGAAATTTGAAGAAACTGGATCAAAACGAGACATCAAAAGCCCTGGATGCCCTCGAAGTCGCCGGAGTGAAGCAAGCGTTGCTGTTGTGCGTGATTCTGTTGCTGTGAGTCCTGCAAAATCGTATTGCCACCATGCTCGAGAATTGCATATGGCGCCAACAACAATGCAAAGAATCTTGACGAAAGATCTGGACTTGAACGCATACAAAGTGCAGTTAACGCAGGAACTGAAACCAGCAGATCATGAAAAACTACTGCAATTTGTTGACTTTATCCTTGAAAGGGAACGAGAGAACGAGGGTTTCGCAAAGCACATCATTTCCAATATTGTTTTCCATGTTTAAACCTTAATTTCTCCTGAAAAGAATGGTGTGTGTTTTGTGCTCTTTTTTTTTTTTTTTTTTTTTTTTTTTTCAAAAATAAATTTCATTTATAGCAGCTTCAAATCCGGCGATCACCCAATATATGAAACAAGTTTGTTTACTGGTGGCAAACCAGATAACATAGGAAAATATGCCTGTTGCTAAAGTTACCTTCAAAATGGTAATTCATTTTGAAAATTTGCTCTGGTATCACCAGAGGCAGATATATTTATGGAAATTAATTTTGTATATTGTTTCTTAATATTGCTACCAGTGGAGATTGTTTTATTCTCCTGGTTTAGATTGATGGAAATTGCTGAAAATGGAATTTTCTTATAATTGATGTACTCGCAGGAATGCGCAATAGTTCTTATTACATATTCAATACCTCTGGTAATGTGTGTGGTGTTCAAGAAAAAGAATGATTCCCTGCACTGCTTAAAATATATTATGGTGACACCCTGAGAACTATTACCATAAATTAACCGCTTTTTTATTTGTACCGAATTTGCGATTGTGGTGATAAATATCTGCCACTAGGTATCGTCAATGAAATATTGTTACACTGTACAGTAAGGATTCACATATTAAAAATTGAGTGCTGGAACAAACACTAGATGTGATACAATGATGTTCTCATAGGTTAATATTAGTGTGTATGTAGAACTTCCCATATTTTCAACAGTATACCAAAGTATTCATACATTACCACAAATTTTTGAATCTGGGATGAGATGGGTTAGGCTGTTGCAATAAAA
Source organism: Lepisma saccharinum (assembly GCF_977018435.1). Lineage (NCBI taxonomy): Eukaryota > Metazoa > Arthropoda > Insecta > Zygentoma > Lepismatidae > Lepisma > Lepisma saccharinum. The sequence goes on from NC_139232.1 coordinate 110,141,738, forward strand.
TTCTCAAAAGAAATAATGTTTAGGGCTGAGCCGATAGATCCCAATGTATCGGTATTGTAAAGTTTCCATTGGATTTTATTCACCTATACTGGGGGTTACTTTTTCAGAATTTGGGCATTTTATGGGACTTGCAGAAATGATGCACAACATTCATAAACTATTATGCAAAATTTGAAGATTTCATTTCTTTTGCACAAGTATTGTGTAAATAAAAATGGGATATTGTGATTAACTGTAATTCTATAGTATTCCAAAGGAGAACTGGTAAATTGATGCATGTAGTAATATTAATATTTTGGACAACTTTTAATTGTTATGTTTCAAACATCACTATTGGTATCTGTGAGAATCTGGATTAATATTTGCATTGCTATCAATATCGGTTCAGCCCCAATAATAATAGTATCCTATCTTCTATTTGGTACAATAGATGAGTAAATAATGAAAAGTTGTAACCAAATGTAAATGTGCTTATGCATTTCTACAGATCCATGCTTCCCTCTTTGGCAGAGTGGTTATAACAGCACACTACGATGCCAGGGGTCCCGTGTTTGAATCCCAGCGTGGGCATGTGTGTTCTTTTACCGGATGGGCTAAACGATTTGTTGTTCAGTTGGTATCTGATGATATCTCAGCAAGCAAGAAACATAAATTTCACACTTCTAATGCACAACTTGCCAATATTTCCCCATAATTCGTATTTCAGTTGGTACCCGATGTTGGCCTCAAAAATAGAATGTATTTCATCATGGGCTTAACTTGGGACCTTCCATTGGGGGAACTTTGGGGGAGGGGGCAGAATCAGTTATTTATTTCGTTTTGAAGTGCTTCCCCGATGGTGCAGTGTCGTTGCCTTGTAATCAAGGGGTCCCAGATTCAATACCCGTTGGAGGAACATAGTGGTTTGGACCCCACTTTAAACTGTAGGTCCAGTCCCAATTAGGCTTACTGTACATAAAGTGGACTTAAAACACGAACTCAATTATTTTGTTTTGCCAACTTTCCCTGGGGTAAATGATTGAGTTGTTCAACTGGTACCCAGCAACTAACAAGGAACAACACGTAAGCTTGCCGTTTTGTTAAATTACAACCCGATGTTGGCACAGGTAAAAAGGTAGAAGTACCCGTGCATATAGCAGCATGCCATGAAGGCATTTAGGGATGGGATGTGAGTGTAGTGCCCCTCCCATTCTCAATCTAGGCCATTTTGGAGGTGGTGATCAGCACCATGCTCCAGCAGCCTTTTACCTCTCCTCCAGGTACTCGTGGAATTGAGGCCAGGCATGGACGTCCGCCGATTTTTTTCCAGAGGGGTCAAGGGAGGCATATGTTCCCCCATAATAGTGATGCCCCTCAAAATACACTATTTCAGTCTGAAATTATCATGTTTCTTCAACGAATTTATAATAACTTAAATTACTGTGACAAATGAAATTATGTGAAATATATAATTTTTGATGGACATTCATTTTCCAGAGGAACGTCCATGAGTCTGGGTGAGCCCTGTTACCGCTTTATGTGGGGACAAATTCCTAACATATCAACCAACCCGGGTTTCGCGCGTGGCAGTCAGGCGCTCTACCGACTACGCCACCGCCCAACAAGGCAGAAAAAATAATTTTCACAAACGGATATGTAAATTATATACATGACATCCCACTAGAGAAAAAAACGTATGTACAAAGGGGAAAATAATCCTCCTATTACAAGCTTATTGTAAGTTTTTTTTTAAAAAAATAAAACAGTTATTTTGTTTTTCGGGTGAGTGACTGTCTTACCCCCTAAATCCGTTAGCGCGTGTCGTGCAGAAGATTCCTGTTGCACGAAAAACCGGAGCATTCCTGTTATCCCAATGATGTAATTGAGGCAGTGAAAAAATAAAAGTCTTGTTTAAAAGTCAAAATGCTACTTGTTACGTGAATTACGTAATTTTTGTTTACGTTTCTTTGCATACGAAAGACGTGTCAAATGAAGCAGGTAGGAAGTGGGCAGTTGGCAACATTGCCGATTACATAAAATGGCAGATCGGAGCAATGTCAGTACCAAGAAATTGGTTAAATCGAAGTCTGGACTGCGAATTGTAGCAACAAATGAAATTTATAAAAGCCCTTTTGAACTATGCGAGCCTCCTTGGACACCTGACAGTGAGGTAAGTAACTGAAATTACAGTGAAAACTGACATTTTATTTTCCAAGAATCGTAATGTTTAGATCTGAGTAACCTACATTGGTTGCCCATGGAAGGAGCGCGTAAACATTTCGGAATACTCTACTAATACTCGACTGAATTCTATGCTATTAATAGGCTTGAGATTGAGATTTTTATTGTCAGATATTAGGTAGCTAGCTTATTTGTGACACAAGGTAAACTAAAAGTTCCACTACGCAAGGTCATTGAATATCGGGAAGAGGTACACTCCTGTAGTTAATAACCCATTCCATTAAACCTTTTTTTTCTCTCTCTCAAATGTCTATAATGACTCAAATAAATATTCGGACTGATCAGACCCTCCTAACATAACTACGAAAGCATGTATTGAACAAAATCTTGAAACATTTTGATAGTAAATGAATATCTGTTAGCAAGGACAGAGTTGTACAGGAGTATATGGAGGTGAAAAAAACAGTGTCAAGGAAACACATTAAGTAATTGCTAAAACTCTGCGGCATGTGTCAACAGACGTAAATCGAAATCTAATCATGAAAAAATTACGTACATAGCATGAAGAAATCGGAATAAAACAAAAGGAACTTGGGCCTACACATGTTTAACTTCATTCAACAGTCTTTGTAAATACTTCTCATCAAAATTTCGGAACCAGTTTCATAGATCGGAGACACATTAAAATCAGATGTTTTGTGTTTCGCATGGTTTGTACTTACCAATTGTGTATTGTGGAACATACTTCAAGGTGCCATTATGCTTTTCACACGAAAACAAACTCAATGTTTCACATTCTGAGTTATTTTTTTTTATTCCTTTCTTCGCTTCTGGAACACACGATATGGCGGGCACATCTTGACTCCAGTTGTGGGTATGCAGTGTTTCAACCTTCTTCACTGAAAAATACGGTATAATTTAACAATACAGGGAATTTCTCCAATTTGTTTGAATTTTCGGTTACTTACTAATTTGGGTCTCCTAATCACGAATCTGCACTTAAAATTTGGCACTCACGTAAAAATTTGGCGCTTATTTGGGGCAGGTGAATCCGGCCACTTTCTAACATGCCCTTAACAGGGAGTCTATAGATATAGGCGGGAAGCCGGAGCGGAGCGGAGCGGAGGCGGGGCCGCGATAGCGGTTGGGGGCGGTAGGTCGATTACCCCAGGGGCGGAGCCCGGAACCGGCGGGAAATTCGGAAATCGAGGGTGTGGAAATAAGAACTTAATTTCGATTATTTTGCTATTTCCACGTGTGAGCGCCAAATTTTGACTGCAGATTCGTGATTAGGGGGCCAAAATTAGTGAGTATGCCGAATTTCAAACAAAATGGAGAAATTCCCTGTATTGTAAAATCGCTCCAAAAATACAATTGGTACTAATTTACTATTCCCAGAACAGATTTCTTCGGTAAATGTCTGTTATATCGGAGACACATTTCTTTATTTTTACAGAAGAAACTACTTACGGAAATGAGTTTCTGTAGCATTTTGAAAGTTCGTGGAGGTATTTTCTCACCGTAGAATGCTGCACAACAAGAAAAAAGCACTTTTGATATAATAAACTTGTATTTTGAGCAAAGCGACAACATTATGCCGTTATTTCCATTATGTTCGTACAAATGGCGCGAGTGTCGAAAGTCACGCAGTCTCACCATTGTTTCCAAACGTGCCTTTTTTTTAGAATTTTTTTTAATTATGCTTACCTAACCTTGCTGGAAATGGTCCGTGGGGCTATCCGTCAATGGTTCATGGGGCTATCGTGAATGGTTTTTGAGGCTATCGTGGATGCTTTTTGGGGTTATCAGTCAATGGTTTTTGGGGCTATCCGTCAATGATTCGTGGGGCTATCGTGAATGGTTTTTGGGGCTATCCGTCAGTGGTTTGTGATGACATAATGAACACGAAAGTAGGTATTTTTCGGTTAAGAAGGTGGAAACACTGCATACCCCACTCCAAATCGACAAAACACAAGCACGATACGCGATGATCCACAGCTGTGCGCGTACTATATGTTCCCCAACGGAAGAAAGGAACCAAAAGAATTACTCGTAATGTGAAAAATCGAAGTTATATTTGTGTAAAAAGGATAATGGCATCTTCAACTATGTTCTGCAATACACAATTGCTATGTACGAACCATCCGAAACACAAAATATCCGATTTTAATGTGTCTCCGATATATAACAGACATTTACCATTTCTTAATTTTTCCAGAAGAAACTACTTATGGTAATACTTTCCTGTAGCATTGTCTAACATCTGGAAGGTGTTTTCTGTGATGTGGGAATGCATCATAGCGGAAATTCATGTTTTTTGTTGAAAATTAATTCTCCGACAGACAGTAACCTTTGGCTTGTATACCTTAGTAGATCATCACGCGTTGTGCTTGTGTTTTGTTGATGTTCATTGGAATGCAGTGTTGCAACCTTCTGTGTTTCCAACCAAAAATACAAACATGATGTGTCATGGATGCGTGGTGAAATTCATACCGGGAGCCCCACAAACCATTGACGGATAGCCCCAAAAACCATTCACGGATAGCCCCACGAACCATTTCCAGCAAGGTTAGGTTAGGCAAGCATAGTAAGAATTTTGTTCATAAAACAATGCGAAAAAAAATCAACTTAGTAATATTTTTTGTTACAAAGGTTGAAACACTGCATAGCAGATGAAAATCTACAAAACACAAGCACAACGTGCGATGAGGCACGAAGGTTTACGCGCCATATTGTGTTTTCCGCAAGCGAAAACTACAAGAAAGAAGTACTCGTAATGTGAAAAATTGTAATTACTTTCATCAAAAAAACGTAAATACACCTTAAACAATGTTCCGCGAGGCAGATAAGGATAAAAATTTACTATTCCCCGAACACCTATAACTTCTTCGTTTCGTCATTTTTAACATTCGTACGTACCTATTTGCTTTGCGGAACATTTTTTAAGGTGTATTCACATTTTTTTTTATGAAAGTAATTACACTTTTTCACATTATGAGTACTTCTTTCTTTTAGTTTTCGCTTGCGGAAAATACAATATGGCACGTACACCTTCGTGCCTCATCGCGTGTCGTGCTTGTGTTTTGTAGATTTTCATCCGCTATGCAGTGTTTTCAACCTTTGTAACTGAAAAATACTAAGTTGATTTTTTTTTTAAATTTTTCGAATTGTTTTACGAACAAAAATTTACTATTTCACCACGCATCAACAACACGTCGTGTTTGTATTTTTGGTTGGAAACACAGAAGGTTGCAATACTGCATCCCAATGAACATCAACAAACACAAGCACGACTCGTGATGATCTACCAAGGGGTACGCACCAAAGGCTATTGTCCGTCGGAGAATTAATTGTCAACAAAAACATGAATTTCCGTTATGATACATTCCCACATCACAGAAAACACCTTCCAGATGTTAGACAATAGTACAGGAACTTATTACCATAAGTAGTTTCTTGTGTAAAAATGAAGAAATCTGTTCAGGTAATAGTAAATTAGTACCTATGAGGGTTTGGGTCCCACTTTAAACCACCAGCCCAGTACCAATTAGTCTATCTGGGCTTAAATAAAGTGGACCAAAAAATGGGTTTTTCTTAGTGATTTTATGGAGCTCTCTCACAAGTGCTTCCATTGCATTTGATAAAGCCAACTTACAGCAAAGTGGTCAAAATTTGCGTGTGTCTATTACTCCCACAAATGTTTAGAATATTTTTACACATGTTTCAGTTTATAATCGGTGACAATATTTCACTTTCTGTGTGGATAAACATGATTTTGATTTGTTTCTATCCATGTATTTTTTAGAGCTCACACTGCACATATTGCAAGACTAGATTTGACTTCATAAACAGAAGGGTAAGTACATTGAATTATATGTTAATGAAGTAAGTCATGTGGCTTTAGTTCTTATTGCTTCATTTACTTTAATTTCTCCCTCGATTTTGGATATTGGAGTTAACTGGTGTTATTTCATGGTTTACTGGATTGGAGGTGTGCCTGCTGCAAACTATATGATGTTTACACATTCAGTATTTTCTTATCTACAATTGAAATATTTTCTAAGTGACGTTCCGAAAAAAAAATCTTTCAGGTAAAATACAGGATGCCAAGTTGCCAAGGAACCTGAAAAAATTTCACCTGGTGCCTGAATTTTTAAATTCAGTTCAAAAAATGAATTTTGAGTTTGCTTATGGAAATTTTCATTATCGTTTTGTTTTAAACAACTATTATAGTATGTTTTTTTCGGTAATGTTTTCTGTATCATGTGAATCATTAAATCATAATAAACATGCCATAATAGCAGAATTTTAAAATCTGTAGCGATATGGTAGTCTGCCTTCTTTAGGAAGGCCACCCCTGTGCAAAAATTAATTACTTTTAATCCAGTTGTGTGTTAATTATTAAATTAAATGCTTTGAAGATCACATTTCAAAATGTGTAGCTTTATCTAAGTTGGGTTCATGGCTTTCTTAACTTGTATTTGGGCGAAGAAAAGGCCCCTGAGAAAAACTGGCTGGCACCTGCATTATTTTAATTTTTGTCCTCCCCTGCAGGTGTGTTTGAAGAATTTATGGTCTGAGGTCCAATTGCATAAGGCTTATTCCATGTCAAGTGAACCAATGAAAAACACCTGACCATCTCTAATTTTATTCATACTTAATTGTCATGAGGTACCACCCTAAGGTAGGAATTGCAGATTTGTATGTGGTGTTGTTCTCCAGTTAGAACCCTCTGAAATATGGAAAAAAGCACAATTTTCGGCGCACATGCAATCACAGAAAAACTCATAAATCAAGCTAGAATTGACGTAGAAGGTTGGGATAAGATCCAAATTGTTGCTTTTTCTATCAGCTTTAATTAGATATATTCCATGACTACTTTTCAAATGTTTTTCATTGCAAGGTCATTCAAAGTTTTTTTGAAAATCGGATTTTTCAAAAACTTATATTTTGAAATTTTTAAAAAAATGCACATAGAAACATACATATTTCAACAACAAGTCTTAGAAAGTTTTGTTATGGGATCGCAATGGAATCATAGTTTTTGACATGTATAAACAAATACTATACACTAGGTAAGACCATATGACACGGGAATATTGCAATGTAAATTCCATTCCTTTGTAAAGGGACTATGTTGTTTACCAAATTGGCCAAATGGTGAAATAATGGGTATGTAGGAAAGGGGCGTAACTTGGGCTCTCACTTTGTTTGGGGGAGGGCAATTTTTTAACAAATATTTGTTTAAAAAATTTTAAAACATTAAATTTAATATTTAAAATATTTTTAAAACAATTACGTATATTAATTATATATATGTATATAGCGATATATAACAATTAAAAAATAAAAAAACTACAATATAGTTATATGTTGTAAAGTTTTTAATTGTTTTAAAATATATTTTAAACATTTGTTAAAAACGTGCCCTCCCCCCAAGTTACGCCCCTTTCCTACATACCCATTATTTCACCATTTGGCCAATTTGGTAAATCACATAGTCCCTTTACAAAGGAATGGAATTTACATTGCAATATTCCCGTGTCATATGGTCTTACCTAGTGTATAGTATTTGTTTATGCATGTCAAAAACTATGATCCCATTGCAATCCCATTACAAAACTTCTAAGACTTGTTGAAATACGTATGTATGTTTCTATGTGCATTTTTTTTTAAAAAAATCAAAATATAGGTTTTCGAAAAATTCGATTTTCAAAAAACTTTGAATGGCCTTGCAATGAAAAAAATTGAAGGAGTCATGGAATATATCCAATTAAAGCTGATAGCAAAAGCAACAATTTGGTTCTTATCTCAATGTTCTACGTCAATTCTAGCTTGATATATGAGTTTTTCTGTGATTGCATGTGTGCTGAAAATTGTGCTTTTTTCCATATTTCAGAGGGTTCTAACTGGAGAACTACAACAGATACAAATCTCCAATTTTGCCGTTTTTCTACCTTAGGTGGTACTTCTTCTTAACAACTAAGTATGAATAAAATCAGAGATGGTCACGTTCAAAATTGATCAAAATTTGGTTCACTTGACATGGAATGACCCATAATGATTTGTTTGAAGTCTTACAGGAGAATAAAAACTGTGTTAAATCAATGGTAATAAACATGAAAGTTTGAATATCTTTTTCTAAATTACAGACATTATAAGCTATTTAACAAATTTATTTATAAATTGCAAAACAGTAAGTTTGAATTTTTGAGAAACTTACTTACTTCATGCCTGATTAATCCTAGTGTGCTCAAAAAGTATAATAGTAACAATGTAAGTATATAGGTACTTAATTTCTATGCTAATGCTTGTTTTCACTCCCTGATATATGCACTTGTTCTCAGTGTTGTCGCTGTGCAGTTGCAATTGGAAAGTATTGACTTTGTGTCTGGAATACATCTGCATGAATGTGAGAATACTGTTTTACCAGCTATGAAGTAAATAACTCCGATTGCAGCAGATTAGATGAAAGCAAGGAACAAACACAGGCAGGGTTTACAGTTTTGTCTTAATGTGCTGCAACCAGAGTAAGCGAGCTATGAAAGGAAAAAAGCAGGACCCCCCTCTCTCTCTCTCTTTCCCCTCCACCCCCCTCTCCTCGATGGCACAGTGGTGACATCATCTCCTTGTATGCTAGTCTTTTAAAATTGAAAAGTCTACAAGTTTGTTTCTTGATCTTTCAGCATCATTGCAGACGATGTGGACAAATCTACTGCAAAACTTGCTGTGAAACTAAAGTAAATCTTCCAAGAATGTGCTTTGTTGATCCTGTTCGAGTCTGCGGGAACTGTGCCGATGTGACGAAGAAGGAAAATGAATTTTATGAGAAGCATCTTAAGACACTCATGAATGGTAAGTTGTATATTTTTAATATGTAAATTGTTGATTGTATTTTTAGTAGTTTTTGTGAGAACGACCTGTACAGTTTTCAGGAAAATACATTAATCCATTTGCCTCAAAATTGTCACCACTGAAAATTCCCTTGAACTTCTATTTCAGTGATCCCTGCTACATGGAGATTGAGTAGTGTTTTAATGGATATTTCAATTATGGCAATACTGACATGTAGATAAGCCAGTAAGACATATTCTTGTTTAATATATAATCCATTAGCTACAATTTACCAAATGCAGTCGTAATGGCAGTCTGTTAAAGGCACGAGTTATGAGTGGCCAGATGTGCAGCTCATGAGAAATTCTACTGTCATTTCAGGTGCAACATTTCAATTGAGTTCTTCTGAAATGTCCAATATGGAGATTTCCAGTTATTACATATGCAGATTATCTTCTGACCACAGGTTTGAATTTTCTTCTTGTATGTATTTGATTATTATTATTATTGTTATTGTAGTGCTGTCTTCAAGAAGACTAAGTCGAAAATGAACATATGCTGTGATACAGTCTGTGCGAACAGGCTTGCAAGGTGGTTTCAAATAAAAGATCCGGTGTTGATTCTGTGTTAATTTTATGTATGTGAAATACAAATACCCACCATTTCCGATAAAAATGTTTTTACTTGCACTATTTATCATGCACACAGTTAATGTAAATTTTATTGTAAATGTGCTTCTGTGCATGCAACGACCATTTTTCACAGCATGATTTGAAAATAAGGGTTTTATTTCTAAAAAATTATTGAAGCAGTTCAAGTTGAAAATGAAAAATTACCAATAATATTATGGGCCTGATATATTAGTAATTATCTTATAATTTAATGCAGAATTCTGCCATTTTGTTAAATAATTCATATATTATGGTTTTCTCAATTAAATATCCAAGCATGTAGTGTTTTTTTTTTTTTTTTTTTTTTTTTTTTGAAGAAGTTTAACCCATTCCTGATTACTTATGTACCTGCATTCTTGTTTTCCAAGAAGCATTTACAATTTATTGGAACAGTAGGATATTGGTTAGCAGTATCAGTAATTTTTATGTAGTATTTACCGGTATCATAAAAAATTCAAAGCAGCCAGTCCCTAATCAGTACATTACACTTGGCTATTTGGATAAAGGGGAATAAATTATACATTGGAATGTGTCATTTAACTTTTACAGTGCCTGCATTAGAGTTGAATGTATCTAGGAAATTACAACATTGAAGTACCACTTACATGGAAAGCACTTCACGCTACTTATGTTTCCCTTGTATGTTTCAGTTTTCCTAAATTTTATTTCACCAGAGGGAATCTTGCATGTTTAAATAATGTGTCTGCATTTCCAGATGCATTATCTTTGAAAGTGCCGTTTCTGCAATCCGTGAACCTGTTGAGCTTTGCCAGATAAGATTGGTGAACATCGTGAAGAATCTGGATGACAATCAAGGTAATTGTTGTACTACTACTTTTCTTTCTCATTTTAATCATGATAAAATTACATTTTTTGTCCCATATTACTGTGAAATTGCTATCCACTGTATAATTACTAGGGTGACCATATGTCCCCTTTTGACCAGGACAGTCCCATTTGAGATGCATATCTAGGAGTTAGCTGGAAAAACTAATATAAATTTGAGAGACATTTCATGCTAACAGAAAAGTTGATGGAATTTTTAAAATTAGCATCATGGCAACACAGTGGCCAAACAGCTGAACTGCATTTCAAGTACTTCATAATAATTAAAATGTTCAATTGTTGTCGAGAATGTTTGAGCAGACAGCAGTTGACTGTTTTAAGTTAGCTTGCGTTGCAGGGTGTATTGCTTTGTGTGTGTTTCGTTGTAGAGCAGTGAATAACCATAGCCAAGAATTATGTATGTAGTTTCAATACAGACTTGAAACTAGATTTTAAATTCCTGCTTCTAGACACAAACTCGAAAGACACATCTCGTGTAGTGTGTCTGATATATGGGAGTTTTACGAATGGTTGGTGAAGAATAAAGTTGATCTCAAGAAGATTGGTTCTCCTGATAAATACTTCTGCCACTCCTGAACTTCACCCTAGGACTAGCATCAAAGGTCGTTACCTTTTGACATTTATTGTTTGATTTATCATTTATGTGACCTATGAGCATGATGAATCCCCAGTCGTCGTCATAGGTTTTCATGACAGGGTTACGCTACTCATTTGTAGCTCCCAAATTTCCTCACGATGGTCCATGGCCACCAGTCCCATACGCAAGCCGAAATCTAAAGAAAAGGTGTTAATCTTCTCCGAGGATACTGAAGCCTGCATGTGCCCAATAACCAGATAGCATGGCCACAGTGTGGGACAAAACAGTAAACTAGCTTTCCATGCTTCTGCTTGCTGGATTTTGGGTGCGAGGTGAAAATGTTCGAAATATGCATGGGATTAGAAGGGTTTTTGTAGGTAGGGGTGGTTACCGAGCAGACTTGCACGTAGCCAAGTGGTTAGCACTCTCGCCTTTGGTGCGAGCAGTCCCAGGCTCAATTCCCGGTGAGTGCCCACAAAATATTCGGCGTTAACCCCGTCTAGTTGGCTGCACTTTTTGACACTCGGTACAGTGCAGGTGTATCCAGTGTCAGAGTGGTGCAAGAAAATTACATTTTAGAAGATTCAACAAATGCCAGTCTGCTGCTTTTAAATGGTCATTTGATTAGTTAGCATGCACCACGTGACCATACACCGGTCCGGAAGGTAGGGCAGACCGTGCAGATGCAAAATACACTACTTGACTCCAAATTAACGAACTAGACGACTCCGTGTTGCACCGTGCAACCAACTAGACGGGGATAATTGGGGAGCTACTTGAAAAGAAGAAGTAGCGGGCTCCGATCACGAAAACCAGAAAATTGCAGTGATGGGTCAGATCACCCAATGAAAAGCCTCTCTGGCAGATCCCAACTCGGAGGGTTGTTGCACCAGGAAGTTTAGTTTTTTTAAAGTTTAGATTGTTACCGAGCAGGGAGGTTGAGTCCAGGGGCTGTGTTTGCATTCTTAACTGATAAGTTGAGCCTTTCCCAACTCTTCCAGAAGAATTTGTTGCTCGACAAGGAAAGTTGGTGGATAATAGCTACCAGATACAGTCAATGAAGCTAGTGTTGTGACTCTTGGTATGGGTTGCAATGGTAAAATCAGAATTACTGGTAGACGAGCAGTGTTTTTTGATTCTGAGATCCAGATAAAAACTGCCATGATTTTTTTTCTTTTTGCGTGTGTGTGTAAAAGATACTGTTTTATTTGTATTTCTATCACATATTATGTTAAAAACTAATGTTGGAAATACAAATAAAAGCTAGTGTTTACGTACACAGGAAAACCCTGATTTTAGTGCACAAGTAATGTTTCGTGTTTCCACATTGTGAATTGAATTGTTGTTTTTTTTCCCATTAATTTCGAAGGACCTCTCTGCCTTCATTAACAGAGGTTACAGCATCTGGGACAGAGATGGTAGTGTGTCACTGTTTTGTTTGTTTGTTTATGTTCTCTTACTTTACATTTGCCCCCTTTATTCATTCAATCTTCATGTTCCCAATAAAGCAACATGTTATAAAAATGTCTGTTTTAAAATTTTTCCCCATTACTAGTTTTTTCATCTCTGCCCCCGGAAGAATATAAAATCAATCTTACACTGTGTTTTGTATTGTTAAGCACAGCTTTAGTGTGTAATCTTAACTAGTTTTAATAATATTTTATTTTAATGCAACTTCACAATATAATTGATTATTATGTGCAGAATTTTGTAAAGTTTTGTTTTGACTAGCTATATTAATCAGTTGACTGAGGTATGAGGTAAAAATAATTATTTTTACATTACTTAAATTATTTTCCCGTTTCAGGTTTTTTTTATTTTACAAATGAAATACCTCAACAGTCAATTTGTCAAAACAAATACTAGCTTATTATAAAATTGACTAAACCTTGCTTCTGTTTTTTATGATACATTTAATGTAATACTAATAATTAATCTCAGTCATGTGCATTTTTAGATTTCACTTTGGAGGATATAACAGGTAAATCATTGGTGTTTTGTATTGTGTGTTGTAAGCCTGTGCAACAATGTGGGTAAAATTCAGTGACGCTTTTTGAAAGTAGTTGAGTACCTGATTTTTCTTTACTGTTTATTTATTGAATGTTTATCCAGTTTAATGATTTCTTACTATTTTTTTTAATAATTGTTGCTGTATGCAGCTTTGTAGGCAATCCTCAGACCAAGAATGAAGTGAATCCTGATTACTAAAACAGCTGCTTGCTTTATTGCTTATTGCTTATTGCTTATTATTTAACGGTGTTTCTTGTGGTAATGGATGTATGCTTAAAGATGTGAAGATGCTTCAAATTATGTTGATGTTAGAACATTACGAACGAAAATTTACACTAACAGCATTGTAAATTTGCTTGCATAATACACTTTATCTTCCTGATCTCAATAATACATGTATGCAGGCCCATGAAATATGGTAGTTACGGGTGTAAGGTTAACCTAGACAAGTCACAGCATGCGCCATACTTGAGTGTTGTTGGGGAGAGGTGTTGTGGTGGACAGAGCATGATGTTAGTCACAGCACCTCCATTTTGGATAAGGTGAATATACAGGGTGGGGCAGTCAACCCCCCCCCTTTTTAAATTGTTATAAAAACAAACTGGAATATTTTTTTCTTCATTTATTGCAACAAATGGACAGAGCACAAGTGGAAATTAGTGTACAAGCCAAAAAACCGTTACTTTTTCAGTTCACTTTTTTAATATGACCATCATTGTTAGCAGATTCTCTGAGTCTCTTAAGGAAATTCTCACTGGCACGCCGTAGTACCGCTGGTGTTATTGCACTAATTTCTGCTTGAATCTGCACTTTGAAGTCTTGTATTGTTGCTGGCAGTCAAACCCTCACGAACGGCCTCTCCACTCAGCCATAGTTACAGTCTGGTGTGCGATCTCTTCGAATGGAATCATCGGCCTGTATTTCTTCGAGGATGGGGATGGACATGCAGTTACCGTAACAGCAGCGTGGTATGTTCAAATGTTGCAAACATTACTTATTCCACAACTTCAACGATTTCCCACGGGTGATAACACTTACTTCCAACAAGATGGCATAATGAGCCATACAGCAAAGGTGTCAATGAACCTTCTGAAAAGGTTTTTTCCAAACCGCATCATCAGAAGGAATGGTGGTGTCTCATGACCTCCAAGATCGCCAGATCTCAGCTCCTGTGATTGCTTTTTATGGGGATATCTCAAGTTCAAGGTGTATGAGACTCGCCCAACAACAATGCCAGACTTGAAAGGACGGATTCAAGCAGAAATTAGTGCAATAACACTAGCGGTACTACGGCGTGTCAGTGAGAATTTCCTTAAGAGACTCAGAGAATCTGCTGACAATGATGGTAACTTTTTTTGGCTTGTACACTAATTTCCACTTGTGCTCTGTCCATTTGTTGCAATAAATGAAGAAAAAATATTCCAGTTTGTTTTCATAACAATTTATAAAAGGGGGGTTTGACTGCCCCACCCTGTATAAGAGAAGAGGTTTTATCTTTTCTGATTTATGCATTCGTAGTCTTATTAGTCAGTATAGAGAAGAAAGGTATTTGTTCTGCCATACTTGGTGACGGACACCACTATTATAATCTGAACAAAGCAACTATTGTTTCGTAATTTTTGGTTTTGGCATGGTGTGGTAGGATTTATATTGGGTGTTCAAAAATTTTTGGTCAATTTTGTAACACTTTATTTTCACCAATACTGAACAGAAATAGATGATATCAGCACCATATGAAGGAAGAATTTTTGAAGTTTCACACAGACCTTAAACGCATTCAATGTGTACTCCACGTGTAGCATGATATATGGCCAGGCCGAACTTCCTTTCTTGCCAAACCTTCTCAAGCATGTCTTGCGTGACGTTTCCATGGTAATGTTAATGCACCTTTGCAGTTTCGCCAGTGTCTGTGGAAGTGGAGGAACGTAAACATTGTTTTTGATGAGACCCCTACAGGAAGAAATTGCACACTGCGAGGTCTGGTGAATGGGGAGGCCATGTGCAGATGATGATGTCTGCAGACACAAACAACCATTTTCTCCGACACTAATGTATGCTTTTTCATGCAAGGTGGCAGTGTAGTACTAGGGCTGTTCCAAATGAACATTCACAGTGTGCAATCAACAGGAATTTAATGATCGTTAAGACATTTCCAACTCTGATTATGGTGTCAAGAAATCGGCCAATAATTTAGAAACATTGTGTAATTTCAAGTTCTTTGCCTTGAAAATTCTAAACATTGAACTACATGTTGGTAGGCATAAAGCTGCATTGGTGTGAATTCTTCCAGGTGCTAGCATATTGGAGTTACTCTACAGGAATGAACAGAAGGAGGAAAAGGAAATCAAATTAGCAGCTGCCCCTGAACCTCACCGGAGGCAAGCTATGATATGGATTGCAGCCATGCAGAAGGTAATTCTTTTGTGGTTTTATGTCCCCAAAATTTGCATTTTTATTTTTGCACACTTTTCCCTAAATATGTCTAAAGTTTTACCTTCATTGTGCTTTGAAACTAGTATTTGAAAGTGTAAGTCACGTGGAGTATGGCGGTCCCGGGTGGAGGCACATAGTGGTTCAGATTCCACAAACTGTAGGTCCTCCAGTCCGGATGTGTATAAAGTGTACTTAAAAACAAAAATTCATTTACATGAAGCACGGCTGTTCTTGACTGTCTCACACCTAGGAAATGACAGAAAGTTATTTTCCATTTATTATTTTCTTGCACAACAAATATCGTTTGATTGATTTAGTTTAGTTTATTTTACTTCACTTTTGTGCCACTGTTGATGAAATTGATGAATGAACACTCACAAACATCCATGCGCTGGGATTTGGACCCGGGACCACCAAATATTGATGTTACAGCTCCCATGTAATTATTTTTTAAGCACAAAATGTTTTGAAATTTGTAAAAAAAGAAGTCATAATTTTTTTTGTGAAATTCAAATTATTTTGTGATGTTGAATAGATGAAAAATGTGTTCAGATCATGTCACTGCACACACATACTTTTTTCTTTTTTTCTTTTACAACAGTTAATAATTTTCAATGTTAACACATTTGTGAAAAAGGTCCCAACTAATATGTTATCAATATGATGAATGGTGGTGTTGAAAGTAGTGTTGCAATGGTTATAAATTATGTTAGATGTAACATACTGTGTTTTCAGTCATAAGATGTAACATACTGTGTTTTCAGTCATAGGCATGCCCAGACACTCTGATTTGGGGGGGGGGGCAGGGGGGGGCAAAAGCCTTGATGAAATTTCAGTAGGGAAAGAAAAACCTCTTTTCATCTTACAGTTTTATTGTTTTGATGGGTATGAAGCAGGGGTGTACGTAGTGTGTGTCTGAATCCACCGAATTACACCCCTACACTAAATTTCTAGGTGAAAGTATAATAATCTAGGGGCATGTACGTCTGGAAGGAGGGTGGCAAGAATGGCCACACCTCCTCCATAGAAAATTAATTGTCAACATAAAAGTACATATTTCACATGTATAATTTGATTTTAGTCAGAGTAATTTACATTGATTATATAGTGAGAATGCAGGAATGCGGTAACTTTAAATTCAAGTTATGCTATGATGAGGGGCAATACTATTATCGGGGTAATATGCCTTGTTTATTTCCTAGGAAAAAATACAAAAATCTACAGATGTCCAGGATTAAGGGGGCCAATCCTCCTGCCCCCCCTCCCCCCATCCTTTGCGCAGGCCTGTTTTGAATGTTGATTGAGAAATTTTTCTAGAGTAGATTGTTCTAATGTTAAATCTGAATATCCTTTATTTTTACAGAATTGTTATTTGAAAGAACACAACCAGTAACATTTTCACTTATTTATATTCACCCTATTAAGAAACATGGTTTTGACAAATAAATTGTGAAAAGTATGTTTTAAACATTATTTTACAGCATTTTGAAGTCCAATAAAAACTGCAGTACAGAAATTCGGAACAGAAAATCTTGCCATTTCTGGTTTGAAAACAATACTTTTTTTTAAAGTGCATCATGAAACACTGATAGTCTGTTGTTTTTTTTGCGAACAATTCATTAAATATGGTCTTTTTGTGCTATGACTCCATTTTTTCAGTCTTTATCACATTTCTTACTCTTGAAAAAAATTCATGTTTGTGGCATCGAAGTCCAGAAAATAATGTGTTGCAAATCTTATTATAACCTGTACGTAGGTTTATAATTTCTTGTTCCAAAAATTGTAATTGCACAATTTTTTCTGACAGTGTACATTAAGAAGTTGAACGAAATGATTTTTTTTTAAAACAATGCTTTTTAATTTATTTTTAAAATTTTTTTTAAAGCTATAAACAGGAATCGTGGTCATCTGTTGTAGTTCAATGTAAATTTTGTGTAAATAATGTTAATAAGTACTGGTTGATTATTTTATGCTGAGCAATTAATGTTTGTTTTGCAGGCTATGAAGATGGTGTATGAGTGTCGTGAACCTCGAGATAATATTCCATAAGCAATGAAGTAACTCCATAATTTTGTGGGACCAGGTAAGACCATATAGTATTGTTGATTTGTAAGCAGGGTTGGCAGATTGTAAAGATGAAAGTAAGGTACAAACTTGCAGAAACACAATGTGTAGCCTTAATCAACATTGCTAGTCATGTTTTTTATCTTCTGAACTGTTTCTTATGAAAAACTATTAATAGCAGATGGATAAATGAGATACTTTGTTGTTCCTTGAGTCTTGTGCTGTTGAAAATTCTTTGTTGCAGTGTTTGCAACATGCTTTATATTTATTGCCACTATCCTTCAATCACAGGTGAAAACTCTCTAACTCCAACCATGACTTGCAAAATATACACAGTTACTTGTATTAGAAGACTATATTTACCACTCGTCTTGAAACATGTTCAACAAAATTTACAACAGCACCCATGCGCCATCCTAGCTGGGAACACAGTGGAAAGAGTGTGGGGGAGGTAGCAGTCGCAAACACGTGGGGAAGTGAAAAATTAATATCTGTCTTCCAATGCACTGCCTCCAGTGAAAGAAAAGTTAACAATCTAGGCATGCAGAAACCAGATACAGCCAGGAATTTTCAAATGCAGGACATTTGACATCATGGAATGCCCGGCAATCCTGTTTGTATTTGTTCACAAGTTGTTGTTTTTTTATTTTAGTGGTGGGACCAGTTATTTACTGAAAATGACATACTGATAAAATTTGGCAATGTTCAATATATCTATGAATAGTTTGTAATCTACCTCCATATACCTCCGTGATGACATAGAGGCTAATGCCATTCCTTGCAGTAAAAGTAGTACGTTGCAGACGGGTTTACTTTACTTTAAACAGTAGGTCTAGTCATGATTAGACTGTCTGAGCTTAAAATAGACTTCAAATAGAATTTGCTTATCTATTTCACAAACCTGCAATCTTTTGTTAACTTTTTTCAAAAAGAAAGGGTCACACAGTATTTTTTAAAAGTTATACTTTATAATGCAAAATCTTTGCAGTCCCATTGTATTATGTATGTCATTTTATTAAGCATGAGAGAACATACATCATTCAAGTTGTGAACTAAATGTTTTAATATTTTATGTGAGATTTGTGATTAGTATTGGAGCTGCTGATTACCCAAATGGTTAACAGATTTCTATTTGGTACAAACATTTGTAGGTTAATTAACAGCCACCTTCTTTTTTCGTTATTCTGCTTGCAGATTGAGAAGAATGAAGATTGGTTTTGGTTTCCTTACACAGATTTTTAGCCTGAAAAGCTTTTAATGCACTGAATTTAAAGTTTCAAGAAACAGTCAAAGTTAGTATTTTTCGTGCTTATATTAGTTGAAGAACATGTAAAACTTCTTAAATACCGCATGAAAGGAAAGGCATTTAGACAACATTAACAAAATGCCCTTATCCAACTGACTTGAATCCGAAAAACCTTTTTTTATATACAACGTTTTTGTCTGTTGGTTTGTCTGACTTCAGCAGTTTGTTTCAGGAAAATAGGATGCAATTGTCAATGTGAAGTTTTTAATGTTGCATATTTCTTACTTTTTTTGAATGGTTTCAGTATATTTTTGGATTTTTAAATACATATACATATTTTCTGGTTTTTCATACATAATTGTCGGAGCACATGAATTTAGCTTTTTCCTGACCATCATAATTAACTTGGACAGAAAAGCAATGTAAAGAAAGCAAACTACATACAGTCAACTCTCGATTCAACGACCTTTCACAGTTCCCGGGAAAAGGGTCGTTATTTCGAAGGGGTCGTTATTGGAATTTGCACCAATTTTCAGCTTAAAGGGAGCTGAAACGGACAGAAAGATGCCTAGGAGATGGTAACACCAATTATCCTGGTAGTTATACAACCTGTTATGCACAGGATGCGTGTTGTGAGAAGGAAAATAGAACATGAAAAAGTTTTCGCAAACGAGAATTTATAATAATGTTACTTTGTTTCAATTGTGCACAGTCGTTGCTTTTCCAGTAAATTCTTACAATTCTAGTTCCTGAGAAACCCGTGTGCACTGAGACCAATGGAAAGGAAAACAATATCTCGCTTATTGCAAGCGAAACTTGAAGAATCTTGACACCAGTCAGACTGGTGCCAGCAAAAGTTGGGAGATAATCGGGCAGAATGAATGTTGGATTTTATACAGGTTCACTGGAGCATTGTCTGTTACAAGATTAACTGGTAAGATTAGATCTCTCGGGAGAAACAACACAGGTTGTCTCTAGGTACCAGACAAAAAAAATAAAGGCAGGGCTGTAATTTTCGTTCTGGTTCGGCTGTGTAAAATACATCGTAAAAAAAGTCACTTTTCTTTGCTTCAACCAACTTCATTCTCCCTCCTTCCCCATTCAAGGGAGCAGTCCAAACTCCTTCCTTGACTTGCATTGTAATCCAGTGTGAAAAAGGAAACGCGCAACTTGCGATCTGTTTTCACCCAATGCGTATTCTAGGACACGTCATTAAACAGCGTGGCAGTCGATAATCATTCGGGTTTGGAATTGAATTTCACTTTAAACTGTATATTTAGTCCCGATTAGCCCATCAGCATAAAATGAACTGAAAACAAGCTTTATGAAATTGCGCATTTTCACATGTCAAAATGGTAGATCGTTATTTACTCTCATGTTAATGGACGATTGAATGTTGGATTTAGGAGTATTCTCGATGTCAAACACCCACCCCTCCAAACGTTTTCCCCTTGAATAATGTCTTTTTAATCGGTCTCAGCGACCATTCCTACATTGAACTCTTTTTTTCCCCCTCCACATGAATGGTTCTGAAAAAAAAAGTGGATGCAAATTAAATTAAAGATTTGCTTATCAGAAGGTGCAGAACATGAAGTTATTTTAACTCTTGTTTTCCTTTCTGGAGATCAAATTTCGTTATCGTCAAATCAAAACAGCTTTGCGAGATTCAAAACAATAACCTTTTTCTTCACGCTGGATGAGTCATCGCTGTTATCGGCAAGGGACAGCTTTGCAGATGCTAGACAAAACACTGGCGCCAGGCTGGAAGTTCGAGCAACAGGTGGCGGAAGAGAATAATCCCAGCATTTTAAAGATAACACAACTGTCAAAGACGGAACTTTTAACAGCAATGTAAGGAAGAAAGAAATGACCCTTGCTTTACGTTTTACCATGCAACAGACATTAATAGGGGCAATATTTCCTATGCAGACAACAGCATTAAAAAAAATAAAAAAAACCAATTCTGCAATTATCAACATTGCCGTGCACACCAGTGGCGGAGAATGAGCTGGGGAAAGGGAGTTGTGTCACGTTTTTTTATTACTTGTTCTATGGTTTTTGTTCGTTTCAAGAATATATCCAGAACTGGTTGCCCCATTTTAGACGTCAAAGGAAAGGAAGAGGGGTGGGTCATTTTCCACCCTCGCCTGTAATCAGCCCGCATCAGCAAGAAAATCGGGGCTGAAACAATCTGCATCACCCCCCCCCCCCCCCCCCCACGTTTGCTGACATGAAAAGTGGGAGAAGTCAGTCAGCCAACGGAACACTTTTTTGGCAGATATTACGACATCGACACAATTAGGAAAACGTATGAAGTGGGATTATGATGCACGTAAGATCGAAGTAAACTTTTATGGAAACCTGGATGACAACCAGAAGCGTGCGGTAAGGAAAGGCGGGGCAAGCGCCGCTTGCGTTCTTTTTTAAAACACTTTTGATATTTAAAGTTCGTGTTTTTCAATGCCTCTATATACATTAGAATGGAATTTATTTACTATAAGATATTTACATTGCAGAATTTTCATTTCCTCTATTTTCTGTTCTTTTGGCTTGAAACATAAACCGGATACACCCTTGACGACGTTGGGCGATGCGCCACGATTGACCGCGTTTAGAAGAAGAGGACTGCTCGCCTTTC
This sequence comes from Lepisma saccharinum, assembly GCF_977018435.1. Lineage (NCBI taxonomy): Eukaryota > Metazoa > Arthropoda > Insecta > Zygentoma > Lepismatidae > Lepisma > Lepisma saccharinum. The sequence continues at coordinate 110,163,217 of NC_139232.1, forward strand.
TCCCCGCTTTTCGAGTGACTTATGCAGTTCTTGCATGGACACTGTCCATCCCCGTTTACGAAGAAAAAAGGCTGAAGGCAAGCAACACCAAGACCGCATCTGTCTTTGGCAAGGGTGTTGGAAAGAATTCGTCCACACGGCCACAAGTGTTGCTAACTTCCAGAATTTTCTGTGAATCCGTAGTACCACCTAACGCGGTACGATTTTCATGTTTGATACTCTATAGTAATCAACAAATTACATTATGAAGTTAGCCAGTGATCACAAGTCGTATGCTATTTATAAGAAATGAAATCACAGCCGGTACTTGAACATATTCGTCATGTGGTCGGTTACTCGGAAATATGGAGGGTATGTAACACTGCAGGTTATGGTGAAAAGGAAGGTTAATTTAGAAGCGTGGGTGCTGCTGTTGCATGTTGTTTTTTACTGTGATATTGTGATGTTTTTTTCTGTTCTTTGTGTCGTGTTTTTGTACCTGGTGTAAAAGTACATTGAAAATTTCCGCCAGGGTTGACATACCAGAAGAGCCATCGATTTGCAGTGCTGCAGGTAAGGCCTTGATTAGGGACCTTCTTTCAAAACCACTCAGTTCGAGAAGATATGGTGTAAAGTTGGAGCTTGTGATTGTGAGTCGAGCGACCGTGTCCTGAACTGTGCACAACCAAACCAACTAAGAAAGATGGGAAAGTTTTCATTAGGCAGTTTAAAACATCTCAGTACAACAATATTATGTGGTAGCAACGATCTTAATAAATTATTTTGTTGGCCATGTGTTTTGTTCAATACAAATTTAGGAACAAGCTACAGTGACTTGAGCAATTTTTATAATGCAGTGCAAAGACAGGAACGTTCCCAGAATCACATCTGCGCTTGCATCCAACTGAAGACAAGTCATGATTCATAATTCTAGCCAAGTAAGAAACCGAAATCCGTCCGTTTGTTTAAGATCGAAACTTTATGCTAATAGGATGTTTTATTATTTTTAGGGTTAAAAAAGAACGTAATTTAATTTACAGTTGCCCTCAAATATCAAGTAAATCATTATTTTCTTCATGGTTGAAATTTACAAGTTTATATCGAGAGGCTTTTTTCTTCTTTATAAACCTGCAGCGAAGATTTGATTTTACGGTATGTATGCACTAAACACACTCAAGCCCGATACTTCACCATTATGCACATTATTGTAGATAGGGATGTGTGTAGGCTTATATTATATTTGAATAGGGTGACCAGACATACTCTTTTTAAGAGTATTATACTCTTTTTGAGGTTCATATACTCTATACTCTTTTCAATTTGCAAAACTCCCCAAATATACTCTTTTCCTTACTATTTAATTCATTATTTTACGCGTAAAAATGCCTTAAAATCCACAGAACGGAAAACGTCAAGATGTCAACAAACGGAAGTATTTACTCCTTGACTCAAGAATTTCCTATGAACAATTTCAAGAGTCATTTTCATATTCCATCAACAAAGCAAAACATATTTCAAATTCATTGGAATTTAATGGTAATGATTAGGGCCGAGCCGATACCATTTTGAACCGATACCGATACCCTTCCCGATTCCCACCGATACCGATACTTGAAAATTGCAATAATTAAAATTTGTTCAAAATATTGATCAATATTGGTGTGTAAATATTCTCCTCCAATTATATGCATCAACATATCAAGAAATGTGCTTTAGAATATTCAAGAATTGCATCAGAATATTAAAATAGATATTATGTAGTCACAAAATATAGTTTTTCGTGCATAATTAGTGTAAAATAAAAAGGAAGTTTTAATTTTGCATAATTTCCAGGATAATTAGACTGTCAAGAAGTCGCGCGGGATTTTTGCGGACCCCTTGAAAGACCAAAATGTAAGAAAGTATCGGCAGGTATCGGTAGCTGAATTCGGCTCAGCCCTAATAATGATATTTTTGACACTTACTGTGCAATTTCAAAAGCCGTTGAAAAACATATTGAAGAGTGGGGGGGGGGAACAATGATGGGTAAGTGGAGGTCAGTGTGCAAAGATTTAGTACAGGCTGGGTCAACTTTAAAAGTGATTGTGCCTCTTATAAAATTCTCGTTTACTCTGCCTGGTACAAATGTTGGTTGTGAAAGACTCTTCAGTGTTATTAAAACTTATTAGGGAGAGGAAAAAGTACACTCCTGGTGTCAACACTCGAACAAGTAATGAAAGTGAAATTCAATATGGACATGACCTGTGAAGAGTTTGGACTGGCAATAAAGGGCGACTTAAACATACTCAAGAAAGCAAAATCATCCCAGAAGTATGAGTGATGGTGCTGCCCATTGGTGAGTAAGTATTTGTACTTAGCTAATTACATTAGACCCATAAGTAATTTGAATCTGTAGAGTGTAGGCCTATTTTATAGAGGCTATAATAGAAGCAATAACAAATAGCCACCTTATTTCCGTTTTCTTTTTATGTTTTTTCAGGGTGGCGACAGACCTGGAAAACCTGGAAAACCGGGAAAAGTCAGGGAATTTGAGGTGTCAAAAATAGTCAGGGAAATGTCAGGGAATTTCGTCTTCATTGACCTTTTTTTTATTTAATTTAAAGATATCGTTATGGAACTCTGCACGGGAACAGAAAATTGTTATAACTCAGGCACTATGGGAGCAATCTACTTCGGATAAGTTTTGTTTTTCAGCTAAAACATCAGCGCATGCAACCATGTACAATTCAGAACGCCTGACCGAGAAAGGGGGTTTGGGGGAGCCCGACCCCCGAATTTCAATGAAAAAAAAACATAAAAATCTGAAGTTTGCCCCCTCTTCTCCCGCTATTTTGGGGATAAGGCGCAAACCTTAGTATTCCCTTCAAAGAATGGACGTTTCCAAAGAGAATGAAACATGTTTCATGTTCTTGGGTGCTTTAAGCCAAAATGTGAAACACTGTTTTTTACTAAAAATAGGTAATTTGCATATTGCTCAGAAAATTGTTATAACTCGTGCACTATGCGAGCAATCTACTTCGAATAAGTTTAAATTTGCAGCTAAAACATCAGAGCATGCAACCGTGTACAATTCAGAACGCTGAACCGAGGAAAGGGGGTTTGGGAGCGCAGCCCCCGAACCATAAGAATCTGGAGTTTGCCACCTCTTCCCCGCTATTTGGGAAGAAGGCGCGAACTTTAGTGTTCTTTTCAAAGAATGGACATTTCTGAAGAGAGCGTAACATGTTTCATGTTCTTGGGTGCCATACAAGTTGAATAATAAGCCAAATTGTGATTTTTTTAATTTTTTTTTACAAAAAATATGTAATTTGCATTTTTGGAGGAAAATTGTTATAACTCGGGCACTATAGGAGCAATCTACTTCGGATAAGTTTTGTTTTGCAGCTAAATCATCATAGCATGCAACCGTGTATAATTCAGAATGCCGAACCGAGGAAGGGGGGTTTTGGGGGAGCGACCACCGAATTTCCATGAAAAAAACAAACAAAAATCTCGAGTTTGTCCCCCCTTGTGCCGCTATTTTGGGGAGAATGCGCAAACCTTAGTATTCTCTTCAAAGAATTGACGTTTCCAAAGAGATTGAAACATATTTCATGTTCCTGGGTGCCATACAAGTTGAATAATGAGCCAAAATGTGAAACTGTGTTCGGAAATGTGGCATGGATATGTTGCAGAGAAGGGGGAGGTTGGTCATCAATATGAATTTCGCAGGCTTGCTCCAGACCTGTGTCAGAGTTCCACCCAAACATAAGTGTATGAAGGTCCAAAAAGCACATTCATTTCGTAATCAGCACCTTGATACCATATGGTATCATCGTAACGATACGAGTAAATGTTAAGCCTCTAAATATTACGTGGAAAATGCATTGAATTATCATTTTTTTTCTTGTCCGTATAGGAGTAGTCTGTTAATGCCCAATATTATGAAATAAAATACTAATAATAGATACGTAAATATTTGAATATCATATTTACTCTAATCATTCAATCATAAAAGCAAATCACTTTTTTCAAGAATTGACTTTTCTCTGCCAGCCCTGCTAAATTTTCACTTTCCATCTACTGATTTATACGAGGGGTGGCCAGAAAGTAATTTCCAATTAGTAGGGACATGATTTTTAGCAAACCCGAAAACTGTGAAAAATGGTAATTGCTGCGAAGTTATGTTTAGGAATGTGCAGTGATGATGTCTGGACACATTTTTCGCCCGTTCGAAATAATGTGAATTTGGCATAAAACGCGAATTATTGGCTTTTTTAGCAATTTTTTTTAAAGAAATGTCCTAAAACAACGAAAAATTCCATGAAATCCAACATTCTTGTCTTTTGTAGGCCATGTTTATGTACATAGAACATGCAAGGTTTCCAACATTTTACTCAAGAGTAAACTAGAGTTATACGTACATGGAATAATTCCGACAGCCACATTACATCATGTATTTCGCACGATTTTTTCAACTTAATAAGTGAAAAAAAGATAATGCCAATTTTTGGTGCCATAATATATCGGTATCTGTCACGTGAGATTGATTGATTTTAATTTTTTGGGTGCGTCGCCACTTATGGTCATTATGCACCCTTCAGTATATACGGGAAAAATTCCATTATCTCAAATCCTTACCTTAAAATTAAAAAAGAGGTATGGAAAATAACTTTCCCGAAATAACTTTCAATATATCAAACTCTCACGAAGAGGCGTAAGCCATTTGACTTACTTTGAAACAGTAGTTTAAAAACACCATGAAGGTATAATTTCAGATATTTGCCAGAAAATGCGCTAAAATGAAAATGTGAATTTTGGGGAAAATAACACCGTGTAGTAAAAAATAAAAATAAGAAAATACACAAATTTTTAAAAAATAACAAAATATCAAGGTCCCTACCGATTAGGCATAAATAAAACAAGAATATCAGTTGTACTTTATTACATTAGCAACAGTGAGTCCTAACCTAATTTTCGGCATAATCACCACCGTTGTTCTGGCATTTGTCGTAGCATGGCACTAAATTTTGTATGCCCATGGCATATGTGTCTGACAGCAAATACTGGAACTATCTCTACCGCAGTGTAGCTGTCAAATCCTTGCCCTGCCAGAAACCTCTTCAGTTAAACAAAGAGATGAAAGTCGGTTCATTCAAGGCCAGGGCTGTACGCAGGGAGTTGTCCAAGATCTCTCGCCCGAAGTGATGCAAAGTACCCGTGTGTACTCAGCTGTATGGGGTTGTGCACATTCTATTGGCCTTCCGTGAATTGTCTGCACCATCGTCTGACCTTACTATCACTCCCGACGTCCGGTCTGCACACCTGACACGATTGCTGGTGGCTCTGTGCCAAATTCTGAGCGTGCAATGTAGGCTACATCGCAGTCGGTGGGAGACTGTATGAGAACTGCAATCTTTAACCTGGAACTGTCCTAAAACGGCTGCATTGCAACTGTACCAGATTACAGCTACATGCCACTTCTTCCTGCCTGCATGTGTGTGTGTAGCTCTCCGACCACTAGTGCTGTGTATAGGCACCTTTGGAGGAGCTTTTTTCAGGATGCCCCTCGTATATGAACTTTCAGAAGCTTTTATTATTAGAGTGTTCCTGTTTTAATGTGTGGTTAGCTAAATCAGGTACCTATACAATGCAATTCTATAAATTCCTTGCGTTCAATTTCTAAAACCTACATACCCTTTTCGTCAGTATTAATGGTATAACTGCATATTGTCAGTTTCACAGTACTTCACTTGGATATATTGTACTGAAGCAGAAATCCCATTGATAATGTAAGGAAATATGACACTTTATTTTGTTCGATTCAATTGTTTCACTTATATGCAAGAGTTAAGTTGTTTGCTTTACAGAGAAGAGAGAAGTAGCTTTATACATTGAAAAATGAGTCCGCACTCACGGTTCTTGCAAGCAGAGGGTTCCAAACCTCAGTGGAAATATCAACATATAATACGGAGAATGTATAGCTAAGGAGACTGATAAATTACAAATTGTATTTCTTAATCAATCACTCTTCACTCTTATCTCATTTAGTCGTAACTTTAAAAATAATGGAGTATTTTATTTTAAACTTACTGCATATGAAAAATTCCGTAATCGTTCCCTAGCTTGTGAATTGTAATAATTTTCCAAATTCACTATTTTGCAGTTTGAATTCAAATCATAGAGAATAGAGAAATTAAGTCAATTTCATAGAAGATAATATTGGTACTTAACAAAACCATACGTGGATCTGTGTGAGTTTATTATTTCTATTTGCAAAAAGATCGATTTAGTTTAGTTTGTAATTGTCAGGGAAAAATGTAAATTTTGTCCTGGAAAACCTGGAAAAGTCAGGGAATTTCATTTCTGCTTGTTTGTAGCCACCCTGTTTTTGCATGCGCACCTTCAACCTATAGACTATACTCTTTTTGGTCAACAAATATCTGGTCACCCTATATTTGAAATTGTTCTAATTAACCAAAACGAAAAATTAACCCATCGCTTGCCTATCACGAAAGGTCACGGCATGCCCCTGATGACAACGCATTAAGCGGCTTGACGATCTTTAGTTCACCAATGTGGTTTTGATTATCTAAAAGTTTCGCTTTTTTATGAAGTGTTGCAGGGAACAAAGAACACGTTTTGAATGAAAGCTGTTACCGGAAGTTGTCGTCTACAAGGCCGAGAGTTGCTCACTCACGGGAACCTGCTGAACTCTAGGTCAGAGCTGGACAGATGGGCCAGACTGCCAGGCGCCAATCATCTGTATTTTCGAACATTCCTGCGATCTTATCTCTCAAGGTGGTGTATTTATCGATGAAAGAGCTTGACCTGCCATACACATTGGCAAAGTCTGCAAGTCCAGCAGTCATTTCAGGCTGCTCCTCCCCCCCTCCTCCGCGAGTTTTAAGCAGCTCTTAGGACAAGGAAACAAGTCAAGTCGATTTAAAATAACATCCAAGCACATTCGATTTTCTTTTCTCGCGTATCCAAGAGCAAGCCTGGCACGTTGGGTAGCAGCCGTCGGGTGCGGTGTAACATTGGTGCGCTTGAGGGAGGGGAGGGCAGAGGTCAAGTGCTATTGGATATCACTCAAGCATGGTGTGGTGGTGTCTATTTTTAGTTCAGACCTAATTGTGAGCGGTAGAGCGCTCGTAAAGGGAATGAGTGGAGGAAAAAACAACGCATTTTTTGGCCGATTTCCTTCAATTTTTCAACTTTTTTTTTCCAAATTTTTCTAATTTTCTCTAAATTTTTCACGGTTCCCGGGAAAAGGGTCGTTACTTCGAGAGGGTCGTTATACCCGGGGTCGTAGAATCGAGAGTTGACTGTATGTATTGGAAAGCTATACCGAAGGTGGTTGTCAGGTGAGAATGATATAGAATAAAGGAGGCCCAAAAAGATCATGAGACTTAGGAAAAAGAAAGGATAAATCTACTAGAGGTAAGAACTTTTTTTACCAGTGGATGAATTGAAACAAGTTCTTTTTTTTTCAGTGTACAATTTTGTGGCCTGGCGACTGTGAGGTATTCACAAGAAGGAACTTTCTTGTATACCCCTCGTGACCCACAAAAGACATAACTGAACATTAATTGGGGTGGAAACATTCATTTGTGAAATAGTTCTTTAATTTTTTAGAGTTGATTTCATTATTTTTAAATTCCTATGATTTTCCTTCCAGATTGACTGGAACGTTCAACAACACGTACAGGCTGACTTTCCTGCAATATACGAAAGTGCCAAGTGGATTGAAACAAGATATTGCCATTATATTACGTACATGACATTATTATTGCATGTATGCGACTGAACCTGTGAGAATCAATAAATATATCACATGTAACAACGTGTCTTTATGCATATGTGCTTGACTGCTACTTGATATTTTAATAAACTTTATATACATATCAATGTTAGATGAATAGTGAAACCAGTTATTATGTATTTTTTGAAACAGAAGTGTTTAAAAGGTGCATTTTTTACAGCTTTATGGTGGTGCCATTTTTGTATGTTGTATGTTATAGGTGCTACATGCTCATTTTGATAAGCAGTTGTCGAGATTCCTTCCAAATCATTGTAATCTTGATAGGGCAGCAGTCTGAAAAATTGCTGCTCTGTTTGAATGGGGGCCATTTTTTTTATTATTTGGTTATGTCGTAACTATGTTTTATGGGACAAGATTTAGAAGGAACACTTGTTAGACTGATGAAGGAATCATGTAAAAATGTTTTTTTTTTGTTTTTTCTATTTTATTTCTAACACTAACTCGTTGATTTGTGACTTGAAGTTATTTGTAATTTCTCTATTCCTGTTGACAGATAATGTAAGTGTTATGATAACATTGTATTATTTCTTGTACAAACTCAGATATTAATAATTTTATGGTATTGTGCTAAATGTTTATTAGTTTAGAATAAAAAATATTAAACAAAGTATATGTTTACATACTTTGATTGGTAATACTGCAAGCAACCAGTGCTCCAAATGTGGATATTAAAATCAGAAAAAGTGAATTCTATGCAACAGTGACTCACTACCTCAAAAGAAAAATATCACCTTTCATTCCCCATAGCAATATGTGCCAGTCTGTTAGATTAGTACAAAGATATATTGCAAAATTCATCAACGTTGACTATTTATGAATTGTTGGATTTATTACCCAACATCTTCCTTTGTATGAAATTTTTTTTTAACAATTTGTTCAGAAAAGGGTAAAGTAACATGTAGAGATAATGTATATATAATTGGCTTATATGTATGTAAATTTTTGAAAAGAATTTTGCAGTCAAAAATAAATTTTTAACATTGTAAATATATTTTTGTTTATTTGCATAAGACAGACTAGATTTTCACATGCATGTGTGAAAATACCATAATTTTGATAACTGAACAACAACAAAATAAACATGTAATTTGTTTTCATTGGCAGTGTTTTCATTACTTACAATGCAATGTGACATTGCTGTAGTGAACAGTTTTCAAGAGAGTTTTCATTCTTGTAAATCTAGGGTGTTCATGAAAAAGCACTTAAGTTAAAAAATTAATTCATGTTGAATTGAATAAAAATTAGATAATTAGAATATGTACCTGAGTACTAAAATGATTTATGCGAAACTTACTTGTAAATGTTCTATTAATTTCGGTGGCCTCTGCCACCATCCAGTTGGAAAACTCGATGCTTCACCGTTGGGTTGACTTCCGGTCCCTGTTAGCCCCATCTAGTTGGCTGCACTTTTTGACTCGTTTTGACTCTGTTTGCACTGAAGTGTCTAGTTGGTTGTATGGTGCAACACCGAGTCGTCTAGTTTGTTGATTTCAAGTCAAGTAGTGTATTTGGTGTCTGCACTACCTTTCAGACCGCTGTATGTTTGGTGTATGGTCACGTGGTGTGTGCTAAGTAATCAAATGGCCATTTAAAGCAGCAGACAGGCATTTGTTGAATCTTCTGAATTCGAACACTTTTTGTCTAGTTGGTTGAACGTAATTTCCTTGCACCACTCTTGACACTGGATACACCTGTACTGCACCGAGTGTAAAAAAGTGCAGCCAACTAGACAGGGCTGTTGTTCCCTCGCTTACAACTCACAACTCAAACCTATCACACGCAGCAGACAAACTGGTTACACCAGCGCCCCTAGCGGTAAGCGAGGAAACAACAGGAACCGGAAATCAACTCAGCAGTGAAGCATTGAGTTTCCATTAAAACATTTACAAGTAAGTTTCAGGGAAGTCATTTTAGTACTCCCGTATGTACAGGGTTTGTCCAATAAGTATCGGGACTGATTTTGTCTGGCCAATGGGAAGGGATCAAGGGCGGTATCTTTGGGTGGGATCAGTGTTGCGGGATGTCACGTGAGCTAGGAGACCCAGCTCAGTTGCCTCCGAGCCTTTGGAGTGTGTAGGTTGCACCTGAAGTGAAAGTTTGTGTAGTGCTCGCGTCGAGAGTCTAGATGCAGCGAACCATCGAGCAGCATTGTGTCATCAAATTTTGCTTTAAACTGAACAAATCTGCTACGGAGACTTTTGATATGATCCGTGAGGCTTACAAGGATGAAGCCATGTCCAGAACATGTGTTTTTGAGTGGCATAATAAATTCAAAGATGGCCGAGAAAACTTTCAAGTCTAACAATGCGCTGGATGTTTGACATTGATCTGAAATGCTGAAAATGTGGCCAAAGTGCTAGAAAATCGAATCTCATGCTGGACAAACACTGAACGGGAAATTTTACGCAGAAGTGCTCGAATGTTTGAGTACTAGGGTCCGCTGCGTCTGAATGGAGATCGCCGATTCCTGGCTGCTGCATCACAACAATGCACCCAGTCACACATCGCTAATTGCGAGGGAGACACTGGCCAAGCACAATGTGGCAATGTTGCCGCAAGCACCCTACAGTCCAGATATATCTCCCCCGACTTCTTTTTGTTTCCTCGAATCAAAAGGAGCCTGAAAGGACATTGTTTCGGGACAATTAAGGTGGTCAAAGCGGCTTCGATGACGTGCCTGAACAACCTTGCAGTTGCCGACTTCCAGGGGGCGTATGAAGAGTGTATTTATGCAGAAGGGTCATAATTTGAGGAATATTAACACACTGTACATATATCTTCAATAAATTTATTTTTATGACTTCTGTCCCGATACTTATTGGACAAACCCACAAACCCTGTATTCTAAATAAAAAAAATTTTTTACAGGAAGCAGTTATTTATGTTACTTCTTTAAATAGAAAATATAACAGGCATGATAAATATGTTGGATCATCACTGTTAAGAATCTTTACACATGTCCAATATAAATTTATACTCATAACATTCTTTAACCTTTTGCCGCCCAAGCATCTCGAACGAGATACCCAAAAGTAACCCTCACGGAACCAAGCGTCTCGATCGAGACGCTGTGTCAAGGTCATAGTTTTTACGTTATACCTTTTCTATTTTTGGCTAGAATTTAGATTTTATTTTTTATATTGTTCCTAACACATGTATTTAACAGAAATGGTTTTTTGCATTTTTTTGTCTTCATGAAAATGGAGGGGGAAAGGCAGGAAAAGGGACTTCTCTTTTGTGTCTCTTTTCAAGGTCAATTTTTTGCTGACAAAGGAAGACCGGCTTTGTTGTTCTAAAGAAATGCTTTTCACTCCCTCCTGCTAAGTGCATTCGAAGGAAGCTTGTTTATCAGTATCCGAAAGTTTTCCGTGAGGGTGCAAGCAGAGGGGGAGGGGAAGACTGGTTGTTGAATTTGCGTTGTGAGAATGGAATTCCGAAGCACGCTGAAGGAAACCTTTGTTTTTTTTTTAGCACAAGTGGCAACAGGGGTTACCCAGCATTGTCTAAAAATAGAATTTCAAGTAGCTGCAAGAATTGGCGCTTATTTTTTACTGCATTCTAGCTTTTCGTCCTTGAATGTTGTGCGTAGGTGTCGTTTTGTGCCCAAGTGCGAGGACATTTTTTGGGTGAAGTGACAATTTTTTAAAATAATTTTTGGGAGTTTTCTCCCTTCCCCCTCCATATATACACCAAATTTGCATAAATTTTGCATTTTGTGCATTTTGACATTTTTTTTTGGGGCCGGGAGGGTGGAACACCATTTTTTTTAAGAAAAGAATTTTTGACGGGATTTCCCCCCTTTCCCCCTCCACATGTACGCCGAATGTGCATAAATTATATATTGTCTGAATCTGTGATTCATTCTGCGTACAACAGTCTTCTTCTTCTTCTTTTGCTCTACAGCCCTTGGTGGGCTCTGGCATCCCAAACAATCTTCCTCCACCTCGTTCTATCTTGAGCTACATTTTTCCAATTGCGTATATTCATCCTTCTCAAATCTTCCTCAACCGCATCGATCCATCTTCCCCTCGGTCTTCCTTGTGGCCTTGTTCCCCACAATTTCTGATTGAATACCAGGTGTGGTAGCCTATCCTCTTCCATTCTCATCAGATGTCCTGCACATCTTAAGCGTTGAGATTTTATATATCTCACCACATGTTCATATTGAATCAATCCTTCTAACTCCATATTATTCCTAATTCTATAAGATCCATCTTCATTCCTAACAGGGCCAAAGATCTTACGTAATATCTTCCTTTCAAAACACATTACCTTGCTTTCTGCTTTAGATGTAAGTTTCCAAGATTCTGCACCATATGCTACAACTGGTCTAATAAGTGTCCTATACAGTCTTAATTTTGTGTTCCTAGAGAGGTTTTTTGACTTAAATAATTCTATATGTGCATAATACTGTCTATTTCCAGCCTGTATCCTTTGGTTAACAATCTCTTCTTCTTCTATGTTGTTATGTAGAAGAGCTCCAAGGTAAGTAAAAGTGGGTACTCCCTCAAAGTGATATGTACCTACATTCAAAGCCAGAGAGTTTCGTCTGGCTGGCGATCTGGACATTCTCATATATATATATATATATATATCTTGTTTTAGTTTCATTAATTAATAATCCTATTTCTCTGGATTTACTATCCATCTTTAAAAAAGTACTTTTAAGATCTGCAAGTGTCCTTGATATTATCACAATATCGTCAGCATAAGCAAGTATCTGTGTTGTTTTGTAGAATATACTCCCCCTTTTTTGCAGTGGATTGATAATATCATGTAGTACAATAATGAAAATTAGGGTGGACAGAGCATCCCCTTGCCTCACTCCTGTTTCTATGTTAATGGTTGGTGAGACTTCTCCCTGCACCATGACTCCCGCTGTTGTATTTTCCAAGGTTACCTTTATCAATCTTATTAATTTATCTGGACATCCTACTTTCTTGAATACTTTCATGATCCCAGCTCTGTGTAAGCTATCAAATGCTCGTTGATAGTCTATAAATAAAAAGTGTAGATCTATATTTTGCTCATAGAATTTTTTCATAATTTGAGATATGGTGAAGATGTGATCTATGGTAGATCTATTTGGACGGAATCCACATTGATATTCCCCTAGGATTTCTTCTGCCTGCTTAGATGCTCTCATATATAGGATATTGGAAAACATTTTGTATCCAATATTTAATAGTGTTATCCCCCTGAAGTTGCCACAATTCCTTTTATCACCCTTTTTATGGATGGGGAAGATAACTCCCTATTTCCAACTACATGGTATTTTCTCTTGATCCCATATCATGCAAACTAGCTCGTGAACTTTCTTCCAAAGTGTTTCTCCACCCTTTTTAAATATCTCCGCAGGGAGCAAATCTTCTCCAGGTGCTTTATTATTATTTAATTTTAATATTGCACACTTTACTTCTTCAAACGATCGTCTTTGTACCTCACATTCTGTAACTTGGGTTTGGTCTTCATCTGCATTATCTGTTATATTAAATTTAGATTCATAGAGCTCCTGAAAATATTCTGACCATTTTTCCAGACATTTGGCTTGATCCGTAATAAGCTTCCCATTTTTGTCTTTACATAGGTTTAACCTTGGTTGATATCCAGTACTAAGATTTCTAACAGCTTCGTACATTTGTCTTGTATTACCCTCTGTCTGATGTTCCTCTATTTTCCTTACTTGCTCCTCCATCCAATATGTCTTTTTCCTCCTACAGATTTTAGTCGCTTCCTTCCTAGCATCTTAATATGCATTCATCGATGCTCTTGTTTCTCTTTAAATCATCTTTTTCCGTAACTCATTTTTCTTCCCTATTAGTACTCTACATTCTTCATCATACCAATCTTTTCTGTTAGATCTCTTCCTTTGCCCTAATATCTCTTCTGATGTTTCAATCAGTTTTTTCTTCATATCATTCCATATTTCCTCAATGCTATTATTTTCATTCTCATCACTTAATTGTTGGTGTATTTGTTCCTTAAAAGCTCTCTTATCTCTGTCTTTCTTTAACTTTTCTATATCCCAACCAATTCTCCTTTTTCCCTTGATTTTGCCTATATTAGACAATCGTTGCCGCAATATAGATTTGACTAGGAAGTGATCACTGTCACAATTGGCCCCTCTACATGTTTTAACGTCTATAACAGATGTGGCATATCTGCTGTTCACCAGAACATGATCTATCTGGTTTGTGTATGTTCCGCCGGGAGCTCTCCAGGTGCCTTTATGAATATCTTTCCTGGGGAATTGGGTACTTTTTGCAAGCATTTTATTTTGCATACAGTACTGTATTAATCTCCAACCATTCTCACTGGTGACTGAATGTAAAGAATTCTTTCCTGCCACTTCTTTGACTTCAGATTCTCTTCCAATTTTTGCATTGAAGTCACCCATGACAAGTAGTATATCATGTCTACTTGTACTTTCATTTAACAAGTCCAGCTCGTCATAAAATTTTTCCTTGTCCAGTTCTTCTGCATCCTCGTTAGGTGCGTAAGCAGAGATGATGGAGATGTTATAGAACTTGCCTTCAAGTCTAATTTTACACAGTCTGTCATTTACTGGTATAAATTCCATTAGTGATTTCCTAGCTTCTTTACTTATTATAAAGCCTGTACCCCTGTGTCCTCTGGTTTCAGCACCACTGTACAAAACTGTACAGTTTCCCTTGTCTATCTGACCACTCCCAGGCCATCTTATTTCTTGCAGTGCAAGAACATGCAACTTATATTTTATAAATTCATCAACAATTTCTGGCAACTTACCAGCTTGTAGCAACAGTATATCTTTCATATCTCTGGGGCATTTAGTTTCTGAGCTATAGTCATTTCAAGGTACTGCTGCATTTTGAAACTTGAATCAGTGGCCATTCCTTTTGGGGGTACAACTCAAGTTACATTGGTCATACGACAATGATGCAAATATTTTTCTGTTTCTTACATGCCAGCGATAATTTCTATGTGCATTTTGAACTTTTCATATCCTTTTTGAGAGGGGGGGGGAGCGAAACCCCATTTTTTTAAAAAAGTATTTTCAGGGGATTTCCCCCCTTTCCCCCTCCATGTATACGCCGAATGTGCATAAATTATATATCGTCTCAATCTGTGATTCATTCTGCGTACAACGGTATATCTTTTATATCTCTAGGGCATTTAGTTTCTGAGCTATAGTCATTTCAAGGTACCGCTGCATTTTGAAGCTTGAATCAGTGGCGTGCCGACCATTCCTTTTGGGAGCACAACTCAAGTTACATTGGTCATATGATAATAATGCAAATATTTTTGTGTTCCTTACATGTCAGCGATCATTTCCATGTGCATGTCGAAACTGTCATGTACTTTTTCCTTGGGGGGAGGGTGGGGGAACCATTTTTTTCCCGGAATTTTGAGTTTGCCCCTCCCCCCCACCACATATACGCCGAATTTGCAAAAATTTCATATAGTCTTAATCTCTGGTTCATTCCGCGTACAACGGTATATCACTCATCTCTCTAGGGCAATTATCCTCCGATCTACACTCATTTAATTGAAACTCTGCATTTTGCTCAAAATCGGCTCTGGCAATAGAGGCTTACATGTGAAAAAGGCCTTGGGTGGCAAAAGGTTAATGATTCAGTGTGACTTAAGTGAAAGGAACAGAAAATTGCAGTTTGTGACTTAAGTAATTTTTCCCGAACACACTAGATATTTAATAGGGAGGACAAATATCAAGTTCTAGCTGATACCAACAAAGTGAAGATATAAGATTGGAGAAGTAGAAATGAATTTGTGCCTTTGTATCAAGAACAATAACAACATGAAAATATGTACAGAAATATCAATCACAGAGGTTCCCACTAACTTAGAAATTCTGAAAAATTTGGGGGATATGTATTTTCATATATTTGTAAACCTTAATTTGGCATGACGAGATTTATAGTTCAAAATAAATAATTTAAGAGATGGTTCTGCTTCCAACTGGAACAAGTGCTTCAAATCTCTCCTCTCATAGTATACTGTAAACATAGTTAGAATAGGTTTAAAACTTTCAAATGTGATCTGGAAGTATATTTCAAGATGCCTGATTAAGTCAGGGAATTTCATTTGGCAAAATCAGTGAGAACCGTGGATCAGTAAAATTGCAATTACTAATAGAGTATCAATTAATATATTCCATCCATAATGTTTTAAATATGATTCTTCTACATGTTATGGCAATGAGAATAGATGCTAATTAAATGATATACAGGGTGATGGTAATTAGATGTATTCCCTGAAAGGGGTTAAAGTAGAGACAATTTGCAATAAATTTGACCATATGATACCCCGTCCGAAAATTAGTAGTTTTCGAGATAATAAAATTTCAATTGTTTTTTTAAAAAATGACAATTTTCCACATAAAAAGATAAATTGAGAAAAAACTGCTCATTGCATGGAACTTATTTCAGCGTTTTCTGATAGTGGTTCTTTGAAAAAAACGTTTTTTCCAAATAACAATCACATGTAAGTAACTGGTGGGTCTAAACTTACAAGTGATGATAAAAAAAATGCACTCTTAGTTTACTTGGCAACGTATTAATAACAAAAATGGTATGACATGAAGCGTACATATTATTTAAATTACTTCCTTGTGACATCTGCTATCCAACAACGTCCAAATGTTGCTAATATTCACATTTGTGTACATGAAATAATACTTCATTCATCTTCATGTGAATGAAATCAATGAACAATACAATTAAAGAACATTACACGTCTTGCTCAAAGTGGGCACCTCTGTTACGAATGCTGGCACACAGGTTTTTACGGACATTTGTTGTCTTAACTCGTGATGTGATGGTGTCCTTGATGTGTTGACCAGCTGTTAAGATCCTCTCCCTGAGCTCTTTTTGCGAGTTTACAATTAAATGTACATCGAAATACAACAACTAAATACTGTTGTTTTTGTTGTTCACAGCTGTTCTCCCTCGCTAAGCATGTGTTTGTTGTGGTGTTACACGGTGTGTATGGCACGTACTCCTTCCTTTCAAAACAGCCTGCAGAGTTCAAAACCGACCCTAATATCTTTCCTAAGTGCAACACCGTTACAGTTATCATAAAATGACCCACACCATTCGATTCCTCGTTGAAAGAGGGTGCATTTTGATATATCACATGACCATGTTGCCATTTGAAATAACATAGTTGGATCGAAGATGGCAGACGATGACTGCAACCACAGCATAACGTTTCCCCCTCCTCTCTGACATTGATACCATTTGACTTTACATCAAACCCGTACGCAGTTTGTAAAATATTTTGCCCGGTCCTGACTTTTGGCCACACCCTGTATATTAATTTATCTTTGCCTTGCTCCTTTTATTAAATTTATAATTTAGTTCTGAATATATGATGGTTTACCTCTTGATGTCGCTAGATACTATGAACTATGGCATTGTTTTCTTAAAAAGATTGGAATTCCTTCCCTACCTGGAACTTGCCTCTGCTGAACACATTCCTAATTCATACATGAATGATTAGTGGATAAGTGAAAAGAATGCTCTTTATTGGTACAAACTTTGAAAGCTATGTTGATTAACAAGGTGAAATTTAATCACATATGTGCAAACTTTTACAAAATGTTATTTGAAAAAAAAAAGTAGGCTAAGCGGGGAGAATTGGGTGGGTGGGGTAACTGGGTGGTATCATTTTATTTTATTTTTATTAATTTCCTGTATTGTCATAAAAAAATAACTAGTACATGGTATGATAGCTTTATTCATTGGGCACTAATTGTATTTTTTTCAGCATTTTGCTTCAATTCTCTAGCGAGTAAAAAAATATTGTTTCGACTACTGCACTTTTCTGACTTTAAAAGTAAAAACTGTTTGTCCTGCCTTAACTAAAACACTATTTTTTGTCAAGTGGGAATTGTTTGATTTTTAGCCTTACAACAAGTAAATATACTCCAAGAAGTATGAAGCATTTTTAAAAATCTTAATACATGCACTTTAATGGGGGGGGTTAAGGAGGGGAGAAAACTACCTCCCAATTACCCACATGTTTTTCAAAGTTTTGAGATACTCTAAAAAATTCTAGGTTGTACCAAAAAATTTACTGTAAGTATTATCATGTGCCTACATATATAAACTGTAATCAGTAGGTGTTTCAAAGCCCTAGAATACTGGGATAATATTGTTTTATTTAGTTTTAAGAAAATTGCGAAGTTTTCTTAAAAACATTTGTAATTTAAAAAAATATATTTAATTCTTTTTTCTCCTATTAAAACTGAGTGTAAAATTTAGTTTTTACTTTCTTTTCTAACACCCTTTTGTCCACAGACTGTAGCACTAATATCTTGTGAATTCTAAGTATACAGCCCCTGGCCATATTATTAGATGCACCGCAATTTTTTTAAAAAAATAATAGTTTTGAAGGGGAAAATTATTCAAAATTGACAATTAGTTATCTGAAAAGTTCCCTGTACATTATTTGAACCCTGGCAAATATGAGTAATACGTACAAATGCACTTTCTTGCAAAAGATTGATAACAATAATAGTAATAGTAATAATAATACAAAGTAATGTAATTTGACACAGTGGACACTTTCAACAGTTCGCTTACTTTTCACATTAATAATGTTGCAATAGGGTTCTTTGTGGCTGAACTTTGATTACTGTAATGAACAATATGAAAAGAGGAGGTACTGTTGTTACAAACAACACTGCCAACACTAAGCGTCATTGTTGTTGAATGAACATACCACAGTTCAATTCAAGCTGAGTTGAAAGGAGGACGTCGTGTTTGTGCAAAATTTTGCAGTGATATTGTTTTTGTTCACTGTCAGTATATTTTTAAAATTTAATTATTAACATTAGGGAGTCATGGGTAAAAGAAGTGACTTTACACATACAAAGATTGCTGAAATTAAGACACTAATAAAGACTAAAATGTTCTCTAATCAAGAGATTTCTTGAAGATCTGATGTGTCTGAAGCATCTGTGAGGCGAATAAAGAAGAAAACTGAATATGGTGGACAGTGTGAGCCACAATGGAAGGGCAAATGTGGGCGTAAAACAACTTTTACTCCCAAGATCCTTACGCTGTTTGAAGAACATTTGCCTCACAAATAGATTTGCGAGTACAATGGAGCTCAAGAAAAAAATTGAAAAGAGTGGTCTTCATGCATCTGAAAGAACAGTAAGGCATAGGCTCTCTGATATGAACCTGAAGGGATTCAGACCTGCTAAGGAGCCAAAATTAACCCCTGCTATGATTCGGAAATGTTTTCATTGGGCAAAAGCTCGCAAAGAAAAAGATTTGAACTCTTGGAGATCTGTTTACTTAAGTGACGAGTGCACGTTTGAAATCTTGGGGAATAAATCTGAGTTTGTGAGAAGATGTCCAGGTGAAAAATACAATCCTGATTGTGTTGTGCAGACTGTCAAACATCCGATAAAAGTTATGATTTGGTCAGTCATTAGTAGCAAAGTTACAGGACGTCTGTATTTGGTTCAAGGAACAATGAGGCATATACAGTATAGGGAAGTGCTTAGAAGAAAGTTGCTACCTCAAGGAGAATGGTTCCCAAATGGAGAACCTTTCGTATTCATGCAAGGATGGAGCCTCATGCCATACTGCAAAATCAATAAAACAGTTTCTACAGAGTGAAAATGTCCCTCTCTTGCCCTGGCTGGGAAACTCTCCAGATGTGAACCCAATTGAAAATGTTTGGAACCTGGTGAAAAAATAAGTGGCAAAGCAAACAATTAGGACGAGAATTGGCCTAATTTGAAAAACAATTCAAGTGTGGAATGACCATCCTCATATGAAAGAGACAGTACAAGCATGCATTGAAAGTATGCCAAGACTAATCAAAGCACTGATAAAGGCAAAAGGCGGCTCAACCAAATCCAAATATGAAAATTGACTTACAGCCATATGTATTGTATAGAAAAAAAAAAAACTAAGAAATTATATTTGTAATTATTAATGTATCAAGTAATTGTTGTTTTTTGTGAAGGTAATCAATGTAATATTTCATGTAATAAAATTAAAAAATAATAATAACATATCCTTAAAATTTTGCATAAAATTTGGAGGTGCGTCTAATAATTTGGCTAGGGGCTTTAAATTACTTTTTAATTTTTTAATGCATAAAATAAGGAGGTAAAAAAATTAAAGTGTGTTTAAGAGATGGTAATTGAAGGTTCTCAAGATAATAAATTGGGTCCAAAGTCTTAAAACAAGTGTCCGAGTCTACACAGCTTCATTTGGAAAACATACCTTCCAATTCGCCTTCATGGCGTGGTGCTATGCACAGGGGAACACTTTACCTTTTTTTTTACCTTCCAATTCTCCCCGCTTACCCTACTGAATAAGTTCTAATATAATTAAGCCTTGTTTCCATATTAAAAACAATAAGTTGCTGACCAAGGCAGTTTATTAAGAAAAAAACACTTAACACGTAATGTTTCGACCCTCTATCAGGGTCTTCCTCAGACGAAGAACTAAACTAAAATGATGAAATAAACTACACACAGAAAGATTACATACACATAGCAGGGTGACTAGCCATATAACAACAAATCAAGAAGACAGTCCTTATCTAGGAAGATTTCTGCAAAGGAATTAAACATATCACCTCCTGACAGTTGTTGACTAATGGGTCTACTATACTGACAGGTGACTGACAGTTCAAGATTAGCAAGAGTCTAGAACCACCTGCTTACCACTCCCCCACCCCTCCTGCCTTTTTGGTTATGGATGAATACCTCCTCCTCTGGTCTTCTTATTTTCTCTTCTTTCTTCCTTGTTCATACTTCTTTTTTCTTCATTCCTTTTCTTCATCGTTTCAACTTTCTCTAACACACTCTTCCATTCCTTGTTTATCTTGAGTCCCCCATTCCAATTCATGATGTCTTCTCCTTTCTTTTCTATTTCTTTGGACTCCTTCCATTTTCTCACTAGTTCTCTCTTCTCTTTTCCTATTCGCCTAGCCGAATCCCATTCAACTTCATGTCCTGTTTCTCTAGTGTGTTTGAATATGGCATTCCTGTCTCTCTTCAATCTCACATCATCCATGTGTTGCTTTAACCTGTCTTGAAGTCTCTTCTTCGTTTCCCCTATATATATATACACTTTCACATCCTCTGCACTTCACCTCGTAGATAACCCCTTCCTTTTCTTCCTCTCTCTATTCTTCCTTCTTCTTGCTGGCTATACTTAAAATAGTGCGTCCTCCCTTCCTGTAAGTTCTTATACCCACTTTCCTCAGCACTTTGCATATCTTCTCTGTGGCATCGCCATACTTCTTATACCAAACCATCTCTCTTTTTCTTTTTCTTCCTTCTCTTCCAGTCCTCTCTCTTTTATCTCTTTCCTTCTTCTGTTGATGTTGTGTCTGTCTTTCTTTTCATAGCCATTCTCTTCTAGTTGTTCCCACAGGCTATTAATCTTGGTTTCTTCTTCCCCTTTCTCTGTGCATATCTTCTTTATTCGGTCTTCCATGTTCCTTATAAAATTACGTTTAGTTTCATCACCCACATCACTTCTTTTGTGGCAGAACACGCCTGCCGAACACTTCTTTTGATACCATGTAGCCACAATCCCCATTCCTCTCTTCTTTTTCATCTCAATATCCAAGAAATGTAATGTTCCTTCCTGTTCCGTTTCGAGCTCAAGGAATATCCCTGCTTTCTCATCTTCTACATCTTTAACAAGCTTACTCACCTGCCTTTTTGTTCCCTTGTTTTGATGATTGTTTTGGGATATGGATAATTTTTGTAATTATAATTATTAAAAAAATGCACCTCCATAAACAACAACAAAAAAAGGATTAGTAAAAATATATTTTTTTGTGAGTTTGTGTGTGGCAATCATGCAATAATTGGTTATTTTTTATTAATGATGCCAATTTTTGAAATTATTATAATTAATAAATAACTGCACAAAGGAATTCAATAAAATAAATGGTTTCTTGAACTTTAGTAATAAAAAAAGTGTGGGCCAAACCCCTCCCTGTCAGGTAAGTAAGTTTCTTGTACAGCATGGGTAAGGTACATGGGCGTCTGGAAGGGGAGGCTATGCCTCTTCCCCCTGGAAAATGAAAGTCAACTAAAAAATATATATTTCACATATATAATTTCATTTCAGCCACAATAATGTGTGTAAATTATTGCACAAACATGATAGATTCAAATTTAAGCCTTTTTTTTTTTTTTTGAGGAATGAACACTATTATTGGGGAAAATATGCCATGTTGCCCTCCTATGGGAAAAAATATCTTCCTTGCCCCTCCCTGGAAAAAAATCATGCGGACGTCCATGTCAACGTAGGAACCGAGCACTTTGATGTTACTCCGAATTTTGAGGGAGCAGCCTTTCCACCCCTCTCAGGTCATCATTGAACATCATTGGGTGTCGTCGTTGCATCCAAACAATGTTTCCAGCTCGAGTAGTTTGTGACCAGATTGAGCCGGACCCTGTGGCCAAGTGGTTAGCACATCACGCTGCGACGCAAAGGGTCCTGGGTTTGAATCCCGCTCGGACTTGGTTGTTTGTGAATGTCCATTCATCAATTTCATCATTTCGTCACTCATCCCCATCTTCGCAAATTAGCCAAGAGGCACAAAATGCAAAGTAAAATAAAATAAATCAAATAAAATAAAAATAAAAACTGAGCAGATTGAAAAATCACTGCCAGTGAATCACCCATTCTGATTTCTGCTACAACCTTTTCAAGATGAGGCCACACCCTTTGGCTGGTAGCTTTTTGGGTAGTAAATAATCTGTGGTGGTTAGTTTAGGCTAGTTGGGTTTGATTTTGATTGATTTGGTGTTTTGAGTCCACTTTATGCACAGTAAGGCTAATTGATACTGGACCTACAGTTTAAAGTGGAATCCGAACCGTATGCCTCCACCGGGAATCGAACCCGGGACCCCTTGATTACAAGGCTACGGCACTACCACTGCACAATAGGGGAGGCCTTATTTATCTGCTGCTTCAATTTTTACCTTACAACCTGTGCTACAGAGCGATCAATTGAAGTGTAGACCTCCACGTCACTGTTTGCGCTATTGGCAAGCGAGGGGCTCACAGCCATATATCGTCAGACTCGGCACTGTAGACTGTCTGTGAATCAAGCATGCAAGTTTCCATAACTTGTTTAAAGTGTGATTTATTTATTTAAAAATTTATGAAAGAAGGTGCTGAAACTGGCCGCCTTCCTCGTCCTTGATGATGGAAAATGCTATGAACAATGATTTAATTTGAACATGTTCATTGCAAACAATATTTCAAATCTTGAAAAAATGGCGAGTTATATTAAATTGTAATAAGCATTGTGAGGGTCATTCAGAATTTATGAGAATTGCTGAATATTTGTTTGCCATTCCAGGTCATAATGCAAATGTTGAGAGGTTATTTTTGTTAATGTAGGCACAGTGAACTGACCAAGATGAATCAATTTCTTATACTAGGTAGATTCTGTGAAGAGTTTGGTGCTTGTTCAGTATAATTTCAAAGAATTTTATTGTTGTTAGTTTTATTAGTACATTATCACTAAGCCTGAAATTTTACGAAAAATTGTCTCCTCAGAGAAATATGACTGAAAATGCTTATAGTAAGAACTGTATTGTTTAGCAGTTTAGTTTTGGAATTTTGTTTTTAAGGTATTAAAAGTGCACTATTCTTTAAACTGAAAAGGTGTAATTTTACATTATTTGCTAACATGTTCTAGTAATGTGTATTATTTATTGTGAATGTTTTGTGTCCTGCATTTTGACTCTGTGTCCTACATTTTGCGACAGCATGTCCTACATTTCCCTAATAGTGATCTGGTAACCCTAGCCGAATCAGAGTGCAACAGATGCTAAAATAAGTATATTGCTGGCATGATGCCTATGCACAAAGGTGAATAAAAAAAAGGTGAATTCAGCTGTACAGTTGCGTTTGTGTGATTATATTTTTTGTTTGATGTAGGTGTCGAGGTGTAGTATGTTTGACAGCCACCAGAGTGCAGCACGTTGTTTCTTCCGACAGTTCACAAAAGTTTTTCTTTAGCCGTTAAAATATATTTTCCACAAAACATATTTTTATGCCTCTACAACTGCAAACAGAAAATGTTAATTACTAGAAAAGTAGAAAACGAATAATCAGATTAGAAGAAAACCTTCATTACACTCAGGTGCAACCTATCTTGACTGGAACACCCATGAGAAGGCCGGGATTCGAACCTGAAACCATGTAGCGTCGTAACGTGCTGTGCTAACCTTTCAACCACGAAGGTCAGCTGCAATCGAGTTGAATCTACTGATTATATTCGTTTTAAGGAGATGAGGAACTACTTAGCTTTTTTTTTTAGTTTTGCTTTCTAATGCTTAATCTGAGTGTTATGTTGTTCAATCATGTCTCCTTCAGTACGGTCGAGATCGAGAATGTGTTAAGCCATATCCTTTGTTTGAATGGTAGCACAGTGTCATACACAGGGGAAAAGTTTACCTTTTGTAGCACTCGCCACATATTTTGATGGCATAATTTTACCTAACGCTTCGCTGCCCTTTTAAGTATATTTGCTTCTGTTACTTTGTAAATATTGTTTTAAAAAGGCCACACTAAGGGAAAGAATACGCTACCTCTTACTAAACCTGACTGTGTGACCATTTACTTCATTACATTTCTAATTATAAAATACAATCAAATACACTGCTATAACTTATCAGGTTTAGAAACAGGAAGAGTATATATGTCATTTATACTTTACTTTGCCATTTTAAAAGTAATGTTTACTACATTGGAATTAATATTTTCGTTAAGATCATAGAAGGCAAATACATGATGTTTCCAGGCATTACTTATCAAAAAGGAATAAAATCAATGTCTTTAACTCAAGGTTTTTCCCTTCCACAAAGTTTTCTGGTGGGGACTATTATCAAATGTACATTTCATTGTTCTCTCCGTTGTTGTATGTATAGGAAAATGCATTATTTGCATATAATAATGCAAATATCCCTGCGTAAATATTTGCATGTTATCTCTTTACCAGCCTGGGAAATTGTTCTGTATTTGCTGGAAATTTTACTTTGATGACAAATATTGCAAAATAATTCTTCAGTAAATTTTGCTTGCAGTTTGAAACACTTCTTCAATTTTCAGTTGCATGAACCCCAAGCAAGGCATTTCTTTCATATTTCCCTGTTTCTTGCTTGTTGAACACAAACACATGTATTGACAGAGGATGCAGTTGATGGTTTTATGGTCTACCCCGGTCAGGGAAGTCTGAATTCTTTTCAAAATGCACTTTCTTCTCTGCTACACACCAGATCCAGTATACCCCCACAAACCCGTACTTTCTCTTCATCTGGCCCTGCACTGGCACCATGAGTGCTGAAAGGATGCCACACATGGAGATTTAGCTGCGGGTAGCTAGGATTTTCTGGGTTAATTATTTTATGATTCAGAAAAGATATCCCCATGCATTTCAAATTTCAAGAACAGAATTCTATTGCTTGTCCCTTTTTCAGCATGGAAATGAGTGACATGGCGATTCTTCTCACATGCACTCAACCCTCCTGCTAATGACCTCACCTGCAAAGGAGGGAAATGCAACTTTCTGAAAATTCGGAGAAATACTGAAGCGGTCGATTGATCCTAATCTGTTGATTTGGTGGACAATAGATTTAGATTTATTTCATCCATGAATCACATTTGCATTTTCATGCTGTGACATTGGATATATGTCTGTCAGATAGTTTGAAGTAGGGTTTGTGGTCCGAGCGGTGGTTAGCTTCTGTCAACGTGAGAAGATAGAATCACGAAATGTTTGTGATCTCGTTTTCCTACATCTCGAGTAAAATGTCGAATGAGAAGCTGCCAGATTGTCTTCCTCTGGAAATAATGGATCAGGATCGACTAATCGACCAAATGTCGAACATATTGATGTTCTAAAAGAGTGTCTGACTACACACAAGACCTTGGGTTCGATTTCCAGGGTAGTTGATCTCAAGTATAATGAAGAATAAACCACGTTTAAGTTAAGGAAGAAAACTAGATATGTAGCTGTCAGTATGCTCTATAAGTATTATGTTGCAAAATGTGTATATCTTCCTGACTTTGTGATTTTTCTTCATTTAGCCTTCACCTGCAAATGTGGAAGCTGCTACTGCTTAGGTGGCAAGGTTAACTAGACATACAAATATAATTAATCCCTAGTCATACAACGAATAATAGTTATATGTATAATATAATCATGAGTTATGGAAAAGCAAATTACCTATCAAGCATTTTCTGTTTCTATTTGTTGTGCAGTGGTTAACAAGATGGATTATGATGCCAGGGGTCCTGGCTTCGAATCTCGGTCTGGGTGTGTGTTTTTTATGATGGTCCTCTCATCAATTTCACATCACTAATTGTTATCTTCATCTTCATGATAAGCCCAAAAGTGCCAGAAAAGCGAAGTACTTTTACATTACGCCGCTTTTCTACCTCTTGGGTTAAATGCGACGATAAGGATGAACGATGGGACAGACATGATACAACCATACCTGTCCAAAGTCTGAATCATGGACCTATGGATTAGTAGCGTCTAGAGTGTTATGCTCAGTGCAATTCTTAGGAAGAAAAACTGTAAAAGTAGGGTGAAAAGAAGCAAAAAGCTATGTTTAGTTCTTATAAAACCTTACAATTATAGAGTTCGTGTTTTATAGCAAAAATGTTATATGTATGTGTGTGTGTGGGGGGGGGGGTGGATGCATCCATGGTCTTTGGGGGAATGGGTACCCCTGCCTTGCACCCCCTCCCCCAATTTGGAACCCAGTTGCCACTACTGGCCTTAAACATACAATTGTGAGGTTCTATCTATACCCCTTAAAAAGACGGTGTTACAAATTGGACCCCCTATAGGTGAGGCCAAACGAGAACTGGAGGGGCCCGGACCCTCCTCCCGATTTTGGTGCCCATGGTGATGTGATATACCTAGTCTGGCCATAAATACTGTTACAAACTTTTGGCTTGGACTGTACATCCGGTACTCAGGCTCATTAACCAAGCTTGTGCTGAAGTTCACTCCTGACCATTGTGTGTTCAGCTGTGAAAGAGCAAGCGTGTATCTTCTTACGCTTAGCATGGAGTGTGGCGAATATGAAAGCAGAGTAGCCGTAATTGTTCTGCATATGGTTGGGAAGTCACTCACAGATTTTCCAGCCCTTAAAAATCCCGAAGATCAGCAAAAGGTTTATGCATCAGACAATCCAGAGATTCACTGATACTGGTAGCATGAAAGATCGCCCAAGAGTTGGTCAACTTCACACCGTATGAACAGCTGCGGCTGTTAAAGCAGTGCTGGCTCGCATATCCCGAAATCCCATCCGGAAGCAAATAATAATTTCACAGGAGCTGAACATTTCACAACAGTCAATGTTCAGGGTACTTAATGAAGACCTTGGAATTAGAGGTTACCGGTGGAGTACTGGAAATTTCCTGGCGACACAAGTGAAGAAGCAGAGGGAACTGAAATCGAGACGGCTCCTGCAGTGGTACGTTGCCAATGGGCATTGCAGGATTCTCTTCACTGATAAGAAATTGTTCACCGCTGAATAAAGTTTTAACCACCAAAATGAAGGGGTGTATGCTTCAAACTGTCCAGAACTTTGTGAGAGAGTTCCCAAAAATCAGAGATGCCACCAGCCCTCCTCAGTCATGGTTTGGTGGCGGGTGAGCTATGAGAGTTCCACCAGGCCTCATTTTAAAAAGGGCTTAAAAGCTGTGCGAAAGTGTATCTGGAAAATGTCCTGGACCCTCTCGTGACACTGTTGACCCAAACAATGTTTCACAATGAATCCTTGATGTTCAAGAAATGTTCTGCCCCAGCTCATAAGGCAAGGATGATGTGACAGTGACTGGAGACCAGTGTACTCGATTTCATCTCCACTTTTAATTGGCCATCTGATAGCCATGATCTCAGTACCTTGGACTACAAACTGTGCCCAGAGCTAGAGCACCCTATAACTGAAAGTTAAAAGCCCTCCTTGATAGCAGCAGGGGTGGACTTTCCCATCAAGACCATCCATGCTGCAATAGATGCCTGGCCAGGGAGACTTCGAACCTGTGTGATGGCAAAAAGTGTACATTTTGAAAATTGATTGGTGCTATTTGCGTGAAATATATGTAAGTGTAACATACTAAAAGAATATTTAAAAATCTAATACCATATTCAATTTATTCACAAAATAGTGTGTAACAGTATTTATGGCCAGACTAGGTATATATACAGGGTGGCTCAATAAGTCACTTAACACCCCCAGTACAACGTCACTGCGGCATGGAACGTGAAAATGGCGATGACCAATCGTTGCCTGGCCAAGGGGGAACCACATTGACGTCACTCGCATGGTCGGCAGCCATCTTGATGTTCGCCATCTTGAATTCAACTTCAGAAATTTAAATGGGAAGGGGGTCGTGCGACATATCAAAATGGGCTAGAATTTCACCAGGAAAACAACTGTGACATTTGTTTTCATCTAACTTTAATTGTTGCAGAGTTAACAATACCACAAAGTTATGGCTCAATAAGTCACTTAACACCCCCAGTACAAGGCTACTGCGGCATGGAACATGAAAATGGTGATGACCAATCGTTGCCTGGCCAAGGGGGAACCACACTGACGTCACCCGCATGGTCGGCAGCCATCTTGATGCCCGCCATCTTGAATTCAACTTCAGAAATTTAAATGGGAAGGGGGTCGTGCGACATATCAAAATGGGCTAGAATTTCACCAGGAAAACAACTGTGACATTTGTTTTCACCTAACTTTAAATTTAACGGCGATTTCCGCATGGGAGAGTGACACGTCCTTTCCTTTTTGCTTAAATGTTTATTGTTCAAATAATCGTTAGTATGTGATTATGTGGTATTTATTGTTAGACCAATCACTGAAAATGTCCGGATATTGACTTACCGGTATGTACATATCTTGTAGTATTGGTTGGCATGGGAATTACGATTGTGTTTTGTCTTTACATAAAAGTTTAAAAGAGTGATGATGTGAATTGATCGTGTCAAGAGTAGCATATTTCCATTTTCACTGATCTGAACGAAAATGCCACTAACACGTGAGGAACGGATTGCCATCATATTGATGTCAGGGGAGAGAAGTACGCATGACATTGCCGCAGACTTCAATAACCGCAATCCTGCAAGACAACCGGTGTCACATGTGGCCGTCAGCCAGTTGCTGGCAAAGTTCCAAGATACTGGATCTGTGGATGACAAGCCGCGACATGGACGTCCGAAAACAGCCACGGATCAGGGTACTGCTGTAGCGGTATTGGCATCATTTGCAAAGTCCCCAACCCGTAGCACACGGAGACTGGCGCTGGAAAGCGGTGTCAGCAGGGGTTCAATTCAAAGGATTGTACGTGACCACCACTGGCATCCGTATAAGATACAGCTGCAGAAGCACCTTAGGGAGGACGATCCAGACAGGCGTTTGCAGTTTTGTGAGTGGGCTATAGAACAACTGCAACGTGACCCTGCCGTCGGTAGCAAGATTCTGTTCAGTGATGAGGCTAATTTTTGTGTGTCGGGAGAGGTGAATAAGCAAAATCTGCGGTACTGGTTACCCGAAAATCCACATTGGACAGATCCCAGCAAGATGGCGGGAGGCGGGAAGCTAATGGTGTGGTGTGGTACTTGGGGTTCCCGACTTGTTGGTCCATTTTTCATTGAGGGCAACTTAAATGCAGAGGGCTACTTGCTTCTGCTACGGGAGCAGATCTTACCATCATTACTGTCCGAGGATGGCAGCTATCCTGAATGGTTCCAGCAAGATGGTGCTCCACCGCACTATGGGATGATAGTCCGTCAGTACCTGGATCAACAATTCCCTCACCACTGGATTGGTCGCCGAGGGACTGTGGAATGGCCTGCATGCTCACCTGACCTGACACCATTGGACTTTTACCTCTGCGGACACCTGAAAGCCATGGTGTATGCTATGAAAATCAGGGATCTGGCTCACTTGCGCACACGCATTGTGGATGCCTGTACTGCAATAACTCCTGAGGTTTGCAATGCAATTTGCCCCACGTTGCGGTGCCACAAAATGCAATGCAACGTGTCACCACTCGCAAGTAACTCCAGGGTATGGAGATCCGAATTGGCAACACACCGCTCCTTGCTCCGGCTGGTCAGTTGGGAGCACCAGTTCTCACCCAGGGATCGGGATTAAGACGATCGACCCTTCTTCCAGTAAGGTAACCACCGAATTGCGACACGTGACAGTAAATAAAATTCCAAATACTCTATAATTAAAATGTCCAAAATCTTTAATCACGAATCGCGCGCGTACACACTGATTCGCACAAGTTAAAAATTGTATTTTGTTGGGTCTTCCACGCTGGTAGGCAGTGACAAGCAATTTATTTAACACGAAAGTCCGCGCACCGCCTTCACAGTTAATAGCAAGACCTCAACTGCCTACCTCAAGCGCGAGGCGCAGCATAACAGATTGTTCTAACTTACAATACAAACTCATAACATAAAATAGCACAAGAAAAACTGATAATTTATATAACACATCAATGTTAATTAGCGATAGTAAGCTAAAGTTCAGGTTGGCAACAATTAAAAATGCCAACGTGGAAGTTTTTACATCGCCAAGAACACGAAGCGTGGTTCCCCCACTTCTAACATAAACAGCCAATAGGAATACGATATTTTATTGAAAACGAGGGAGAAATACTTTGCTATAATATTACAATATTAAACTATATAGAAATAACTAAACTGATGTTATCAAATAAATCATATTTGCCCTTGCACATAAAAATGATTAAATAAAGATTTAGTTTATAACGAAGACAAATTACTTCAATCTTGTACATTGTTGAACAAAAATCGATATTAAGAAGAGATGTATTTAACTTGTGTTTGAAAAACAATGAAAACGTTGCATATATTATTTGGGATAATTATTAGCCTATGAATTCTGAATAAATGTTGCAAAAATACGCGAATAATATTATAACATAAGATAAATCGTGAATATATACATGAATTATAAAAACAATTAAGTATAAATAATTCAATCCAAGTTCTTAACTTGAAAGTATACGAATAAGATAAATGCCAATATACAACTGAAATCTGCCTAACATGGCGGTCGTTACAATTTCCCCCCTTTTCGGCATAAAAAAAATGGCTGAGTATATCGAAGTATTTTTTTTTAAATAGATGCTTACTATCGCATAACACAAATAATATTCGATTAAAACAATTATAAAATTATACACTCAGATTACACTGAAAGAACTACTTGATAACAGTTTCAAGTTTTCTTCAAAACACAATAATTTATGACACATATAATTGAGATAGACTTTTAGGTTACATATAATCATCGAAAGTTACAATAAATTTCAATTAATATGCATGTACATGAACAATCAACTTGGATAATGTAAGATATAAAAAAGGTAAAGTGTTCCATACCTACGTAAATATAAGCTTGCTGTAACAAAACATTTTACAGGTCTGACAATTTTTTCATCAACATTTTTGTTCCTTTTTGGTCATTGTTATTTGACCTAGTTTTATAAAGAGCACAATCTTCTTTTGACCTACTTGTAGCTTTGCTTCTTTGAGCTTATCAATGATCAGTGTTTATTGTTTCGTCATCAATGGCATTTTTATCGCGTTACAACCATTGTTGTTACATAACTCTTTAATTTGCTTCCGTCAGTGAAAAATAAACAAGACACAAAATAAAAGAACTGATTGTTACAACGCTGAAACTATATATGAACAATGCTATTCTTACAAGAAAAAGTTTTATACCTTAGCTTCCAAAAGAAAGATCTTTTTCCTTTGATTCGTTTTTATCGTAGTACATTAAAGAACACAATGAACTAGATTGTTCATCATTGTTGAAAATGAAAAAGAGAATGTTTGTTGAATAAAATTCATTGGTATTCCGAGGTTTCTTGAGGTTGTTGGACAAGGAGGATAGAATAAAAAGTTCCGAAGGAGCAACACTGATGTTTGCATAAATATAATTATTCATTAACCATATGTTTTCTGGTATAAAGCGAGCCACAGCAGATCTTGAAAATGTGGAATTAGACAAAACATGTACAATAACATTCAGTTCGATTTATAGAACAGCTGTTTTCCCACTTAGCTAAAACTTTTTCATACGCGTTGCGTGTGGTGATTAGCATCGATAAAAGGTTTTGAAACACAGGCACCTGTTTCATTAAATTTAATTCACTCTCTACTCCGCTAAATCTTTCTCACCTTTCGGGAAATTCGACTTCATAAGCCAATAGTAATTGAAATACATTTGGACTTTCATAGAATTTACACTTCAGGTTTGTGCATTTGCCGTCTACTTATCTTCACAGATACGATGCTCACATTTATACTATCCTTTGGCACTCGTATCACATATAATCAGGGGGGGCCACTCCGCGACTTGCACGTTATTGGCTAGAGCTTGTGACGTCACCAAGCGGACACGAGCGGTTGAAAGCTATGCGTAGAATGTAGCAGATGGCCCATGAAACGCTGTGTTTTCATGCATCTTTTGATATTATACACCAAAGCTGTTAATTTGATTTGACAGCAAGAGATCAAATACGCGATAGAAGAATACATTTATTCCAAAACAATGCATAGTTTATTTTTTGCGTGATATCTTGTCCCTGCAGGCTGTAGTCCACTGCCGGCTTTTCTTTCCAGCTAACCTATTGCATTTATTTTAAATGTCTCATTCTAAGGAAAGTTCTTGTCCGGGCATATTCTGATATGTCTTTTTACTGAATGTCCTGGAATTTCCCTTTAATATTTTTACGCTACTTTTAACATTCTCCAGTTGATCGCCACGATGAGGATAAATTTGTTTTTGTTATTTATCGTCTTCTTCCACTTTTGGCTAATCGCGACGAACAGGATGAGTGATGATTAGTTTAAATTGATGAAGGGACACTCGTAGCAGGCACGTATCCAAGGGGGAGCTTAGGGGGCTCGAACCCCCCAAAAAGTTTTCTGTTTACAATAGATAAAATGAGGTATTTGGTTTCTTGTGGTCGGAAATAAAATAATGTGACGATAATTTAAGGAGAGGAATAATTATCGAGTCAAGCACGTATCCAAGGTGGGAATCAGGGGTCTCCAGCACCCCCTTCAGGAAATTACGCTACATAAAATTAGGTTCATGGCTTCTTAAATAATGTGATGATAATTTGAGAGAAATAATTATCGAGGCAAGACACAGAATGTTCTATAACCCTGTTATTGTTAATAGCGCGCACCCAAGGTGGGATCAGGGGGCTGGAGTCCACCTTAATTTTTTTCAGTTTACACTACATAAAATTAGGTTTTTGTTTTCTTGAATAGTGTGCCGATGATATAAGGAGAGAAATACTTACCAAGGCAATACGGAGACTGTTCTATAACCCTGTTGTTGATAATATTGCATTAAAACTTTTTTTGAGCTTTCGGTGTTGTCGCTGCACTATGTAAAGACTTGTCAGCATTTGGAAGCTGCAAACGTAGCGCCACACGTAGGGCGATTCATGGTAATTTTTTAATCTCTGGAAAGCGCGAGAGGGAAAGTTCATGAATAAGAGAAGGAGTCGAAATACTGGTAACATTAACGAATCGTTTTATCTGCGGAACATTCTAGAATATAATGAGGTTAAAATACGTGACTTCAATTTCCAAGTTGATCTGTACAACAGAATCTGTTAATGAGAATTCAAAGGTAAGTGTGACAGTTCATTCATACTGTCGATTGGTGATCCGTCAGTGTCCATTGGTGGCTTTATAAGATCTAGTGATTCTAAGATGAAATGGACTAAATACCGTAAAGTAACGAAGTCTACTATTAGTTCCAGTTGGGGTCCAAAGCTGAAGACATTGACGACAGCGGATCTTCCGGAGCCTCAGTGTAGTGCTAGTTCGGGTCGAGGGCCGAAGGGATCAACAACAATCCAACAATCAACAACCAACAATCTGTGTATTACTCTGTGCTGTTTGTGATCCACATGGATTTGTGATCATCCCTTCATCCATTTCATCTACTCACCATTCATTTTCATCTTTGCGATTAGCCAAGAGGTAAATTATACTTGAAATAAAACAAAAGTAATACAAATACAAAAAAAAATAATGGAACGATTATGCTGTTACGTTTTCCTGTATTTTAGGCACGTTGCATTTACCAGCCAACAGTCAGAGATTGCTTTTCGGTCGAATGATACTTCTAATAATCGGAGGTAAATGCAAGCTGAGAATTATAATTTGGTCTCTTATCCACCTGAGTTGAGGATCTAAATTTTTAAATTTTATTTGTAACAATATTTACTACTGCGAGGAATTAAAAAAAAAAAGGAATTTTGGCACTGGCTTCCTATTCTGCAATAGTTACATTTGTTGTAAGAACATAATACATTAATTTACTTTGTATAAATATTACATTATCCATCGCTTTTCCTAATTAAATCTCATACCATATCCAACACACACATAAAATGTGTTTTACTAATAATACAGTGCGCAATTAGAAAATAAGTCTTGTGAAGCAACACAAATATGGCCTCCCCGATGGCCTAGTGGTAGCGCCGTCGCCTTGTAGTCAAGGGGGTCCCGGGTTCGATACCCGGTGTAGGCACATAGTGGTTCGGATCCAACTTTAAACTGTAGGTCCAGTCCCAATTAGCCTTTCTGTGCAAAAAGCGGACTTAAAACGCGAATTCAATCAATCAACACAAATATGAAATATTAAATCTATTTTTTTTATTTGGTTTATTTTACTTCACTTTTCTGCAACTTTTGGCTAATTGCGAAGATGGGGACGAGTCGTGATGATGAAATTTATGAATGGACATTCACAAACATCCATACCCAGGCCGGGATTCGAATCTGATTTCCTTGCCAGGGCATTTGCTTTTATACAAATTTAGCGATCTTAATTACACGTAGGCTAGATAATGAATACATGCTTTTATATCTCTATTCTTACACCGATTTTTACCTACAATATTAATTTAATATTTATTAATTAATATTATTTTAATTTAATATAATAATAATATAATTATTTTAATTTAAGCGTTTATATTATTATTATTATTTCTGAGACACTTGGTTCGCCCTCCCCGAAATAAATGTTTAAATACGTGCCTGACCAAAACTGTTAATTTAATTTGATAACAAGAGATGAAATACGCGATAGGAGAATACATTTATTCCAAAACAATGCATAGTTTTTATTTCATCATACATTATTTTGCGTGATTTCTTGTCGATGTAGTCCACTGCCGGCTTTTCTTTGCTGCTGACCTATTTATTGCATCTGTTTGGAGAGACTTATTTAAATGTCTAATTCTAATGAAAGTTCTTGTCCGGACATATTCTGATATAACTTTCTCGTGAATATCCTGGAATTTTTCCTTTAATATCTTGCACAACGAAGTCATAACGCTGGGAGCATTTGCATATCTTTCTCCGTGGAAAAGTGCAAATGCAATCTCAAACTGTTTTATGGTGTCCATCCATTGATCTGATGGAACTGTAAGCCCTCCACGAGATATAATGGCTATCCAATCACTGTCACTGGAACTTTCGTCAGGAATTGGAAATGTTGTGCTTGGCTTTCCCAAATGTTTGTTGATATGGCGACACTTGTGTGCGATATATCCACCAAGATAACGCAATGCATCCAAATTAACGTCTTGATCACATTGTAAAGTTGTCGAGTCTGCATGTAAGGTCTCATGTGAAAGTAAGTCTAGATCTACTGTAACCTGTGACGTGTTCTGAAAAGATGTTACATTTTTCTCATCAACAATTCCTATAAAAAGTTCATTAGTTATAAAATCTTTTAAGTTTTCTTCTTGATCTTCGGTAGTTTCTGCACATTCCTGGCGTTTTTCAGAAGC
Source organism: Lepisma saccharinum (assembly GCF_977018435.1). Lineage (NCBI taxonomy): Eukaryota > Metazoa > Arthropoda > Insecta > Zygentoma > Lepismatidae > Lepisma > Lepisma saccharinum. The sequence continues at coordinate 110,198,902 of NC_139232.1, forward strand.
AGAAACTGGAGCACTTGTAGAGAGGGGAATGTCGTAAGCATTTCCTGTCATAATGAGCAACCGAATTCTATTGCGCACCTCGAAAGGTGACGGGCAATTATGAAAAATGCCAAGACCTCGGATTCGTGAAAACAAATTTTCTAAACAGTCCTGGTTCAGATGGGAGGTAAGAATATATGGTACGTTGAATGCTTTGACTTCTTCGAATAAACCAATCACAGATTTTATTGATATTAGGAAACCTTTTTGAAATGGAAGTATGCTACTTCTCTTTCCGACACGCAATTGTGAGCAAATTTCTGCAAACCTCTTTATGGTATTTTCTTGACTTTGGATATTAAGACCGTAACCACTACGCAATGGCGTTTTGTTGTCGTAAGGACGTCTAGAATTTAATACGTCGAAGGCATCATTTACTAGTTGGAAGAACTTTGCTTCACGGTCTTTGTGTAACACATGTTGTATGGCGCATGCTGTGTGGCGAGATAATAATCTTGCAGCCATTTTTACATTTTGACGGGCACGACCTTTCACATTTATGTGAGCATCTGTTATGTGATGAGTTACTGTCAGTTCTGATGCCTGGCGTTCCAGAAGTTCTTCTATGAGACTTCTCTTTATTACTGTACCACTGGGTAAAATAAATTCCTCGTCTAAAAAATGGTTTCGCAAAAGCTTTAGAAGATGGGGGACGTCGTAGAAAAACCACACCTTCCTGTTAGAGTCAACAGGGTTCGAAAAAAAAGTTTTCGATGTATCAATACACAATTCCTTCGCCACCTTGGCATTCTTTCCCCCCATATCACACGTGACTGCTACAATTTTCAATCCTGATTTCTCACATTCTTCGATAATATTTTGAAGCAATTTACTTGTCATGGTTATATCAAAATCATAATACACAGGTTGCTTCCACTGAACGCACAAACCTCTAAGCATGACTACTTGGATATTATTATGTGGTCCTAATATTTTATCATCACACGAATCGTAGCAGATGCGACAGTCAATATTCATTTCGTCAAACGAAAGTACAGTAAGGCGTTCCATGTCGCTAAAATCACTTGTTTTAGCTTTCAATAAACATAATACTTCATTTAAAACTCCAGGTCTGCATTTAAATGATTTAGTCCACTTTTGAAGAGTTGAACGTCCAGGAAGTGGAACGTTACGTTTTCTCAAAAATGAATATGATTTTGTTGAGAGAGCCCTCAAAGCTAATGCATTTGCAATGTCTTCTGAATTCCACCTCACTCGTTTCCCTTCACTTAACAAGCACTTAACCTGCCCTTTTGTAAAACACCTGGACAATATTTTTTATACTTCCTTATTCACTACCTTGTTTTTATAAGTGTTTGTCAATAGCACTTTCCGTGCATTCTTCACAGAACCTAAATATTTTGCTTTCTTTAAAGCTGCATCGTATTTCTTTAACGCCGTGTCTTTCGCTGAATTAATCTTCTTTAAACGTTCGATTTCAGATCTTAATTTGTTAATTTCCTCACGAGCTTCAGTAACTTCCTGTAACTTTATGATAGGTTGAGTATTAGTCATTTGACTGCATTTTAGTTTAATTGGTGAGAGTCCCTTTAGCTTCGACATTGCCCTGATTCTTATCTCTCTTGATTGAAGGCGCTGTCTTCTTGCTTCAACCTAAAAAAAGACAATATTGTAAGTATCACAATAATTGCTAAGTTCATGGTGGGTGAGAAATAACTCTCTATTAAAACTTAAATGAAGTCATAGTCATGCAAGGTGGTGCCCTTTCGTATTTTGCACGCACTGTTCGTGACTGACTCGACATCAAATTACCGGGACGTTGGCTGGGTTGTCGCGGTCCACATGAATGGCCAGCAAGAAGCCCTGACCTCACCCTACGTGACTTTTAAGTGTTGAAGTGGGCGAAGGAAGAAGTTTATAAAACAAAGCCAAAGACTTTGGATCAGTTGGAGAATTGCATTCGGCATGTTCTGGCACATGTGGAATTTTAACAATTGTGCCTATGTGAACTTCTAGCACTTGTAAAGTTGTGCCATTCTACTGTGCGACGTATAACTGGTTCCATTAAAATCGATCAATTAATATTATGGTTATTAAATATTTCTAATTATGAGTTATTTTTCACCCACTCTGTAGTTTATTAACACTTTCATACAGATGGTATGTATTTGTATGTTAGCTATTTTACGTTACTCTTCAGATTCTCCAAGTTGATTGCGATTAGGATGATTTTGTAATTGTGTTTTTGTTATTTAGCATCTCTTTCCTTCCATTTTGGCTAACGATGAGGATAAGTGGTGATTATATTAAATTGATGAAGAGACACTCACAAAGAACACTCATGCCCACGCTGGAACTTGAACTCTGGAACTTCGGTATAAAGATGGAAAAACCGGGTCTTCAGCGTGGCAGTCAGACGCCTAACCGACTGGACCACTGTGGCTCATTTGAGCTTATATAAAATAAATTCAATTCAATCCAGAAACACAAAGTATTAGATTTTGTATGGTGTCTTTAAATTATATATTTATTTATGCTATGATAAATATATATTGTAATGTGACTGACTCTTTACGTTTTTGGTGCTTGTTCGCCTTCCCATGACAATATATTGTGTTATAATATTATAATTAAAATATCATTGATAGAACTTTATTCGTTTTGATACGTATGCATTACAATGATTCGCTTCTTTAGCTATTATCTACAACCTCAATGTTTGACGAGAATGTTCAAAGGATGTGCAAGGGCAAAACGTCTGTTTTATAAGTCGTATATTAAATTTTCTCAACTAATTGTATAATACAAATTTGTCTACAAACGAGCACAATGTGAATACAAGTGTAAATTAAAATTAGTGTTGGCTATCCACGGGATAATCAAAGTATTTATTTCTCGGTGATGTTTGAGCTTCAAAGCTGAAAGGGTCTATATTACTCTCAATATTTAGTAAATAAATAACCAGAAACTGAGTTTTGATCGTGTAGTGGTTTTTAGAAGTTACACATGTGATGATGTGGAGGGCGTTTGGAGTAATGTGGAAATAAGTCTGAAGTTTGGAGAAACAAATTGAACCTCTTTAATTTGAATAATTTATGAAAAGTTAATTGTGCAACTCGTAAGTTGCTGCTGTCTAAGGCATTTTAAAAGCGTGGATAATAATAAGGCTGTTAAACATAACATTTCCAACCCAGTATTAAGACCAACACTAAGTATGTAACAATAAAATTGTAATGACCATTCTTGACCTATCTCACACGGGTAAGGGCAAAGAACCATTACACAATCTAAACTTAACTTTACATTGATTTGATTTATAGAAATGCATTACTTACAGATTCTTGTGATGTGCTTGGCATTCCGTGCCAATTAGGAACGTGCTGATTTGGAACTGCTTCGGCTCGAAGTTCTTTTTTCAAAGGCAACCCTAATAATTCATTTTTCAGGTCTCTTTTGTAATCTTCAGGTAAAAAGTGAACTGAACATACACGTGAATTGTTAACGTTAAACTTCTCTCTTCGTTTGCAACGATTCACCCATTCCTGCTGCAGCAACTTATTTTTTGGGAAGCAATGGTATTTTATTCCAGACGATTTCCTTCCATTATTTTTGCACGTGGCAACAGAACAGACAAGATGATTTGTACTCATTATACGGGCACTTCAAGAAAAGGTGCGTACACATAAAAATCAATACATTTATGGCAAGCTTCCGTAAACGCTAACGAAGTAAATTCCATTCTGTCCGCTTAATGACGTCATAGCGCGCACAGCATCATGGGAATAAATCTCGGAACCTCGGGAATGGCATACCTTATAAAGGTACCTTGACATATAATATTTTCGGTGACGGAGGATGCATCACATAGTTGAAGTGTCAACTTATTTACTTGGAAGTCTACTTTTCCTCTAGCAACAACATCGAAAGGAAACTCCAAAAACATGTCAGCGGGGAGATTCTTCACAACATAGATGTTGATTTTATGCCCATCAAAATTTCCTGTGTCCACTAGGAATGAAACAAACAGTCCAGCTACAGTCTTACATATAGTTCTTTTATAAGAGTTTCTTCACTATTTGACAGGTCTATTGCAGTGCTAACATCAGGTGGTTTTACTGAGGCGGTTCGCTTCTTGCACAATCCTTGCCCAACTCGGAACGAATTAATTAGGAGTAGATAGTAAATGTACCTTTGAGATCAACCCTGATTTTTTGACCCCTAAGAAAACCGCACCAAAACCTCAAAAACTCACTTTCTCTCCACGTTCCGCGCCTCATTTATTACGCTGACGATGTTTCACAGCGAAGAAAAGCAGTGATGAGTGAATGCACTTTCTCATCCTTGAAGGATGAATGCGCCTTATCGTAATTTTGTAAGTCCGGCCATGTTTATATATCGTGACCTTTGTAAACCTCGGAACGATGTGATATTTCTGCCACACACACACACACACACACACACACACACACACGCACGCCTCTCATTATTTCTGTATTGTGACGTGTTTTTTTTCAAGCAAACAAACAAATAATAATTGTTTTTTTTTAGGATTCCTGGCCCCTAACCCCGCCAGGGTGCGTGGTGCCCAACAAAAAAAAGGTTCAAACAGCTGCGGTTAGATAACCACACCTCTGTAGAGTTTTACGTGTTTGTTTTTTCTCAAACTTCCATGAAACCCTACAGAGGACCTCCATAATGCATGCAACGTGTACTAACGACTCTAGTGTTATTTTTTTGATATTGTAAAAATTTTTGATAGTGTTATTTTGTGAAATAGAAAAAAGTTAAAAAAATATCTGATCATAGGGAAAAAAATCTTGATGAAGATGGAGAATGTGTTACAAACAAAAAAATTGCATGCTTTTTTTCTAGTGCGTATGTGTATGTGTTTTGATGTTCGACAGCATCTGAAACGATAAAGTAAAAAAATAAAGAAATTTCATTGTTAATTTTCTCATGTAAAAAAAACAACAAATTTTGTGCAAATTCTGATTGTAACTGATAGTGCAAAACCTGGTAAAAAAAATGCTCATTGTAACTGATAGTGCAAAAACTGATGAAAAAGATATTGTAACTGATAGTGCAAACTGGTGAAATTCGTATTGTGCATATTATCATTGTAACTGATTCTGCTAGTACAAATTCTTATTGTAACTGATTGTGCAAGTGCAAAAAAACTTCTTATCTACGTTGTGCAAGAAAAAATGTTAAACTTGTTAAAACTGTTCCGTCACCCTCTCGTTCTTCACGTCGTACGCGAAGGACTTCTCTGCAATCAGGATGACGCTGCACACGGTATCCTCGGGCAATGGATTGTGAAATTCGCAGACGACCTTGATGTTGGTTCGATCGTTGACTCCCACCTGCTTCCGCTTTGTGGTATTGATGACGAACATCGGCCTGTGGGTTTTGAATTCGCTGGGCGTGTAGTACATGTCCACGTTTCCCTCGGTCACGCGCTTGTAAGCGGTGTAAGCTTCGTAAAGTTTTAGATAATCATCTTTGGTCATGTCGAGGTTGTAATTCTCGCGCGGGAACACTTCGTTCCTGCCATTCTTGAGATAAACGTTTTTGATCTTGGAGTCGTCGAATTTGCTGGAATCTTTTTCCTGATTGTTATCGCGTCTGGTCTGAAAGAGTACAATGACGAAATCTGGCATGTCGAACTCTATATTGGGCCTCCCCGATGGCGCAGTGGTAGCGTCGTTGCCTTGTAATCAAGGGGTCCCGGGTTCGATACCCGCTGGAGGCACATAGTGGTTCGGATCCCACTTTAAACTGTAGGTCCAGTCCCGATTAGCCTTACTGTGCATAAAGTGGACTTAAAACACCAAATCAAATCAAATCAAATCAAACTCTATATTGTTGAACTGCGTCGTCACGTCAAATTCCAGATGACTATCTGACGCTATTTTTTGCACGCACTGGTAACCGTGAAAGTGAATGGGCACCTGTGGACTTTTCAAGATCTCCGCTTTATACTTGAGAGCGTAGTTTGTTTCGTATTCCACGATCGGTATTCTCAACTCCATGCTCCGGATGACGCATTTGGCTGTTACGGGTAAAGTGTTGGGCAGCGGCGTGATACCGTCTGCACCCAAAGTAGCGTATCGCATCAGTGCGTCGTTATCGTTGGCCGCTCTTCGAAATGTGATTCTCAGTTTTCCCTTCCACATGATCTCCTTGTAGTCCGAGAAGAATCCCGGAAGCAGACGCATGGGAAAGAGCACCGTGTGTCTTCTCGTCGATATTTTGGTTCCCGCTTCGAACCCCCCCCCCCGATTGATAGTATGCTGCGTCCGTTTTGGATAATTTCAATGTTCCCACTGCCGTTGTCGTGATGCCTGGATAATCGATTCTGTCGATGACGGTGTTGTGTTTCCTCACCTGCACCTGCGAGAACAGGTGAGGCACGAAGTTGTCCACGAGTTTCAAATTTGCTGTTGCGGGGAACGCATCTCCGCTTTCTTTCTTCACCACGTCGAATTGAAGGTAAAGGTCCGCTCTGTGAGGATGAACGAACCCATCGCCTACGTCCACATCATATTCGATTTCTCTGTTCGCTTCGTTCAAATTTGCGAACGTGCGACGGTTGGGAGGGAAAGATTGCAATTCGTAACTTTCGATTTGTTCCATGATGTATGGTTATTTATTATACGTTGATCTCCAGGACGGCCGTCGTCGTGGCACCTGCAAAATCCACCACGTCTCCTTTCTCGTTCGTGACCACCAACTCTATGTTGTCTATGCGGTTGCGACATACTTAAAAATAGATCGGCGAAGAGGGTGTGTAGATGATCGGTTCCATGAATTCGGAACTGGGTTTGAACGTGGCTATGATTCCCGTCTGCTTGTGACTTCCCAACAACCCTTCAGATTTCGTGATCATGCCTTCGGCCACGTTGCAGTGAACGTTCAAAGTTTGATGGCTAGAAATTTAGGAATGTTTGCTCCCGTGTGCTTCATGCCAGCTTCGAGTTTGGTGTTGTTCTCGAAACCTAAAAGTTCTCCTATGGTGCCCAGGTCCACAGTCTCCGTTGCGGACACGATTTCGACTCTGTGCGTGACTGAATTTTGAGAAAGGTATGTGCCTTTAGGTAATTGAGCTTGCAAAGTAGAAAGATTGTATTGACCTGGCGTGACGACGATATGTTCACTTCCGACGCTAATTTTGTTGTTGTGCTGCGTGACGTTAGGTATGAGGTACATGCTGTAGAATGCACGTAAAGCTATGGATTTAGGATAGACGATGTCGTCGTGCAGCGTGAGTTTCAAAATCGAAGATTCACTCGTGAGATGGAACACGCCCATGATGCTTTAGGTTCCACAATGCTTTCTGAAAATCTTGGCTTATTTATTTTAGAGAGAAACGTGAGCATGGAGAGACAGAGATGACCGCAGTTCACGTCTCCGAAATTTTGAATGCGTTCGTCGTTGTAGTATAGGTTGTTCGTTTTCAGATAATGAACTAAATTTGTAGGTGGAACACCTCCGAAAGAATCGAAAACGAATGCTTTATTGTTATTTGCATTTTTGTGGTAACATATCCAATGCGTGCCTGGATTTTCTTGACTGTCCAAGTTGACTACTCCACATTCTCTATTTTTAACGGTTGAAGGTAACGAATCGGACATGAAAACGCTTCTGAAGTGTTTGATTTGTAATGGTTTGATTAAAGATTCAATGTCTCGGTTGATGAGTGCTTCTTTTTTTTATACTTGCTCGCGACCCCCTTCCCTTTCTTCTCCATGGCCAGATTGTGACGTTTCTGTTCTTCCAATTCCGCCTTGTTCTTTTTCGCGTCGATGACGGTTTTCGCGATGGCGGCGCTACCCCCAGCCAAACTTCCAACGGCCCCAGTAGTATAAAAACCCCTATAACCAGGACGAGAAAGTATGAACCCCCCTCAGGCAGATTTGCCTACACTTAAAACTTGCTCAACATGCCCATACGAGCTTTTTGCTCAAGTGTGGAACCCCGTCTAATCCAAGATTTTTGTAAAAATACCCGAAACTACAGTGTACAAATGATGAGCCCCCTCAGATTGATTTGCCTACACTTATAAAAGGCACTTCTGTCAGATTGTTGTCCATAAATTTGTTAAAAATATGCCCTTCTTGATATTTTTTTTGCCCACACCTAAAACTAAGCCACACACACCCACACCCACACCCACACCCACACACACACACATATTTACTTCCGGTTTAAGTTCAATTGGATACCAGGTTCAATTTGTTTATCTAATATTAAAACAATGTAATATGCAGAGCCCCTCTAGAATTGTTCTGTGACTCTCTCATTTCTTACATCATAAACATATGATTTTTCACCTATGAGAATAACACTACATATAGTGTCATCAGGGAGTGTATTGTGGAATTCACAGATAATTTTAATGTTTGTCCTGTCATTAACCACAACTTGTTTCCTTTTTGAAGCATTGATGACAAACATGGGTCTCTGTGTTTTGAATTCATCTGGTGTGTAATACATGTCAGTATTGCCAGTAGTGACCCTTTTGTATGCTGTAAATGCTTCATATAATTTGAGGAAATCATCCTTGGACATGTCTAAATTATAATTTTCTCTAGGGAATACCTCATTTCTGCCATTTTTAAGATATATGTTCTTGATGTTGCAGTTATCAAATTTACTTGAATTTTTTTCCTGATTATTGTGTCTTCCAGTCTGAAACAGCACCACCACAAAATCTGGCATGTCATATTGTATACTGGAGAATGAATTTGTAGCATCAAACTCATAATAAGTACCAGCGGCAGGCTTCTGTACACATTGATATGTATAAAAATGTAAAGGATCTGTGGATTTTTTATTATATCTGCTTTGTATTTAAGAGCATAACTGGCTTCATATTCAACAACTGGGATTCTTAGCTCCATAGTCTGAATAATGCATTTGCCTTCATCAGGTAGGGTATTAGGCAGAGCTTCCCCTGTAGAGTTTAATGTGCTGTACCTCATCAAAGCATTATTATCATTGGCAGCTCTTCTAAATGTGATTCTTAAACCACCCTTCCACATAATATGTTTGTAATCTGAGAAGAATCCTGGCAACAGGCGCATAGGGAACAGCACAGTGTGGCTCTTGGTTAATATTTTATCACCAGCCTCAAATCCACCTATTTTGTAGTATGATGCCTCGGTTTTGGATAATTTTAGTGTGACCAAAGCTGTGGAGGTAATGCCGGGATAATCCACTCTGTTTATAACAACACCATGTTTTCTGATCTCAATTTCAGAGAACAGATGCGGCACAAAATTATCCACCAATCTTATATTTGAATTTGCCGGATAATCTGTTCCATCGAGCTTTACAACATGCTCTGTGGGGGTGTATAAAGCCATCCCCTACATCAAGATCAACCTCAATCTCTGTGTTGGGTTGATTTAAATTTGCAAATGTCCTCCTGTTTGGAGGGAATGATTGTAGCTCATAACTCTCAATATTTTCCATTTTTTTTGTATGTATTTTTATTTAAATATTAATCTCTATGATTGCAGTTGTTGTGGCTCCAGCAAAATCAACTAATTCTTCTTTTTCATTAGTGACCATCAATTCAATGTTATCTATTCTATTATGACACACAGGAAAATATAATGTTGGGGATGGAGTATAGATGATTGGCTCCATAAATTCAGAATTAGGTTTAAATGTTGCAATGATGCCAGTTTGTTTGTGAGTGCCTATGCCATTTGATTTGGTGATCATACCCTCGGCCACATTACAGTGAATATTCAGAGTCTCTATGGCTAAGAATTTAGGTATATTAATAGCAGTGTGTTTGATGGCCGGTTCGAGTTTTGTGTTGTTCTCAAATCCTAACAGCTCTCCTATAGTACCCAGATCCACTGTTTCTGTAGCAGATACAATCTCTACTCTGTGAGTGACAGAATTTTGAGTTAATACTATACCTCTGGGTAATTGAGCATTTAGAGTGGACAGATTATATTGCCCTGGAGTGATGACAATTTTTTGATCCCCTACTGCAATTGTGTTGTTGTGGTGTGTAATATTAGGGATCAAGTACATGCCATAAAATGCTCTGAGAGCTATTGTTTTGGGATACACTATATCATCATGTAATTTGAGTTTCAATATTGAATTTTGGCTGGTGAGATGGAATACCCCCATGATGTTTCAGATACCACAAGGCTTTTTGAAAATTTTCAATTGATGGTTTATTTATTTGAGACATATATCTAAAAAACAGATAAACACAAATGTCCACAATTAACATCTTTGAAGTTTTGAACACGGGCATTATTGTAATAAAGATTAACTGATTTTAAATATTTTACTAAATTTTCAGGTGGAACACCTCCAAATGAATCAAACACAAATGCCTCATTGTTTAAATATTTAAGATAACAAATCCAGTGAGTGCCCTGATTTTTGTACTTATCCAAATTAACAATGCCACACTCTTTGTTGAGTGGTTGTTCTGGTAAAGAATCAGACATGTACACACCTCTAAAATTTTTGATGCCCAGTGGCTTGATTAAAGCTTCAATATCTTGGTTTGTAAGCGGCTCTTGTTTTTTTTAAACTTATTCATGGCTCTCTTAACACCTTTGCCTTGTTTCTCAATGGCCAGGTTATGGCGCTTCAATTCATCTAATTCTGCCCTATTTTTCTTGGCATCTATTACTGTTTTTGCTATGGCAGCTGATCCCCCAGCCAAGCTCCCCACAGCCCCAAGTGCTGCTAAGATGGCCGGGATAGTAAATATGAAACCCCCCACATATGATTTTTTTCTAGATTGTTGTAATTTTTTTAATTGTGGGGTACTAAGCAACAATTTCATACCATGGCCCTTGGCAATACAAGAGCTTTTTTTCTTGCGCTGCTTTTTGGTTAAAAGACTATCAATAGTTTTAAGAGATTTAAGACCTGCATAAGGTATTTGATACATAACACCCTTGGCCTTCATTCTAGGTTTATTATATACATATTCACAGCCCCCACCCCAGTTTTTGCTTGGTGTTCATAGCTATGGTGGTCCCCAATGCTGCTATTCTTTCACTTAAAGAAGCATCTTTGCTTACAAATCTACCAAATGCAGCCTCTTCTAATTTCTTGTCTGCAACATGTCTCTTGTCAAGATCAGAATGTGTGTTGTATGCTATGTCATGGTCTCTACAAGCAGCATCTAGGGGATTAACACCAGGATCACCTCTGTTTAATCTATGGTCCAATTTTGTACCGGGACCACAATACTGATAGCCTGGAATGTGTAATTCAAATGGCAGCTTGTTTATAATGTCATTAACCAACCCCCGGCCCTCAGAAATATTCCAAAATTTAGGTGGAAGAGTATTAATAATTTTTATAAGATATCCAATCCCCTTAGTGTCATTCACTATAAAATTAGACAATTTGGTGCTTATCATGTCCATAATTCCAACCTTTTCATTGTAAAAATTGTGGTTGCCAGCATTTTCCTCCCCAGCTATCACCAATAACCTATCCACAAGTTTCCTGACATCATCAACCCACACAAATTCTTTAGGCAGGGTGTTGTATTGTTTGATTCCACTGCCTGTCTTAATTTGTGACCATATGGGCTTGATTAAATTGTTGTATTTTGCTCCACTGCTAGACTTGACTCTTTTTTGTGTGGGATCATTGTTCTGGTATAGAGCATCTGATTTTATTAATATTTCTTTGTAGTGCTCATAATCTTGATCTGTATAGTTGCCAGGCCTTTTCCTAGTCATCAGTTCCCACAATCCAGGTGTGCCGGGATATTTAACAAAACCACCTTTTCCTCCAAGATGAGATTCTGAATATACAATTAGATCATCTCCCATAAATGTTACTCTGAAATTGCCAATTCTATGTATGATGCTACCATCACGCTCTGTGTCAGCATATAAGCCAAAGACCTCATCTTTGTTGTCTTTAGGTGTGCTTAAATATTTTTGAGCAAAAAGACCCAATTCAATAGGATCCAGAGTAGCTTCAATTCTTCGAGGAGCAACAGGACTAGGTGTATGAATACTGGAAAGTGGGGTGATTGGAAAATCTAATATGTTCCTTGCAGCTACAGGTACAAGCTCTGTGATCAAATTTTGATTTTGCTCTGTAACAGTTTTGATATTTTTACCTAATTCACTAATAGCATCAATAATAGGCTGTTCTGTTTGTTTGTGTTGTTCATAAATTCCTCGGTTCTCTGATTTCCATCCCTTAAATCTTTTTACAAGATAATCTCTTAATTTAAGATCATCAATGATTGGACTTTTCATGGTTATTTATATATGTTTCAATGTCTAGAAAATTGTTGATTTTATTTCTGTATTTGCCACTATTGGGTTTTCTTGTCATATCAATTGTGACAAACCCATAACTGTCCTGGTTCCAGCACCTACTGCAAAACTTGGAAAAATCATTGTAGCTCAAGTCCCCACCTACATATTCATCATGTATGTGTTTGAGGTTGGTATCATCTTGATGAAACACACATATAAAATTGCTGTTGTCTCGGATCAGCTGCTTCGGTATTTTTGAAAAAGTCTGTGCCAGGTAGAAGCAATCAATGTTTTTGTGTCGGCCCTGTGTAAAGAAATTTCTAACCTTGTTTTGATTATCCAGTATAATGTCATCAAACACAACAACAGAATTATCGAGACATTCATGAAGTGGCTTAACATCTGATTCAAAAGTGGCAATATCCAATCCATCATATAGCTTCATCAGCTGCTGATATTTTAATTGTTCCAAGCTCTTAGAGAAAACATACAAGTGCCTGTTTTTCCAGTCTAACCAGTTGGGTGCCAATAAAAAATTATCAATTATTAGTGTAGTTTTCCCACAAGCTGATGGCCCAACAATAAGACATCTAATATTTTCAGGCAGCAACTTGCCATTTCTCTTAATCTGCTGTTCAGGTTCTGGCAACCTTTTTATAACATCCCAGGTGCTCATATTATCACTTTGTCTGCATCGATCCAGCTGTGTTCTGGAAGTCCTAGCCATTTGACAAATAACTTGTTGCCTTTTCTGCGGATGATTTTTTCTATGAGATATGTGTCAGGCTGTTTAGTTTTGCTGAGTTCTTCTTCATAGAATCTGCCTTTGAGAATTTCTCCTCGGTGATCTTTTATTATATATGTGTTAAGGGTCCCAGGTTTAACTTGAACCACTGTAAATAATTCAGTGCTCCAGTTTCTTGTAAAGCCTCTTTTGAATAAGTGCTTATATTTGCTGATTCTTACTTGATCACCCACCCTGTATTTGGCCTTTCTTGTTGTTGGCTGGTATCTAGGATAATAAACAGTCCTGATCAATTTTTGCTCATCAGATGAAGTTACTTCAGAGGGTTTCATGTTGATTGTGGAATGGACCGAGTTGTTATATTTATGTAGAAGTTCTGGAAGAATATTAATCCATTTATAATTACCTTGAAGTGTAAATTGTTTATACATAAGATTTTTTAGGGTTTTGTTGAATCTCTCTACAATTGAGGCTTTGAGATCACTGTAACTCGAATAATGTTGTATTGACTGGCTTTTAATAAATTGTTGGAACACAGAATTATAAAATTCTTTGCCATTATCTGTTTGCAAATAGCGCGGTGATCTTCCACTCTGATTGATGATTGTCCTGATGGCTTCTGTAACACATTTTCCAGTCTTGGATTTGAGTGGCACAGCCCAGGCAAATTTTGAAAATGTGTCTATGACAGTGAGTAGATACTTGTAGCCCTTGTTGATTTTGTCTAAGTTTTTCAGCTGTCCACTTGCCATCTCAATCAAGTCGCTCTGCCATAAATCATCTATGCCTTTTGTGACTACTGGCAGTCTCTTATAATTATGTCTGGCTTGTCTGTGTAATTCATCAACAATAATTTCTCTAGACATAATATGAAAACAAGAATATTGCAACTATGGGGTGTTCAGCAGCTGATACTACAGGATTTTCTAAATATAATTTGTCCCCTATTTGTATTTTAAATTCCAGAGAGCCATCATCTTCAGCATAGGCTGTTTCTAATGTATTGGGGTCTGTAAAATCCTCTAACTCTACACTGGTGATTTTTGCTTTGTTATCAGCATTTGTTATTGATAAGGTGGGGTAGTGGTGTGCCTGTGGTTGAAGCCAATATTTGATCTTGATTGGTCTCAGTGTGCCCCCAACAAAAAACTGGTAATAAAATTGTGCAGGGGACAGCATATATATTTTGCCACCTGGTGTAAATGGTGAATCATATTCTTTGTTGGGGATGCTGTACAATTCAAGAATTACTGTATGTTTTGGATTCTCAATTATGCCTGTTATTTCTTTTTCTGCTGTAAGCAATCTGCTTGTTACAGATTCAAGATGCTCATTGATGGTCCTAACAACATCATCATGGCCTGGCTTGATTTTATGTCCACAACAAGTTTCTTGTATTGTTGCACAATCTCTTGAAGCTGGGTGGCAAAAACAGACAGAGCATTTGCTTGATTGGATTCCATGGTCCCTAGCTGTTGCTTGATATTAGCTACAATTTGTTGCAAATTTTCAATAACTGCCAATTTTGAATTTTGAGCAGTAAGATCATGGACCTGTCTTCTGATATCCTCAAACAGGGCATGCAGTTCATTAATATGTTGATTAGTTGGTAGAGTGGCCACTGTCTGAGTAAGTTGTTTGATCTCTGTCTGGATATTCTTGATATCTTCTGATTTCAATATGCGATTCACAGCTCTCTTAATATTTTTAAGTTCCTGTGATGTAGGCAGATTTGTTTCAGTATTTTGCAAAGATTCAAGTGCCAATTTCACATTATTTAATTCAGAAGCATCAGCCACATTTTGCATAGCATTTTGGAGCAGGGCTATATCTGCCTGAGTGGGTGTTGATTGTTGTAAAATTTCAAGTTTTGTTTGGATATCATCGATCAAGTGATGAAAATGAGATAGTTCAGATTCAGTGTTGAGGTTTTCTAGCTTTGTGATCTGTTCCTGGACACTAACAAGTGTGTCTACAATACCAGGCAGGCGGGATTCTAGAGATTCTTGTATATTTGTCAAATCACTTTGCACTGCTGCTATTGTACCCTCAAGATGGGTTATGGTACTTTGAAATTTTCCAAAATCTTCATATGTTTCAAGTTGCAGCTTAATATTGGCAACACTCCGAGTTATTGCACTCAAAGCATCAGAAGATGGCAAATTGTTCAAAAAATTTTCAAGTGTCTCAATTTTTTCTTTAACCTCGGCTATGGCATTGTTCAAGGGGCCCAGATTAGGTATTTGGAGTGATTGAATCTGTTCTTTTAGAGTGGAAATCACTAGATCAAAATCTTCTTGTGATTTTATGCTTTTGATAATTGTTTGGAGCTGTGTCTGGACATTATTTATCTGCTCTTCCAATTGCTGTTTCAATTGCTCAGAGTTGGTGGCCTGGGTCTTAAATTTGGCTTGAAGAGCTGCTACAGCTTCTTCTAAACTTTGAAAATTATCTAATGTGGCCAAATCAGTATATTTCTGAAGCAATAATTTGAGTTCTGAGTCAATTTTAAGAAGAGGGTCCATGCATTGTGATTGTAAATTTGTAATTTCTAATTGAAGACTGGCATTGAGTGTGGTTTGTAAAGCTTGTAAATCACTTCTTAATTTCTTGACTCTGACATCAAGCATCAGAATCTCATCACTGTGATCTTCATGTCTTGTATGGCCAAATATATCATTAGGCATCTTTGTTTTAGTGGTTATTTATTATTGAATATCTGATTCTTAATTCTATAAAAAAAGGTATAAGCTTGTCATAGGATCCAGGGACCTCAATATATAAGCAGTCACCAGCAGAAACAGTATAAACAGTGCCAGAAATCATGTTTGAGTGCTTAATTCTATAAATATTTCTCCCCACTGAAATCTTGACATTACCCTCAGGGGTTGTAATAAATTGTAATTGACCACCTACAGGTAATTGGTAATGATTTAAATTATTGTTAAATATGTACAATATTTTACCTGTTTTATCATCAACATCTGTAAGTACGCTGTTCAGATGAATAATTAACAAAGCACTTAGTTTAGATATTATATCAGAAGAGGGTTGTGGTGTTGGCAGGTCCATAATAGCCTGTTTTTTGAACCCAAATAAGTTCTTAGGCATGTTTATTTATTTCAAATCATGCTCTGTAATTGGGCATTGATTACCACTTTTCAAATCACAATGCCCCCATGGTAGAGTATGTATGCCACATGACAAAATACATCTCTTATCATCATGTGGGTCCAGAGCCACTTTTCTTACAATATTGCTAGTCAATAAGTGATCCACACTCTGAATTCTATTTTCCGATGTTCTGATTGTGCTACATGATTTGAGGCAATTTTTGTAATCCTCAAATTCAAGCTCTTTGTCAACAATTACTCTGCCAATGCCCTTGGCTTTTTTGGCAACAACACCACTACATGTTTCAAAACTGTACATCTTGGCTCTTAACCCAGCAAATGCCACAATAACATCACCAAGTGTCTCATCTTTTAACTTGCCAGGCACCTTTTTGTTGTGGGGTTTAATTTTTGAATGTTCACTGGTATCAAAATATTTAAACAATTCAGGCTGTGCCATATCTTGATAAACATCTTCTGTTTGAATATCAAGAACAAAACTATCTGTGTCCATGTACATCAATTTTACACAATCACCATAAAAAGGTTTCAACACATCATAATACAATTTTAAACTGTGTAATTTGGCCAATTCCAATATCACAGCCCCTATATAAATAGGTTTATCAAACTTAATCTTTTTTTTTTCATGTTGAAAAGTGCCATATTTTCATCATAAATTCTTCTGTAATTGAAGTTGGGCTTTGCAATCAATTTTTTGCTCCGGCTGGGGTCAGTAATTATTTTAACATCAATATGTTTTCTGACATTTTCAATTGTTTTGCCATACACTGAATTGACCATCAATTTAAACAAGGTCTTATCAAATTGGCTCATTGCAGATGTTCGAAGCTCTGTGTTTGTATCAATATATGGCTTCAACCATCTTGAGTGCCTGAACCTAAAAACTTTTCCAACTTTGGTCACTTGAACACCATGATTCATCAGTAACTGGAGGTTTTTGTAATATATGACATGGCCCTGTTTTGGCTCCAGAGTCATCATCAATTTCTTCTGTTCTGAGCCAGGTGAGCACTTAACCTCAGGAATTGGGGCAGATCAGAAAATGTGTTGTGTAAATTATCTGGAATTGTCAGATCAACCTCAAAGAAGAGGCCATAGTCACTGTCATCAAAATCTATAAGATCTTCAATATTGAAATTTTCAACCCACTCAAGCCCTGCATATGGCAATTTATCCATCATAGCATAACCATAGAGGCTGTTGGCATCTACATACAGTATATAATTTGATGGGAGTGCTGGATCATAATCAGGAATATATTTGTTATTAGCTCTGGCATATCTCTGAGAACATTGCACCATGCCTCCTCTTATACATTGCTCCATAAACAGATACATGTCCTGGTCTTGGATCAGATCCAATTGCATTTTAGTGTTTAAAAACATTGCAGACCATGCTAGGCCCGGAGCACTGTAAAAATACATTGGATCCAGTTTATAATTTTGCATGGAAGATTTTCTGAATGCCTGCAGTATATCAGCTAAGAGGGTCACATCAAGTTTTAAATATGCCTTGTGATAATCACCAAATGTCTGGCATTTTAAATTGTTCCACATCAACTGGGCATGGTGATGATAATCATCAGTGATTCCAGATCCTCTGATTTTGCTGTAAAACTCTTGTTGTGGTGGCAGAGAACACTCATCAAATTTAGAAAAATCTGTAACATAATCATATGGATATACACCCTTCCGCCTAATTAATTTCAGGTCCTGATTTGGAAACAAAGCACATGTGATTTTGAATTGATCATCAGATAATTGAGTGGCCAGTGTAGCCAGGCTAGCAGACAGAATTCTGTATGAATCAAGAAATCTTAAGTGAATAGGAACACCATTAACTTTAATTATTTTGCTAATGGCAATATATTTCTCATTATTTTCAGCTAAAATATTTAAATTCTGCTTGTCAAACCCCTCATACCTGATCAAATGATGAAAATCATAATTGGATGCACCATGGCAAAATATAGGGACAAATTTTGGTCTCTGGATCTTAATATTACAGCTATTACACAGGGCCATTAAGAATTTACCATCTGTATGGGAATGGTGTTTCACCTTGATATTTGCATCTGAAAATTCAGAATCACATACCGGGCATTTTTCTACATTGTTGAAATCTTCAATCTGATCCTCTGTTAAAGGCATCATAGGTTTTGATTTTAATAAGACATTAGATGCTATGTCATGGCACTCATTTTCTATTCTATGTGCAAATTCTTTGATGGCATCTGCTCCCATGTATAAATATTCTTTACTAACAACCCCATCCTGTACAACCACATAATAAAAACTAGAAGGTTCATGTAACTGGTATGGTGTAATTGAAGATTCATCAGGATCTGGGCTACAGAATGCAAGAGGTTTGAGATTTGATTCAAAATCACAGACTATATATGCTGGGTGTTCCAACAGGGCTTCAAATTTTTTGAATTTGGCATTTTCACTTGGATTAGGCATCACCATATGAACAGGTTTATGGTTGCCACAGTATTTCAGATGCTCAATCAACTTGTTTTTAGCAATTTCTGCATTCACTTCCCGAACCCCATTTATTATTTTTTGACCATCAAATACAGTCAAACATCTTCTGCACAACTTGAATATTGTATTGGATTTGCCTTGTTGTTTTCTGACTAAAGCTTCAAGACTGTGTATCAGAGTGTAATGATATGTGCCATCTTCTTTAATTAAGAGCAGATCAATCGGAACAGCAGAATCATCATCAAATGTACTGATTCTGAGAGGATCTATCAAGCAATTGTCACGGCCAGTAGAACAAGTAAATACATTAATAGATAATTGTTTACCATTAATATCCCGGGCCTTTTTTTTCAAATTTATCAATATTCTGAACAGACATTGGATATTCTAAACCCTCCATTGCTTCATCAAAATTGTGTTCATATTGTTTATAATAAGTTATTCTCTCAGGATTCCTTGAAACTGGAAACAAAGCAGCTAAAATACACCACAAAAAGCATTTCTGGTCGGTATTTTCTATATTAACCACGGCTCTTTTGTTTTTAATATTGGCAGGTAATGGCAGATATGTAGAACCTTGTAATGGGCTGAATTCAGAAATATTAATATATAACTTGTGTGGAGAACCGCATAGGCTCCATCCAGACTCTTTTGCTGCAAATTCAGAGTGTTTAATATTCGATTGATATATCAAACTGCTTATTATTTTGTCTGAATTTGCATTTGAATATACCGGTACAGTTTCTGTTATGTGGGGCTGTGTAAATTTTGTGCCATTTGGCTTCTTATATTGTGTAAACAATTTGAGGGACAGCTTATAAGAGCCATTTTGTGCATTTAGAATTGCCTGCACATCAGGATTTACACTGTTCAAAAAATTCTTAATGTCACATCTTGGCTCTGATACAAAACAGTGATCCCTTAATTGGCCATTAAAACTGCTATGGATGGGTTCATAGCGTGGCTGCTTTGCTGCTCCAGCATTAACAGGTGCTTCATGCTTCCTTTTCAGACCAGATGTAGATGGTTGTGGGGGCAATGTTGATGACTGTGCAGAGCAAGTACCTTTATGTTTATATGTGAAATATTCCATGCTATATTTTCTATGGCATTTAAAGCATATTTTTGTGGGAGTTCTGCTTTTGTCTGGATTACAAATCTTTTGATGCTTAGCCCAATTGGGGCTGGATATATTCTTATTGCATTGATTACAATATTTTTGATTTGGCATTTTTGTTGTTGTTTATTATATAAGATTTCCTGGGGTCCAAATCAAAATTCTATGCTTAATAAAAAATATCAGTTGGGTTCAGCAGTGTGATTTGTATATTTAGTGTATGTGTGTATGTATGTATGTGTGTTAATATTTTTGGCTTTGGTATTTATATAAAATTTCTTGGGGCTCAAATCAAAACTCTATACTTAATAAACCTATGACAGGTTGTCAAAAATTCTGTCTATTAAATCAAATAGATTTGTAATTCAATTTATATAAATTTGCAATATTTTTGTGTTTAAAAATATATGAGCAGCACTGCAACAACACACCCTTCCTCTTCAACAACTCTCACAATACTGGCTGATATGCAATGCAAAATCTCTTTATATAGCCTAAGCACAGACCGCATTGAAAACATCTGAAACAATAGGCCAATCAGAATATAACACATCATTACATTATGTCATAAGCAACCAATCAGAAAACAACACATGTCTAATAATTTGTTGCTTAATATTGGGTAATAATTTGTTGCAAAACATGATGCAATATAAATAAACCAGAAATAGGCCACAAGTGGACAGGAAGTGGACCGAAAGTGGGCAGAAATGGGTAGAAATGGCCGAAAATAGACCGGAAGTGGACCGGAAGTGGGCAGAAATAGGTAGAAATGGCCGAAAATAGACCGGAAGTGGACCGGAAGTGGGCCAGAAGTGGGCAGAAATGGGTAGAAATGGCCGAAAATAGACCGGAAGTGGACCGGAAGTGGGCAGAAATGGGTAGAAATGGCCGAAAATAGTCCGGAAGTGGACCGGAAGTGGGCAGAAATGGGTAGAAATGGCCGAAAATAGACCGGAAGTGGACCGGAAGTGGGCAGAAATGGACCGGAAGTGGACCGGAAGTGGGCAGAAATAGGCAGAAATGGCCAGAAATGGACCGGAAGTGGACCGGAAGTGGGCAGAAATAGGCAGAAATGGCCAGAAATGGACCGGAAATAAATATGTGTGAATATGGGTGGTGTGGGTGTGTGTGTGGGTGGGTGTGGGTGTGGCTCTTGTGAGCATTTTTGGCTTAGTTTTAAGTGTGGCCAAAAAAAATATCAGGGGAGGCTTATTTTTAACAAATTTATGGACAACAATCTGGCAGATGTGCCTTTTATAAGTGTAGGCAAATCAATCTGAGGGAGGTCATACTTTCTCAGGAAATTCCCGAGGGCATTTTTACAAAAATCTTGGATTAGACGGGGTTCCACACTTGAGCAAAAAGCTCATATAGGCATGTTGAGCTTGTTTTAAGTGTAGGCAAATCTGCCTGAGGGGGGTTCATACTTTCTCGTCCTGGTTATAGGGGTTTTTATACTACTGGCCCCCAATGCTGCCAGGATTGCCGGGATGCTGAATATGAACCCCCCTGTCTTTTGCTGTTTCCGCGAACGCTGCAACCGTCTCAATTGTGGAGTGCTGAGCAGCAATTTCATTCCATGTCCTTTGGACAAGCAAGAACGTTTCTTCTCGCGTTGTTTCTTGGTGAGTAACCCATCGAGGGCACCCAGCGTTTTCAGATTCGAATATGGTATCTGGTACACGACACCCTTGGGCTTCAAGTTGATGCTCTATATGTTATTTTCACGGTATGTTATTTATATATATTTATGTTCAGAGATTTTTTTTGTTTCCCTCTCGTGTAATTTTTTTTTCAAGGTATGTTATTTTATATACTCCGCAGCCGTTACACAAATTCTATTACGTGCTTTGTTTTCTTACCAAGAAGTTCCTTTGTCCCCTTGTACACGATTCGAGTTTTGTTCTCGATTAAAATAGATAGCTTCTCGTCGGATAACATGTTAGCGTATCGATCTGGTAAAAATAGACTGTATTGTCCGTTGAGCAACAGACGTACTTTGGGACCATACTGGGTAGAAACAATTGAACCGGAAGTTATCGTGTAAGGTTTGTCGACTTCCAATTCCTGAATTTTTATATACTCGACTGACAAATTTAGCATTTGTTTTAATGCTTGGAGGTCACTTATTTTTTCAGTCATATCGAAGAAATTCAGGGTGTTTGTTACAGAATTTTAATTTTTCACAATGTGTTATTTATATACCGAAGAATTTTTTTTTTGATCTCGTAGATTTTTTTTCACGATGTGTGTTATTTATATATCAAGTTGTTTTTTTGACTTGTACATTTTTTTTGGCACGTACATATTTTTTTTGACACGTACATTTTTTTGACATGTATATTATTATTTTTTTTCACAGTGTGTTAGAGGAAGAAAGTTCGTGCTTTGGAAAACGCGATGATGTGTGTGATGATATCATCGGTCTCCTGTTTAGACTTGCGCCAATCATCCGTGTATCATCTTGTCCCCTGCCTCGCCTCGTGAAGTTCGTCCATCCTGTCGTTTAATTTTTCCCCTGCAGCTGAAAGAAGAGTGTCGAGATCACCGCACCTCATGCCACTTATCTCCCGAAGATGGTCCTTGACAACCATTTTACATGGGATACGAAATTCCGGCGTTGTTCTTGCTATGATTACAAGTTTCTCAACATCCTCGCAATCTCCGTTTAAAGTGTGTTTGAATATTTTACATAGCAGTTCGGACGGTAAGTCGGTTATACAAGTCATGTTGTTATTATTTTTTTTACTGTGTGTTATTTATACACCCCACCCAAATTTTTGTTTTGCGTTCATGGCGACGGTGGTGCCCAATGCTGCAACTCTTTCACCCAACCATGCGTCTCTGCTCATGACCCTCCCGAAAGCTGCATGCTCCAATTTCTTGTCTGCTTCGTGACGTGCATCCAAATTCGTGTGTGTGTTGTAAGCGATGTCGTGATCTTTGCATGCCGCATCCAACGGATTCACACCCTTGTCTCCTCTCTCCAATCTTTTCTCAAGTTTGGTACCCGGTCCGCAGTACTGGTAGCCAGGTAAATGCATCTCGAAAGGTAACTTGTTGATGATGTCGTTCACGAGTCCCTTTCCTTCGGCCACGTTCCAGAATCTCGGAGGCAGCGTGTTGATAATTTTGATCAAGTAACCTATGCCCTTGTCGTCGTTCACGATGAAGTTGGAAAGTTTGGTGCTGATCATGTCCACGATGCCAACCTTCTCATTGTAAAAATTACGATTGCCTGCATTCTCTTCACCGGCTATCACTAACAATCTGTCGATGAGTTTTCTCACGTCGTCCACCCAAACGAATTCTTTGGGTAACGTGTTGTAGCGTTTGACGCCGCTTCCACTTTTCACCTCGTTCCATATCGGTTTGATGAGATTCCTGTACTTCTCACCGCTACTCGATTTCACCCTATTCTGCGAGGCATCGTTGTTCTGGTACATGGCATCCGTCATGATTAAAATTTCCCTGTAACTCTGGTAATCTTCGTCGGTGTAATCTTTCGGATATTTTTTGGCAACGAGTTACCACAGTCCCACCGTACCCGGATACCTGGTCCAACTATTTTTATCGCCTAAATTAACTTTGATGTCGTTGCCTTCGAAGGTGACTTTCAATTTTCCAATCTTCCACACGACGCCTTCGTTGCTCTCCATGCTCGGATACAATCCAAACACTTCATCCTTGTCGAATTTTTCCGTGCTCAGATAGTTTTGTGCCAACGGTCCCAACTCGATCTTATCCGAAGACGTGCTACCTATGGCTTGACGTCGTGCCGGTACTTTCTTCAGTTCGAACGGCGTCGAAGGAATGCTTGAAATGGCCGTGGGTACAGTGTAACTTTTAGCTGCAAGTGGTACGAGTTCGTTGATCAAATTTTTATTTTGTTCCGTGACACTTTTAATTTCTTTACCTAGACCGCTGATGGCGTCGATCACAGGTTGATCTTGACGTTTCTTCTCTTCGTACAAACCACGATTCTCGGATTTCCAACCTTTGAATCGCTTCACTAGATATTCACGCAACTTGAGATTGTCCTCTTCTTGAAATTGACGTTTTGACATTTTTCTATATACGTCGGAACGTTTCTGAAACGTCGAATTCTCAGCCTATACGTTCGGTTCTCGTAGTTTTCTTGCCGTCACCCACTTGAGACTATCAACTTTTCTAAAACTCACTTTTTTGTTATAATGGTTATTTTATATATACGCTTGAGACGTTTGAAAAAAAAGAACGTTTTTTCAAATTTTATTTTTTTGACTGTTTAGGTTCTCGACCTTTGATTTTTATTTTTTATTTTCTTCTCGTTGCAAATCTGAAATTGTCCTCTTCTTAGCCTAGACGTCTAGATAAACGTTTATTTTATTCCTATACTTTCCATGGTTTGCTTTTCGAGTCATGTCAATGGTCACGAATCCGAAATCATCTTGGTTCCAACAGTGGGAGCAGAATTTAGAAAATAGATTGTAATTCATGTCATCCCCTACGTAATCATCATGTGCGTGTTTTAAATTGGTGTGGTCTTGTCGAAACAAGCAAATAAAATTAGCATTATCACGTAGTAGTTGTTTCGGAACCTTGGAAAAAGTTTGTGCCAGGTAGAAACAATCTAATCATTTGTGACGACCTCGTGTGAAAAAATTACGAATCTCGTTTTGATTTTCCAAGATCAAGAACACCACAACGGAATTCTCGAGACAATCGTCCAGTGGAATGATTTCAGATGCGAAAGTTGCAATGTCCAGTCCCTCGTATAATTTCATAAGTTGCTGTTATTTTGCTTGTTCGAGACTTTTCGAAAACACGTAGAGGTGTCTGTTTTCCCAGTCTAACCAATTGGGTGCGAGGATAAAATTTTCAATGAGCAGTGTCGTCTTTCCGCACCCTGAAGGTCCTACAATCAGACACCGTATGCTATCGGGGAGCAATTCGCCGTTCCTTTTTTTCGTTTGACTTTCCGAATCAGGTAAACGTTTCACAACATGCCAAATACTCATAGAATCACTTCGTTCGAGTCGATCCAACTCGTTCCCGGAAGTCCCAGCCATTTCACCAAAAGTTTGTCACCTCTCTTACGCAAAACTTTTTCGATAAGGTACGTGTCGGGGTATTTAGTTTTAGAGAGTTCCTCCTCGTAGAAGCGCCCCAATAAAATTTCACCGCCACTGTCCTTTATTATATACGTGTGACGGTTCCCGCGTAAAACGCGAATTACGGTAAAAAGTTCCGTGCTCCAGTTTCTGGTGAAACCCTTGTCGAACGTTCGCTTGAATTTACTGATCCTCACCTGGTCTCCAATTTTGTATTTAGGTCTTTTTGTCGTGGGTGTGTACTTTGGATAGTAAACGGTAGAAATTAAACGCTGCTCGTCGGACTTCGTAACGTCAGCTGGCTTCATGCCTATCGTTCTGTGCAATGTGTGATTATAGTCGTTAACGAGTTCCGGAAGAATGGTGACCCACTTGTAGCTTCCCTGAAGCGTAAAGCGTGACCACATGCGTGATTTCAGAGTCCGATTGAATCTCTCCACGATGCTGGCTTTGACGTCACTGAAGGTCGAGTAATGTTGAACGTCGTGTTTCCGAATAAACTATCTGAACGTGGCATTGTAGAATTCCTTCCCGTTGTCCGTGTGCAGAAACCGAGGTCGTCTGCCGCTTTCGCGAAAAATTAATTTGAATGCTTCCGTGACGCATGTTCCCGTTTTGGCTTTCAAAGGTATAGAGCCCATGGGAATTTCGAAAATGTGTCTATGACGGTGAGGAGGTACTTGTTGCCCTTTTTCAATTTATGTACATTTTTTAAGTTTCCGCTGCTCATCTCCACGAGGTCACTTTCCCAGAGTTCATCGATTCCCTTTGTTACCACCGCTAAACGTTCGTAATTGCGGCGTGCAGCTTTATGCAATTCTTCGACGATGGCTTGCCTAGACATTGAGATTACGTTTGAAGAGAAGCACGAGTGTGATGGGATTCAAAGAGGGTGGCACCTCACTTGTGTTTTTAATGATCAGCTTATCACCGGCACTCACGTCGAAAACAGTAAGATCTTCGTCTTCGTGTATTTCATATATGTTGTGCGTTTCGTTCCAACGTGCCAAAGGAACGTTTCCTGCTTTCTGGACACCACGATTCGATATCAACGTCATGGTGGGAACGCTAGTTTTTTTGCCGTGAGACCAGTACGAAAATTCGTTTATCTGAATCGTGCCATCGAGGAGAAACTTGTTATACGGATGATAAGGATGTAACATGTATAGTTTGTTACCTTCGACGAACGTGGAGATTCTCTGTTGATTGGGTACGCTGTTGATTTCGATGGCTTGCAAGGTGAACAATTTGGCGAATTTAGTGTCGACGCTGAGCAAATTACTGTGAACGTGTCCAAGTTTATTTTCAATGGGCAACAAATGCTCGACTATGGTATCCGTTAGGGCAGAAAATGACGGTTTAATTTTCACTTCCACGTTCAACTGCTTGTAGTTTTAGTTCAGTTCTTGCAACTTGGCACCGAAAGAGGCCAGCGTCGATTCCTGCCTGGATTCCAGCACTCCAACTTGATCTCTGATGTTGACGCCAATGTTCTGAAGGTTCTCAACTTGATTCAATTTCGAGCTTTTCTCGGTAAGATCGTTCACGATGCTTCGCATCTCTGTAAACTGCGTGTGAAGATCCGTGACGCTCTGCGAAGTGGGCAACGTCGACACCAGCGAAGTAATTTCATCTCGAATCTGTTCCACGTTTGCCGTTTCCGTTTCTAGTCGTTTCAGCATTCGAGATATGTTCCTTTTCAAAGCGTGTAATTCTTTGGAGGTGGGGAGATTGGCCACCGTACTTTCGAGATCGCTCAATAAACTTTTGATGTCACTCGAATCGGATAATGCCGTCACTGCCGTTTTCAATTTTTCCAAATCTTCCTTCGAAGGTACACTCGTCTGTAACGATTCCAAGTCAACCTGTATGTTGTCCAGTACGTGTTGAAAATGAGCAAGGTTCGATTCGACGTTCAAATTTTCTAAATATTCGATCTTCTGCTGAACCGTGCTTAACGTGTCTTGAATACTCGTCAACGCGCTTGCTTGAGCGTGAATATTTTTAATTTCTTCGTTGATCAACGCCAAAGACGCCTGAAGCGTAGCGGTGGTGGTTTGAATGTGTTCGAAATCTTGATAAGCCTCCAATTGAATTTTTATGTTCGCAACGCTTTTACGGATGACCTGCAGTTCGTCTGACGATGGTAGGTTTGTCATGGTATCTTCCAAAGTCTGTAACTTGGATTTAATTTCTTCCAACGTGCTGGTGAATTCTTCTTGTAATTTAGAAACGACGACATGCAAGCGTTCTACATCGATATCATTCACAACGGTTTGAAGTTCAGAGAAATTCTTTTCAATTGCGGAAGTTCGTTCTTCGATTTCGAGTTTTAATTTTTCCAAATCTTCTTTCGATTGAAATTGCTGTAATTTGGCCAAATCATTTTGAAGCGAATCCACGCTCAACTGTATATTTTGAACGTTGTCGTAAGAAGGTACATCAACATAATTTTTTATGAGTGTTATCAGTTCGGAATCGATTTTCAGAATAGGATCGAGACATTGCGTTTGGAGCGTAGCGATTTCCGATAGTAAACTATTGTTTAAGGTCTCCTGGAAAGCAATCAAATCGCTCCTCAACTTTTTAACTCGAACGTCGAGCATGAGAATCTCTTCTGCGTGGTCTACACGCTTGGTGTGGCCAAAAATGTCGTTAGGCATTTTTTGTTAACGGTTATTTATAATAGGATAGGTGATTCGTAATTCTACGAAGAGAGGAATGAGTTTGTCATAATCTCCTAGAAGTTCCACGTAAAGATAATTGCCTGCAGACACATCGTACGCCATGTTAGAAAGCATCTTGTCGTGCTTCATTCGAAAAATGTTCTTGCCGGTAGAAATTTTGATTTCGTCTGCGTTCTCCGGATTGACGGTGATCCGAAGTTTCCCATCGATCGGAATTTCGTAAAGATGTAAATTATTGTTGAAGACGTAAAAGGTTTTACCCACGTCCTCGTCCAATTTTGTCCAAATGCTGTTGAGGTGAATGATCAACAGGCCGTTGAGTTTAGTTAACACGCAAGGTAGACATTCATGTCTGTCGTGCGGTGTACAGTTTCCATGATGATCTGTTTTTTGAAACCAAAAAGATTCATTGTCCTTGCTAGTTATTTAAATAAAATTTCTATGGTGTGCCACATTTTTCCCCTGTAGATCGAATAAAAAAAATATATATTTCATCAGAAGGTTTTCTCTGAGGTAGTTCAGCGATGCAATTAAAAAAACTCGAACATGTAATTATGTCATTAGATCATGATGAAGAAAAAAGTAGAAAAAAAGGTAAGAGTTGAATTTAATGATCCTCGTTAGAGCGAGCGTAATGACATAATAACGACTTCCACTTTTCATCGCCTGAGGCCTTCCTCTTTTCCTCTCTATGTTTTTGGAGAAGGCAAGACGGAAAAAGACAGCGAACTTCATGGCTATGCGGTTAGAGTGCACACACGTCACATTTGTCGCTTCCATTGCAGTGGCCCCACTCTCTTGTGTGGATTTGACAATCAAGAACACGTAACTTGTTGTCTCTGGCATCCAATGCTACCATGGTTACGCGCGTTGTGTACAGTTCGTGTAATGTATTCGCAATGCGATGATCAGTGCTGAGTTTTCTTTTAACTTGAAACAGGCATTCTTTGTAGTCTTCCATGGTGAAGAGTTTCTTATGGTCTGTCATCGCCGCATTAAACCCAGCTAATAATGATAACTCCCGTCGTCTGTCCAATTACACCCGATACGAGAGAAGATATAAGAAAGTGATGAAAGGAATTTCCTATCCTGTGCCCCTGAATAAGATCAATCAATTTTTAAAAAACTATAGAGAGGAAAAAAGAGAAGATGTCGATATTTCTGTGTTCGGGGTTGACGATTGCGGCGACATTTGTGTGTTAAGACCTGCGAGAAGCCAGAATAATGTAATTCGACTCTTGCTTGTAGATGGCCGTTACAGTTTGATTCGCAATTTTTCTCGCCTAATCGGAAGACAGATCAGCAAGCATCACGATAAGATTGAAATTTGCGATCGGTGTTTGAGAATTTTTCGCGGGGGAAAGAAGATGAAAGAACAGCACAAGTGTTTTGGCTCCGTGAATGCAGAACCCGAAGATGTTATGCCGGAACCCGGAACCAAGATGAAATTTCAGAAACACCAGGCTCTTCTCCACCATCCCGTTGTCCTTTATGCCGACTTTGAAAGCTTCCAAGTTCCCATGACGTTTTGTAACCCTGATCCCTCTACCTCAAGCACAATACAAATTTTTCACCACGAACCTTGCAGTTCCTCCATTTACGGAGAAAAATTAAATGATGTCATCTTGTATTGCGGACCCGATGCGGCAAAAAATTTTGTTAAGAAGATAGCGGAATGTGCAAGAGAACTTGCACCCAGCCTGAAAGGTCCTTACGTTTCTCCACCTGCTCTGACAACAGAACAACAACGGAGACATGACACGACAACAAGATGTGCGGAGTGTAAACAGGCTTTCACCCCCGAAAATCACAAGGTCGTACACGCCGACCATCAGAATGGATTTTTCCTGAACACCATCTGTAATTCCTGTAATCTTAAAATTAAGGAGCCGCATTTTGTTGTCGTGTATCTGCATTACACAGAAAAATATGATACGCATCTGTTCATCAAAGAGTTGTACAATATCACGACTCGAATCAGCATCATCCCTAGAACGAGCGAGAAGTATATTGCAGTAAGAGTGTGGATCCCTCTTGAAGAAGGAGGAAGTGTGGAAGTTAGAATCCTGGACTCTTACAATTTCCTGTCCTCCAGCCTCGCCACCCTTGCAACTCAACTTGGCGACGAAGATCTTGTGGCCACCAAGCGATACTTCTGAGATGAGAATTTGAATCTGTTGCGTCGCAAGGGCGTCTACCCCTACGAGTACGTCGACGATTTCAACAAATTTGACGAGACAGAACTTCCACCTCGGGAGGCATTTTATTCTCATCTCACGGAGGACGTCTGTTCCGAAGAGGACTACGAACACGCTCGTAGTGTGTGGACGGCCTTCAATTGCCAAACTTTTCGCGACTATCACGACCTGTATCTGAAATTGGATGTGACCCTTCTCATGGACATTTTCGAGTCGTTTCGCAAGATATGCATCGCGATCTACAAGTTGGATCCTGCGTATTTCTTCACGACGCCGGGATTGACTTGGGAATCTATGATGAAATACACCAACGTAGAACGGGGGCTCATCGCAGAGAAAGAACAGTATGCTTTCATGGAGAGTGCGATACACGGTGGTATTGTCCAATGTCCCCGACGCCATGCTCTCGCAAACAATCCTCATATGCCTGGTTACGATGCATCGAAGCCCAACACCTACATTGTCTACTGGGATGTCAACAACTTGTATGGTCATTCCATGTGTCAGTGTCTTCCCATCAGCGACTACGAATGGATGAACGAAGAGGAACTCTCATCCGAGGATTTTCTCAACTGGACCGAAAATAACGAATGGGGCTGTTTCTTGGAAGTGGATCTCGATTATCCCGAAACGCTTCACGAGAAACATCACGGATTGGCCCTGGCTCCCACCAAACAGAAGCCATCTGGAGGATCGGAGCCAGAACTGATACTAAGCGTGGAGAACAAGAGGAATTACGTTCTGCACTATAGACTCCTTCAATTCTACGTGAGTCACGGGTTGCAGCTCAAGACAATACATAGAGGATTAAAGTTTCGACAGAGCAAGTGGCTGGAACCGTACATAGCCGAGAACACACAACGCAGAGCACAATCAACATCTCCTGCAGACAAGGATCTGTACAAACTATTCAACAACGCCATCTACGGCAAGACGATGGAGAACGTGCGCAATTACATCGACGCAACGTTGGTCACAGACGAAAAGAAATTCGAGAAGATTGTCGCGTCCCCCTACTTCAAAAACTTCATCATTTTCGACGAGAATCTGATATTCGTCGAGAAGAACAAGAAGCAAGTGATGCTCAACAAGCCGATTGCCATAGGTGCCACCGTCCTTGAACTCTCTAAATTGCACATGTACCAATCCTACTACGATCAGTTTCAACCCTTTTATGGAGATAACATTGAAATATGTTACATTGACACGGATAGCTTCGTTTTTCTAATCCAAACACCAAACCTCCAACATGATCTGAATTCGATGAAGCATCGTTTTGATTTTAGCAACTTACCATCAGGCCATCACTAGCATTCGG
The DNA here is from genome assembly GCF_977018435.1 of Lepisma saccharinum. Taxonomy (NCBI): domain Eukaryota; kingdom Metazoa; phylum Arthropoda; class Insecta; order Zygentoma; family Lepismatidae; genus Lepisma; species Lepisma saccharinum. Next base: position 110,229,961 of record NC_139232.1, read on the forward strand.
CAGAAAATAAAATGACGATTGGAAAATACAAAGATGAAGTTGGCGGGAAGTACATCAGCGAATTTGCGGGGCTTCGTGCCAAAATGTACTGCGTCAAGATTGCAGATAAGAAAGAGATCAGGAAAGCGAAGGGGGTGGGAAAAACAAGCACTGGTAAATTCACCATGGAAGACTACAAAGAATGCCTGTTTCAAGTTAAAAGAAAACTCAGCACTGATCATCGCATTGCGAATACATTACACGAACTGTACACAACGCGCGTAACCATGGTAGCATTGGATGCCAGAGACAACAAGTTACGTGTTCTTGATTGTCAAATCCACACAAGAGAGTGGGGCCACTGCAATGGAAGCGACAAATGTGACGTGTGTGCACTCTAACCGCATAGCCATGAAGTTCGCTGTCTTTTTCCGTCTTGCCTTCTCCAAAAACATAGAGAGGAAAAGAGGAAGGCCTCAGGCGATGAAAAGTGGAAGTCGTTATTATGTCATTACGCTCGCTCTAACGAGGATCATTAAATTCAACTCTTACCTTTTTTTTCTACTTTTTTCTTCATCATGATCTAATGACATAATTACATGTTCGAGTTTTTTTAATTGCATCGCTGAACAACCTCAGAGAAAACCTTCTGATGAAATATATATTTTTTTTATTCGATCTACAAGAGAAAAATGTGGCACACCATAGAAATTTTATTTAAATAACTAGCAAGGACAATGAATCTTTTTGGTTTCAAAAAACAGAGTATCTTGGAAACTGTTCACCGCACGACAGATTATGAATTTCTACCTTGCGTGTTAACTAAACTCAACGGCCTGTTGATCATTCACCTCAACAGCATTTGGACAAAATTGGACGAGGACGTGGGTAAAACCTTTTACGTCTTCAACAACAATTTACATTTTTACGAAATTCCGATCGATCACCGTGAATCCGGAGAACGCAGACGAAATCAAAATTTCTACCGGCAAGAACATTTTTCGAATGAAGCACGACAAGAGGCTTTCTAACATGGCGTACGATGTGTCTGCAGGCGATTATCTTTACGTGGAACTCCTAGGAGATTATGACAAACTCATTCCTCTCTTCGTAGAATTACGAATCACCTATCCTATTATAAATAACCGTTAACAAAAAAATGCCTAACGACATTTTCGGCCACACCAAGCGTGTAGACCACGCAGAAGAGATTCTCATGCTCGACGTTCGAGTTAAAAAGTTGAGGAGCGATTTGATTGCTTTCCAGGAGACCTTAAACAATAGTTTACTATCGGAAATCGCTACGCTCCAAACGCAATGTCTCGATCCTATTCTGAAAATCGATTCCGAACTGATAACACTCATAAAAAATTATGTTGATGTACCTTCTTACGACAACGTTCAAAATATACAGTTGAGCGTGGATTCGCTTCAAAATGATTTGGCCAAATTACAGCAATTTCAATCGAAAGAAGATTTGGAAAAATTAAAACTCGAAATCGAAGAACGAACTTCCGCAATTGAAAAGAATTTCTCTGAACTTCAAACCGTTGTGAATGATATCGATGTAGAACGCTTGCATGTCGTCGTTTCTAAATTACAAGAAGAATTCACCAGCACGTTGGAAGAAATTAAATCCAAGTTACAGACTTTGGAAGATACCATGACAAACCTACCATCGTCAGACGAACTGCAGGTCATCGGTAAAAGCGTTGCGAACATAAACATTCAATTGGAGGCTTATCAAGATTTCGAACACATTCAAACCACCATCGCTACGCTTCAGGCGTCTTTGGAGTTGATTAACGAAGAAATTAAAAATATTCACGCTCAAGCAGGTGCGTTGACGAGTATTCAAGACACGTTAAGCACGGTTCAGCAGAAGATCGAATATTTAGAAAATTTGAACGTCGAATCGAACCTTGCTCATTTTCATCACGTACTGGACAACATACAGGTTGACTTGGAATCGTTACGGACGAGTGTACCTTCGAAGGAAGATTTGGAAAAATTGAAAACGGCAGTGACTGCAATATCCGATTCGAGTGACATCAAAAGTTTATTGAGCGATCTCGAAAGTACGGTGGCCAATCTCCCCACCTCCAAAGAATTACACGCTTTGAAAAGGAACATATCTCGAATGCTGAAACGACTAGAAACGGAAACGGCAAACGTGGAACAGATTCGAGATGAAATTACTTCGCTGGTGTCGACGTTGCCCACTTCGCAGAGCGTCACGGATCTTCACACGCAGTTTACAGAGATGCGAAGCATCGTGAACGATCTTACCGAGAAAAGCTCGAAATTGAATCAAGTTGAGAACCTTCAGAACATTGTCGTCAACATCAGAGATCAAGTTGGAGTGCTGGAATCCAGGCAGGAATCGACGCTGGCCTCTTTCGGTGCCAAGTTGCAAGAACTGAACTAAAACTACAAGCAGTTGAACGTGGAAGTGAAAATTAAACCGTCATTTTCTGCCCTAACGGATACCATAGTCGAGCATTTGTTGCCCATTGAAAATAAACTTGGACACGTTCACAGTAATTTGCTCAGCGTCGACACTAAATTCGCCAAATTGTTCACCTTGCAAGCCATCGAAATCAACAGCGTACCCAATCAACAGAGAATCTCCACGTTCGTCGAAGGTAACAAACTGTACATGTTACATCCTTATCATCCGTATAACAAGTTTCTCCTCGATGGCACGATTCAGATAAACGAATTTTCGTACTGGTCTCACGGCAAAAAAGCTAGCGTTCCCACCATGACGTTGATATCGAATCGTGGTGTCCAGAAAGCAGGAAACATTCCTCTGGCACGTTGGAACGAAACGCACAACATATATGAAATACACGAAGACGAAGATCTTACTGTTTTCGACGTGAGTGCCGGTGATAAGCTGATCATTCAAAACACAAGTGAGGTGCCACCCTCTTTGAATCCCATCACACTCGTGCTCCTCTTCAAACGTAATCTCAATGTCTAAGCAAGCCATCATCGAAGAATTAAATAAACCTGCACGCCGCAACTACAAACGTTTAGCGGTGGTAACAAAGGGAATCGATGAACTCTGGGAAAGTGACATCGTGGAGATGAGCAGCGGAAACTTAAAAAATGTACATAAATTGAACAAGGGCAACAAGTACCTCCTCACCGTCATAGACACATTTTCGAAATTCGCATGGGCTCTACCTTTGAAAGCCAAAACAGGAACATGCGTCACGGAAGCATTCAAAATAATTTTTCGCGAAAGCGGCAGACGACCTCGGTTTCTGCACAAGGACAACGGGAAGGAATTCTACAATGCCACGTTCAGACAGTTTATTCGGAAACACGACGTTCAACATTACTCGACCTTCAGTGACGTCAAAGCCAGCATCGTGGAGAGATTCAATTGGACTCTGAAATCACGCATGTGGTCACGCTTTACGCTTCAGGGAAGCTACAAGTGGGTCACCATTCTTCCGGAACTCGTTAACGACTATAATCACACATTGCACAGAACGATAGGCATGAAGCCAGCTGACGTTACGAAGTCCGACGAGAAGCGTTTAATTTCTACCGTTTACTATCCAAAGTACACACCCACGACAAAAAGACCTAAATACAAAATTGGGGACCAGGTGAGGATCAGTAAATTCAAGCGAACGTTCGACAAGGGTTTCACCAGAAACTGGAGCACGGAACTTTTTACCGTAATTCGCGTTTTACCCGGGAACCGTCACACGTATATAATAAAGGACAGTGGCGGTGAAATTTTATTGGGGTGCTTCTACGAGGAGGAACTCTCTAAAACTAAATACCCCGACACGTACCTTATCGAAAAAAGTAGGTGGAATGCTTCGTTCTGGCTGCGCCCTTTGACCTACTTTCTCACCTTAATGGATTTCTCTCGTAAGGCATGAGCAGTGTTGCCAACTCCTCACTCGAAAAATCACCAAGGTTTTTGTTTTTGGGTATAACCTAACCTACAATGAGAGAAAAAATGGACAGAAAAAGTTCTGGTATTATTTTTTAAGCTATTTTTTACGCTAAACTCGTTTTTTGACCTATATTTGAAATGACTTACGATATTTTCCTATAAGGCTGCCTCCCTCTTACTGTAAACCCCCCCCTCAGTGTAATCTACTACGACGTGCTAATAGGTTTTTGCTCTCAGCGTAATCTGTTTTACGGGCTAAACTAACCTACAATGAGAGAAAATTAGACAGAAGAAAAGCTCTGGTATTAGTTTTTTAAGCTATTTTTTATCTTCTGCAAATCTTGTTTTTATGCTAACTTGTTTTTTTGACCTACATTTGAAATGACTTACGACATTTTCCTATAAGGCTGCCTCTCTTTTACTGTAAGGCCCCCCCCTCAATGTAATCTACTACGACCTGCTAATAAACTTCTGCTCTCAGCGTAATTTGTTTTACGGGGTAAACTAACCTACAATGAGAGAAAATTAGACAGAAGAAAAGCTCTGGCATCAGTTTTTTAAGCTATTTTTTTACCTTCTGCAAATCTTGCTCTTATGCTACCTCGCCTTTAGACCTACATTTGAAATGACTTACGATATTTTCCTATAAGGCTGCCTCTCTCTTACTGTAAGCCCCCCCCCCCCTCAGTGTAATCTACTACGACCTGCTAATAGGTTTTTGCTCTCAGCGTAATCTGTTTTACGGGGCTAAACTAACCTACAATGAGAGAAAAATTAGACAGAATAGAGAAGCTCTGATATTAGTTTTTTAAGCTATTTTTTTATCTTCTGCAAATTTTGCTAACAATGTTTTTTGACCTATATTTGAAATGACTTACGATATTTTCCTATAAGGCTGTCTCCTCTTACTGTAAGGTCCCTCAGTGTAATCTACCACGACCTTGCACTCTCAGCGTAATCTGCCATGATGTTTTGTTATTAAAACTCTCAGGTGCGATCTTCTACAATGTGTGTGTGTGTGTGATAATCAAAATTTTATTTTTGTTAAGGAAATCCCTGGCCCCCAAAAAAGAAAAATATCCCGCCAGGGGTGCGTGGTGCCCAACACAGTTCTAATGGCCACGGCTAACAAAGCCATGCCTTTGTAGAGTTTCATGGGTTCTTTTTTTTAAACCCCCCCATGACTCCCTACAGAGGACCTCCGTGTGTAATGTGCGTGTTTTATGATTGAAGAGAAGAAAAATTATTTGGTTGAGAATAGAATGTATAAGAACTAAAAAAAGTTTCCGTAGGGGGTGCAGCATCTGAAAGAAATAAAAAAAATATCCTCAAAATAGTGTACATAATATGATAGAAAAATATAAAAAAAGTGTGAATGCAAAAATTAGTGTGAATAATTGTTTTTTTTTAAAAAAAGTGGTGCAAGAAATAATACCTATTTTTTTGATGCGAAAGTCTAATGGTGCGAGCAGACTTCTTCCTCGTCATGGCATCCCCATTCTCGGGTATGGATGTTGCAGTCCAGTAGCCTCAATTTGCTGTCGTGGGGATCAAGCGCCACTTTGTTGATCGCGGATGTATGCAACTGGTCGATGGTGCTCGTGATCCGATGTTCGGTCATGCGTTTGATTTCTTTGTTGAACAAGCACGACTTGTAATCTTCTACGGTCAGTTTGTTTGTGCTCGAACGCCCCACCCCCTTTGCCTTTTTTATTTCGGTCTCGTCCTGGATTTTCACGGCATACATTTTCGCTCGAAGGCCAGCAAACTCTGTGATGATGCGGCCGTTGACTTCATCCTTCATCTTCCCGATCGTCATTTTTTGACTGTCGTCGAAGAGAGCGTGATCTTTCGGATAATTGGAGAAGTCGAAATGCTGGCTCATGTTTTTCAGATCTTCGTATAGATCATCGGTGTGGATGTTGTACACGAAGCTGTCTGTGTCGGTGTACGCCACCTCGATCGCCTCTCCATAGCGTGGTTTCATGATGTTGTAGTGAAACTTGTACATGGCCAGCTTCGACAACTCGAGGATTGCGACTCCCACGGCGATTGGTTTGTCGAATGTTATGTGGCGGAGAGCACGTTCGATCAATACCAACGTGTCGCTTAGTATCGTGAAGTTCTTGTACGTGGGCTGAGCGACGAGCTTGTTTATTTTCTTCGGGTCGGAGACCAAGTTGATATTTCTTCTTTTCCTCGCATCTTCCATGCTCTTGCCGTAGATGCTGTTGTTCATCAATTTGTATAGGTCTTTGTCTGCGGAAGAAGAAGCTGATGCTCGACGTTGAGTGTTGCCGTCGATATAGGGTGCTAGCCACCTGGTCTGTTTAAACTTCAATCCCGAGTGCACGCGCTTCAAAACCAATCTATGCTGGAGGTAGAATTGTAGGAGACGATAATGCACCACGTAATTCTTTTTGCTCTTGAAGGTGAGCATCAGCTTCTTCTCCGGAGCCGATTCCATTACAGGTGCCATCGCAAATCCATGGTGTTCTCGATGAAGCGATGCAGGATATTCCAAATCTACTTTCAGGAAACATCCATTTTCATGATCTTCGCTCCATTTCAAACAATCTTGAAGTTCCTGCTTGCTCATCCACTCGTATTCTCCGATGGGCAGAGTCTCGGACATGGCATAACCATACAGGTTGTTCATGTCCCAGTATGCCAAGAAGTTTGTCGGTTTCCCCGCATCGAAATCGGCAACATATGGATTGTTGGCCTTGACGTATCGAAGAGGACACTGGACGATTCCACCACGTTTTGCCTCTTCGACAAACAAAAGTTGATTGACGTCCTTGATGAGTTCTATCTTCACCTTCGTGGATTTTAACATCGCCTGCCAAGAATAACCCGGTGTGGTGTAGCTGAAAGCGGGGTCCAAACCATATGCCGCTATTCCTCTCGAGCGATGGAGATGAAAACGATCGCTCAATAGCGTAACATCCAGCTTCAGATACAGATCGTGATAGTCGGCCATGGTTTGACAAGAGAATGTAGACCAGACGAGCTGAGCATGATGGTAGTCCTCTTCGGTGCAACAGGTGTCGCTAAGACGACTGTAGAATGCTTCTCTCGGTGGTAACGATGTTTCTGAGAATTTGGAAGCATCCGTCATGTATTCGTACGGGTAAAAACCCTTGCGTCTCAACAGCGCTAAATGTTGGTTGCCGAAACATTTCCTGGTGGCGACCAAATCATCGTCGGTGAGTTGAGACGCGAGTGTCGCCAAACTCGAAGACAGAAAGTTGTAGGAGTCTAAGAAGCGAATTTCTATGCGATTGCCATTTCCAACGTCCACCTTCTTGCTGAATGAAATGAATTTCTCGTTGGTGCGAGCTATGACGCTAATGGGTTGAGCGTCGCACCCCATCTCCTTTATGAAGATTTTGGCGTCGTAGCCCTCCAAATTGTGAATGAATACAGGAATAAATTTCGGTTTCTTGATTTGTAGATTACAGTTGTTACACAGGGGGCCACATATTTTCCCGTGTGATGGTTATGGTGGCGAACTTTGACATTTTCGAGGGCGAAGTTACATTCGCACACACCACACTGAGAGGCAAGGTCGTATGCTTTCTTCTCTTCCTGGGTAAGAGGCTCCATTGGTTTGTCTTCTCTTAGTAGAGGAGCGAATTCTATGGCCATCTGTTTCAAGGTTTGAACAAATTTTTGTGGAGCATCATTGCCACGATGTAAAATAACATTGCCTGTGTTGTTGACCATCAATCCAAAAGCGCAGGCTTCGTGATGTAAAATTTCGGTGGTGCTCGATACGCTGGGATTCGGTTCGCAGATGGCGAGTGGAAGTTGGAAACTTTCAAAGTCGGCGCATATCACCAAGGGATGCCAGAGTAACGCCTTGTAGTTGGAAAATGTCATGTCTCGAGAAGGCATTTTGATAGCCGTAGCCGGATGTTTACTACATATTTCATAATGATCTTGGAGTTCTTCATCAGGATTCTTTTTTCCTCGACCGTAGAATATACTCAGGCATCTGTCGCATACTTGAATTTTATGGTGATCTGTGGTAATTTGACTTCTTGTTAATTTTGGAAGATTCTGAATTAGACAGTAATGATAATTATCATCATCTTCGATCAGGAGTAATCTGATGACACGATTACTTTTAATGTTGCTGTGTCTGAGAACGTAGATGGCGTTGTTTTTGTCTAATCCGAAGATGTGTACTGCTATACTTTTGTTTTTATCTGTCTTGTACTGTGCCTCAAATTTACTAATGTCTCGTAGATTTACGGGGTAATTAATGCCAGCCATAGGTTTTTCAAATTCTGAGAGATATTCTGGCTTGTTGTAGTGGTATAAACAATGTTTGTCATTATTGGCTGGGTGATGATCGGCAATGATGCACCACAAAAAGCATCTGTTATCTTCATTTTGAATGTTGATGATGGCTTTCTTACTGGCTATTTCCGGGGGCAATTTGATGTAGCTGGATGCCCCCATCGGGTTGTATCGTGCCACCTTCAAAGTTAAAGTGTGAGGCGAACCGCAAAGTGTCCAACCCGATCCACGTTGTTCGAAAGTCTCGTGCTTGTTCAACAAAGCGTCAAACATCTGGTTGCAAATGGCATCCACCTCATCGACGTCGGCGGCGTGGAGACTCTTTACACCAGTGTAATGATGGAAAGTTTCTCGCTCTTTTTTCACGTTTTCGTAAATGACGGAAACGATGAGGTGGATTTTCAACGAGCATTGCAGCAAAGCTTCGGTGATAGATGAAATTAACTTGCTTTTGACCGAATGAAAAAAGTTGTTTAGATCAGATGTTTCTTCAGATTGGAAAGTCTCCTTGGTTAAAATATTTCTAATATTTTCGCCGCCACTTTTCTGCTTTTTTCGTGGCGCTTGATCGTCAACATCGAGCTCTCTCTTACTTGATCCTTCCCCATGCACATCCTTCCGATGTCTACTCAAGTGAGAAATGGATATATATTTCCCACATTGGTCGCATGCACGTTTCGCTTCCTTCTTCTCCATTTTTTTGCTAAGAAAAAAAATGAAGTTACTAAATTGCACACATTTTTTTGTGGTGTTATTTATATTAGACCCCGAAACCATAAATGATCTACCATAGATGAAGTTACTATTTGTAGTAATTATTTATATTAGACCCCCAAGCATAAATAATCTACCATGGATGAAGTTACTATTTGTGGTGTTATTTATATTAGACCCCAAAACCATAAATGATCTACCATAGATGAAGTTACTATTTGTGGTGTCGTTTATATTAGATATGTTCTCAATTTTTTTCTTAAATAACCAGCATGAATCTCTTTGGTTTTCGAAAACAAACCAACATGGAGGCTGTACACCGCACGACGACAGATCTACCTTCCATGTTAACTAAACTCAATGGTCTACTGATTGTTCATCTCAACAGTATTTGGACGAAATTGGATGATGATGTGGGCAAGATGTTTTACGTCTTTAATAACAATTTACATTTTTACGAAATTCCGATCGGTGGGAAACTTCAAATCACCGTGAATCCGGAAAACGTAGGCGAAATCAAAATATCTACCGGCAAGAATATTTTTCGAATCAAGCACGACAAGATGCTTTCTAACATTACGTACGATGTTTCTGCAGGAGATTATCTTTACGTTCAACTCCTAGGAGATTACGATAAACTCATTCCTCTCTTCGTAGAATTACGTATCGTCTATCCTATTATAAATAACCGTTAACCAAAAATGCCTAACGACATTTTCGGCAACACCAAGCGTGTAGACCACGCAGAAGAGATTCTCATGTTGGACGTCCGAATTAAAAAGTTGAGGAGCGATTTGATCGCTTTGCAGGAGACCTTAAACAAAAGTTTAGAGTCGGAAATCGCTACGCTCCAAACGCAATGTCTCGACCCCATTCTGAAAATCGATTCCGAACTGAAAACGCTCATAAAAAATTATGTCGACGTACCTTCTTACGACAGCGTTCAAAATATACAGTTGAGCGTGGATTCGCTTCAAAATGATTTGGCCAAATTACAGCAATTTCAATCGAAAAATGAAGATTTCGAAAAATTGAAACTCGAAATCGAAGAACGAACTTCCGCAATCGAAAAAAATTTCTCTGAACTTCAAACCGTCGTGAAGGATATTGATGTAGAACGCTTGCACGTCGTCGTTTCCAAATTACAAGAAGAATTCGCCAGCACGTTGGAAGAAATTAAATCCAAGTTACAGACTTTGGAAGATACCATGACGAACCTACCATCGTCAGACGAACTGCAGGTCATCGGCAAGAGCGTTGCGAACATAAAAATTCAATTGGAGGCTTATCAAGATTTCGAACACATTCAAACCACCATCGCTACGCTTCAGGCGTCTCTGGAGTTGATCAACGAAGAAATTAAAAATATTCACGCTGAAGCGAGCGCGTTGACGAGCATTCAGGACACGTTAATCACGGTTCAGCAGAAGATCGAGTATTTAGAAAATTTGAACGTCGAATCCAATCTTGCTCATTTTCATCACGTACTGGACAACATACAGGGTGACTTGGAATCGTTACGGACGAGCGTACCTTCGAGCGAAGATTTGGAAAAATTGAAAACGGCGGTGACTGCACTATCCGATTCGAACGACATCAAAAGTTCATTGAGCGATCTCGAGAGTAGGGTGGCCAATCTCCCCACCTCCAAAGAATTGCACGCTTTGAAAAGAAACATATCTCGAATGCTGAAACGACTGGAAACGGAAACGGCGAACGTGGAAGAGATTCGAGACGAAATCAGTTCGCTGGTGTCGACGCTGCCCACTTCGCAGAGCGTCGCCGAGCTTCACACGCAGTTTACAGAGATGCGAAGCATCGTGAACGATCTTACCGAGAAGAGCTCGAAATTGAATCAAGTCGAGAACCTTCAGAACATCGTCGTCAACATCAGAGATCAAGTTGGAGTGCTGGAATCCACGCAGGAATCGACGCTGGCCTCTTTCGGTGCCAAGTTGCAAGAACTCAACGAAAACTACAAGCAGTTGAACGTGGAAGTGAAAATCAAACCATCGTTGTCTGCCGTAACGGATACCATAGTCGAGCATTTGCTGCCCATCGAAAATAAACTCGGACACGTTCACAGTAATCTGCTCGGCGTCGACACTAAATTCGCTAAACTGCATTCTCTGCAAGCCATCGAAATCAACAGCGTACCCAATCAACAGAGAATCTCCACGTTCGTCGAAGGTAACAAACTGTACATGTTACATCCTTATCATCCGTACTACAAGTTTCTCCTCGATGGCACGATTCAGATAAACGAATTTTCGTACTGGTCTCACGGCAGAAAAGCTAGCGTTCCCACCATGACTTTGATATCGAATCGTGGTGTCCAGAAAGCAGGAAATATTCCTCTGGCACGTTGGAACGAAACGCGCAACATATATGAAATACACGAAGACGAAGATCTCACCGTTTTCGACGTGAGTGCCGGCGATAAGCTGATCATTCAAAACACGAGCGAGGTGCCACCCTCTTTGAATCCCATCACGCTGGTGCTTCTCTTGAAACGTAATCTCTAAAAAAATGTCTAGGCAAGCCATCGTCGAAGAATTGCATAAACCTGCACGCCGCAACTACGAACGTTTGGCTGTGGTAACCAAGGGCATCGACGACCTCTGGCAAAGTGACCTCGTGGAGATGAGCAGCGGCAATTTGAAAAACGTACATAAATTGAACAAGGGCAACAAGTACCTTCTCACCGTCATAGACACGTTTTCGAAATTCGCATGGGCTCTACCTTTGAAAGCCAAAACGGGAACGTGCGTCACGGAAGCATTCAAATTAATTTTTCGCGAAAGCGGCGGCAGACGACCACGGTTTCTGCAAACGGACAACGGTAAAGAATTTTACAACGCCGTATTCCAAAAGTTTATTCAAAAACATGGCATTCGACATTATTCGACCTTCAGTCACATCAAAGCCAGCATCGTGGAAAGATTCAATCGAACCTTGAAAACACACATGTGGAAACGATTCACGCTTCGGGGAAATTACAAATGGGTCGACATCCTACCGGAACTCGTCGACACCTATAATGATACGGTACACAGAACGATAGGCATGAAGCCAGCTGACGTTACGAAATCTGACGAGCAGCGTTTAATTTCTACCGTTTACTGTCCAAAGTACACACCCACGACAAAGAAAACTAAATACAAAATTGGAGACCAGGTGAGGATCAGCAAATTCAAACGCACCTTCGAGAAGGGGTTCACAAAAAATTGGAGCACGGAACTCTTTACGGTGGTTCGAGTTCTACCCGGAAACCGACACACGTATATAATAAAAGATAGTTGCGGCGAGATTTTGAAAGGAAGATTTTACGAAGAGGAACTCTCTAAAACAAAACACCCCGACACGTACCTCATCGAGAAAGTATTGCGTAGGAAAGGTGACAAACTGTTTGTCAAATGGCTGGGATTTCCGGAAAAGAGTTGGATCGACGCGAACGAAGTGATCTTGTGAGTACGTGGAACGTGGTGAAGCGTCTACCGGATCCGGAAAGTCAAACGAGAAAAAAAAAAGAATGGCGAGTTGCTTCCCGACAGCATCCGCTGTCTGATCGTAGGTCCTTCGGGGTGTGGGAAAACGACACTGCTCGTGGACAATTTTCTCCTCGCACCGAATTGGTTAGATTGGAAGAACAGGCACCTGTACATGTTCTCGAAAAGTTTGGAACAATCCAAATACCAGCAACTGATGAAAGTGTACGATGGTCTGGACATTGCAACGTTCGCTTCGGAAATAAAACCACTCGACGATTGTTGTGAAAATTCAGTCGTTGTGTTCGACGACGCCATCCTGGAAAATCAAAATGAAATTCGCAACTTTTTCACGCAAGGTCGTCACAAAGGAATGGATTGCTTCTACCTAGCTCAAACGTTTTCCAAAATTCCAAAACAGTTAGTACGCGACAACGCTAATTTCATATGTTTGTTTCGTCAAGATCACACCAACCTCAAGCACGCGTACGATGACTACGTAGGCGGAGACATGAACTACAATCAATTTTCGGAAGGCTGCTCTTCTTGCTGGAACGGTGACGATTTCGGATTTGTGACGATCGACATGACGAGGAAACCCAACGACGGAAAATACAGAAACAAAATCAACGACTTTCTAAACGTTGCAACGTTGTGAGAAACGACGTATATAAATAACGTCATGAGGAAACGAAAAATTGAAGACGAAAATCTCAAGCTTCGCGATTACCTCGCGAAACGCTTCAAAGGTTGGAAATCCGAGAATCGCGGATTCTACGAAGAGAAGAAACGTCAGGATCAACCTGTGATCGATGCCATCAGCGGTCTAGGTAAAGAAATTAAAAGTGTCACGGAACAAAATAAAAATTTGATTAATGAACTCGTACCGCTCGCAGCTAAAAGTTATGCCGTACCCACGCCCATTTCGAGCATTCCTTCGACGCCGTTCGAACTGAAGGATGCACCGGCACGACGTCGAGCCATAGGCAGCACGTCGTCGTCTTCGGATAAAATCGAGTTGGGGCCTTTGGCACGAGACTACCTGAGCACGGGGAAGTTCGACAAGGATGAAGTGTTCGGATTGTATCCCAGCATGGAAACCAGCGAAGGCGGCGGTGTGGTGTGGAAGATTGGGAAATCGAAGGTGACCTTCGAAGGCAACGACATTAAAGTCAATTTAGGTGACAAGGATAGTTGGAACAGGTATCCGGGTACGGTGGGACTGTGGGAACTCGTCGCCAAAAAGCAGCCGAAAGATTACACCGACGAAGATTACCAAAGTTACAAGGAAATTCTGATCATGACGGATGCCTTGTACCAGAACAACGACGCCTCGCAGAATAGGGTGAAATCGAGCAGCGGCGAGAAGTACAGGAATCTCATCAAACCGATTTGGAACCAGGTCAAAACAGGCAGCGGCGTCAAACGTTACAACACGTTACCCAAAGAATTCGTTTGGGTGGACGACGTTAGGAAACTCGTGGACCGATTGTTGGTGATAGCCGGCGAAGAGAATGCAGGCAATCGTAATTTCTACAACGAGAAGGTTGGCATCGTGGACATGATCAGCACGAAACTTTCCAACTTCATCGTGAACGACGACAAGGGTATAGGTTACCTGATCAAAATCATCAATACGCTGCCTCCGAAATTTTGGAACGTGGCCGAAGGAAAGGGACTCGTGAACGACATCATCAACAAGTTACCTTTCGAGATGCATTTACCTGGCTACCAGTACTGCGGACCGGGTACCAAACTCGAGAAAAGATTGGAGAGAGGAGACAAGGGTGTGAATCCGTTGGACGCGGCATGCAAAGATCACGACATCGCTTACAACACCACGCAGACGGATCTGGACGCACGTCACAAAGCAGACAAAAAATTGGAACATGTAGCTTTCGAAAGGTTCGTGAGCAGAGACGCATCGCTGGGTGAACGGGTCGCCGCACTGGGTACCACCATCGCCATGAACACGAAACAAAAATTGGGGTGGGGTATATAAATAACATACCGTAAAAAAAACAACATGTCTCGTATAACTGATTTGCCACCCGAGCTACTATCTAAAATATTCAAAAAAGTAGTAAACAGAGATGTAGGGAAACTTGTAATCATGGCAAAAACAACGCCGGAATTTCGCATCCCTTGTGAAATGGTTCTCAAGGACCATCTTCGGGAGATCAGCGGCCTGAGGTGTGGTGATCTCAACATTCTGCTTTCGGCTGCAGGGGAAAAATTAAACGAAAAGTTAGATGAATTGCACGAGGCAAGGCAGGGAAGAAGACTGTACACAGTAGATTGGGGAAAATCTAAGCAGGAGACGGAAGATATCATCACGCACATCATCGCGTTTTCCGAAGCACGGACTTTCTTCCTCTGTTAAAAAAATAATAATATATATACGTGTCAAAAAAAAACTTGATATATAAATAACACACATCGTGAAAAAAAAAATAATCTTCGGTATATATAAATAACACACATCGTGAAAAAACAATTAAATTTCTCTCTAACACTGAAATTTTTTTTGATATGACGACTGAAAAAATGAGTGATCTCCAAGCATTAAAACAAATGCTAAATTTGTCAGTCGAGTATGTAAAAATTCAGGAATTGGAAGTCGACAAACCTTACACGATAACTTCCGGTTCAATCGTTTCTACCCAGTATGGCCCCAAGGTACGCCTGTTGCTCAACGCACAATACAGTCTATTTTTACCAGATCGATACGCTAACATGTTATCCGACGAGAAGCTGTCTATTTTAATCGAGAACAAAACTCGAATCGTGTACAAGGGGACAAAGGAACTTCTTGGCAAGAAAACGAAGCACGTAATAGAATTTGTGTAACGACTGCGAGGCCTTGAAAATATATAAATAACATACCGTAAAAAACTACACAAGAAAAAATCTCAGAATATATATATAAATAACATACCGTGAAAATAACACATAGAGCATCAACATGAAGCCCAAGGGTGTCGTGTACCAGATACCATATTCGAATCTAAAAAATCTAGGTGCCCTCGATGGGTTACTTACCAAGAAACAACGTGAGAAGAAACGTTCTTGCTTGTCGAAAGGACATGGAATGAAATTGCTTCTCAGCACACCTCAATTGAAAAGATTGCAGCGTTCGCGGAAACAGCAAAAGATCGGAGGTTTCATATTCAGCATCCCGGCCATCCTGGCAGCATTGGGGGCCGTTGGAAGTTTGGCTGGCGGAAGCGCCGCCATCGCAAAAACCGTCATCGACTCGAAAAAGAACAAGGCCGAGTTGGAAGAACAGAAACGTCACAACCTGGCTATGGAGAAGAAGGGGAAAGGTATAACCAAAAAACAAAAAAGCAACCTCGATGCTTTGAAGAAATATAAAAAAAAGAAGAAGCCCTGTCCAACTTCGATATTGAATCTCTGATCGAACTGTTGGGAATAAAAAACTTCAGGGGTGTTTTCATGTCCGATTCTCTACCCTCTGCTGCGAAGAAAAAAGAGTATGGCGTGGTCAACCTGGACAGTTACAAAAATCCTGGTACACATTGGATATGCTACCTCAAAATTGACGATAACAATGCATTTGTTTTCGATTCGTTCGGTGGCACACCACCTGCCAGGTTGGTGAAGTATCTCAGTGTTGCCAACCTCTACTACAATGACGAACGCATCCAGGGTTTCGCCGATGTTAACTGCGGCCACCTATGCCTTTCCGTTCTCGCATACATGTCTAAAATAAATAACCCGTCGGTGGAACATTTTCAGAAAGCATTGTGGAATCTTAAACACGATGGGCGTGTTCCATCTCACGAGCGAATCTTCAATCTTGAAACTCACGCTGCACGACGACATCGTCTATCCTAAATCCGTGGCTCTGCGTGCATTCTACAGCATGTACCTCATACCTAACGTCACGCAGCACAACAACAAAATTAGCGTCGGAAGCGAACACATCGTCGTCACGCCAGGACAATACAATCTTTCCACTTTGCAAGCTCAGTTACCCAAAGGCACATACCTTTCTCAAAATTCGGTCACGCACAGAGTGGAAATCCTATCCGCGACGGAGACCGTGGACCTGGGCACCATGGGAGAACTTTTAGGTTTCGAGAACGACACCAAACTCGAAGCTGGCATCAAGCACACGGCAGTCAATATTCCTAAATTCTTGGCCATAGAGACTCTGAACGTTCACTGCAACGTGGCGGAAGGCATGATCACGAAATCCTCGGACGGATTGTTAGGAAGTCACAAGCAGACGGGAATCATAGCCACGTTCAAACCAAGTTCCGAGTTCATGGAACCGATCATCTACACGCCCTCTTCGCCGATCTATTTTCCAGTATGTCGCAACCGCATAGACGACATAGAGTTGGTGGTGACGAACGAGAAAGGAGACGTGGTGGATTTCGCAGGTGCAACGACCACTGCCATCGTGGAGATCAACGTATAATAAATAACACGCATAGTGAAAAAAAAATGGAGCAAATCGAAAGTTACGAATTGCAATCTTTTCCTCCCAACCGTCGCACGTTCGCCAATCTGAACGAGGCGAACAGGGAGATCGAATACGACGTGGACGTAGGCGATGGGTTTGTTCATCCTCACAGAGCGGACCTCTACCTTCAATTCGACGTGGTGAAGAAGGAAAGCGGAGACGCGTTTCCACCCAATGCCAATTTGAAACTCGTGGACAACTTCGTGCCTCATCTGTTCTCGCAGGTGGAGGTGAGGAAACACAACACCGTCATCGACAGAATAGATTATCCAGGCATCACGTCGACGGCAGTGGGAACGTTGAAATTATCCAAAACAGACGCAGCATACTATCAAGCAGGAGGATTCGAAGCGGGGACCAAAATATCGACGACAAGTCACACGGTGCTCTTTCCCATGCGTCTGCTGCCCGGTTTCTTCTCCGACTACAAGGAGATCATGTGGAAGGGAGGACTGCGCGTCACGTTTCGAAGAGCTGCCAACGACAACGACGCACTGATGCGATACACCAACTTGAACGCCGACGGCACGCCGATAGCCAACACATTACCCGAAGCAGCCAAGTGCGTCATCCGGAGCATGGAATTGAGAATGCCGATCGTGGAATACGAAACGAACTACGCCCTCAAGTACAAAGCTGAGATCTTGAAGAGTCCGCAGGTGCCGATTCACTTTCACGGTTACCAGTGCGTGCAGAAGGTGGCGGCGGGAAGTCACATGGAATTCGACGTGACGACGCAGTTCAACAACATACAGTTCGACATGCCAGATTTCGTCGTGGTGCTCTTTCAGACCGGACGCGATAACAATCAGGAAAAAGATTCCAGTAAATTCGACGACTGCAAGATCAAGAACGTTAATCTCAAGAATGGACGCAACGAAGTGTTCCCGCGCGAGAATTACAACCTGGACATGACCAAAGATGATTACCTCAAACTTTACGAAGCTTACACCTCTTACAAACGCGTGACCGAGGGAAGCGTGGACATGTACTACAAGCCCAGCGAATTCAAAATCCGCAGGCCGATGTTCGTCATCAATACATCTAAGAGGAAGAAGGTTGTGGTCAACGATCGAACCAACATCAAGGTCGTCTGCGAGTTCCACGACGCGCTGCCTGCAGATACTCTGTGCAGTGTCATTCTTATTGCAGAGAAGTCCTTCGCGTATGACGTGAAAAACGAGAGGGTCACAGAGCAGTTTTAAAAAATATCGCCAACAAGCAAGAATAGCTTTTCTACATTCCCAATTACAAAATTTTTAATCTAAAAACACATCCAAAGCACTCCAATAGGATGCAGTGTGTTTTTTAGGATCAAATCGAATTTCTTAAACAAATTGAGGGGGGGGGAGGAAAAAAAAGGGGGGAGCGCTTGCTTGTAGTTGAGTAGTTATCATCAAAACCTATCCAACAAACCCACAATCATCATCCTAGCTCAATTAGGAGCCGAGAAAATCAATGTCTTAGAAAACGTCTTAAGATAATTGTCTTAAGAAAATTTTCTTGACAGACCGGAAGTAACATCTTGACAGACCGAAAGTCGACTTTCTTAAAGATTAAGATATTTGTCTTAAGACGTTTTCCAAGACGTTGATTTTCTCGGCTCCTATGGGGCCTAGAACCATGTAACTTTGATCTATGTATATATCAGTACTTGCCCAACCCTGTGGCCGAGTGGTTAGCACATCGCGCTGCGACGCCAAGAGTCCCGGGTTCGAATCCCCGGTCGAGCATGGTTGTTTGTGAATATCCATTCATCCATTTCATCACTCATCCCCAATCTTCGCAAATTAGCCAAAAGATACAAAACGCAAAGTAAAATAAACTAAATCAATAAATCAATCATTAAGTTCCGTGTGTTGCAATCATGAAATTAAATTTTAATTAACTTTTTTTCCTATCCATCTCTCTCTCTCAAATCTATATAGCCTGTTCATATTTGGCATGTCGGCCATTTTGTTTACGCGGTAAAAAAAATCTCAAGCCACTTTTTTGTGAATGCTCGTTCTGTAGCCATAAGTATAATTGGATATAGTTGTCAGATTTTATTTAATTTGAGGTTTAATATCAATAAGCATGCATAAAAACTAAATATTTTAAATAAAATAAGATTCGAATAACTATGTACTTTCACTAGACTTTGCGATGGCGCAGCGGTAGCGTCGTTGCCTTGTAATCAAGGCTTCGATACCCGCACAAGTAGTTCTTGAAACTGTAGGTCCACCCCCAATTCGTCTTACTGTGCATAAAGTGGACTTAAAACATCAAATCAATCAGTACTTCCACTAGCCTCTGCGATGGCGCAGCGATAACGTTGTTGTCTTGTAATCAAGAGTTCGATACCCAGGTGGAGGTACAAGTGGTTCTTGAAACTGTAGGTCCAGTCTCGATTAGTCTTACTGTGTATAAAGTGTACTTAAAACATCAAATCAATCAGTACTTCCACTAGATATCAAAAACACGCAACTCTCCTCTATTTTTTTTTCTTTCTTGCTTTCCTCTAACAATTTAACACATTTTTTTTTTTAAATATGCCCCCTTTCCCCCCCCCCCACACACATATTTCCTACCTACCAACAACAGCACACGGAACAAAAAAAATATTCCAGCCACCAAGATGCATGCTTCAAATATATAAAAGCAGAGAGAGACGCGAAACATCTTCTATATTCTCTCTCTTTTTTGCATGTTTTGTGAGTATATTTTCTTCCACAAAACATAAGAGCTATTTGGTTTTCAAGAAGTTATACCTTCCTTCCACAATCTCTTATATCTGTTTTGGCTAGTTTCAAAAATCAACTCACAAAAACAAAGTTATACTTATAAATCAAAGCCAACTCATGCAAGCTAAGAAACAAAGTTACTTACTTTTGGAAAATACTGCAGAAATACTCTTCACTATCGTTCAAAATAAAAACAGAACTTTCTACACCAGTGCTTTAAGTTTTATACGGTTTTCTAATAAGATCAAAAGTGAAATGTTAGCCAACGCAACGTGGACCAATAGAAATCCGAGACAATCCGCTCTAGAAGATTCTTCCCCTACATTTCAGCCACATCATTTTGAATAATGCATCGCATTGTATTACTGGTATCTATGCTGCTAACTGACGTCACTATATATACTTCCGTCATCCCAAGGCCTACGTATTGTTGAGTTTTGTGTTATTGCGTCAATGTTGATAGCACGCAAAATCCCCTTTCCCATTACAGGTATTTCAATGTAATAAAAAAGCTTTAGAATTTCATTAGAGATAAGAGGACTTGCATCACCGGTATCTATGCTGCTAACTGACATTACTATATATACTTCCGTCATCCCAAGGCCTACATATTGTTGAATTTGTGTTATTGCGTCAATATTGATAGCACGCGAAATCCCCTTTCGCATTACAGGTATTTCAATGTAATAAAAAAGCTTTAGAATTTCATTAGAGATAAGAGAACAGTATTTCGAAACCAACACAATGCAATTTCCTGCTCATTCTCGTAACCTACTCCATATTCGAGTGAACACTCTCTTGTTCAACATCCGTCTGTCATTTGACAGACTTGACCGGGACTTGGAAAATTGCAATAAAATATATTCATCCTTCCCCCTTCACGCAGCACACTCGATTTCAAATATCGCTACAATACCAATTTTTACATCATGAGGAGAAAAATATCATAACAGTGACTTAAAATATTGTAGGAGAAGTTTTGTTAGGTTGTAGTTTGTTAGGTTGTAGTAGGGATTTCCTTAACAAAAATAAAATTTTGATTATCACACACACACACATTGTAGAAGATCGCACCTGAGAGTTTTAATAACAAAACATTGTGGCAGATTACGCTGAGAGTGCAAGGTCGTGGTAGATTACACTGAGGGACCTTACAGTAAGAGGAGGCAGCCTTATAGCAAAATATCGTAAGTCATTTCAAATATAGGTCAAAAAACATTGTTAGCAAAATTTGCAGAAGATAAAAAAATAGCTTAAAAAACTAATATCAGAGCTTCTCTATTCTGTCTAATTTTTCTCTCATTGTAGGTTAGTTTAGCCCCGTAAAACAGATTACGCTGAGAGCAAAAACCTATTAGCAGGTCGTAGTAGATTACACTGAGGGGGGGGGGGGCTTACAGTAAGAGAGAGGCAGCCTTATAGGAAAATATCGTAAGTCATTTCAAATGTAGGTCTAAAGGCGAGGTAGCATAAGAGCAAGATTTGCAGAAGGTAAAAAAAATAGCTTAAAAAACTGATGCCAGAGCTTTTCTTCTGTCTAATTTTCTCTCATTGTAGGTTAGTTTATCCCGTAAAACAAATTACGCTAAGAGCAGAAGTTTATTAGCAGGTCGTAGTAGATTACGTTGAGGGGGGGGGGCTTACAGTAAAAGAGAGGCAGCCTTATAGGAAAATGTCGTAAGTCATTTCAAATGTAGGTCAAAAAAACAAGTTAGCATAAAAACAAGATTTGCAGAAGATAAAAAATAGCTTAAAAAACTAATACCAGAGCTTTTCTTCTGTCTAATTTTCTCTCATTGTAGGTTAGTTTAGCCCGTAAAACAGATTACGCTGAGAGCAAAAACCTATTAGCACGTCGTAGTAGATTACACTGAGGGGGGGGGTTTACAGTAAGAGGGAGGCAGCCTTATAGGAAAATATCGTAAGTCATTTCAAATATAGGTCAAAAAACGAGTTTAGCATAAAAAATAGCTTAAAAAATAATACCAGAACTTTTTCTGTCCATTTTTTCTCTCATTGTAGGTTAGGTTATACCCAAAAACAAAAACCTTGGTGATTTTTCGAGTGAGGAGTTGGCAACACTGCTCATGCCTTACGAGAGAAATCCATTAAGGTGAGAAAGTAGGTCAAAGGGCGCAGCCAGAACGAAGCATTCCACCTACTGAAAAAGTTTTGCGTAAGAGAGGTGACAAACTTTTGGTGAAATGGCTGGGACTTCCGGGAACGAGTTGGATCGACTCGAACGAAGTGATTCTATGAGTACGTGGAATGTTGTGAAACGTTTACCCGATTCGGAAAGTCAAACGAAAAAAAAGGAACGGCGAATTGCTCCCCGATAGCATACGGTGTCTGATTGTAGGACCTTCATGGTGCGGAAAGACGACACTGCTCATTGAAAATTTTACCCTCGCACCCAATTGGTTAGACTGGGAAAACAGACACCTCTACGTATTTTCGAAAAGTCTCGAACAAGCAAAATACCAGCAACTTATGAAACTGTACGAGGGACTGGACATTGCAACTTTCGCATCTGAAATCATTCCACTGGACGATTGTCTCGAGAATTCCGTTGTGGTGTTCGACGACATGATCTTGGAAAATCAAAACGAGATTCGTAATTTTTTCACACGAGGACGTCACAAAGGATTAGATTGTTTCTACCTGGCACAAACTTTTTCCAAGGTTCCGAAAGAACTGCTACGCGATAATGCTAATTTTATTTGCTTGTATCGACAAGACCACACCAATTTAAAACACGCACATGATGATTACGTAGGGGCTGACATGAATTACAATCTATTTTCTAAATTCTGCTCCCACTGTTGGAACCAAGGTGATTTCGGATTCGTGACCATTGACATGACTCGAAAAGCAAACCATGGAAAGTATAGGAATAAAATAAACGTTTATCTAGACGTCTAGGCTAAGAAGAGGACAATTTCAGATTTGCAACGAGAAGAAAATAAAAAATAAAAATCAAAGGTCGAGAACCTAAACAGTGAAAAAAAAAAGTTGAAAAAAACGTTCTTTTTTTTCAAACGTTTCAAGCGTATATATAAAATAACCATTATAACAAAAAAGTGAGTGTTAGAAAAGTTGATAGTCTCAAGTGGGTGACGGCAAGAAAACTACGAGAACCGAACGTATAGGCTGAGAATTCGACGTTTCAGAAACGTTCCGACGTATATAGAAAAATGTCAAAACGTCAATTTCAAGAAGAGGACAATCTCATGTTGCGTGAATATCTAGTGAAGCGATTCAAAGGTTGGAAATCCGAGAATCGTGGTTTGTACGAAGAGAAGAAACGTCAAGATCAACCTGTGATCGACGCCATCAGCGGTCTAGGTAAGGAAATTAAAAGTGTCAAGGAACAAAATAAAAATTTGATCAACGAACTCGTACTACTTGCAGCTAAAAGTTACAATGTACCCACGCCCATTTCAAAGAATTCGTTTGGGTGGACGACGTGAGAAAACTCATCGACAGATTGTTAGTGATAGCCGGTGAAGAGAATGCAGGCAATCGTAATTTTTACAATGAGAAGGTTGGCATCGTGGACATGATCAGCACCAAACTTTCCAACTTCATCGTGAACGACGACAAAGGCATAGGTTACTTGATCAAAATTATCAACACGCTGCCTCCGAGATTCTGGAAGGTGGCCGAAGGAAAGGGACTCGTGAACGACATCATCAACAAGTTACCTTTCGAGATGCATTTACCTGGCTACCAGTACTGCGGTCCCGGTACCAAACTCGAGAAAAGATTGGAGAGAGGAGACAAGGGTGTAAATCCGTTGGACGCTGCATACAAAAATCACGATATTGCTTACAACACGCACACGAATTTGGATGCAGGTCACGAAGCAGACAAGAAATTGGAGCATGCAGCTTTCGGGAGGGTCATGAGCAGAGACGCATGGTTGGGTGAAAGAGTTGCAGCATTGGGCACCACCGTCGCCATGAACGCAAAACAAAAATTTGGGTGGGGTGTATAAATAACACACAGTAAAAAAAATAATAACAACATGACTTGTATAACCGACTTACCGGCCGAACTGCTATGTAAGATATTCAAACACACTTTAAACGGAGATTGCGAGGATGTTGAGAAACTTGTAATCATAGCAAGAACAACGCCGGAATTTCGTATTTCATGTAAAATGGTTTTCAAGGACCATCTTTGGTAGATAAGTGGCATGAGGTGCGGTGATCTCGACACTCTTCTTTCAGCTGCAGGGGAAAAATTAAACGACAGGATGGACGAACTTCACGAGGCGAGGCAGGGGAGAAGACGATACACGGATGATTGGCGCAAGTCTAAACAGGAGACCGATGATATCATCACACACATCATCGCGTTTTCCAAAGCACTAACTTTCTTCCTCTAACACACTGTGAAAAAAAATAATAATATACATGTCAAAAAAATGTACGTGTCAAAAAAAATATGTACGTGCCAAAAAAAATGTACAAGTCAAAAAACAACAACTTGATATATAAATAACACACATCGTGAAAAAAAATCTACGAGATCAAAAAAAAAAAATTCTTCGGTATATAAATAACACATTGTGAAAAATTAAAATTCTGTAACAAACACCCTGAATTTCTTCGATATGACTGAAAAAATAAGTGACCTCCAAGCATTAAAACAAATGCTAAATTTGTCAGTCGAGTATATAAAAATTCAGGAATTGGAAGTCGACAAACCTTACACGATAACTTCCGGTTCAATTGTTTCTACCCAGTATGGTCCCAAAGTACGTCTGTTGCTCAACGGACAATACAGTCTATTTTTACCAGATCGATACGCTAACATGTTATCCGACGAGAAGCTATCTATTTTAATCGAGAACAAAACTCGAATCGTGTACAAGGGGACAAAGGAACTTCTTGGTAAGAAAACAAAGCACGTAATAGAATTTGTGTAACGGCTGCGGAGTATATAAAATAACATACCTTGAAAAAAAAATTACACGAGAGGGAAACAAAAAAAATCTCTGAACATAAATATATATAAATAACATACCGTGAAAATAACATATAGAGCATCAACTTGAAGCCCAAGGGTGTCGTGTACCAGATACCATATTCGAATCTGAAAACGCTGGGTGCCCTCGATGGGTTACTCACCAAGAAACAACGCGAGAAGAAACGTTCTTGCTTGTCCAAAGGACATGGAATGAAATTGCTGCTCAGCACTCCACAATTGAGACGGTTGCAGCGTTCGCGGAAACAGCAAAAGACAGGGGGGTTCATATTCAGCATCCCGGCCATCCTGGCAGCATTGGGGGCCGTTGGAAGTTTGGCTGGGGGTAGCGCCGCCATCGCGAAAACCGTCATCGACGCGAAAAAGAACAAGGCGGAATTGGAAGAAAAGAAACGTCACAATCTGGCCATGGAGAAGAAAGGGAAGGGGGGTCGCGAGCAAGTATAAAAAAAAGAAGAAGCACTCACCAACCGAGACATTGAATCTTTAATCAAACCATTACAAATCAAACACTTCAGAGGCGTTTTCATGTCCGATTCGTTACCTTCAACCGTTAAAAATAGAGAATGTGGAGTAGTCAACTTGGACAGTCAAGAAAATCCAGGCACGCATTGGATATGTTACCACAAAAATGCAAATAACAAAGCATTTGTTTTCGATTCTTTCGGAGGTGTTCCACCTACAAATTTAGTTCATTATCTGAAAACGAAGAACCTATACTACAACGACGAACGCATTCAAAATTTCGGAGACGTGAACTGCGGTCATCTCTGTCTCCCCATGCTCACGTTTCTCTCTAAAATAAATAAGCCATCGGTGGAAGATTTCCAGAAAGCATTGTGGAACCTAAAGCATCATGGGCGTGTTCCGTCTCACGAGTAAATCTTCGATCTTCAAACTCACGCTGCACGACGACATCGTCTATCCTAAATCCATAGCTTTACGTGCATTCTACAGCATGTACAGACGGGATCAAATGAAATGTACTTCCCTTTTCCTACCAACTCAGAAGCGAGTTGGAAACTCTTCATTGCTCCTGTATAGATAAGAAAGTGTGGGAGGGCAGTAGCAGACAAGGCCAGGACGCAAACTTTTTTCCAGCCAGCTTTCTGTTGGAGCCTTGGCAGTTTGTGGAACGTTTTGTGTTCCTATCCCCCGCCCCTCTCTCTCTGTATCTCTTCATCTCCTTGTGTTTCTGTGTGTATGCGTGTGTGTGTGCGCGCGCGCCGACACCTGTTTCATTTTAAGTTTGACGTATTTTATTGCATTGACTAATTGCTGTTGTGACTGGGTATGAACCAGGTTAGCAATGGAGACATAATGAAGGATCAAAAATACAAAAATTCATGGCATGAGTATTTAGTAGTAGTAAAGGTAAGGTAAAGTTCGTCGTCCGTATACTAGAACCGTGCCTTGTGGCAGTAGGGCGCCGCATATTCTCGAGTTCGGCCATTTTGGAGGTCAATGATCACCATCACGCTCCAGCCGTTTTTACTCCCTAGGGATGTAGTAGAAACGAGAAAATGAAAATGTTTTACATTTCGCGTATGTGACAGTAATCTTTGGATATTGTCTTGAAAGTGTCTGTTAACATCCTAACTCGCAATTATATTTAAGGATAAAATTGGCTGAAGGCCGTGTTCCTGAGAAGTAATGAGCATATCACATAATGCGCAATAGTATGAGTAGTATAAAATACAATATTATAAACTCAACTTATAAGTGTAGAAAAGAAGAGGTTATTTGATTGAACAATCCGATTTGCCTACCCTTAAAACAATGCCAAGAGGGGCTTATACCCCAATTCTTCAAGTGTGATATGCTCTTAATTTTAAGAATTTTGAATTCTAGTGTAGAAAAGAAGAATCCTCAACAGACAGATTTGCCTACACTTAAAACTAAGCCAAGTTCCCATATGATCTTATTGTTTACAGTGTGTTTTTCTGTCAAAATCCCAGGAATCTTGAATTCTAGTGTAGACCCCCCCCCTCAGATTGATTCTGCCATGTATATATTGATATAAAGCTCATAGCTCCTGGGTTCTGAGACCCAATAGAGTGTGGTGCATAGCTCCATGGTTTTTATTGCCTTGTAATCAAGAGGCTTCTGGGTTTGAGTCCTGATAAAATGTGAAGCCTCCCCTAATTGCAAAGTGTTAATATTGTTGCCTTGTAAACAAGAGGCTCGGGTTTGAGTTCTGATAAAATGTGTAAGATTGAAATACATGTGGCAAAATAATATCTCCACATGTGAGATTTTGAGAATAATTACTGCTAGTTGATCTACAACTGATAGCTCCCAGATCTGAAACCTGGTAAAGTGTGTTGCACAACAGCATAAAAGAGCAAAACTATTTTATATTGGGGATCACCAGAGCCTAGTTATTGCTGTTGTTTGGGTATAAGAGCACCAGCTCAGCCACTAGCTGCTGTTATAATTGATTTGGCATATTGTCCATAGTTCTGTTTTTTTTTGGACCAATACATTTTATATAAACAAACAACAAAAATGCCAAAACAAAAATATTGCAATCAGTGTAATAAAAATATATCTAGTTCTAATTGGTCTAGGCACCGGCATATTTGTGACTCTAAGAAATGCAGAAAGGCCACAAAAATGTGTCCAAGATGCCATAAAATATTAAGCAAGGCATATTACAAATGGCACAAGTGTAATTCTTATGTACAGTCATCAATATTGCCCTCACAACCATCTACATCTGGTCTGAAAAGAAAGCATGAAGCACCTGTTAATGCTAGAGCAGCAAAGCAGCCACGCTATGCACTACCTATCCATAGCAGTTTTAATGGCCAACTTAGGGATTATCGGTTTGTATCAGAGCCAAGATGTGGTATTAAGAATTTTTTGAACAGTGTAAATCCTGATGTGCAGGCAATTCTAAATACACAAAATGGCTCTTATAAGCTGTCCCTCAAATTGTTTACACAATATAAGAAGCCAAATGGCACAAAATTTACACAGCCCCACATAACAGAAACTGTACCGGTATATTCAAATGCAAATTCAGACAAAATAATAAGCAGTTTGATATATCAATCGAATATTAAACACTCTGAATTTGCAGCAAAAGAGTCTGGATGGAGCCTATGCGGTTCTCCACACAAGTTATATATTAATATTTCTGAATTCAGCCCATTACAAGGTTCTACATATCTGCCATTACCTGCCAATATTAAAAACAAAAGAGCCGTGGTTAATATAGAAAATACCGACCAGAAATGCTTTTTGTGGTGTATTTTAGCTGCTTTGTTTCCAGTTTCAAGGAATCCTGAGAGAATAACTTATTATAAACAATATGAACACAATTTTGATGAAGCAATGGAGGGTTTAGAATATCCAATGTCTGTTCAGAATATTGATAAATTTGAAAAAAAAGGCCCGGGATATTAATGGTAAACAATTATCTATTAATGTATTTACTTGTTCTACTGGCCGTGACAATTGCTTGATAGATCCTCTCAGAATCAGTACATTTGATGATGATTCTGCTGTTCCGATTGATCTGCTCTTAATTAAAGAAGATGGCACATATCATTACACTCTGATACACAGTCTTGAAGCTTTAGTCAGAAAACAACAAGGCAAATCCAATACAATATTCAAGTTGTGCAGAAGATGTTTGACTGTATTTGATGGTCAAAAAATAATAAATGGGGTTCGGGAAGTGAATGCAGAAATTGCTAAAAACAAGTTGATTGAGCATCTGAAATACTGTGGCAACCATAAACCTGTTCATATGGTGATGCCTAATCCAAGTGAAAATGCCAAATTCAAAAAATTTGAAGCCCTGTTGGAACACCCAGCATATATAGTCTGTGATTTTGAATCAAATCTCAAACCTCTTGCATTCTGTAGCCCAGATCCTGATGAATCTTCAATTACACCATACCAGTTACATGAACCTTCTAGTTTTTATTATGTGGTTGTACAGGATGGGGTTGTTAGTAAAGAATATTTATACATGGGAGCAGATGCCATCAAAGAATTTGCACATAGAATAGAAAATGAGTGCCATGACATAGCATCTAATGTCTTATTAAAATCAAAACCTATGATGCCTTTAACAGAGGATCAGATTGAAGATTTCAACAATGTAGAAAAATGCCCGGTATGTGATTCTGAATTTTCAGATGCAAATATCAAGGTGAAACACCATTCCCATACAGATGGTAAATTCTTAATGGCCCTGTGTAATAGCTGTAATATTAAGATCCAGAGACCAAAATTTGTCCCTATATTTTGCCATGGTGCATCCAATTATGATTTTCATCATTTGATCAGGTATGAGGGGTTTGACAAGCAGAATTTAAATATTTTAGCTGAAAATAATGAGAAATATATTGCCATTAGCAAAATAATTAAAGTTAATGGTGTTCCTATTCACTTAAGATTTCTTGATTCATACAGAATTCTGTCTGCTAGCCTGGCTACACTGGCCACTCAATTATCTGATGATCAATTCAAAATCACATGTGCTTTGTTTCCAAATCAGGACCTGAAATTAATTAGGCGGAAGGGTGTATATCCATATGATTATGTTACAGATTTTTCTAAATTTTATGAGTGTTCTCTGCCACCACAACAAGAGTTTTACAGCAAAATCAGAGGATCTGGAATCACTGATGATGATTATCACCATGCCCAGTTGATGTGGAACAATTTAAAATGCCAGACATTTGGTGATTATCACAAGGCATATTTAAAACTTGATGTGACCCTCTTAGCTGATATACTGCAGGCATTCAGAAAATCTTCCATGCAAAATTATAATCTGGATCCAATGTATTTTTACAGTGCTCCGGGCCTAGCATGGTCTGCAATGTTTTTAAACACTAAAATGGAATTGGATCTGATCCAGGATTGTTTAGGGAACAATGTATAAGAGGAGGCATGGTGCAATGTTCTCAGAGATATGCCAGAGCAAATAACAAATATATTCCTGATTATGATCCAGCACTGCCATCAAATTATATACTGTATGTGGATGCAAACAGCCTCTATGGTTATGCCATGATGAAAAAACTGCCATATGCAGGGCTTGAGTGGGTTGAAGATTTCAATATTGAAGATCTTAAGGATTATGATGACAGTAACTATGGCCTGTTCTTAGAGGTTGATCTGACAATTCCAGATAATTTACACAACACATTTTCTGATCTGCCCCCAATTCCTGAGGTTAAGTGTCCACCTGGCTCTAAACAGAAGAAATTGATGATGACTCTAGAGCCGAAACAGGATTATGTCATATATTACAAAAACCTCCAGTTCCTGATGAATCATGGTGTTCAAGTGACCAAAGTTGGAAACGTTTTGAGGTTCAGGCACTCAAGATAGTTGAAACCATATATTGATACAAACACAGAGCTTCGAACATCTGCATTGAGCCAATTTGATAAAACTTTGTTTAAATTGATGGTCAATTCAGTGTATGGCAAAACAATTGAAAATGTCAGAAAACATATTGATGTTAAAATAATTACTGACCCCAACCGGAGCAAAAAATTGATTGCAAAGCCCAACTTCAATTACAGAAGAATTTATGATGAAAATATGGAACTTTTCAACATGAAAAAAACAAAGATTAAGTTTGATAAGCCTATTCATGTAGGGGCTGTGATATTGGAATTGGCCAAATTACACATGTTAAAATTGTATTATAATGTGTTGAAGCCCTTTTATGGTGATTGTGCAAAACTGATGTACATGGACACAGATAGTTTTGTTCTTGATATTCAAACAGAAGATGTTTATCAAGATATAGCACAGCCTGAATTGTTTAAATATTTTGATACAACTGAACATTCAAAAATTAAACACCACAACAAAAAGGTGCCTGGCAAGTTAAAAGATGAGACACTTGGTGATGTTATTGTGGCATTTGCTGGGTTAAGGGCCAAGATGTACAGTTTTGAAACATGTAGTGGCGCTGTTGCCAAAAAAGCCAAGGGCATTGGCAGAGTGACTGTAGACAAAGAGCTTGAATTTGAAGATTACAAAAATTGCCTCAAATTATGTAGCACAATCAGAACATCAGAATCCAGAATTCAGAGTGTGGATCACTTGTTGACTAGCAATATTGTAAGAAAAGTGGCTCTGGACCCACATGATGATAAGAGATGTATTTTGTCATGTGGCATACATACTTTACCATGGGGTCATTGTGATTTGAAAAGTGGCAATCAATGCCCAATTACAGAGCATGATTTGAAATAAATAAACATGCCTATGAACTTATTTGGGTTCAAAAAACAGGCTATTATGGACCTGCCAACACCACAACCCTCTTCTGATATAATATCTAAACTAAGTGCTTTGTTAAATATTCATCTGAACAGCATACTTACAGATGTTGATGATGAAACAGGTAAAATATTGTACATATTTAACAATAATTTAAATTATTACCAATTACCTGTAGGTGGTCAATTGCAATTTATTACAACCCCTGAGGGTTATGTCAAGATTTCAGTAGGGAGAAATATTTATAGAATTAAGCACTCAAACATGATTTCTGGCACTGTATATACTGTTTCTGCTGGTGACTGCTTATATATTGAGGTCCCGGGATCATATGACAAGCTTATACCTTTTTTTATAGAATTAAGAATTAGATATTCAATAATAAATAACCACTAAAACAAAAATGCCTAATGATATATTTGGCCATACAAGGCATGAAGATCACAGTGATGAGATTCTGATGCTTGATGTCAGAGTCAAGAAATTAAGAAGTGATTTACAAGCTTTACAAACCACACTCAATGCCAGTCTTCAACTAGAAATTACAAATTTACAATCACAATGCATGGACCCTCTTCTTAAAATTGACTCAGAACTCAAATTATTGCTTCAGAAATATACTGACCTGGCAACATTGGATAATTTTCAAAGTTTAGAAGAAGCTGTAGCAGCTCTTCAAGCCAAATTTAAGACCCAGGCCACCATCTCTGAGCAATTGAAACAGCAATTGGAAGAGCAGATAAATAATGTCCAGGCACAGCTCCAAACAATTGTCAAAAGCATAAAATCACAAGAAGATTTTGATCTAGTGATTTCCACTCTAAAAGAACAGATTCAATCACTTCAAATACCTAATCTGGACCCTCTGAACAATGCCATAGCCGAGGTTAAAGAAAAAATTGAGACACTTGAAAATTTTATGAACAACATGCCATCTTCTGATGCTTTGAGTGCAATAACTCGGAGTGTTGCCTACATTAAGCCGCAACTTGAAACATATGAAGATTTTGGAAAAATTCAAAGTACCATAACCCATCTTGAGGGTACAATAGCAGCAGTGCAAATTGATTTGACAAATGTACAAGAATCTCTAGAATCCCGCCTGCCTGGTATTGTAGGCACACTTGTCAGTGTCCAGCAACAGATCACAAAGCTTGAAATCCTCAACACTGAATCTGAACTATCTCATTTTCATCACTTGATCGATGATATCCAAACAAAACTTGAAATTTTACAACAATCAACACCCACTCAGGCAGATATAGCCCTGCTCCAAAATGCTATGCAAAATGTGGCTGATGCATCTGAATTAAATAATGTGAAATTGGCACTTGAATCTTTGCAAAATACTGTATCAAATCTGCCTACATCACAGGAACTTAAAAATATTAAGAGAGCTGTGAATCGCATATTGAAATCAGAAGATATCAAGAATATCCAGACAGAGATCAAACAACTTACTCAGACAGTGACCACTCTACCAACTAATCAACATATTAATGAACTGCATGCCCTGTTTGAGGATATCAGAAGACAGGTCCATGATCTTACTGCTCAAAATTCAAAATTGGCAGTTGTTGAAAATTTGCAACAAATTGTAGCTAATATCAAGCAACAGCTAGGGACCATGGAATCCAATCAAGCAAATGCTCTGTCTGTTTTTGCCACCCAGCTTCAAGAGATTGTGCAACAATACAAGAAACTTGTTGTGGACATAAAAATCAAGCCAGGCCATGATGATGTTGTTAGGACCATCAATGAGCACCTTGAATCTGTAACAAGCAGATTGCTTACAGCAGAAAAATAAATAACAGGCATAATCGAGAATCCTAAACATACAGTAATTCTTGAATTGTACAGCATCATCAACAAAGAATATGATTCACCATTTACACCAGGTGGCAAAATATATATGCTGTCCCCTGCACAATTTTATTACCAATTTTTTGTTGGGGGCACACTGAGACCAATCAAGATCAAATATTGGCTTCAACCACAGGCACACCACTACCCCACCTTATCAATAACAAATGCTGACAACAAACAAAAAATCACCAGTGTAGAGTTAGAGGATTTTACAGATCCCAATACATTAGAAACATCTTTTGCTGAAGATGATGGCTCTCTGGAATTTCATATACAAATAGGAGACAAATTATATTTAGAAAATCTTGTAGTATCAGCTTTTGAACACCCCATAGTTGCAATATTCTTGTTTTCATATTATGTCTAGACAAATTATTGTTGATGAATTACACAGACAAGCCAGACATAATTATAAGAGACTGCCAATAGTCACAAAAGGCATAGATGATTTATGGCAGAGCGACTTGATTGAGATGGCAAGTGGACAGCTGAAAAACTTAGACAAAATCAACAAGGGCTACAAGTATCTACTTACTGTAATAGACACATTTTCAAAATTTGCCTGGGCTGTGCCACTCAAATCCAAGACTGGAAAATGTGTTACAGAAGCCATCAGGACAATCATCAATCAGAGTGGAAGATCACCGCGCTATTTGCAAACAGATAATGGCAAAGAATTTTATAAGTCTGTGTTCCAACAATTTATTAAAAGCCAGTCAATACAACATTATTCGAGTTACAGTGATCTCAAAGCCTCAATTGTAGAGAGATTCAACAAAACCCTAAAAAATCTTATGTATAAACAATTTACACTTCAAGGTAATTATAAATGGATTAATATTCTTCCAGAACTTCTACATAAATATAACAACTCGGTCCATTCCACAATCAACATGAAACCCTCTGAAGTAACTTCATCTGATGAGCAAAAATTGATCAGGACTGTTTATTATCCTAGATACCAGCCAACAACAAGAAAGGCCAAATACAAGGTGGGTGATCAAGTAAGAATCAGCAAATATAAGCACTTATTCAAAAGAGGCTTTACAAGAAACTGGAGCACTGAATTATTTACAGTGGTTCAAGTTAAACCTGGGACCCTTAACACATATATAATAAAAGACCACCGAGGAGAAATTCTCAAAGGCCGGTTCTATGAAGAAGAACTCAACAAAACTAAACAGCCTGACACATATCTCATAGAAAAAATCATCCGCAGAAAAGGCAACAAGTTATTTGTCAAATGGCTAGGACTTCCAGAACACAGCTGGATCGATACAGACAAAGTGATAATATGAGCACCTGGGATGTTATAAAAAGGTTGCCAGAACCTGAACAGCAGATTAAGAGAAATGGCAAGTTGCTGCCTGAAAATATTAGATGTCTTATTGTTGGGCCATCGGCTTGTGGTAAAACTACACTGATGATTGATAATTTTTTATTGGCACCCAACTGGTTAGACTGGAAAAACAGGCACTTGTATGTTTTCTCTAAGAGCTTGGAACAATTAGAATATCAGCAGCTGATGAAGCTATATGATGGATTGGATATTGCCACTTTTGAATCAGATGTTAAGCCACTCCATGAATGTCTCGATAATTCTGTTGTTGTGTTTGATGACATTATACTGGATAATCAAAACAAGGTTAGAAATTTCTTTACACAGGGCCGACACAAAAACATTGATTGCTTCTACCTGGCACAGACTTTTTCAAAAATACCGAAGCAGCTGATCCGAGACAACAGCAATTTTATATGTGTGTTTCATCAAGATGATACCAACCTCAAACACATACATGATGAATATGTAGGTGGGGACTTGAGCTACAATGATTTTTCCAAGTTTTGCAGTAGGTGCTGGAACCAGGACAGTTATGGGTTTGTCACAATTGATATGACAAGAAAACCCAATAGTGGCAAATATAGAAATAAAATTAACAATTTTCTAGACATTGAAACATATATAAATAACCATGAAAAGGCCAATCATTGATGATCTTAAATTAAGAGATTATCTTGTAAAAAGATTTAAGGGATGGAAATCAGAGAACCGAGGAATTTATGAACAACACAAACAAACAGAACAGCCTATTATTGATGCTATTAGTGAATTAGGTAAAAATATCAAAACTGTTACAGAGCAAAATCAAAATTTGATCACAGAGCTTGTACCTGTAGCTGCAAGGAACATATTAGATTTTCCAATCACCCCACTTTCCAGTATTCATACACCTAGTCCTGTTGCTCCTCGAAGAATTGAAGCTACTCTGGATCCTATTGAATTGGGTCTTCTTGCTCAAAAATATTTAAGCACACCTAAAGACAACAAAGATGAGGTTTTTGGCTTATATGCTGACACAGAGCGTGATGGTAGCATCATACATAGAATTGGCAATTTCAGAGTAACATTTATGGGAGATGATCTCATTGTATATTCAGAATCTCATCTTGGAGGAAAAGGTGGTTTTGTTAAATATCCCGGCACACCTGGATTGTGGGAACTGATGACTAGGAAAAGGCCTGGCAACTATACAGATCAAGATTATGAGCACTACAAAGAAATATTAATAAAATCAGATGCTCTATACCAGAACAATGATCCCACACAAAAAAGAGTCAAGTCTAGCAGTGGAGCAAAATACAACAATTTAATCAAGCCCATATGGTCACAAATCAAGACTGGTAGTGGAATCAAACAATACAACACCCTGCCTAAAGAATTTGTGTGGGTTGATGATGTCAGGAAACTTGTAGATAGGTTATTGGTGATAGATGGGGAGGAAAATTCTGGCAACCACAATTTTTACAATGAAAAGGTTGGAATTATGGACATGATAAGCACAAAATTGTCTAATTTTATAGTGAATGACACTAAGGGGATTGGATATCTTATAAAAATTATTAATACTCTACCACCTAAATTTTGGAATATTTCTGAGGGCCGGGGGTTGGTTAATGACATTATAAACAAGCTGCCATTTGAACTACATATTCCAGGCTATCAGTATTGTGGTCCAGGCACAAAATTGGAGCATAGATTAAACAGAGGTGATCCTGGTGTTAATCCCCTAGATGCTGCTTGTAGAGACCATGACATAGCATACAACACACATTCTGATCTTGACAAGAGACATGTTGCAGACAAGAAATTAGAAGAGGCTGCATTTGGTAGATTTGTAAGCAAAAATGCTTCTTTAAGTGAGAGAATAGCAGCATTGGGGACCACCATAGCTATGAACACCAAACAAAAACTGGGGTGGGGGCTGTGAATATATATATATATAATAAACCTAGAATGAAGGCCAAGGGTGTTATGTATCAAATACCTTATGCAGGTCTTAAATCTCTTAAAACTATTGATAGTCTTTTAACCAAAAAGCAGCGCAAGAAAAAAAGCTCTTGTCTTGCAAAGGGCCATGGTATGAAATTGTTGCTTAGTACCCCCCAATTAAAATAATTACAACAATCTAGAAAAAATCACATGTGGGGGGTTTCATATTTACTATCCCGGCCATCTTAGCAGCACTTGGGGCTGTGGGGAGCTTGGCTGGGGGATCAGCTGCCATAGCAAAAACAGTAATAGATGCCAAGAAAAATAGGGCAGAATTAGATAAATTGAAGCGCCATAACCTGGCCATGGAGAAACAAGGCAAAGGTGTTAAGAGAGCCATGAATAAGTTTAAAAAAAACAAGAGCCGCTTACAAACCAAGATATTGAAGCTTTAATCAAGCCACTGGGCATCAAAAATTTTAGAGGTGTGTACATGTCTGATTCTTTACCAGAACAACCACTCAACAAAGAGTGTGGCATTGTTAATTTGGATAAGTACAAAAATCAGGGCACTCACTGGATCTGTTATCTTAAATATTTAAACAATGAGGCATTTGTGTTTGATTCATTTGGAGGTGTTCCACCTGAAAATTTAGTAAAATATCTAAAATCAGCTAATGTTTATTACATTAATGCCCGTGTTCAAAACTTCAAAGATGTTAATTGTGGACATTTGTGTTTATCTGTTCTTAGATATATGTCTCAAATAAATAAACCATCAATTGAAAATTTTCAAAAGGCCTTGTGGTATCTGAAACATCATGGGGGTATTCCATCTCACCAGCCAAAATTCAATATTGGAACTCAAATTGCATGATGATATAGTGTATCCCAAAACAATAGCTCTCAGAGCATTTTATGGCATGTACTTGATCCCTAATATTACACACCACAACAACACAATTGCTGTAGGGGATCAAAAAATTGTCATCACTCCAGGGCAATATAATCTGTCCCCTCTAAATGCTCAATTACCCAGAGGTATAGTCTTAACTCAAAATTCTGTCACTCACAGAGTAGAGATTGTATCTGCTACAGAAACAGTGGATCTGGGTACTATAGGAGAGCTGTTAGGCTTTGAGAACAACACAAAACTTGAACCAGCCATGAAACACACTGCTATTAATATACCTAAATTCTTAGCCATAGAGACTCTGAATATTCACTGTAATGTGGCTGAGGGTATGATCACCAAATCAAATGGCATAGGCACTCACAAACAAACTGGCATCATTGCAACATTTAAACCTAATTCCGAATTTATGGAGCCAATCATCTACACTCCATCCCCAACATTATATTTTCCTGTGTGCCATAATAGAATAGATAACATTGAGTTGATGGTCACTAATGAAAAAGAAGAATTAGTTGATTTTGCTGGAGCCACAACAACTGCAATCATGGAGATTAATATTTAAATAAAAATACATACAAGAAAAATGGAAAATATTGAGAGTTATGAGCTACAATCATTCCCCCCAAACAGGAGGACATTTGCAAATTTAAATCAACCCAACACAGAGATTGAGGTTGATCTTGATGTAGGGGATGGCTTTATACACCCCCACAGAGCAGATCTATACATCAAATTTGATGTTGTAAAGCTCGATGGAACAGATTATCCGACAAATTCAAATATAAGATTGGTAGATAATTTTGTGCCGCATCTGTTCTCTGAAATTGAGATCAGAAAGCATGGTGTTGTTATAAACAGAGTGGATTATCCCGGCATTACCTCCACAGCTTTGGCCACACTAAAATTATCCAAAACCGAGGCTTCTTACTACAAAATAGGTGGATTTGAGGCTGGTGATAAAATTTTATCCAAGAGCCACACAGTGCTGTTCCCTATGCACCTGTTGCCAGGATTCTTCTCAGATTACAAAGATATTATGTGGAAGGGTGGTTTAAGAATCACATTTAAAAGAGCTGCCAATGATAATAATGCTTTGATGAGGTACAGTACATTAAACTCTACAGGGGAAGCTTTGCCTAATACCCTACCTGATGAGGGCAAGTGCATTATTCAGACTATGGAGCTAAGAATCCCAGTTGTTGAATATGAAGCCAGTTATGCTCTTAAATACAAAGCTGATATAATAAAAAATCCACAAGTACCTTTACAATTTTATACATATCAATGTGTACAGAAGCCTGCCGCTGGTACTTATTATGAGTTTGATGCCACAAATTCATTCTCCAGTATACAATATGACATGCCGGATTTTGTGGTGGTATTGTTTCAGACTGGAAGACACAATAATCAGGAAAAAAATTCAAGTAGATTTGATAACTGCAACATCAAGAACATATATCTTAAAAATGGCAGAAATGAGGTGTTCCCCAGAGAAAATTATAATTTAGACATGTCCAAGGATGATTTCCTTAAATTATATGAAGCATTTACAGCATACAAAAGGGTCACTACTGGCAATACTGACATGTATTACACACCAGATGAATTCAAAGCACAGAGACCCATGTTTGTCATCAACACTTCAAAAAGAAAACAGGTTGTGGTTAATGACAGGACAAACATTAAAATTATCTGTGAATTCCACGATACACTCCCTGATGACACCATATGTAGTGTTATTCTCATAGGTGAAAAATCATATGTTTATGATGTAAGAAATGAGAGAGTCACAGAGCAATTCTAGAGGGCCGACTCAAATACAGCACTTCTGCCTATTGCAGGAAAGCTCAAATACAGCACTTCTGCCTATTGCAGGAAAGCTCAAATACAGAAATATGCAATGAATATTCTGTAAGTTACACACTCTACCAGGTTTGAAACCTGGGGGCCTCTTGATTATAAAACTTATAAACCATGGAACTATGTACACAGCACTTCTGCATATTGCAGGAAAGCTCAAGAAACACAGCACTTCTGCATATTGCAGGAAAGCTCAAAAAACACAGCACTTCTGCTTAATGCAGGAAAGCTCAAACACAGCACTTCTGCTTAATGCAGGAAAGCTCAAACACAGCACTTCTGCCTATTGCAGGAAAGCTCAAATACAGCACTTCTGCATATTGCAGGAAAGCTCAAACACAGCACTTCTGCCTATTGCAGGAAAGCTCAAATACAGCACTTCTGCCTATTGCAGGAAAGCTCAAATACAGCACTTCTGCATATTGCAGGAAAGCTCAAACACAGCACTTCTGCCTATTGCAGGAAAGCTCAAACACAGCACTTCTGCATATTGCAGGAAAGCTCAAATACAGCACTTCTGCTTAATGCAGGAAAGCTCAAACACAGAAATATGCAATGAATAATCTGTAAGTCCCACTCGTGTATATATTATCAAAACGAGACAAAAGCTGAACCCAATTCAAGCTTATATGACAACATGCAAGAGGCCAATGTTCTCTTTACTAAGAATTTCCCTTGGAGTTAATGACATGATGGATGGCATGCAATTTTCCCTGAAAAGGCACAGTGTAGATTATATTTCTTGAATGCCAGCAGATATAATCTCCCAGGCGTGCATAATTTATTGCTGGCCGGGACATGGAATTGATCAAAGATTAGAAAGAACATGCAAGCAATTTGCACGCCTGCCCCTTATCCTAATGTATTGATCTCTAAGTTGAAAAGCATGAGAATATAAATATTTTTGGTTTAGTAATCAAGAAGCTTCTGGGTTTGAGTCGGCCCCCTCTAGAATCAATCTGAGGGGGGTCTACACTAGAATTCAAGATTCCTGGGATTTTGACAGAAAAACACACTGTAAACAATAAGATCATATGGGAACTTGGCTTAGTTTTAAGTGTAGGCAAATCTGTCTGTTGAGGATTCTTCTTTTCTACACTAGAATTCAAAATTCTTAAAATTAAGAGCATATCACACTTGAAGAATTGGGGTATAAGCCCCTCTTGGCATTGTTTTAAGTGTAGGCAAATCGGATTGTTCAATCAAATAACCTCTTCTTTTCTACACTTATAAGTTGAGTTTATAATATTGTATTTTATACTACTAGTATGGCTCGCGTTTTTCGAAAATAATAATAATAATAATAATAAAAACAAAATATACAAATAAATTCTACGAATGCTTACGTCATTGTGACCATGGAGTGCATTTTGCATACTAACGAGGATCTGGCGTCTAGATATAAGGTCAGTATAATGGTCTGTGGGGTTTGGACTGTGTCCTATCCATCTACGTTTGTAGTTATCCTTTCACAACTTTCATCTTAACACAACTTTCATTACCCAAAAGTGGAAGAAAAGCGAAAAAAATCGGTTATTGTGTCCCTGCGTTTTTCAATTTATCACCATAACCAAAAATTAATGTTTCACTGATGTAATGCATCACTATAATCATGTGAATTATTTTCCGTCATCATCGTGTGCTTAATCATTCCTTAAAGCATAGACTCTAACGCTGTTGTCCTTTGTGTAATTGATCTTATTGTGTGGAAGTTTTGATGTAGGCAAAAGAA
Organism: Lepisma saccharinum; assembly: GCF_977018435.1. Classification (NCBI taxonomy): domain Eukaryota; kingdom Metazoa; phylum Arthropoda; class Insecta; order Zygentoma; family Lepismatidae; genus Lepisma; species Lepisma saccharinum. Next base: position 110,270,485 of record NC_139232.1, read on the forward strand.
TGGTGAGGAATAAATCTCAATTGATTGTTCGAAATTTAAAATATAATAACTCCGAGGTGACGCATATTAACTGTTCTTAGTTCGATGTCAAAGAACGATTTTTCCTATACATTAAAAAGGATTCCGGCCTCCGTAGTAGAGTGGTTAGCACAGCTTGCTTAATGATCGGCCTTGGCATTGTGTTCATTCGGTGTTCATTGTGAGTGTCGCTTCATTCATTTCATAATTTCATCGACCATCCTCATCGTCGCGTTTAGCCAAAAGTGGCACCAGAAGCGAATTAAAATAAAGCAAATCAGTCAATCAATAGAACATAGGGTCTCCGGTTTCATAGAGCAGTATACAAAGCACTCAGTCATAAAGGCCCTCAAAATTGAAATAATAATTGCAACAGAAAACCTGATATTAGAGTATTTTAAGAGTTAAGCATACTACAAATTCACGTCAACCAACAACAATTTCACCTGTATTGTGTGATATTTGGTTCTGCCCTAACAATTGATTGATTGATTTGCTTTTATTTCACTTCGCTTTTTGTGCCACTTTTGGCTAATTTGCGAAGATGGGGAAGAGTGATGATATAATGAAATTGATGAATGGACACTCAGAAACATCCATGCCCAGGCCGGGATTCAAACCGGGACACCTGGTCTTGTGTATGGTACCGGTGGCCATCCACCGTCGTGAGGAAATTGGGGAGCTACAAATGAGTAACGTGACGCGGTCACGGAAACCTACAACGACTGAAGACTTGTCTTGCTGACCACACGTCACCCCATAATTCCCACCTCGGCAGGTGGAAGTGAGTCCGGCAGTCGGTAGGTAGGACCTGGCCCTCCCGGACTGTTCCGCCACGGGTTATTATTATTATTATCATCTTCAAATAAAGCTTCATCGTTATATATTACCGTATTTCATCGCATAAGCGTCGCACCCTGTTTTTCAATCCAAAGAGAGAGAGAGAGAGAGAGAGAGAGGCGGTGTGTGTGTGTGTGGGGGGGGGGTAGGAACACAAAATCCTTCCACAAACTGCCAAGACTCCAACAGAAAGCTTGCTGGAAAGAAGTTTGCGTGCTGGCCTTGTCTGCTACTGCCCTCCCCCACTTTCTTATCTATACAGGAGCAATGAAGAGTTTCCAACTCGCTTCTGAGTTGGTAGGAAAAGGGAAGTACATTTCATTTGATTCCGTCTGTACCTCATACCTATCGTCACGCAGCACAACAACAAAATTAGCGTCGGAAGTGAACATATCAGTAGTATATATATGTACCTTCTAGATCAACCCTGATTTTTGGACCTCTAAGAAAATCGCACCAAAACCTCAAAAACTCACTTTCTCTCCACGTTCCGCGCCTCATTTATTGCGCTGACGATGTTTCACAGCGAAGAAAAGCAGTGATGAGTAAATGCACTTTCTCATCCTTGAAGGATGAATGCACCTTATCGTAATTTTCTAAGTCCGGCCATGTTTATATATCGTGACCTTTGTAAACCTCTCGGGAACGATGTGAAATCTCTGCCACACACACACGCGCGCGCGCCTCTCATTATTTCTGTATTGTGACGCAAGCAAAACAAAACAAATAATAATTGTTTTTTTTTTAGGATTCCTGGCCCCTATAACCCCGCCAGGGTGCGTGGTGCCCAACCCAAAAAAGGTTCTAACGGCTGCGGTTAGATAACCACACCTCTGTAGAGTTTCACGTGTTTTTTTTGTTTTTTTCTCTCAAACTTCCATGAAACTCTACAGAGGACCTCCGTAATGCATACAAGGTGTACTAACGACTCTAGTGTTATTTGATGTTGTATTTTTGATATAGAGTTTATTGTGAGATAGATAAAAATTATGTTTATTATAATATTTTCTTGATGAAGATGGAGAATGTGTGTGTGTGTGTGTGTTACAAATAAAGTTGCATGCTTTTCTTCTAGTGTGTGTGTATGTGTGTATGTGTTTTGATGTTCGACAGCATCTGAAACGATAAAGTAAAAAAAGAATTTCATTGTTAATTTTCTCATGTAAAAAAAACAAACAAATTTTGTGCAAATTCTGATTGTAACTGATTGTCTGGTGCTATAGTGAAAAAAAAACTGATGAAAAAATAACATTGTAACTGATAACTGATGAAATTGACATTGTAACTGATCTGAACGAGACTGAGCTTGTAGCACGTTTAAGTCGCCGCGATGTTTCGTTGTGGTTGAACGAAAAACATTTTTTTTGGCGCAACAGCGAAATCGTCACGAGTTTGGATTTATATTGCGAATGCTGCCAGAAATTTAATCAAACGTTGTTCGTTCTCGATGCTGGAATCTTATGTGGATTACTCCATGAAAAACAAATTGATAATCCTGTGCCAAGCTCCCAAAGCGTTCGAGCCAGTTTTGATGCTGGTGTGGATAGCAACGCTCGGTCGAACTAATCTTTCAACTCCGATACAGAAATTGTGTTCCATCGCTCAACGCAACATCTTCATCACCGACCAACGCTTCAACGATCCAGATTTCCTGCGAAGCGTTCGAGAAGAGAACGAATTAATTCCGAAATGCCGAATGTCGCTCGAGAGTGGGAGGGAAAAATTGAAATCGATTTTCGATTCGGTGGGAGCGACCCAGACGTTGACAATTCAGGGGCTTGCACGGCAAGAACCAAAAATGCAATTGTTTGCACGCAACGTGCGAAGCATCCTGCAACCGTTTCCGAAGCTATCGTTATTAAACGACGCAACTTTGGAGGCGGTATGCGGTGATGCGGAAATCGAACGTACGTGGCTTCGAAACATCACTCGCATTTTCTGATCCGCACCTGCATACTGGAACGATTCGCAGTTTCGCTCGCAAGCTTTGTCTTTCTTGCAGGCGTGTGCTCGATTGGAGAATAATGTTATTTTTTCGAAGGAACTAAAATCGCAAGAAATGATTGTTTCACCCGCATCGCAATCACCCTTTGCGACCATGCTGCCCGCTTCAGCGGACGACGACCCCGCCTCCGCAACCTCGCCACAACGGCAACTCCCCGAGCCTATTCAGCTCGCATCCTCTTCCACCCGAAGAGAATCTATTTTTTCCGCCTCCACGGTCATGAACGAAGAATCCACATCCCCGATAACGATCGAACCAGAGGAGGCGGCGGCGAGCACAACATCCGCTTTGGAAGATTACCTATCCACATTGTGCTCGACCAAGAAAAATGCATTGTTGCACATCGAATTTTCAAACCTTTTCGCGTACTGGTACCACGAGTTACTTTTTTGTGGAATCACAATCACGAAACGGTGGATGCCTCGTTTCAGACGTGGTTGAGTTTTTGTGCTGGTTCTCGCAGAGCGGAGCCACCCGTTTCACGCAATTAGTGTTTGGCCAGACCTTTGGGATCGAAACAAAAAACGCTCGTCAACTTGCTGTTCTGGATTTTAAACCACACCACCCTGACGGGCGTGGAAGAGGTCGAGAAGATGATCGAATACCATGACAACATGCATGGGTGGAACTGTCAAAGCCCGTTCATTGTCATTTGCCCCCAGGACATGCGCATCAAAAGATCTTGCTGAAAAAAAAATAGGAAGTTTTTATAGCATTGTTCGTTTGTACCAGGGCAACACACACATACATGCATGAGTGAATCGGTCAACGGGGTTCATTGCTAGGACATTGCTCATTGTGTTTTAACCAAGGGATCGCATGGGTATGGTTCCTATATAACGCACCAGTTTCTCCTTTTGTACATCATTATCATAGTGAACGTCAATCGTGGCAGTTCAGTATCCTTAATTGTTTGTCTGGCAATATACATATATATCATCGTGGAAGTTCAGTGAGCTACAAGTTTTTTTTTAAGTCTGTCTCTCTCTAAAAAGGTAAGTTTTTTTTCAAGTGTGTTTTATTTTTTCATGATATATTTATTTTGTTTTTGCGTCTGACACACACACATATTCAGAGTCGTCAAAAATTGACACACACACACATGCCGTACATTTTTTTTACCTCCTACAACAGTGCACACAAACACACACACACCCACACTGTTCGCGTCTAATATATACTGTATATGCACTTGTGGAAGGAAAAATGTCTAGCACTTTTCAGCTTTTTTATCATTTTTTTCCTTGTTTCAGTGCGCTTTCCCCTAACACCACCACCACCCAAAAAATTTCGCGTTTATAAATAACAGAGTATATATATATACAGAGAAATGGAATCGCAACCAGGCCCCTCCGGTTTTTGCGGAAAATGGCATGTCGCAACTGTGGGAAGCTGGTTTCTAAACCTAATATTGCTAGGCATTTGAAAAAATGTCGTCTACCGGAACATGATGTCCCCCCGGCAAAGAAATCTCGCATTGATGCGCATGAAGGCGGTGCTTTGAATAAAAGTGCACGCATCATGACGTATAAATCTGGAAGTGACGAAAAGTGTGACTCGACCACGTTCCTCGACAATGTGAAATCTCTGGTAGTTGATAAATTACGGGATTGCCTCAATAATGTTGCAGTTAAAATTCATCTCGTCTTGACCCTGCTGTATGAGAAAGTTTTCTCGTCCAAGACAAGCACTTTCAGCTTTTACGTAGGGTGCGAAGGCTTACATGAGGGCAATCACGACGATCTTGTGACACGGCTTTTGCTCTGGGAGAAAAACAAGAAGCGTTTGAAGGTCTTGGAAGTGGATGGAGTCTTTGCGGTCGCAGCCACATGTTACAGCTTCGAGTGTGCAACTTCAAACCCTTACGGAGCACACAAAAAACAAAAACAAAAAATGCTGCACCAGACATTAAAAAAAAAGCCGTGTTAAACTTACAAAGTAATGATGCGAAGAGTTTCTTATGGTCTGTCATCGCCGCATTACACCCGGCTAATAATGATAACCCCCGTCGTCTGTCCAATTACAGACGATACGAGCGGAAATTCAAGAATGTCATGAAAGGAATTTCCTATCCTGTGCCCCTGGATAAGATCAATAAATTTTTAAAAAACTATAGAGAGGAAAAAAGAGAAGATCTCGATATTTCTGTTTTCGGGGTTGACGATTGCGGCGACATTTGTGTGTTAAGACCTGCGAGAAGCCAGAATAATGTAATTCGACTCTTGCTTGTAGATGGCCGTTACAGTTTGATTCGCAATTTTTCTCGCCTAGTCGGAAGACAGATCAGCAAGCATCACGATAAGATTGAAATTTGCGATCGGTGTTTGAGAATTTTTCGCGGTGGAAAGAAGATGAAAGAACAGCACAAGTGTTTTGGCTCCGTGAATGCAGAACCCGAAGATGTTATGCCGGAACCCGGAACCAAGATGAAATTTCAGAAACACCAGGCTCTTCTCCACCATCCCGTTGTCCTTTATGCCGACTTTGAAAGCTTCCAAGTTCCCATGACGTTTTGTTACCCTGATCCCTCTACCTCAAGCACAATACAAATTTTTCACCACAAACCTTGCAGTTCCTCCATTTACGGAGAAAAATTAAATGATGTCATCTTGTATTGCGGACCCGATGCGGCAAAAAAATTTGTTAAGAAGATAGCGGAATGTGCAAGAGAACTTGCACCCAGCCTGAAAGGTCCTTACGTTTCTCCACCTGCTCTGACAACAGAACAACAACGGAGACATGACACGACAACAAGATGTGCGGAGTGTAAACAGGCTTTCACCCCCGAAAATCACAAGGTCGTACACGCCGACCATCAGAATGGATTTTTCCTGAACACCATCTGTAATTCCTGTAATCTTAAAATTAAGGAGTCGCATTTTGTTGTCGTGTATCTGCATTACACAGAAAAATATGATACGCATCTGTTCATCAAAGAGTTGTACAATATCACGACTCGAATCAGCATCATCCCTAGAACGAGCGAGAAGTATTTTGCAGTAAGAGTGTGGATCCCTCTTGAAGAAGGAGGAAGTGTGGAAGTTAGAATCCTGGACTCTTACAATTTCCTGTCCTCCAGCCTCGCCACCCTTGCAACTCAACTTGGCGACGAAGATCTTGTGGCCACCAAGCGATACTTCTGAGATGAGAATTTGAATCTGTTGCGTCGCAAGGGCGTCTACCCCTACGAGGACGTCAACGATTTCAACAAATTTGACGAGACAGAACTTCCACCCCGGGAGGCATTTTATTCTCATCTCACGGAGGACGTCTGTTCCGAAGAGGACTACGAACACGCTCGTAGTGTGTGGACGGCCTTCAATTGCCAAACTTTTCGCGACTATCACGACCTGTATCTGAAATTGGATGTGACCCTTCTCATGGACATTTTCGAGTCGTTTCGCAAGAGATGCATCGCGATCTACAAGTTGGATCCTGCGTATTTCTTCACGACGCCGGGATTGACTTGGGAATCTATGATGAAATACACCAACGTAGAACTGGGGCTCAACGCAGAGAAAGAACAGTATGCTTTCATGGAGAGTGCGATACGCGGTGGTATTGTCCAATGTCCCCGACGCCATGCTCTCGCAAACAATCATCATATGCCTGGTTACGATGCATCGAAGCCCAACACCTACATTGTCTACTGGGATGTCAACAACTTGTGTAAAGTATGGCCATTCCATGTCGGAGTGTCTTCCCATCAGCGACTACGAATGGATGAACGAAGAGGATCTCTCCTCCGAGGATTTTCTCAACTGGACCGAAAATAACGAATGGGGCTGTTTCTTGGAAGTGGATCTCGATTATCCAGAAACGCTTCACGAGAAACATCACGGATTGGCCCTGGCCCCCACCAAAGAGAAGCCATCTGGAGGATCGGAGCCAAAACTGATACTAAGCGTGGAGAACAAGAGGAATTACGTTCTGCACTATAGACTCCTTCAATTCTACGTGAGTCACGGGTTGCAGCTCAAGACAATACATAGAGGATTAAAGTTTCGACAGAGCAAGTGGCTGGAACCGTACATAGCCGAGAACACGCAACGCAGAGCGCAATCAACCTCCCCTGCAGACAAGGATCTGTACAAACTATTCAACAACGCCATCTACGGCAAGACGATGGAGAACGTGCGCAATTACATCTACGCAACGTTGGCCACGGACGAAACGAAATTCGAGAAGATTGTCGCGTCCCCCTACTTCAAAAACTTCATCATTTTCGACGAGAATCTGATATTCGTCGAGAAGAACAAGAAGCAAGTGATGCTCAACAAGCCGATTGCCATAGGTGCCACCGTCCTTGAACTCTCTAAATTGCACATGTACCAATCCTACTACGATCAGTTTCAACCCTTTTATGGAGATAACATTGAAATATGTTACATTGACACGGATAGCTTCGTTTTTCTAATCCAAACACCAAACCTCCAACATGATCTGAATTCGATGAAGCATCGTTTTGATTTTAGCAACTTACCATCAGGCCATCACTTGCATTCGACAGAAAATAAAATGACGATTGGAAAATACAAAGATGAAGTTGGCGGGAAGTACATCAGCGAATTTGCGGGGCTTCGTGCCAAAATGTACTGCGTCAAGATTGCAGATAAGAAAGAGATCAGGAAAGCGAAGGGGGTGGGAAAAACAAGCACTGGTAAATTCACCATGGATGACTACAAAGAATGCCTGTTTCAAGGTAAAAGAAAACTCAGCACCGATCATCACATTGCGAATACATTACACGAACTGTACACTACGCGCGTAACCAAGGTAGCATTGGATGCCAGAGACAACAAGTTACGTGTTCTTGACTGTCAAATCCACACGAGAGAGTGGGGCCACTGCAATGGAAGCGACAAATGTGACGTGTGTGTACTCTAACCGCATAGCCATGAAGTTCGCTGTCTTTTGCCTTCTCCAAAAAACATAGAGAGGAAGCCCTCAGGCGATGAAAAGTTGGAAGTCGTTACGCTCGCTCTAAACGATTCTCATTAAATTCAACTCTTACCTTTTTTTTTCTTCATCGTGATCTAATGACATAATTACATGTTTTGAATTGCATCGCTGCAGAGAAAACCTTATCTTTTTTATTCGATCTACAAGGGCACACCATGTAGAAATTTTATTTAAATAAATAGCAAGGACAATATGAATCTTTTTGGTTTCCGAAAACAGATCATCAAGGAGACTGTACACCGCACGACAGATCTACCTTCCGTGTTATCTAAACTCAACAGTCTACTGATCGTTCACCTCAACAGCATTTGGACAAAATTGGATGAAGAAGTCGGCAAGATTTTTTGTCTTCAATAACAATTTACATTTTTACGATATTCCGATCGACGGGAAACTTCGGATCACCGTGAATCCGGAGAACGAAGGGCGAAAAATCAAAATTTCTACCGGCAAGAATATTTTTCGAATGAAGCACGACAAGGTACTTTCTAACATGGCGTACGATGTGTCTGCAGGAGATTATCTTTACGTTCAACTCCTCGGAGATTACGACAAACTCATTCCTCTCTTCGTAGAATTACGAATCACCTATCCTATTATAAATAACCATAACGCCTAACGACATTTTCGGCCACACCAAGCGTGTAGACCACGCAGAAGAAATTCTCATGCTCGACGTTCGAGTTAAAAAGTTGAGGAGCGATTTGATTGCTTTGCAGGAGACCTTAAACAATAGTTTACAATCGGAAATCGCTACGCTCCAAACGCAATGTCTCGATCCTATTCTGAAAATCGATTCCGAACTCAAAACACTCATAAAAAATTATGTTGATGTACCTTCTTACGACAACGTTCAAAATATACAGTTGAGCGTGGATTCGCTTCAAAATGATTTGGCCAAATTACAGCAATTTCAATCGAAAGAAGATTTGGAAAAATTAAAACTCGAAATCGAAGAACGAACTTCCGCAATTGAAAAGAATTTCTCTGAACTTCAAACCGTTGTGAATGATGTCGATGTAGAACGCTTGCATGTCGTCGTTTCTAAATTACAAGAAGAATTCACCAGCACGTTGGAAGAAATTAAATCCAAGTTACAGACTTTGGAAGATACCATGACAAACCTACCATCGTCAGACGAACTGCAGGTCATCCGTAAAAGCGTTTAGAACATAAACATTCAATTGGAGGCTTATCAAGATTTCGAACACATTCAAACCACCATCGCTACGCTTCAGGCGTCTTTGGAGTTGATCAACGAAGAAATTAAAAATATTCACGTTCAAGCAAGCGCGTTGACGAGTATTCAAGACACGTTAAGCACGGTTCAGCAGAAGATCGAATATTTAGAAAATTTGAACGTCGAATCGAACCTTGCTCATTTTCATCACGTACTGGACAACATACAGGGTGACTTGGAATCGTTACAGACGAGTGTGCCTTCGAAGGAAGATTTGGAAAAATTGAAAACGGCAGTGACGGCATTATCCGATTCGAGTGACATCAAAAGTTTATTGAGCGATCTCGAAAGTACGGTGGCCAATCTCCCCACCTCCAAAGAATTACACGCTTTGAAAAGGAACATATCTCGAATGCTGAAACGACTAGAAACGGAAACGGCAAACGTGGAACAGATTCGAGATGAAATTACTTCGCTGGTGTCGACGTTGCCCACTTCGCAGAGCGTCACGGATCTTCACACGCAGTTTACAGAGATGCGAAGCATCGTGAACGATCTTACCGAGAAAAGCTCGAAATTGAATCAAGTTGAGAATCTTCAGAACATTGTCGTCAACATCAGAGATCAAGTTGGAGTGCTGGAATCCAGGCAGGAATCGACGCTGGCCTCTTTCGGTGCCAAGTTGCAAGAACTGAACTAAAACTACAAGCAGTTGAACGTGGAAGTGAAAATCAAACCGTCATTTTCTGCCGTAACGGATACCATAGTCGAGCATTTGTTGCCCATTGAAAATAAACTTGGACACGTTCACAGTAATCTGCTCAGCGTCGACACTAAAATCGCCAAATTGTTCACCTCGCAAGCCATCGAAATCAACAGCGTACCCAATCAACAGAGAATCTCCACGTTCGTCGAAGGTAACAAACTGTACATGTTACATCCTTATCATCCGTATTACAAGTTTCTCCTCGATGGCACGATTCAGATAAACGAATTTTCGTACTGGTCTCACGGCAGAAAAGCTAGCGTTCCCACCATGACGTTGATATCGAATCGTGGTGTCCAGAAAGCAGGAAACATTCCTCTGGCACGTTGGATCGAAACGCACAACATATATGAAATACACGAAGACGAAGATCTTACCGTTTTCGACGTGAGTGCCGGTGATAAGCTGATCATTCAAAACACAAGCGAGGTGCCACCCTCTTTGAAACACATCACGATCGTGCTTCTCTTCAAACGTAATCTCTAAGAAATGTCTAGGCAAGCCATCGTCGAAGAATTACATAAAGCTGCACGTCGCAACTACGAACGTTTAGCGGTGGTAACCAAGGGCATCGATGACCTCTGGGAAAGTGACATCGTGGAGATGAGTAGCGGCAAATTAAAAAATGTACATAAATTGAACAAGGGCAACAAGTACCTCCTCACCGTCATAGACACATTTTCGAAATTCGCATGGGCAGTACCGTTGAAAGCGAAAACGGGAACATGCGTCACGGAAGCATTCAAATTAATTTTTCGCGAAAGCGGCAGACGACCTCGGTTTCTACACACGGACAACGGGAAGGAATTCTACAATGCCACGTTCAGGCAGTTTATTCGTAAACACGACGTTCAACATTACTCGACCTTCAGTGACGTCAAAGCCAGCATCGTGGAAAGATTCAATCGGACTCTGAAATCGCGCATGTGGTCACGCTTTACGCTTCAGGGAAACTACAAGTGGGTCACCATTCTTCCGGAACTCGTTAACGACTATAATCACACGGTGCACAGAACGATAGGCATGAAGCCAGCTGACGTTACGAAGTCCGACGAGCAGCGTTTAATTTCTACCGTTTACTATCCAAAGTACACACACACGACAAAAAAACCTAAATACAAAATTGGAGACCAGGTGAGGATCAGTAAATTCAAGCGAACGTTCGACAAGGGTTTCACCAGAAACTGGAGCACGGAACTTTTTACCGTAATTCGCGTTTTACCCGGGAACCGTCACACGTATATAATAAAGGACAGTGGCGGTGAAATTTTATTGGGGCGCTTCTACGAGGAGGAACTCTCTAAAACTAAATACCCCGACACGTACCTTATCGAAAAAGTTTTGCGTAAGAGAGGTGACAAACTTTTGGTGAAATGGCTGGGACTTCCGGGAACGAGTTGGATCGACTCGAACGAAGTGATTCTATGAGTACGTGGAATGTTGTGAAACGTTTACCCGATTCGGAAAGTCAAACGAAAAAAAGGAACGGCGAATTGCTCCCCGATAGCATGCGGTGTCTGATCGTAGGACCTTCAGGGTGCGGAAAGACGACACTGCTCATTGATAATTTTATCCTCGCACCCAATTGGTTAGACTGGGAAAACAGACACCTCTACGTATTTTCGAAAAGTCCCGAACAACCGAATTTCCAGCAACTTATGAAACTGTACGAGGGACTGGGCATTGCAACTTTCGCATCTGAAATCATTCCACTGGACGATTGTCTCGAGAATTCCGTTGTGGTGTTCGACGACATGATCTTGGAAAATCAAAACGAGATTCGTAATTTTTTCACACGAGGACGTCACAAAGGATTAGATTGTTTCTACCTGGCACAAACTTTTTCCAAGGTTCCGAAACAACTGCTACGCGATAATGCTAATTTTATTTGCTTGTTTCGACAAGACCACACCAATTTAAAACACGCACATGATGATTATGTAGGGGCTGACATGAATTACAATCTATTTTCTAAATTCTGCTCCCACTGTTGGAATCAAGGTGATTTCGGATTCGTGACCATTGACATGACTCGAAAAGCAAACCATGGAAAGTATAGGAATAAAATAAACGTTTATCTAGACGTCTCAGAGTATATTAATCACCCTGAGGTTAACAAGAGGACAATTTCAGATTTGGAACGAGAAGAAAAAAATAAAAATCAACGGTCGAGAACCTAAAACAGTCAAAAAATAAAATTTGAAAAAAACGTTCTTTTTTTTTCAAACGTCTGACAAGCATATATAAAATAACCATTACAAACAAAAAGTGAGTGTTAGAAAAGTGGATAGTCTCAAGCGGGTGACGGCAAGAAAACAACGAGAACCGAACGTATAGGCTGAGAATTCGACGTTTCAGAAACGTTCCGACGTATATAGAAAATGTCAAAACGTCAATTTCAAGAAGACAAAAATCTTAAGCTTCGCGATTACCTCGCGAAACGCTTCAAATCTGGAAATCCGAGAATCGCGGAATCTACGAAGAGAAGAAACGTCAGGATCAACCTGTGATGGACGCCATCAGCGGTCTAGGTAAATAAATTAAAAGTGTCACGGAACTAAATAAAATTTTATCAACGTACTCGTACCACTTGCAGCTAAAAGTTACACTGTACCCACGCCAATTTCGAGCATTCCTTCGACGCCGTTCGAACTGAAGGAAGTACCGGCACGACGTCAAGCCATAGGTAGCACGTCGTCTTCGGATAAGATCGAGTTGGGACCTTTGGCACGAGACTACCTCAGCACGGAGAAATTCGACAAGGATGAAGTGTTCGGATTGTATCCGAGCATGGAAACGAACGAGGGTGTGATTTGGAAGATTGGGAAATTGAAAGTCACCTTCGAAGGCAACGACATTAAAGTTAATTTAGGCGATAAGAACAGTTGGACCAGGTATCCGGGTACGGTGGGACTGTGGGAACTCGTTGCCAAAAAATATCCGAAAGATTACACCGACGAAGATTATCAGAGTTACAGAGAAATTCTAATCATGACGGATGCCATGTACCAGAACAACGATGCCTCGCAGAATAGGGTGAAATCGACCAGCGGTGAGAAGTACAGGAATCTCATCAAACCGATTTGGAACGAGGTGAAGAGTGGAAGCGGCGTCAAACGCTACAACACGTTACCCAAAGAATTCGACAGATTGTTAGTGATAGCCGGTGAAGAGAATGCAGGCAATCGTAATTTCTACAACGAGAAGGTTGGCATCGTGGACATGATGAGCACCAAACTTTCCAACTTCATCGTGAACGACGACAAGGGCATAGGTTACTTGATCAAAATTATCAACACGCTGCCTCCGAGATTCTGGAACGTGGCCGAAGGAAAGGGACTCGTGAACGACATCATCAAGTTACCTTTCGAGATGCATTTACCTGGCTATCAATACTGCGGTCCGGGTACCAAACTCGAGAAAAGATTGGAGAGAGGAGACAAGGGTGTGAATCCGTTGGACGCTGCATGCAAAGATCACGACATCGCTTACAACACTCGCACCGATCTGGATGCACGTCACGTAGCAGACAAGAAATTGGAGCATGCCGCTTTCGAAAGATTCGTCAGCAGAGACGCTTCTTTGGGTGAAAAAGTTTCAGCACTGGGCACCACCATCGCCATGAACACGAAACAAAAATTTGGATGGGGAGTTTAGAAATAAATTACAGTAAAAAAAATAACAACAACATGACTTGTATAACCGACTTACCGTCCGAACTGCTATGTAAAATATTCAAACACACTTGCGAGGATGTAGGGAAACTTGTAATCATAGCAAGAACAACGCCGGAATTTCGTATCCCTTGTGAAATAGTTGTCAAGGATTATCTTCGGGAGATCAGAGGAATGAGGTGCGGTGATCTCGACACTCTTCTTTCAGCCGCAGGGGAAAAATTAAACGACAGGATGGACGAACTTCACGAGGCGAGGCAGGGAAGACGATACACGGATGATTGGCGCAAGTCTAAACAGGAGACCGAAGAAATCATCGCGCACATCATCGCGTTTTCCGAAGCACGTACTTTCTTCCTCTGTGAAAAATAATAATAATATATACATGTCAAAAAAAACTTGTATATAAATAACACACTTCGTGAAGAAAAATCTTCAGTATATAAATAACACATTGTGAAAAAAAAATTAAATTTCTATAACACACACACGCTGAACTTTCTCTTCGATATGACTGACCTCCAATCATTAAAACAAATGCTAAATTTGTCAGTCGAGTATATAAAAATTCAGGAATTGGAAGTCGACAAACCTTACACGATAACTTCCGGTTCAATTGTTTCTACCCAGTATGGTCCCAAGGTGCGTCTGTTGCTCAACGGACAATACAGTCTATTTTTACCAGATCGATACGCTAACATGTTATTCGACGAGAAGCTATCTATTTTAATCGAGAACAAAACTCGAATCGTGTACAAGGGGACAAAGGAACTTCTTGGTAAGAAAACGAAGCACGTAATAGAATTTGTGTAACGACTGCGCGGAGTATATAAAATAACGTACCTTGAAAAAAAAAATTACACGAGAGAGGTTCGAAAGTTACGAATTGCAATCTTTTCCTCCGAACCGTCGCACGTTCGCCAATCTGAACGAAGCGAACAGGGAGATCGAATACGACGTGGACGTAGGCGATGGGTTCGTTCATCCTCACAGAGCGGACCTTTACCTTCAATTCGACGTGGTGAAGAAAGAAAGCGGAGACGCGTTCCCCGCAGCAGCAAATTTGATACTCGTGGACAACTTCGTGCCTCATCTCTTCTCGCAGGTGGAGGTGAGGAAACACAACACCGTCATCGACAAAATCGATTATCCAGGCATCACGTCGACGGCAGTGGGAACGTTGAAATTATCCAAAACGGACGCAGCATACTATCAATCGGGGGGGGGGGAGGTTAGTAGTGTAAATTGGTTGTTTCAAAATAATACTTGGTACGAGCCCTTTTTTTATGGATTTAACCTCAGTGGTAGCATATTTTGACGATTTTTTTGTTGATTTTATAGCGTTTGACGACTTCTCATTGCAATTTTCACCGCATCTAAATTTTTCCCACTCATACTTGGTACGAATGCCACGATCTTACGTGATATAACTTAACCTATTTATTTTTTTTCGTGCTAAACTACACGAGAGCCTCTACGTGCTTTGACCTACTTTAGAGTAGGACCATAAAGACAGTTCTGCAACCGAAAGTGAGGCTCGAAGTGAGGCTCGGTGAGGCTCGACTTAATGGTTTGCTCTTGTAAGACATAAGCCTCATTTTCTCGCAGTGTTGCCAACACCTTACTTGAAAAAAATCACCAAGTTTTTTTTCTTGGTCTAACCTAACCAAAAGCAAGGAGCTGGCGAGCCCTTTTTTAATGGATTTAACCTCAATGGTAGCATATTTTGACGATTTTTTTGTTGATTTTATAGCGTTTGACGACTTTTCAGTGCAATTTTCACCGCATCTCATTTTTTTTCCCACTCGTACTTGGTACGAATGCCACGATCTTACGTGATATAACTTAACCTATCTTATTATTATTTTTTTAACGATCTTCAGTGACCTATCATTTTTTTTATTTACGCACCGAACTAACTTACATTGGATTCCGCGTTTGTTTTAATATTTCAGTATTTTAAAATTTTCACATATAACCTAAAAAAATGTGTTGATTTTTTTTAGTATGTGGCAATTTTTTTTACGATTTTTTGGTAAAAACTGCTCCGTGACCCTCTCGTTCTTCACGTCGTACGCGAAAGACTTCTCTGCGATCAGGATGACGCTGCACACGGTGTCTTCGGGCAATGGACTGTTGAACTCGCAGACGATCTTGATGTTGGTTCGATCGTTGACCACGACCTGCTTCCTCTTCGTCGTGTTGATGACGAACATCGGCCTGTGGGTTTTGAATTCGTTGGGTGTGTAGTACATGTCGACGTTTCCCTCGGTCACGCGCTTGTAAGCAGTGTAAGCTTCGTAAAGTTTGAGGTAATCATCTTTGGTCATGTCGAGGTTGTAATTTTCGCGCGGGAACACTTCGTTGCGTCCATTCTTGAGATAAATGTTCTTGATCTTGGAGTCGTCGAATTTGCTGGAATCTTTTTTACTGATTCTTGTCCCTCCCGGTATGAAAGAGTACTACGACGAAGTCTGGCATGTCGAACTGTATGTTGTTGAATTGCGTCGTGACGTCGAATTCCATGTGACTTCCGGACGCTATCTTCTGCACGCACTGGTAACCGTGAAAGTGAATGGACACCTGTGGACTTTTCAAGATCTCCGCTTTGTACTTGAGAGCGTACTTTGTTTCGTATTCCACGATCGGCATTCTCAATTCCATGCTCCGGATGACGCATTTGGCTGCTTCGGGTAAAGTGTTGGGCAGCGGCGTACCGTCTGCGTTCAAGTTACTGTATCGCATCAGTGCGTCGTTATCATTGGCCGCTCTTCGAAATGTGAATCTCAGTTCTCCCTTCCACATGATCTCCTTGTAGTCCGAGAAGAATCCCGGAAGCAGACGCATGGGAAAGAGCACCGTGTGACTTCTAATCGATATTTTGGTTCCCGCTTCGAACCCCAGTAGTGTAAATTGATTGTTTCAAAATAGTACTTAGTAGGTATCCTCTTTTTTTATCAATTGAAAATCAGTTTTTGACATATTTTGACAATTTTTTGTTGATGTTTTAGCGTTTAGCGATGTTTTTAGTACAAATTTTCACTGCAAAATTTTTTCCCACTCGTACTTGGTAGGTATGCATTTGTAGCCTTTTTTTTATCAATTGAATATCAGTTTTTGACATATTTTGACAATTTTTTTGTCTGTGTTTTAGCGTTTAGCGATGTTTTAGTAAAATTTCCCTTTTTTCCCACTCATACTTGGTACGAATGCCACGAACTTACGTGATATAACTTAACCTATTCATTTTTTTTCGTGCTAAACTACACGAGAGCCTCTACGTGTTTTGACCTACTTTAGAGTAGGACCATAAAGACAGTTCTGCAACCGAAAGTGAGGCTCGAAGTGAGGCTCGGTGAGACTCGACTTAATGGTTTGCTCTTGTAAGGCATAAGCCTCATTTTCTCGCAGTGTTGCCAATACCTTACTCGAAATAAAATCACCAAGGTTTTTTTTCTTGGTCTAACCTATGTTATTGAACCGCGTCGTCACGTCCAAACCCGCATGACTTCCGGATACTATTGGTTCTATTCATACTTTTTCTTACGTATAGGTGTACATGATGAATCCCCAAACAGATTTTTCCTAAGTCTTACCGTTTCCAAGATAAACCCACTTCCGGTCGCCATTTTGGATTTCCGATCATAGATTCTATTCATACTTTTTCTCACGTATAGGTGTACATGACGAATCCACAAACACATTTTTTCTAAGTCTTACCGTTTCCAAGATAACCCCACTTCCGGTCGCCATTTTGGATTTCCGAGCATAGGTTCTATTCATATTTTACTTACATATAGGTGTACATGATGAATCACCAAACAGATTTTTCCTAAGTCTTACCGTTTCCAAGATAACCCCACTTCCGGTCGCCATTTTGGATTTCCGAGCATAGGTTCTATTCATACTTTTTCTCACGTATAGGTGTACATGACGAATCCGTAAACAGATTTTTCCTAAGTCTTACCGTTTCCAAGATAATCCCACTTCCGGTCGCCATTTTGGATTTCCGAACATAGGTTCTATTCATACTTTTTCTCACGTATAGGCGTACGTGATGAATCCGCAAACAGATTTTTCCTAAGTCTTACCGTTTCCAAGATAACCCCACTTCCGGTCGCTATTTTCGATTTCCGAACATAGGTTAGTAGATCACAAATGTGCATCCCACCGCAACCCTGATTTTTCGACCCCTCAGAAAATCGCATCGAAACCTCAAAATCTCACTTTCTCTCCACGTTCCGCGCCTCATTTATTGCGCTGACGATGTTTCACGGCGCAGAAAAGCCGGTACGAGTAAATTCACTTTCTCATCCTTGAAGTACGAATGCACCTTATCGTAATTTTCCAAGTCCGGGACCAAATGTTTATATATCGTGACCTTTGTAAACCCCTATCTCTCGGGTAAACGATGCGCCACACGTGCGCGTATGCCTCTCATTATTTTTTCCGTATTTTGAAGCAAGCAAACAAACAAATAATAATAATAATAATATTTTTTTTTTTAAGGATCCCCTGGCCCCTATATAACCTCGCCAGGGGTGCGTGGTGCCCAACCCAAAAAAAAAAGGTTCTAACGGCTGCGGTTAGATAACCACATACCTCTGTAGAGTTTCACGTGTTTTATTTTCTCAAAGGTCCTATGGGACACCTCTGTTTGTCAAAAATTCGAGATATTTGCAATTTAACGCAGGACTTGGAAAAAATTTTCGATTGATGAAAAAAAAAATGGTTCCATGACGACCTATGTTTATTTTGGTATGGGTGGACAGAGGACACCGAGACTCGACCGACACACTAAACTCAACCTCTCTACGCGTACTCTACGTCACCAAAAAAGGTTAAAGGTTCCAAATAACAATAGTTAGAGTTTAGCCAATCTAGTAAAGTGGATTGGTTGAAATCTCCACGGCGTATTTTGTATTTTTTTTTTCAAATATGAACACGTTAAAACTGAACAGTCTTGGATTTTTGAGTTTTGTATTCGCCCTGAGAAAATTCTATATAAAATAACATACCTGAAAATTATATTCACAGTAGATTGATTTTTTTTGAGTTTTGTAATCACCTCAAGAAATTCTATATAAAATAACATACCTGAAAATTGTATTCACAGTAGATTGAATTCTTGAGTTTTTGTATTCGCACACAAGAAATTCTATATAAATAACATACCTGAAATTCTATTTACAGTAGATTGAATTTTTGAGTTTTGTAATCACTCCAAGAAATTCTATATAAAATAACATACCTGAAAATTGTATCGCTATATACTAGACTTTTTGATTTCTGTGATTTTGGAGAAAGCAATGGCATCCACCACCAGTTTCAATCGTAAAAATGATAAAACTGAATGTGTTACTTGTGGGAAGCTAATCTCAAGGAACAATTTATCGGTACACAGGGCAAGATGTAGCGAAACAGGTTCGAGAATTAATCGTTCCTTACCTTCTAAGTCTTGTGCTCGATGCGGAAAGATGATTAGCATTACAAATTTAAGTAAACACCTCAAAATTTGCAAACCATCGACCGGACAAGCATCGAAAAGGAAAATCGATAATTCAAAAACGGAAGCTTCCACTTCCAAGCAAATTAAATTATCTAATGAACGCAAACCAATTAGATCTGCATTCAACGACCAACTCCAGGATTTTTCAATTAAGTCAGAAGCAGGCCGTGACATCCTTAGTTTCTTGGATGAAACGAAAACACCTGTACTAAATATTTTAAAAGATAAACTTGAAAACAACTCTATAAAAGTATACGTTGTTCTGTTTTCTGAATACGAGAAAGTTGATGGCACAACGAGTATTTTTTATCATCGTACAAAAAACCAGACACTTCATTTTGCTGACGTCGAAAATTTGGACAACTTCTATTATAAAGTTTCCAACGAGCTGGTTAAGAAACACGACGATTTCGAGGCTAAAGGGTCGGGATGGTCTCTGTGTGGAAGTCCTCACACGTTAACTGTTTACGTGAACCAATTCTCGCCTCTTCGCGCTTCCAGCTACGTTCCTCTTCCACCGAACATTCAACACAAGAGGGCTGTGTTAAATATACAGAACAGCGATAACAAGTGTTTTCTTTGGTGTATATTGGCTGCACTGCATCCTGTTTATTGCAAAAATAATCCACAGTGGGTTGGACATTACAAACAATACGAGTTCGAGTTTGAAAGTGTAATGTCTGGCATCGAATACCCGGTGACATTGTCGGATATAACAAAGTTCGAAAATCGTGCAGGAAAACGCATCGCTATTAATGTATATTCCTTTACATCAGATAAATATCTCGTGCATCCCGTCAGGATAACCGATATCGACGATGACGATGCTCGTGTGATTAATCTTCTTCTCATTTCAAACGACAGTGTTCACCATTACTGTCTCATTCGTTCACTATCACGCTTGGTCAGAAGTCAAACTACCAAGCATGCAAACAACATCGAAGTTTGCCCGAGATGCCTAACCACGTTCGACGATCGAAAACAACTCGATTATCAAAATTACACCGGACGTCAAATTGCTATCGAGAAACTTGCCGAACATAAAATTTATTGCGGCAACAACAGACCGGCTAGAATGTTGATGCCCGAAACGAACGAAGTCGAAGAATTCAAAATGCACAAGGCATTGTTGGAACATCCCGCAATCATCGTCGCTGATTTCGAGGCGTTCCTCAAACCACTCTCATACTGCGAACCGGATCCTGAAATTTCCTCCACAACGCCGTACCAGCTTCATCAACCTAATAGTTTCGGCTATGTTGTTGTGCGACGTGATAAAATAAATGAAGCATATATATACCGCGGACCAAATGTAATCGAACACTTCCTGGAAAAAATGTTGGAGGAGGTTGAGGTAATTGGTAGCGTACTGCTTACATCAAAACCGATGGCACCTTTAACTGAAAATGAACTTCAAAATTACAATTCCACTGAGGTGTGTCCGGTATGTGATCAAAGTTTCACTGATGAGAACAAAAAAATATTCCACCACGATCATTTCAGCGGAAACTACATAGGTGGAATTTGCAACACGTGCAATCTTAAAATCCAGAAACCTAAATTCATCCCCATATTCTTTCACAACGGAAGCGGATATGATTTTCACCACCTGGTGAGACATCTTGGCTACGATCCGAAACGTATAGGTGTCTTGGCCGAGAATGAAGAACGCTACATTAGTCTCAGCAAGCAAGTGTCGATTCCGGGAACGAAAAATACAATCGAGATGCGCTTCCTGGATTCGTATAGATTTCTCTCTGCAAGTCTGGATGCTTTAGCGAACAAACTCACCGACGATCAATTCAAAATAACTGGAGCTAGTTTTCCCAACGTAGACATAGAACTCGTTAGACGTAAAGGGATTTATCCTTACGAATACGTTAGTGATAATTCTAAATTTAACGACGACGCTCTTCCACTTCCAAGAGAATTTTACAGCAGACTCAGAGAGAAAGGAATCACGGACGAAGAATACCAACACGCGCAACTCATGTGGGAGAAATTAGAATGTAGGACACTCGGAGACTACCACGACGCATACTTAAAATTAGACGTGACGATACTCGCGGATGTTTTTCAAGCGTTCAGGAAAACGGCAACGAATATTTATAAATTAGATCCAGCGTATTTCTACAGCCTACCGGGATTAGCGTGGTCGGCAATGTTATTCCAGACAAAGGTCAAGCTGGAACTGATATCGGACGTTGACATGTTGCTATTTATCGAAAGAGGGATACGAGGTGGAATGGTGCAATGCGTACAGAGACATGCAAAAGCTAATAACGTACACATGAAAGAAGATTACGATTCAAATCGAGCATCGAATTACATCTTCTACGCTGACGTTAATAATCTCTACGGACATGCCATGGTACAGAAACTTCCTTACGGGGGATTCGAATGGTTAGATCCCACTTCGATAGACATTATTCATTTCGACGATAGCGAGTGTGGTTTCTTCGCAGAGGTAGATCTCCAATTCTCCGACCACCTGCACGACACGTTTTCGGATTTGCCTCCGACTCCCGAAATCAAATGTCCACCCGACTCGGTTCAAGACAAGCTTTTGTTAACATTGGACCCTAAACAGAGATACGTCGTCCACTACAAGAATCTCCGGTTTTTGATTGGGAAGGGTGTTCAGATAGTAAATGTTAGAAGAATACTAAAGTTTAAACATTCCACGTGGTTAAGACCTTACATAGAAACTAACACACAACATAGAACAGCTGCCACTTCCGATTTAGACAAGGACTTCTTTAAATTAATGAACAATGCGGTGTACGGAAAGACCATGGAGAATGTTAGAAAGCACGTAGACGTGAAATTAATTTCTGATAAAAATAAATGCATGAAGTGGGTGGCCGATCCTAGATTCAAGTCGAGAAAAATTTACAACGAGAATTTGGCACTTTTCAATCTAGATATAAAATTGATGAAATTCAGAAAACCAATTTACGTTGGCGCAACGGTTCTCGACTTGTCGAAACTTTACATGTTCGAATTTCATTACGACGTGATGAAACCTTCTACAATGATAAGATATCACTTTTGTACACGGACACCGACAGCTTCATTTACAGCATACAAACACCTAACCTATACGAAGACAGAAAAAATCCTTCCATGCTTGAGTATTTCGATACTTCTGCGTATCCTCAACCCAACAGATTTGGGATTCCATCTCGTAACAAAAAGGTCTTAGGTAAACTGAAAGATGAATGTAACGGTGATATTATTGTCGAGTTCGCGGGTTTGCGTTCGAAGATGTATGCCATGAGAACAGAGAGTAGCGTCATACATACACAATAAATAACTAGCAAGGACAATGAATCACTTTGGTTTCCGAAAGCAAACAATGGAGACTGTACACCGCACGGCAGATCATGAATTTCTACCTTCCATGTTATCTAAACTCAACGGCCTGTTGATCAATCAATTTTCTGAACGCTGCTCTTCTTGCTGGAACAGTGACGATTTCGGATTCGCGACGATCGACATGACGAGGAAACGTTGATTTTGTTTCTGTATTTTCCGTCGTTGGGTTTCCTCGTCATGTCGATCGTCGCGAATCCGAAATCGTCACTGTTCCAGCAAGAAGAGCAGCGTTCCGAAAATTGATTGATCAACAGGCCGTTGAGTTTAGATAACATGGAAGGTAGAAATTCATGATCTGCCGTGCGGTGTACAGTCTCCATTGTTTGCTTTCGGAAACCAAAGTGATTCATTGTCCTTGCTAGTTATTTATTGTGTATGTGAGATAGTTAAAGTTTATTTTATTTTAGTTATAGTTATTTAAGTTAATTTTTTTCATTTGCATTGCCTACAACTTTTACTAATTTCTAAACGATAGTGTCCCCAAGGCAACGTGTGGATTCCACAAGACAAAATACATGTTTTATCGTCATGCGGATCTAATGCTACTTTCCTAACTTTGTTTGTTGTAATCACGTGGTCTACACTTTGGATTCTTTGTTCTATACTTAGTATCGTCGATTGTGAGTAAAGGCAATCGATGTAATCGTGGAAGGTGAGTTTGTTCTCCACCGTATTTTTGCCCACACCTTTTGCTTTCTTCGTGACGCTACTCTCTGTTCTCATGGCATACATCTTCGAACGCAAACCCGCGAACTCGACAATAATATCACCGTTACATTCATCTTTCAGTTTACCTAAGACTTTTTTGTTACGAGATGGAATCCCAAATCTGTTGGGTTGAGGATACGCAGAAGTATCGAAATACTCAAGCATGGAAGGATTTTTTCTGTCTTCGTATAGGTTAGGTGTTTGTATGCTGTAAATGAAGCTGTCGGTGTCCGTGTACAAAAGTGATATCTTATCATTGTAGAAGGGTTTCATCACGTCGTAATGAAATTCGAACATGTAAAGTTTCGACAAGTCGAGAACCGTTGCGCCAACGTAAATTGGTTTTCTGAATTTCATCAATTTTATATCTAGATTGAAAAGTGCCAAATTCTCGTTGTAAATTTTTCTCGACTTGAATCTAGGATCGGCCACCCACTTCATGCATTTATTTTTATCGGAAATTAATTTCACGTCTACGTGCTTTCTAACATTCTCCATGGTCTTTCCGTACACCGCATTGTTCATTAATTTAAAGAAGTCCTTGTCTAAATCGGAAGTGGCAGCTGTTCTATGTTGTGTGTTAGTTTCTATGTAAGGTCTTAACCACGTGGAATGTTTAAACTTTAGTATTCTTCTAACATTTACTATCTGAACACCCTTCCCAATCAAAAACCGGAGATTCTTGTAGTGGACGACGTATCTCTGTTTAGGGTCCAATGTTAACAAAAGCTTGTCTTGAACCGAGTCGGGTGGACATTTGATTTCGGGAGTCGGAGGCAAATCCGAAAACGTGTCGTGCAGGTGGTCGGAGAATTGGAGATCTACCTCTGCGAAGAAACCACACTCGCTATCGTCGAAATGAATAATGTCTATCGAAGTGGGATCTAACCATTCGAATCCCCCGTAAGGAAGTTTCTGTACCATGGCATGTCCGTAGAGATTATTAACGTCAGCGTAGAAGATGTAATTCGATGCTCGATTTGAATCGTAATCTTCTTTCATGTGTACGTTATTAGCTTTTGCATGTCTCTGTACGCATTGCACCATTCCACCTCGTATCCCTCTTTCGATAAATAGCAACATGTCAACGTCCGATATCAGTTCCAGCTTGACCTTTGTCTGGAATAACATTGCCGACCACGCTAATCCCGGTAGGCTGTAGAAATACGCTGGATCTAATTTATAAATATTCGTTGCCGTTTTCCTGAACGCTTGAAAAACATCCGCGAGTATCGTCACGTCTAATTTTAAGTATGCGTCGTGGTAGTCTCCGAGTGTCCTACATTCTAATTTCTCCCACATGAGTTGCGCGTGTTGGTATTCTTCGTCCGTGATTCCTTTCTCTCTGAGTCTGCTGTAAAATTCTCTTGGAAGTGGAAGAGCGTCGTCGTTAAATTTAGAATTATCACTAACGTATTCGTAAGGATAAATCCCTTTACGTCTAACGAGTTCTATGTCTACGTTGGGAAAACTAGCTCCAGTTATTTTGAATTGATCGTCGGTGAGTTTGTTCGCTAAAGCATCCAGACTTGCAGAGAGAAATCTATACGAATCCAGGAAGCGCATCTCGATTGTATTTTTCGTTCCCGGAATCGACACTTGCTTGCTGAGACTAATGTAGCGTTCTTCATTCTCGGCCAAGACACCTATACGTTTCGGATCGTAGCCAAGATGTCTCACCAGGTGGTGAAAATCATATCCGCTTCCGTTGTGAAAGAATATGGGGATGAATTTAGGTTTCTGGATTTTAAGATTGCACGTGTTGCAAATTCCACCTATGTAGTTTCCGCTGAAATGATCGTGGTGGAATATTTTTTTGTTCTCATCAGTGAAACTTTGATCACATACCGGACACACCTCAGTGGAATTGTAATTTTGAAGTTCATTTTCAGTTAAAGGTGCCATCGGTTTTGATGTAAGCAGTACGCTACCAATTACCTCAACCTCCTCCAACATTTTTTCCAGGAAGTGTTCGATTACATTTGGTCCGCGGTATATATATGCTTCATTTATTTTATCACGTCGCACAACAACATAGCCGAAACTATTAGGTTGATGAAGCTGGTACGGCGTTGTGGAGGAAATTTCAGGATCCGGTTCGCAGTATGAGAGTGGTTTGAGGAACGCCTCGAAATCAGCGACGATGATTGCGGGATGTTCCAACAATGCCTTGTGCATTTTGAATTCTTCGACTTCGTTCGTTTCGGGCATCAACATTCTAGCCGGTCTGTTGTTGCCGCAATAAATTTTATGTTCGGCAAGTTTCTCGATAGCAATTTGACGTCCGGTGTAATTTTGATAATCGAGTTGTTTTCGATCGTCGAACGTGGTTAGGCATCTCGGGCAAACTTCGATGTTGTTTGCATGCTTGGTAGTTTGACTTCTGACCAAGCGTGATAGTGAACGAATGAGACAGTAATGGTGAACACTGTCGTTTGAAATGAGAAGAAGATTAATCACACGAGCATCGTCATCGTCGATATCGGTTATCCTGACGGGATGCACGAGATATTTATCTGATGTAAAGGAATATACATTAATAGCGATGCGTTTTCCTGCACGATTTTCGAACTTTGTTATATCCGACAATGTCACCGGGTATTCGATGCCAGACATTACACTTTCAAACTCGAACTCGTATTGTTTGTAATGTCCAACCCACTGTGGATTATTTTTGCAATAAACAGGATGCAGTGCAGCCAATATACACCAAAGAAAACACTTGTTATCGCTGTTCTGTATATTTAACACAGCCCTCTTGTGTTGAATGTTCGGTGGAAGAGGAACGTAGCTGGAAGCGCGAAGAGGCGAGAATTGGTTCACGTAAACAGTTAACGTGTGAGGACTTCCACACAGAGACCATCCCGACCCTTTAGCCTCGAAATCGTCGTGTTTCTTAACCAGCTCGTTGGAAACTTTATAATAGAAGTTGTCCAAATTTTCGACGTCAGCAAAATGAAGTGTCTGGTTTTTTGTACGATGATAAAAAATACTCGTTGTGCCATCAACTTTCTCGTATTCAGAAAACAGAACAACGTATACTTTTATAGAGTTGTTTTCAAGTTTATCTTTTAAAATATTTAGTACAGGTGTTTTCGTTTCATCCAAGAAACTAAGGATGTCACGGCCTGCTTCTGACTTAATTGAAAAATCCTGGAGTTGGTCGTTGAATGCAGATCTAATTGGTTTGCGTTCATTAGATAATTTAATTTGCTTGGAAGTGGAAGCTTCCGTTTTTGAATTATCGATTTTCCTTTTCGATGCTTGTCCGGTCGATGGTTTGCAAATTTTGAGGTGTTTACTTAAATTTGTAATGCTAATCATCTTTCCGCATCGAGCACAAGACTTAGAAGGTAAGGAACGATTAATTCTCGAACCTGTTTCGCTACATCTTGCCCTGTGTACCGATAAATTGTTCCTTGAGATTAGCTTCCCACAAGTAACACATTCAGTTTTATCATTTTTACGATTGAAACTGGTGGTGGATGCCATTGCTTTCTCCAAAATCACAGAAATCAAAAAGTCTAGTATATAGCGATACAATTTTCAGGTATGTTATTTTATATAGAATTTCTTGGAGTGATTACAAAACTCAAAAATTCAATCTACTGTAAATAGAATTTCAGGTATGTTATTTATATAGAATTTCTTGTGTGCGAATACAAAAACTCAAGAATTCAATCTACTGTGAATACAATTTTCAGGTATGTTATTTTATATAGAATTTCTTGAGGTGATTACAAAACTCAAAAAAAATCAATCTACTGCGAATATAATTTTCAGGTATGTTATTTTATATAGAATTCAGTTTTAACGTGTTCATATTTGAAAAAAAAATATGCAAAATACGCCTTGGAGATTTCAACCAATCCACTTTAATAGATTGGCGAAACTCTAACTATTGTTATTTGGAACCTTTAACCTTTTTTGGTGACGTAGAGTACGCGTAGAGAGGTTGGGTTTAGTGTGTCGGTCGAGTCTCGGTGTCCTCTGTCCTCCCATACCAAAATAAACATAGGTCGTCATGGAACCAATTTTTCATCAATCGAAAATTTTTTTTTCGAAGTCCTGCGTTAAAAAAATCTTAGGATAAAAAAAAACTACAAACTACAAAGACAGAGACATGGACATAGACATTACATATAGACATAGACATTACACATAGACATAGATATAGATATTAGACAACTTAACCTAACTTAACCGGGAACACGAGCCCGGGGACAGGGGGGGAACCCCCGGGGACAGGGGGTGGTTACTCCTCCGAAGCAGTGGTTGAACGCAGCTAATGATCGAATATTGTTTCCAATGTGCTTTGGATACATACATGAACATCATATATATATATATATATATCAAGATCAACATATACATTAAACAACCCCGTTCAGAATCGTAGACTCAACACAGAGAAGTAAATATACACGCTGATCAAGACTCCTAGACACGCTGAAAAACTTTCGACCACGACCGGGTTCGAACCTATAGGCCACACGTAGAACGAACAATGACAAGAACGAGTGAACGCCTTAACAAGCACGGCTACGGAGGAGAACCGAAAAAGGTCGTGTAAAATTGTTCTTTTATGCGTCCACGCAGTGTTGCCAAATGAACGAGATTTTTAGCCAAAAGAGAAATTTCGATTAAAAATACCACAATACCGCAACTGCACCACCGCTAATAATGCTGCTTTTTACTATCACAACTAATTATTATTCTATTATGTCATTTGCTTAGGTGAAGGGAAACAAAATGGTCCAAAAAGGGAAATTTTGCCCCTTGGGAAGGCCCTCATAGTGTGGCAACACTGCGTCCACATCGCCGGTGGCGACATCTAGTAGCAAACACTAGAACTATTTCCTCAGGTATCGTCTTCATGTTCTCGACTGAAATATTAAAACAAACGCGGAGTCCAATGTCGGTGCGTCACAATACAGGCGCGCGCGCGCGCGCGCGTTTGTGTGTGTGTGTGTGGCACATCGTTCCGGAAAGAGGTAGGTTTACAAAAGGTCACGATATATATATATAAACATTTGACCGAGACTTGGAAAATAAATTACGATAAGGTGCATTCATCCTTCAAAGGATGAGAGAGAGTGCATTATTTACTCATCACGCTGTGTCGGCGCAACGAATGAAGGCGCGGAACATGGAGAGAAAGTGAGGTTTTGAGGTTTTGGTGAACCTCAATTAATAAAAGTGAGTTTTTGAGATTTTGGTGATCCTCAAATGAGTAAAGTGAGTATTTGATCTTTTGGTGCTGTTTTCTTCGCTGCGAAACATCGTCAGCGCAATAAATGAGGCGCGGAACGTGGAGAGAAAGTGAGTTTTTGAGGGTTTTTTGATCCTCACTTGATGTTTGTGAAACGGGACACCTGTACTACTATTCATGACTTAGAAAAAATATGTTTGCAGATTCATCATGTACATCTATACGTGAGAAAAAGTATGAATAGAACCTATGCTCGGAAATCCAAAATGGCGACCGGAAGTGGGGTTATCTTGGAAACGGTAAGACTTAGGAAAAATCTGTTTGCGGATTCATCATGTACACCTATACGTGAGAAAAAGTGTGAATAGAACCTATGTTCGGAAATCCAAAATGGCGACCGGAAGTGGGATTATGTTGGAAACGTTAAGACTTAGGAAAAATCTATTTTCGGATTCATCACGTACACCTACACGTGAGAAAAAGTATGAATAGAACCTATGATCGGAAATCCAAAATGGCGACCGGAAGTGGGGTTATCTTGGAAACGGTTAGACTTAGGAAAAATCTGTTTGCAGATTCATCAAGTACACCTACACGTGAGAAAAAGCATGAATAGAACCTATGTTCGGAAATCCAAAATGGCGACCGGAAGTTGGGTTATCTTGAAAACGGTAAGACTTGCGAAAAATCTGTTTGCTGATTCATCACGTACTCCTATATCTAAGTAAAATATCAATAGAACCTATGCTCGGAAATCCAAAATGGCGACCGGAAGTGGGATTATCTTGGAAACGGTAAGACTTAGGAAAATTCTGTTTGCGGATTCTTCATGTACAACTATACGTGAAAAAAAGTATGAATATAACCTATGCTCGGAAATCCAAAATGGCGACCGGAAGTGGGATTATCTTAGAAACTGTAAGACTTAGGAAAAATCTGTTTGGGGATACATCATGTACACCTATACGTGAGTAAAAATATGAATAGAACCAATAGTGTCCGGAAGTCATGCGGGTTTGGACGTGACGACGCAGTTCAATAACATAGGTTAGACCAAGAAAAAAAACCTTGGTGATTTTATTTCGAGTAAGGTATTGGCAACACTGCGAGAAAATGAGGCTTATGCCTTACAAGAGCAAACCATTAAGTCGAGTCTCACCGAGCCTCACTTCGAGCCTCACTTTCGGTTGCAGAACTGTCTTTATGGTCCTACTCTAAAGTAGGTCAAAACACGTAGAGGCTCTCGTGTAGTTTAGCACGAAAAAAAATGAATAGGTTAAGTTATATCACGTAAGTTCGTGGCATTCGTACCAAGTATGAGTGGGAAAAAAGGGAAATTTTACTAAAACATCGCTAAACGCTAAAACACAGACAAAAAAATTGTCAAAATATGTCAAAAACTGATATTCAATTGATAAAAAAAAGGCTACAAATGCATACCTACCAAGTACGAGTGGGAAAAAATTTTGCAGTGAAAATTTGTACTAAAAACATCGCTAAACGCTAAAACATCAACAAAAAATTGTCAAAATATGTCAAAAACTGATTTTCAATTGATAAAAAGAGAGGATACCTACTAAGTACTATTTTGAAACAATCAATTTACACTACTGGGGTTCGAAGCGGGAACCAAAATATCGATTAGAAGTCACACGGTGCTCTTTCCCATGCGTCTGCTTCCGGGATTCTTCTCGGACTACAAGGAGATCATGTGGAAGGGAGAACTGAGATTCACATTTCGAAGAGCGGCCAATGATAACGACGCACTGATGCGATACAGTAACTTGAACGCAGACGGTACGCCGCTGCCCAACACTTTACCCGAAGCAGCCAAATGCGTCATCCGGAGCATGGAATTGAGAATGCCGATCGTGGAATACGAAACAAAGTACGCTCTCAAGTACAAAGCGGAGATCTTGAAAAGTCCACAGGTGTCCATTCACTTTCACGGTTACCAGTGCGTGCAGAAGATAGCGTCCGGAAGTCACATGGAATTCGACGTCACGACGCAATTCAACAACATACAGTTCGACATGCCAGACTTCGTCGTAGTACTCTTTCATACCGGGAGGGACAAGAATCAGTAAAAAAGATTCCAGCAAATTCGACGACTCCAAGATCAAGAACATTTATCTCAAGAATGGACGCAACGAAGTGTTCCCGCGCGAAAATTACAACCTCGACATGACCAAAGATGATTACCTCAAACTTTACGAAGCTTACACTGCTTACAAGCGCGTGACCGAGGGAAACGTCGACATGTACTACACACCCAACGAATTCAAAACCCACAGGCCGATGTTCGTCATCAACACGACGAAGAGGAAGCAGGTCGTGGTCAACGATCGAACCAACATCAAGATCGTCTGCGAGTTCAACAGTCCATTGCCCGAAGACACCGTGTGCAGCGTCATCCTGATCGCAGAGAAGTCTTTCGCGTACGACGTGAAGAACGAGAGGGTCACGGAGCAGTTTTTAAAAAAAAATCGTAAAAAAAATTGCCACATACTAAAAAAAATCAACACATTTTTTTAGGTTATATGTGAAAATTTTAAAATACTGAAATATTAAAACAAACGCGGAATCCAATGTAAGTTAGTTCGGTGCGTAAATAAAAAAAATGATAGGTCACTGAAGATCGTTAAAAAAATAATAATAAGATAGGTTAAGTTATATCACGTAAGATCGTGGCATTCGTACCAAGTACGAGTGGGAAAAAAAATGAGATGCGGTGAAAATTGCACTGAAAAGTCGTCAAACGCTATAAAATCAACAAAAAAATCGTCAAAATATGCTACCACTGAGGTTAAATCCATTAAAAAAGGGCTCGCCAGCTCCTTGCTTTTGGTTAGGTTAGACCAAGAAAAAAAACTTGGTGATTTTTTTCGAGTAAGGTGTTGGCAACACTGCGAGAAAATGGGGTTGTGCCTTACAAGAGCAAACCATTAAGGCGAGCCCCACCGAGGCCCACTTTCGGTTCCAGAACTGTCTATTTGGCTCTACTCTAAAGTAGGTCAAAGCACATACTCTAAAGTAGGTCAAAGCACGTAGAGGCTCTCGTGTAGTTTAGCACGTAATACAAAAAATGAATAGGTTAAGTTATATCACGTAAGATCGTGGCATTCGTACCAAGTACGAGTGGGAAAAAAATTAGATGCGGTGAAAATTGCACTGAAAAGTCGTCAAACGCTATAAAATCAACAAAAAAATCCTCAAAATATGCTACCACTGAGGTTAAATCCATATAAAAAAAAGGGCTCGTACCAAGTACTATTTTGAAACAACAAGTTTACACTACTCATATCGTCGTCACGCCAGGTCAATACAATCTTTCTACTTTGCAAGCTCAATTACCTAAAGGCACATACCTTTCTCAAAATTCAGTCACGCACAAAGTCGAAATCGTGTCCGCAACGGAGACCGTGGACCTGGGCACCATAGGAGAACTTTTAGGTTTCGAGAACAACACCAAACTCGAAGCTGGCATGAAGCACACGGGAGCAAACATTCCTAAATTTCTAGCCATCGAAACTTTGAACGTTCACTGCAACGTGGCCGAAGGCATGACCACGAAATCTGAAGGGTTGTTGGGAAGTCACAAGCAGACGGGAATCATAGCCACGTTCAAACCCAGTTCCGAATTCATGGAACCGATCATCTACACACCCTCTTCGCCGATCTATTTTCCAGTATGTCGCAACCGCATAGACAACATAGAGTTGGTGGTCACGAACGAGAAAGGAGACGTGGTGGATTTTGCAGGTGCCACGACGCCGGCCGTCCTGGAGATCAACGTATAATAAATAACCATACATCATGGAACAAATCGAAAGTTACGAATTGCAATCTTTCCCTCCCAACCGTCGCACGTTCGCAAATTTGAACGAAGCGAACAGAGTGATCGAATATGACGTGGACGTAGGCGATGGGTTCGTTCATCCTCACAGAGCGGACCTTTACCTTCAATTCGACGTGGTGAAGAAAGAAAGCGGAGACGCGTTCCCCGCAGCAGCAAATTTGAAACTCGTGGACAACTTCGTGCCTCACCTGTTCTCGCAGGTGGAGGTGAGGAAACACAACACCGTCATCGACAGAATCGATTATCCAGGCATCACGACAACGGCAGTGGGAACATTGAAATTATCCAAAACGGACGCAGCATACTATCAATCGGGGGGGGGTTCGAAGCGGGAACCAAAATATCGACGAGAAGGCACACGGTGCTCTTTCCCATGCGTCTGCTTCCGGGATTCTTCTCGGACTACAAGGAGATCATGTGGAAGGGAGGACTGAGAATCACATTTCTAAGAGCTGCCAACGATAACGACGCACTGATGCGATACGCTACTTTGGGTGCAGACGGTATCACGCTGCTGCCCAACACTTTGCCCGTAACAGCCAAATGCGTCATCCGGAGCATGGAGTTGAGAATGCCGATCGTGGAATACGAAACAAACTACGCCCTCAAGTACAAAGCGGAGATCTTGAAAAGTCCACAGGTGCCCATTCACTTTCACGGTTACCAGTGCGTGCAAAAAGTAGCGTCAGATAGTCATCTGGAATTTGACGTGACGACGCAGTTCAACAATATACAGTTCGACATGCCAGATTTCGTCATTGTACTCTTTCAGACCAGACGCGATAACAATCAGGAAAAAGATTCCAGCAAATTCGACGACTCCAAGATCAAGAACATTTATCTCAAGAATGGACGCAACGAAGTGTTCCCGCGCGAAAATTACAACCTCGACATGACCAAAGATGATTACCTCAAACTTTACGAAGCTTACACCGCTTACAAGAGGGTAACAGAGGGAAACGTGGACATGTACTACACACCCAGCGAATTCAAAACCCACAGACCCATGTTCGTCATCAATACCACAAAGAGGAAGCAGGTGGTAGTCAACGATCGAACCAACATCAAGATCGTTTGCGAGTTCAACAGTCCATTGCCCGAGGATACCGTGTGCAGCGTCATCCTGATTGCAGAGAAGTCCTTCGCGTACGACGTGAAGAACGAGAGGGTCACAGAGCAGTTTTAGCAAGTTTAACATTTTTTCTTGCACAACGTAGATAAGAAGTTTTTTGCACTTGCACAATCAGTTACAATAAGAATTTGTACTAGCACAATCAGTAACAATGATAATATGCACAATATGAATTTCACCAGTTTGCACTATCAGTTACAATATCTTTTTCATCAGTTTTTGCACTATCAGTTACAATGAGCATTTTTTTTACCAGGTTTTGCACTATCAGTTACAATCAGAATTTGCACAAAATTTGTTGTTTTTTTTACATGAGAAAATTAACAATGAAATTCTTTTTTTTTTTACTTTATCGTTTCAGATGCTGTCGAACATCAAAACACATACACATACACACTAGAAAAAAAACATGCAATTTTTTTGGTTGTAACACATTCTCCGTGCGCGCTTGTGTGTGTGTTTGTGTGTGTGTGTGGCAGAAATATCACATCGTTCCGAGATAATTCATCCAGAGATTTTTGAATTTTTTGAGCCCTTCTTGAATATTTTTACTACTAGTCCCGGGTTCGATCCCCGGCCGGTTCAAATCCGGGAACTTTTCTAAGGTTGGAAGCGGCCCCGGCGCCCACCCAGCGTCGAATAACAATGGGTACCTGGGGAAACCCTGGGGGTAAAGGCGGTCAGGGGCGTGATGCTGATCACATCACCCCCACTCATGACCGGATCAAGAAAGTGTGGGGCGTTACCCCCACACCCCCTATACGCCTTCATGGCGTGGTGCTATGCACAGGGGAGCACTTTACCTTTTTTTTACCGAGGTTTACAAAGGTCACGATATATAAACATGGCCTGACTTCGAAAATTACGATAAGGCGCATTCATCCTTCAAGGATGAGAAAGTGCATTCACTCATCACTGCTTTTCTTCGCTGTGAAACATCGTCAGCGCAATAAATGAGGCGCTGAACGTGGAGAGAAAGTGAGTTTTTGAGGTTTTGGTGCGGTTTTCTAAGGGGTCAAAAAATCAACGTTGATCTCAAAGGTACATTTACTATCTACTATTAGGCAAGACGAGCGTTTTCCTGGCCACTATGACCATCGAGACTCCAATAGTAGCGCCTTGTATCATTTATGGCCTCTTGCTGCTCAGGTGTTAATTGCAGGTCTTCGGTATTGGTCTCTGCGTTAACCATTGGTCTGCGCTGCGGTGAGTCAGATCTTGACCGGTTTCCATAGTTCTGGAGGTAATAGTTTCCTCTTCTCGGAGGAGTCCAGCGTCTGGTCCTGTCTGAGCGCTCATCTGTTTGCACCGGGCGGTTTTGCTGATCTAGGCGACGAGGTTCCGGATACGGGCGATATTGTCTCTGAATCTGTCGATTAGGCCACGCGTTCTGCCTAATCGTGCGCACCTGCGGCGACCTGGTATTCTGCGGATGACGAGAATTAGCATCTTCATCACGTCGTCGCTCACCACCTGCGTTTTCATACTGTCTGAAGCCAATGGGTTCTTCACTCGACTCGTAGCTTTTTAGGAAAGCAGTGAGATCACGAATGTTTCTGGGTGCATTCGCAAGGCACAGATGACGTACACCGAAGGGCAATTGTTCGATAATTAGCGTAACAACTTCCGGTTCTCGCAGAGTGTCCGATAGATTTTTAAAACCTGCGTATATGCTCCAGGCATAACTTTCCATGCTCGCATTGGTCTGCCGCGAGTACCGCCGTCTTCGCAAGGCTGCCAGTTGGCTTTGCTTGGCCTCAATAGAAGCAAACTGTGCCTTAAACTGATCACAAAAATCCTCGTAGTCGAGAAAGTGGTCACAATTATCCGAGAGCCAATGCTCTGCAGTGCCAACAAAAATTCTCGACAACAAGTCCAATCGACACTCATCTGGCACTTGTATCAGATCGAAACTTAGGTTCAACTCGCGGAGGTATTTCTCGGCAGAATGGGCTTCGATGTTTCCATCAAACTTCGGCAGCTGGTTGATGTCTGTCATACGGGGAACTCGAAAAACAGGATCTTGGCACAGGACACTGTCTTTGTCGGAAGAATCTTCGTATCTCAGACCACGCCGATGATCGTTTCTTGCTTGCTTGGTGGGGAGAGACACAGGTACCTGTACATGAGTAGTTAACTGTCTATCGTTACCCATATTGCGAAGTCTGTCAGCTGTTTGGGCACCGGGAACTGACTTACGGGTTAAGTCACGCTCGTTTGTCACTGGAAGTTCTAATGAAGCTAAACCTGTACCTTCAGGGAACGCCTTATCTGCACGTAGCGATAAGTTTGTCACACGTTCTCCAAGTTCTTTTATTGAGTCCATTAGAGTGGAGCGTGTTTCGGTCACCGTACTCTGCACATGTGTTCGAAGTCCCAAAATTTCACTTGACAGTCGACCACTGAGTCCCGTCACTTCTTCCTGTACAGCAACAACTTCAGTTTCTAAAACAGTATGTTTACATACGAGTTCTTGTTGTGCCGACTCCACCTGAGTTATCCTCTCTTCAGTTAACTGAATCCGTGCAGGAATGGAACTAAGTTGCTGCACCACTTCGGATAACTGGCCCGTAAGCTGTTCATGGCGTCTCTTCTCCTCCTCCTTTTCGGCCTTCAATCTCTCTTCGCGCTCTCGGTCTTTCTCTGTGAACGCTGCGATCAGCTGTTCATGTCGCTTGCGCTCCTTTTCCGCTAGGGAAGTCACCAAAACATTGACCCACTCAGGCATCATCACTGTTGCTGGAGACGTCGGAGTTGGCTGAAGTCGTACTTCGAGGCATCTCTGGCATCGAAACTCCTTATCACCTCCATCCACAACAGTCTCTGTCATTGGACAGCACTCCGGGTGATAAAGAAGCCGACACTCCAAACATTGGTAACCTGAAGCGTCGCTCCACGGCTGGCTGCAGCACGCTGCCGATGTCTCGGAGAGTTCGGTGCGAACTTTGCTTCTAGGTATCCGACGATCACCACGATCCATCTTCTGGAAATGGCAATGGATTGGGTGGACAAAACACTAAGGGAGCACTGGGCAACACTTCACTGGCAAGGGGGAAGTCTTGTTTCTTCGCGCCCCTTAGTTGCGGCGCCAACAAATTGCAATGCAATTTGCCCCACGTTGCGGTGCCACAAAATGCAAGTAACTCCAGGGTATGGAGATCCGAATTGGCAACACACCGCTCCTTGCTCCGGCTGGTCAGTTGGGAGCACCAGTTCTCACCCAGGGATCGGGATTAAGACGATCCACCCTTCTTCCAGGAAGGTAACCAGCGAATTGCGACACGTGACAGTAAATAAAATTCCAAATAATCTATAATTAAAATGTCCAAAATCTTTAATCACGAATCGCGCGCGTACACACTGATTCGCACAAGTTAAAAATTGTATTTTGTTGGGTCTTCCACGCTGGTAGGCAGTGACAAGCAATTTATTTAACACGAAAGTCCGCGCACCGCCTTCACAGTTAATAGCAAGACCTCAACTGCCTACCTCAAGCGCGAGGCGCAGCATAACAGATTGTTCTAACTTACAATACAAACTCATAACATAAAATAGCACAAGAAAAACTGATAATTTATATAACACATCAATGGGCCCGTTCCGAAAGTCGCACGAGTTTAACGCGTTAAACGAGTTATGGTAACTGGCCGTTCCATAAGTGCTTCCGTGTGTTTCGTGAGTTTCATTATGCTGTACCAATAGTCGCATTCCGTGCGTTTCGTGCAAGAACGAGATTCACCAAACGCACGGGCCAGGATGCTGGTTTGTTCCGTGAAAATCGTCTGCTCCTTGCAGACAAAGCGCGTGCTGATGGATTCAAACTGCACTAGTTCGGAAAATGTATTATAATTTTAACACATAGCGATATGAAGCAACATGCACAAGGTAAGTATGCCTTGACCGTTCTTAGAATGTGATTAAAATGAGTAACAGTGACCATAATAGAGTTTATTTTTGCCATAAGGACATTCCTTCCGCTGACGCTATGCGGAAACTTTCTCTAAATAAAACGCTGCGCCTGCGCTTTCGCCTAGCGTGTCCCATAAGTCTGTAAAATAACTGGTTTCACCAGATTCACGAGCCCAGTTATTTTCGTTGAATGCGTTCGTTTCGTTAAGACTTTCGGAACGCACCCAATGTTAATTAGCGATAGTAAGCTAAAGTTCAGGTTGGCAACAATTAAAAATGCCAACGTGGAAGTTTTTACATCGCCAAGAACACGAAGCGTGGTTCCCCCACTCCTAACATAAACAGCCAATAGGAATACGATATTTTATTGAAAACGAGGGAGAAATACTTTGCTATAATATTACAATATTAAACTATATAGAAATAACTAAACTGATGTTATCAAATAAATCATATTTGCCCTTGCACATAAAAATGATTAAATAAACATTTAGTTTATAACGAAGACAAATTACTTCAATCTTGTACATTGTTGAACAAAAATCGATATTAAGAAGAGATGTATTTAACTTGTGTTTGAAAAACAATGAAAACGTTGCATATATTATTTGGGATAATTATTAGCCTATGAATTCTGAATAAATGTTGCAAAAATACGCGAATAATATTATAACATAAGATAAATCGTGAATATATACATGAATTATAAAAACAATTAAGTATAAATAATTTAATCCAAGTTCTTAACTTGAAAGTATACGAATAAGATAAATGCCAATATACAACTGAAATCTGCCTAACATGGCGGTCGTTACAGGTTCTTCAGAATGTGGTAAAGTCATGGGAGAGACGATTACACGTGTGTGTTGCGCAAGAGGGACGTCATATTGAGCATGTGTTATAACTTTGTGGTATTGTTAACTCTGCAACAATTAAAGTTAGGTGAAAACAAATGCCACAGTTGTTTTCCTGGTGAAATTCTAGCCCATTTTGATATGTCGGACGACCCCCTTCCCATTTAAATTTCTGAAGTTGAATTCAAGATGGCGGGCATCAAGATGGCTGCCGACCATGCGGGTGACGTCAATGTGGTTCCCCCTTGGCCTGATAACGATTGGTCATCGCCAGTTTCACGTCCCATGCCGCAGTGGCATTGTACTGGGGGTGTTAAGTGACTTATTGAGCCACCCTGTATATATATGACACTGATTTCTCACGCATTTAAAATGATACATTTGTTACAATCATGCAGTCGTAACCTTAATTATATATAGGTTCACCCCTACATTTCTCGTGAAATTGTAGCCTGATTTGATTCTATTCTGACTCTCACTACTCTGAAGCGAACTACTCTACTAAGTCAATGGCTGAGGCTTACTTGTCTAACCTAACCTAACCTTCCTGTGAATGGTGCATGGGGCTATTCGCCAATGGTGTGTGACCTATACATCCATGGTTCTATACTTTTGTAGCACATAACTCGTGAAGAGACATTCTTAATCAAAGGAACCGAATCACCGTTTTCTCCACGCGTAGTTATCAATACATGCACTGTCTCTGTACAGTTTCAAAGCATGCCTGCGTGGACACATGTAACTACCCTCCTTTGGCAGAACACCAAATTCCATCAATTTGTTAACCAAACCATGACCATCCTCTTCTACACCCCACTTATATAACTGTAGCACATTAACAATCTTTTCATTCCTCTCCGCCATTCTTCCATGACCTTCCACGACCAATGCTGTGAACCAAAGAGAATTGCTCTGAACAGCGTCGCAATGCTCTAGGTCTAGACAGTGGAACGGACGTTGATCGTCATTTCCTCACATTATCAAACATGGTACCTATGTTTCTTTATGGGGAATAATTGCGATAATTAACAACATTATTTTACAAGTTTTACAACTCAATGTGCAATTAAAACACGTTACCCCCAAATATTATGTGCATATATGTAAGTACGACTGCATATTTAGTGAGTATAACAACTAGTAGACTAATTACATAATATCTCTATATTGTAAATTCTTACCGATATCAGTGCAAAAGTAGTGAAGAGACTTGCATAATGTTCTGTGCAACAAAAGACATATATTATGTCTTGTCACCATTGTCATGAATATAATGTTATATATATTTTTAAATTCCTTTGTTATTTTCTTTGTTTACGTTCTTTGTTTATGCGTAGCATAGATACTCAATGTTGAACTTTTGCTTTGAAAACATACACACATATAATGCAGCATGATGTTATAAAGGCTTAAGAACAAATCACGAGTCTCTGCAGGTATACAAGTTGTATTAATGAAAAAGGACGTGCCCTGCCGGAAGGGCTATTGTTTAACACTTACTATCAAAGGATTCAGGGTATAATTTCCAGTGATTTGAATTCAACTGTAGCTTGAAGTTGAACAGTGCACAGTTTCCCGGCAGCAGAAATTCAGTATGGATTTTCCTGGTTTCTCCAGTCTTCGTGGAAAGTCATGAAATGATTGAAGTAACGATTCAGTTTATGGAACTTGAAAAATTGACACAGAGCAAAAAAAGTAGCAACTGTATGGGGGAACCCCCTCTTCAGTTAACACCCTGGTGGCAGGAATATTGGGTAGAAAATAATGCTACAGTGGAATGTAGATCAATGCATTTGTTTTCTTTGCAGGTTAACTATAGTCCAGGTGCGGTTGGCCCTATAGCGCACAGGATCAGTGAACCCCCAGTAATATACGATAATCACCTCGAGAATGAACAATAAACAATGTCTTTACATTTTCACATTATTTCGCTAAAAATTCTACACAATAAGTCATGTATTTGTGCCCGTAATACGGTGAACTCTTTTGCTGAGAAGAAGAAACCGCGATTCGGCCACCCTGATACAGACCCTCAGTTGAACCCCCACAGGACAGCTCTTGCCATTGTGAAAGCTTCGTGCGGGAGCAGAAGCGCGAGGAGGGTATAGGACAAAATACATGGGAGGTGAGATTTGCAGAACCTATGTTCAACCCAACGGTCATGCGCAGTTCGTTCTCTCGCAGAAGGCGCGGGACAAGGCTCCGATCTCGCTGCTTCCTCCCTTCCAGTGTTGCTGTGTGCAGTTCAAGTTTGAAGCGCACACATTACATATTCAATATTCCCTTTGTATCATTTTTGTACTGAACTTCTTGGAATAAATGCAAAATTGTGGCAGAGATGAATGAGTGGAAACAAATAAAAGCTGTAATTAGATGCGATGAATTAAAATAAAGGAGATACATTACCAAAATAGCTCGTGCATGCATTCAGAGGTTTTTCCTTAAAGGTGGAAACACTTCGGGTTCGCGAAAGAGAAAGAATGGCGCGAAGACGTGACTCGCTGTCGCTCGGTGTCAATCGTCTCAAGTTTGTTAGTTTTTGAAGTGCTTGGATACTTGTTGGAAAGTATTAAGTGATGCTGCGAGTGAAGCGAGGGATGGACTTTACCTAGGTTATGTCACATGATGCAGTGTAGGCGTTGCTGTCCGCGCAGGTAAGAAATGACCGATAGAAATGCACGTAATTAACGTAAACGAACTTCCTTGTCCACTGAAAAAAAGCGTGTGCTGGTCGACCAGCCCCAAATTTGAACAAAGCTATCTTGTATCAATGAAAGGGTCTCAGGTTCGATTTCTAGTATGCACATGCCATTAGTTGCCATTTCCCTTTAATAAATGTAGGACCAGTTTTGATTAGTCGGCATGGACGTCCGGAAGGGGAAAAGGGGGCAGCCCCTCATGGAAATTGAATGTAAACCAAAAATTATATATTACACGCATATAATTTAATTTCAGTCACAGTAATTTTTGGTAATTATTATAAAAGCGTTGCAGTAACTTCAGACTGAAGGAGTGTTTTTTGCTCCTCCTGAGGAAAAAATATATTACTTGCCCCTACTTGAGGACGTCCATTCCAACAAAACTCAACTTTTTTCATAAAGGCACAATTTATTGTAGTTTCAGCCCTAAATTTATTCGCACACCCCTAATACAAAACCTTATACTCCCATATAAAAAAAATTCTGGACAAATCTTTTAAGCCCGCCCCCCATCCTTTTGTTAGGCGAAGGAAGTTTATTTTGCGGAAACTGAATATATGTCACATGACTTCAGTGAACCCCCGGGTAGGGTTACCAGATCGCTATAAGGGCAATGTAGGACATGCTGTCCCAAAATGTAGGACATTAAGTCAAAATGTAGGACACAAAACATTCTCAATAAAAAATACATATTTCTATACAGAACATGTTAGAAAGTAGTTGAAAAATGACACTTTTCAGTTTTAGAAAAATGAATTCTTAATGAATTTTTAATGCAAAATTTCAAAACTTGCAATCATACTAATCAATGCACCTCTTACTACATGATTTAAGTGGTACGTCTCAGAGAAGACATTTGTTATCAAAATTGCAGGTTTAGTCAAACTATATTTATGTTAGAGTGGACAGAAATAGAGCCAAAGAGACAGAAAAAAGTGAGGTAAAATAAACTAAATCAACCAATCAGTCATTTTGATAGCAAAAATTCTTGACCACAAGAATAATTTATTGCCTTTTTATTGACTTCTTAACCTACTAGTTGATTTCTTTACTTTTTCGTGACTTCCATGACTTTCTTGACTGGCAGACACCGTGAATAACTTTGTTCTCTATACCCCTGCTTTATAATCAAATTATATTGAATAAGAATGGGCAACACCTTGTTCCATCAATATAAATCCTAAGGCAAGAAATTCTGCTCAGGCATTGAACAGTGCCGTTATCAGAAAGTGGTCCCAAAACTTGTTCATTAATTGCTTCCATTTTCCAGTTTGTTTAATAGCAGGACAAACTTTTTTTTATTTTTGGGCAATGACTGAATCAAAATAAATTTCAGTATTGAGTTTGGAAGCGCAGTCCATAGACTTGTAACTTGCATGATTTTTTCTGTTACGTATATTCCTAATTAATATTATGTGACGCTCAAAATGTAGGACATTTATGATATTTTTCAAATTCCTCCCGGACGCCGGACATAAGGCTAAAATGTAGGACATGTCCGGAAAAAACCGGACGTCTGGTAACCCTACCCCCGGGTAAGTAATGCACGAGCCGCGCCTGCTATAGTCTGAAATATAATTGTATAGTTCTCACATAAACCCATATCCAGTAGCGAACTAAAGAGTGGTGATGGGATAATATCCCCCACTGAGCTAAA
Organism: Lepisma saccharinum; assembly: GCF_977018435.1. Classification (NCBI taxonomy): domain Eukaryota; kingdom Metazoa; phylum Arthropoda; class Insecta; order Zygentoma; family Lepismatidae; genus Lepisma; species Lepisma saccharinum. Next base: position 110,312,847 of record NC_139232.1, read on the forward strand.
ATTTTGTAAAATAAAATTTAGAAATTTGGATATGTGAAAGGATGGTACCACAACTATTTTGTACTGGTTACCCTGAAAAGAAAAGTAATTATACACCCTACTGATGGTCATATCTTTTCCTCTGCAAAATTTGCAATGCATGAATTTAAGAGGTCGTGAGTTCAGTAGCCAATAGGGCATATTTCATTGTAGAGAAACTCTATATTCAACCGTAAATCATTTGAACTTAAGATCACTTAAGGATGTGCAGTAGCATGCAGAGTAATTTGGAAGGGCTAGGACATAACAGTAAATGGAATATGACTCCAGTTTCAGCAGCAGAATGCTTATCAATATGATATTTTACCATCTTTTAATTTCTTACTAATCCCTTTGGTCTACATACACAACTTTAAGAGAGAGCCTTGAATCGGAAGTATGTCCAAAATACAGGTTATTGTTTAATTAAGTAAAGCAAGAGCATTTCTTGGCACATTCTAGAAAATGAATTCTAGCAACTTACACAAAATTTATGATTGACCAGTGTGTACCAGTGAGACCAAAGCTTCTGGTCCTAATGAAGCTGCAGTTTCTAGTCGGAATCAAAATCACCTAACATGGTTAATTAAGTCAGTACGTAAAGCAGCAAGATGGTGAAGTCTTTCTTATCCAGTAGTGTTGCATCTATTCGTCCCGAGTCTTCAGCGACAATAAAGGAGCGCTCACAAGCTGCTGAATTCACAGGGACTGTCAATAATATTTTGAAGCTTATCAATGAAATTAGGAAAACAATCAGTTAATTGGCTTTCCACTAAAAAAGTAAATTTGGGTTCAAACAATCAGTGTTGTTACTTGCACACATTCATGACAACACATTGGGTTCTGAAGCAAGGCTGGATTAACGGTTCAGGGAACAATTGATCCTTGAAGGGCTTGAGGACACATTGTATTTTATTTTTTTCATATAACATGATAAATAATTATTAATAAATTACAATTTCCACAGTTGGAATGAAATGCAACAAGCATTATGACATTTAAAGACTCACGCAAGAACAGATTAAAGTGAGCCAAGAAGGGACTAGTGGATGACATACCTTACAAGGGCATTATTTTATTTTTCAGATATTGTTAAATAATTTGCAATGATGGAATGAAACGTTAAGGCATTTTGTGACACACTTGACCAGTTAGAGTTAAGGAGAACAGGAGGCAATTGCCACAGGAGTTCACAAGTGGGATTGGTGTGAAAGATACAGGGAGCTGAAAGGAGGTTTTGTCAAAAGTTGCAGGAAATGAAAATACTTGTGTGAAGGACTAACCTTGCTACTCGGTCTTTTGCCTAAGATCATAATGTCAAATGGCGGTAACGGGATTATTGTAATAAACTTCTGAATCCCAAAAGTGGATTCAAGTTGTCTGGAGGTGACCTACCTCCCCAAAAGGTCTTGATAGTGGCATAGGAACAACTGTACAGGGCCTCATTTAATATTTTTCAGATATTGGGAAATAATTCATACTGTTTGAATAAAATAAACATAAGAATTTTCCAGCACATATGCAAAACAGAGACAGCCCCTTGAAGCACAGAGGAAAACGCCCTGCAACGGTAGGTGTTTATAGGATCTCCTGTGAAAACCCTGCCACTTTTCTCTGTGATGCAAATGGTTCCAATAGAAGGTTAAAAATTGAGACCATTTATTTACACGTTGTTTTAGGAATTATCTCATGTATGATAAGCATTATAGTTTTCTCATTGAATAAAATGTTGGAAATCGTGCATGTTAATAAATGTGGTACATTTTCCTGGAATTTTACGTTGCTTAAGCAAAAAAGTGTTGAAATTCTCAGGAAAGGTCACAATTCGCATTTTATGCCAAATTCGCATTTGATAAAAATCAACGTCTCTAGTGACAGTATAGTACTAATTTTTATTTTAAAAAATAGTGTCAATTTTGAACTTTAATAAGACTGTTATTGTTTCTTGTTTTAATTTTTTCCTTGAAACATTTTTCTTTGTGTACAATTTCATGCAACAATTTGACAATTGTTTGAGAGAATTGAAACTTAAATCATGTGTTTGTTGTAAATGCTGTGAAAATTTTGGTATTAAAATGGGTATCAGTAGTTCTTTAGTCGATTATACGTATTAACGAAATTGAACACATTTGGATTGTCAAGGACATGAGCAGTACTTGCTCTCAGGCTTAGGTGTCAAGATACACTGGAAATATCAACCTTCTGCTTGATGGGGAAGGCACTCAGTGGCGTATTTGTGACTTTATTTTGGGAGGAATTAATTTTCAGGGAGTATGAAAATTTGAATATACCTAGGTATGTTAAGGTTAGTAAATGAAGGAAACTATTGCCTTCTGGTTCTAAGAACCTTAGATCTTTGGATCTAAGCTTATTATAATTAACACTTATGGCAGCATTCACAGGTAATCTAGAAACACTATATTCACATTCCAAGAAAACCCAAATTCATACACAAAAAGAACTATCGAACAAGTCCGAAAACATGACTAAATTTCAGTTTGCCAAGTTCAAGCTTCAACCTTAATACCCATCTAACTTAACTACAAGTTTCTTGTGAACACTCTAACATGTGTAAAATACATAGGGCTTCCATGATGGCATAGTAGTAGTAACAGTAGGATCTGCTGGCGTGAGGGGCAGGTAGGTTAGCAGATAATGGGCAATGTGTTTAATCATTCGTGGGTGGGAGATGAGGGTGTACCAGTATAAGGGCGGCAGTGGGATCTGCTAGCGTGAGGGAGAGGTGGGTATGTTAGCAGATGATGGGCAATGTGTTTAATGATCTGTGGGTGGGAGACGAGGGTGTACCAGATGGAGGGCAGCAGTGGGATCTGCTAGCGTGAGGGAGGGGTGGGTATGTTAGCAGATGATGGGCAATGTGTTTAATCATTCGTGGGTGGGAGACGAGGGTCTACCAGATGGAGGGCAGAAGTGGGATCTGCTAGCGTGAGGGAGGGGCGGGTATGTTAGCAGATGATGGGCAAAATGTGTTTAATCAATGTGGGTGGGAGACGAGGGTGTACCAGATGGAGGGCAGCAGTGGGATCTGCTAGTCTGAGGGAGGGGCGGGTATGTTAGCAGATGATGGGCAATGTGTTTAATCATTCGTGGGTGGGAGACGAGGGTCTACCAGATGGAGGGCAGCAGTGGGATCTGCTAGCGTGAGGGAGGGGCGGGTATGTTAGCAGATGATGGGCAAAATGTGTTTAATCATCCGTGGGTGGGAGACGAGGGTCTACCAGATGGAGGGCAGCAGTGGGATCTGCTAGCGTGAGGGAGGGGTGGGTATGTTAGCAGATGATGGGCAATGTGTTTAATCATTCGTGGGTGGGATACGAGGGTCTACCAGATGGAGGGCAGCAGTGGGATCTGTTAGCGTGAGGGAGGGGCGGGTATGTTAGCAGATGATGGGCAATGTGTTTAATCATTCGTGGGTGGGAGACGAGGGTCTACCAGATGGAGGGCAGCAGTGGGATCTGCTAGCGTGAGGGAGGGGTGGGTATGTTAGCAGATGATGGGCAATGTGTTTAATCATTCGTGGGTGGGATACAAGGGTCTACCAGATGGAGGGCAGCAGTGGGATCTGCTAGCGTGAGGGAGGGGTGGGTATGTTAGCAGATGATGGGCAATGTGTTTAATCATTCGTGGGTGGGATACAAGGGTCTACCAGATGGAGGGCAGCAGTGGGATCTGCTAGCATGAGGGAGGGGTGGGTATGTTAGCAGATGATGGGCAATGTGTTTAATCATTCGTGGGTGGGAGACGAGGGTCTACCAGATGGAGGGCAGCAGTGGGATCTGCTAGCGTGAGGGAGGGGCGGGTATGTTAGCAGATGATGGGCAATGTGTTTAATCATTCGTGGGTGGGAGACGAGGGTCTACCAGATGGAGGGCAGCAGAGGGATCTGCTAGCGTGAGGGAGGGGTGGGTATGTTAGCAGATGATGGGCAATGTGTTTAATCATTCGTGGGTGGGAGACGAGGGTCTACCAGATGGAGGGCAGCAGTGGGATCTGCTAGCGTGAGGGAGGGGCGGGTATGTTAGCAGATGATGGGCAATGTGTTTAATCATTCGTGGGTGGGAGACGAGGGTCTACGAGATGGAGGGCAGCAGTGGGATCTGCTAGCGTGAGGGAGGGGTGGGTATGTTAGCAGATGATGGGTAATGTGTTTAATCATTCGTGGGTGGGAGACGAGGGTCTACCAGATGGAGGGCAGCAGTGGGATCTGCTAGCGTGAGGGAGGGGCGGGTATGTTAGCAGATGATGGGCAATGTGTTTAATCATTCGTGGGTGGGAGACGAGGGTCTACCAGATGGAGGGCAGCAGTGGGATCTGCTAGCGTGAGGGAGGGGCGGGTATGTTAGCAGATGATGGGCAATGTGTTTAATCATTCGTGGGTGGGAGACGAGGGTCTACCAGATGGAGGGCAGCAGTGGGATCTGCTAGCGTGAGGGAGGGGTGGGTATGTTAGCAGATGATGGGCAATGTGTTTAATCATTCGTGGGTGGGAGACGAGGGTCTACCAGATGGAGGGCAGCAGTGGGATCTGCTAGCGTGAGGGAGGGGCGGGTATGTTAGCAGATGATGGGCAATGTGTTTAATCATTCGTGGGTGGGAGACGAGGGTCTACCAGATGGAGGGCAGCAGTGGGATCTGCTAGCGTGAGGGAGGGGTGGGTATGTTAGCAGATGATGGGTAATGTGTTTAATCATTCGTGGGTGGGAGACGAGGGTCTACCAGATGGAGGGCAGCAGTGGGATCTGCTAGCGTGAGGGAGGGGCGGGTATGTTAGCAGATGATGGGCAATGTGTTTAATCATTCGTGGGTGGGAGACGAGGGTCTACCAGATGGAGGGCAGCAGTGGGATCTGCTAGCGTGAGGGAGGGGTGGGTATGTTAGCAGATGATGGGCAATGTGTTTAATCATTCGTGGGTGGGAGACGAGGGTCTACCAGATGGAGGGCAGCAGTGGGATCTGCTAGCGTGAGGGAGGGGCGGGTATGTTAGCAGATGATGGGCAATGTGTTTAATCATTCGTGGGTGGGAGACGAGGGTCTACCAGATGGAGGGCAGCAGTGGGATCTGCTAGCGTGAGGGAGGGGCGGGTATGTTAGCAGATGATGGGCAATGTGTTTAATCATTCGTGGGTGGGATACGAGGGTCTACCAGATGGAGGGCAGCAGAGGGATCTGCTAGCGTGAGGGAGGGGTGGGTATGTTAGCAGATGATGGGCAATGTGTTTAATCATTCGTGGGTGGGAGACGAGGGTCTACCAGATGGAGGGCAGCAGTGGGATCAGCTAGCGTGAGGGAGGGGCGGGTATGTTAGCAGATGATGGGCAATGTGTTTAATCATTCGTGGGTGGGAGACGAGGGTCTACCAGATGGAGGGCAGCAGTGGGATCTGCTAGCGTGAGGGAGGGGTGGGTATGTTAGCAGATGATGGGTAATGTGTTTAATCATTCGTGGGTGGGAGACGAGGGTCTACCAGATGGAGGGCAGCAGTGGGATCTGCTAGCGTGAGGGAGGGGCGGGTATGTTAGCAGATGATGGGCAATGTGTTTAATCATTCGTGGGTGGGAGACGAGGGTCTACCAGATGGAGGGCAGCAGTGGGATCTGCTAGCGTGAGGGAAGGGCGGGTATGTTAGCAGATGATGGGCAAAATGTGTTTAATCATCCGTGGGTGGGAGACGAGGGAGTACCAGATGGAGGGCAGCAGTGGGATCTGCTAGCGTGAGGGAGGGGCGGGTATGTTAGCAGATGATGGGCAAAATGTGTTTAATCATCCGTGGGTGGGAGACGAGGGTGTACCAGATGGAGGGCAGCCGTGGGATCTGCTAGCGTGAGGGAGGGGTGGGTATGTTAGCAGATGATGGGCAATGTGTTTAATCATTCGTGGGTGGGAGACGAGGGTCTACCAGATGGAGGGCAGCAGTGGGATCTGCTAGCGTGAGGGAGGGGTGGGTATGTTAGCAGATGATGGGCAATGTGTTTAATCATTCGTGGGTGGGATACGAGGGTCTACCAGATGGAGGGCCGCAGTGGGATCTGCTAGCGTGAGGGAGGGGCGGGTATGTTAGCAGATGATGGGCAATGTGTTTAATCATTCGTGGGTGGGAGACGAGGGTCTACCAGATGGAGGGCAGCAGTGGGATCTGCTAGCGTGAGGGAGGGGTGGGTATGTTAGCAGATGATGGGCAATGTGTTTAATCATTCGTGGGTGGGAGACGAGGGTCTACCAGATGGAGGGCAGCAGTGGGATCTGCTAGCGTGAGGGAGGGGTGGGTATGTTAGCAGATGATGGGTAATGTGTTTAATCATTCGTGGGTGGGAGACGAGGGTCTACCAGATGGAGGGCAGCAGTGGGATCTGCTAACGTGAGGGAGGGGCAGGTATGTTAGCAGATGATGGGCAATGTGTTTAATCATCCATGGGTGGGAGACGAGGGTGTACCAGTGGAGGGCAGCAGTGCGATCTGCTAGCATGAGGGAGATGCAGGTATGTTAGCAGATGATGGGCAATGTGTTTTATCATCAATGGGTGGGAGACGAGGGTGTACCAGTGTAAGGGCAGCAGTGGGATCTGCTAGCGTGAGGGAGAGGCTGGTATGTTAGGAAATTCAATCTTCTATGTTCCTCAATTCCAACTGTATGTGCGCTCGATATATAAGTTAGAAAAAATGAATACATATGACAGGCTATATGTCGTTTAAAATAGCTCTTCCTTCAGGGCCTCCAACACCGTCCCAAAAACTTGTGTATGTGTCAGTGGTGAGGCTGAAACTGAAAACGAAATGAGTATTTTAAGCAATGTCTTGCATTCCCATTGCTTACTGCTTGGACAAAATGTACTGTTCTTGTGGTGCTGTAGTCAATCAACACAATCATAGATAAACATGTGGGATTAATATTTTACTTTGCTACTGTACAAACATAAATTCAGTTCTCACAGAACAAAATATGACAGATTGTAACAGCTAACTAACTAACTCTCTAGCCTTCTTGAACCCGAAGATTCATGGCTGCAGCAACACAGGCCTTCCATCTGTCACTATCCTGAGCAAGATTTATATACTCTTTTCCATCCCTACCAATTTACTTTAGATCCATCTCAACATAATCTCTCCATCTTTGCTTTAGTCTTCCTACTGGTCTTCCATATAATATTAGACAAAATTACTGTTTTGTATATTTTAACTTTTAGTTTCTTAGATATTAAATGAAACTACAAAAGTTTATGAAGAGAAAAGTAACATGCATCTCTGAATTAAGCCTGCTTTTTATTTCCTCTTTAATATCATTTTCCTTTTTTAGTATTACTCCTAAGTACTTTAATTTGGTAACTGCTTCAAATGAGTCGTTATCAGTAATTAGATTTTAATTATTACCTAACACTTAGTTTCGGCCTGTAAGCATATATTTAGTTATCTCTTTGCTAACTTCCAAACCTATCTCTTTAGCTGCTTTGAAAAATATTTTAGCATTATTCTTAATTGTATTTACATAACCCCCCAACAGTAATGTATGCATCCCTCCCAAAAGAAATGTTCATCATACTCCCCCTCATACACACAAGTTGTAGTTTGGATAAACACAGACTTATTGATTTTTGTTTGAATGAATATAATTTGATTTCATTTTTTAAAAATTAAGTTTTTGAAATACGAAAGCTTTAGACAATGAAAACTGACAGTATTTTACAATTATCCAGTCAGTCGTAGCACAGGAACACATATAAGCGAAACTAATCATGCCTGAAATCATCCACGTATAATATAATCATATATAATTATTATCACCTGTAATTTCATTAGCATATGGGGTTAAGTTAGTCTTGCTAAAAGAATGTTAGATAATATTTTATATGTTGTTGAGAGTAGAGAAATTCCATTGTAATTATTGGTTCATGTTATCACCCTTTTTTAAACAAAGGAACAATTATGGGTTCTTTCAACTGTTGAGTGATTTCTTCTTTTTTCCATGTGAAACAAATTAATTTATGAATTTGACATATTAACGAATTTCCACCATATTTAATTAACTCAGCTGGTATTAAATCAATGCCAAGTGCTTTGTTATTCTTTAGCCTTTTAATAGCATCTTTAACTTCAGTCAAGTTAGGTTCTGGAACTAATAAATGTTTTGCTGTGTACTTCATTTACTTCTCATTACATTACTCATTAAAGTAGTTCTTCCATCTATTGAAAATATTGCTTGTGTCAGCCAAACATTTGCCGTTTTTATCTTTTATCAAGTTTAATTTAGGTTACCACCCCTTTCTAAATTCATTTGCACCTTTATATAAATCTCTGATATTTTTATTTTTGCTGTTTGTTACAATTTTGATAATTTTAATTTTCAAGTAATCTCTTTTTTTTACTTCTAAACATGCGGTTAACTTCTCGCTTTATTCCAGGGTGGGTTTAATAGTTTTTTTCAGGTTTAATTGGCTTTTGTCGAGCTTTTATAAATAAAATGTGAATACATGTAATAATTCACATTTGTAATTGCCGCTCAACCTACCCACTGTACTTCACCGCCCAGCACACCAACTAGCAGACCACAACAAACTGCTAAACCATAGTAATGTTTATTTTTTATCCTTTATTCTCTTACGATTTCCTGGTTACCTCTGTGTGTCTGTGGATAGCAAGTTTGTATGTTTGAATTTATATTAGCATTGTATCAATAATGGTATATGATACGTGGGGCGTATCATAAAGAATTACACTTTATTGTATTCGATACATACAGACATAGATACATTTAATCGGCTATATGCACTTTCTCAACATAGTCCCCCTGGAGCTGTAGACACTTATGCCAGCGGTGTGGAAGTTGTTCGAGACCATTTTGAAACCAGTTCTTTGGAGTTGTGTGCACCCATCGCTGGACAGCCTCATGGAGTTCCTCACAATTGTTGAAATGGTGACCACGCAGGGGCTTCTTCATGGTGCCAAACAAGTGAAAATCGGACGGTGCCAAATCGGGAGAGTATGCTGGATGTGGTAACACATTGAAACCCAGTCGGTCAATAGCAGCTGTTGTTTCACGACTGGTGTGCGGCCGGGCATTGTCATGTTGGAGAAGCACACCTTTGCCCCATTTGCCTTGCCTCTTCTTTTGAATTGCACGACGCAACCACGTCAGTGTTGCCACGTAGACTGCACTGTTAACGGTGGTTTCCCTCGGTAGCCAATCAATGAGGATGATGCCATCACTATCCCAAAACACAGTGGCCATTTGTTTCCCAGCCGTGGGCGCTGTTTTGAATTTCTTGGGTGGGGGCTACCCTTATGATTCCACTGCATGGATTGGGATTTGGTTTCCGGTTCGTGGTAATGCAGCCACACTTCATCACCTGTCACAAGCTTTCCCATGAAATCAGCTGGATTCTGGTCGTAAAGTACCAAAAGCTCCCTGGAAATGTCTACGCGTTGTTGTTTGTGGCATGCATTATGACATTTCGGTACCCACCGAGCTGACACTTTACCCATTTTCAAGTCACTGTGCACAATGCGTTGCAGGGTTTGTCTGCTTAATCCCGTAAACGTCACACGCCACACTCACATGTCGCCCTGGCCTCTTTCCCTTCTCTGTCGACATTTGACCGTTTTTTCCAGCCAGTTACCCAATTATACACCGTTTTCCGTGACACTGCATACTCGCCACACACAGCCACTAACCGTCTATGGATACGTGCCATTGTTTCCCCTTCCTTCCACAAAAACCAACTCGTCCATCGTTGACCACGTTCATCTTGTTCCATGTTGTCCGCAACAGCACTCGTGACGTTGTGCTTTGACAGCTGCACAGGCCACAGACTACGCACTGTCACACGGTGCTGCCACCTGGCGGTAGACAAGGTACCTATGCGCCCATCCTGCGCAGTGCGTGGAATTACGCCATTTCATTTTGCATTAAAACAATAAAGTGTAATTCTTTATGATACGCCCCTCGTACATTACGATATACATTTTGACTTTTGTTAGAAGCATCAATAGATCAATTGCAGGTGTACTATTATCTTCAGTCACAAGCATAATAAAAAAGCAATAGTATAGATAGTATACATAGTATTATCCGATAGTAGATCGAAAGAAACTGACTTCAGATCTGAGTTCAGTGACTTTTATTTATTAGAATATATTTCATATGGCAACTGAAAGCATCATATCTTAATTTGCGTAGCTTTCTTCATTTAACAATTCATGCTAGCGCCTCAACGATAGTAGTTACAGAGAAACTGACTTCAGATCTGAGTTCAGTGACTTTTATTTATTAGGATCTAGAAGTTAATTTTGAATGGAATTTTATTTTATATTGTAATAATTATAGTATAGTAATAATTTCGTGTTTGTTATTTCAGGCACTGTAAATAAGTAATCCAGCATTCCGAAAGGGGTGGGAAGTGGTAGAAACACCTGCCTGCAGTGAATGGACTGAAGTGATAAAACTTCAGGGAGCTTGAAGTGTAAATGTATACACTGTAACAGCGAAATCAGTTGTACAATAGAGAGAATAAAATCCCACCTGAGTAAATGTGAAGCTCGATGTAGAAATAATGAAACATCAAATGATGAACCTGAACCCAGTGATGAATTCTTCGAAGTGACATCATCTGTTTCTACAGTATATGTTCTAGTGTTTCTCCCCCCCCCCCTTCCTAAGCTCTCCAATCTCTAGTGTATCAGTTCCTTCTTCAAGCAAAGTACAAAAAATCAATGGCTGAATTTTTCGTAAAGACCACCGAAAGTCAAAAGCACATATTAGACCAAACAATAGCAAATAATTTTTTCTACGCTGCAAACATTCCCTTCAATGTTGCGGGATTAAATCAGTTTAAGACAATGATAGAACTATTGAGACCCGGTTACAAACCTACTGCGAAGAATGGAAGAGAAATTGATGGAATCACTGAAGTCCAGCAGTATTACCATACCACTAGATGGTTGGTCCAGTGTTCGAAATGATCCAATACAGGCAGTTAGTATACATACAGGATCTAAAGTTTCTTATTAAGTGTGTGTGAATCATCTGAAAAAAAAAAAAAGACAGCAAAAAAATGTTCAGCTATAGTCGAGTCTGCAATTACACAATGTGAAGTGCAAATTGGAAGTAAGGTTTGTGCAGTGGTAACAGACAATGAAAACAAAATGACAAAAATGTGGCAATTTTTAAAAGAAAAATACCCTCATATACTAATGCATGGATGCTCATCTCATCTCTTACATTTGGTTGAAAAAGATGTTTCACCTCAATCGGTTCTAAGTTACATTGTTAAGGTGCAGAAGTATTTTCAAAATACAGATCAAGCACGTGAGTGGTTATTAAAAAAAATGGACTGATGCCACACATTCCAAACGACACTCGATGGAATTCACATCCTGATTGTGTGAAGACGTTTTTAGCTTATTAACATAAATATAGGGAAATAGCTCTGAAACACACAGATGAAATTGATAAAATTATTTCAAAAATTTTAAATGATGTTGGTATTTACATTGAGGCTTTGCACTTGGAGAAACAGCTATCTGTTGTTGCTTCTGCATTAGATACTTTCCAACTTGAGTGTACTTCATTATCACTTGTTGTTGAAGTATGATTGGATTTGTGAAATGAAGAAGTGCTACAACCGTACCACAGTCATTTCAAAAAGAGGTTTGATCAGGCTGTTCAACCATTTCATTTACTGGCCAATATGACCAAACAATCCAAAATACATGGGACGTCCACTAAGCCCTGAACAAGAAAGAACAGCAGAAGAATGTATATCCGAGACATTGTATTGCAATGGCAGAAAGTGCATTTGTAATTGATGCTGTGTTGAAGAAATCAGTTGGATGTCACACTTTTAGTGAGAAATGTGATATTATAAACATAGGGAGATCTGTGCCAGCACTTCCAAAATTGAAATTTTTGTATAAAGAAAAGGGAAGGGAATACTTTCACTATTTTAATGTTCATCACATCAATATGAAAAGACTGAATGGTTAGCAGTTAGCTGTAAACTGAGTAAATTATTTTGCTGGCCATGCTTATTGTTTTCTAATCAACAGAGTGTGTAGAGTAAAGAACGTTACAACTTGAATAATCTCACCAACCAATGCTATCACCTTGTATGTCTGAAAGGGGGGATAAGATAGGGCAGGCCAGCCGCCCCCCCCCCCCCCCCGGAAAATGAATGTATACCTAAAAAGTCTATATTTCACACATAATTTCATTTCAGTCACAGTAATTTATATATGCGTTGAAGAAACATGATAATTTGATACTGAGAGTGTTTTTTTAGGAGATAATTATTATGGGAAAAAATATGCCTCCTTGGAAAAAATACCTTGCTTACCCTTCTCTGGAAAAAAATCCTGAAGACGTTCATAGCCATCACAAAAACTAAATATCTGAGTCATTTGCATTCACTTCTTCAGTTACAGTTCAGGCAATGGTGGTTTCAAAACTTGAGGGGAAGGGGGTGGGAACAAGGACAGTTTACTTTTCCTTGGTAATAAGGTTTAGCAAAGTGCTGAGACAAAGGTGGCAAAAAGTGGGGGCAGTTGCCTCCTAATAACCGCCACTGGTTCAGAGCCTACCTTAATATAGAGGGCATCACATGCCCCTGTTTATGACATTAATTATCAAACAATGGCTTACTTTTTCTTGGTTTATGGTATCCTATACTTTCTTCTGCTGATTCTATTGCATTACTAGGGTGGCTAGTCTACGACCATGATAAAATTCAAGTATAATTCCTGGTTTTCACGGTGAAATTTCCAAAAATTCAAAGGTATAAGTAGATGTTTTCTCTATTTCAACCTTATGTACTACCGCCTCTCACCACCCACACACATACACACACAAATATATATGAACAATATAAGGATCTGTGCAATTCCAATGTATCAATTTAAGGTGCAGAGTTTGCATTTGCCATTTCACACACTCAGGCTCGACATACATCTACAAACAAGTCACAAATGTCAAGGGATATACAATTCTACTAAAAAATTGTTAATTGTATGAGAATTTTAAACTCAAATTTACCTAATCAGCTTCAGAATATCTTATCTTGCAATAATAATACATCTGTCAGACAGATTGTAGATTAGGCACACACAGGAGATAACATCACTACACTGGGAGGAACCAGGCAATGTCAAGGTCTTCTGTGTTTCAAAGGCAACAGATCCTATTGCGGTAGCACTGACTGAGAAGATTCCATGCAGGTAAAACAGCAATAGCAAAAAATCAGGCGAGGCTAGGCTGGCTCGGTAGCTCAGTGGTTAGAGCAATGGCACAGTATGCCAGAGATCTGGGTTCGAGTCCTGGTCGAGCCTGCATTTTATGCTGAAAATTTCTACGCAGATAGATTGTTCTACAAAGGACACTAACAAATCAAACGGACTGAGATAATTCTGTTTTTCTCCAGATTTCTTTTCTTTCCTCCATAAGCATAAAAGCTAAACTGTGAAAAACTTGTTTCAGGGTATTTACAAATATGTATAAATTCAATTGAATTTTGAATTAATAGAAGTTGCAATTTTTCACGTCTATGGAGAAAAATTCACGCAGAATTCACATATAATTCCCGGAGACGACAATTCACACAGAATTCTCAGTGAGCAGCCACCCTGATTATGTATGTGCTCCCACTTCTTATTTATGTCCGTTTCATTTATATTTTCATCATTTAAATCCTGCAAAATATCGAATTTATTTGACAGTTTAATTTGGTAATCTTTCTTAATTCTATCATCAGCAAATTTTCCTGTATCAAATTTTAGAGTTTTAAGATTTTGTTGCTTATGATTTATCACTGAGACTTAATTTAACAATTACAGCTCTATGTGAACAAACGTCAATTATATTAGTATGCCTTCTTTTATCAATGAGAATATGATCTATCTGATTATAAGTTTTACCATCTGGAGAAGACCAGGTATACTTATGGATATCTTTATATTTATTCATAGGTGGTACTTTTCACAATTAAATTCTTTGAGGTTGCAATAGTAATTAATCATATACCATTATCTTTACTTAATTCATGAAGACTTTCTTTACCAATAGTAGGTTTAAATGCCTCTTCTTTACCAATCTGTGCATTACAGTCAACTAACAGAATTCTCATATCATACTGGGAAAATTTATCAAAGACCTGTTCTAACTCTGATAAAAATCATCTTTATCTTCTGTTGGTGCATGAATGTTTATTAAAATTTTGCACCACCTACCTTGTAAAACTGCATATGATATCATATCATTAATAAATTCTACTGTTTTAAGGGCCAAGATAATTCTATTATTTATGAAGAAGCCTGTTCCAAAATTATGATTTTCAACACCACCAAAGAAAAAAGTATATTTTTTAGTTTTACAATTACCATCTCCTGGACACCGAACTTCCTGGACAGCTACTATCTAATTTATACTTAACTATCTCATTAACTGCATGCTGATATGCCCCTAGCTGGTAAAGACTCAGAATATTCCAAGTGCCTAATTTAATATCCTTATTCCTAATGCAGATCATATTCTTGTCCAGTGATCTTCCAAAGTAGTCCCCGCCCGGAGATCCGAATGGGAGACTATTTTACGTCTGGAACATTTTACCTTGGGAACATCCATGGTTGCCGATTCTTGACATGTCTTTTTACAGTGCAGAGTTGTCAGCGCTATGCCTAACCCCCAACATGAATGGAGGACCACACCTGTTGTTGGTCAGCGGATCCCTCGGATCCAGCTGGGAGGATCATATTGTAGTCCACCAACTGAACCCCACCTCTGCCAATCGTGGGATGCTCATAGAGCCATGACAGGACAGCTCTGTAAATCCCAACAAAGCAAAATGTAAACCATTTCACTCTGTTGGTTGACTAACTGCAGTGAACAAGCCACTGGGCGATGGGGTCATCACATCCCTACGTTTGTTAAAAATATTAACAATAAATATACTGTTTTGTCATCCCAGTATGTTGCACCTTTATTATGTATATAGGCTAAATGAACAACAAAAACAAAAATTCCACTATCATAATAAAAAAGGGCACATGAGAAATTACCAGCAAAAAGGTGGTATTCAAATTATATCATCAGAGATTGAAGAAGAAAAACAATGCATAACAACAAACAAATTTAGACAAATATTAATTTATCAAAAAAAAAAAAAATTACATGTACATACATATGACTATATTATTTTCATAAGAAACAGCATTTTTGTTTCCTTTTATGAATTAATATACTACAACGTGTTATCACATACTATATGTTTATCCATGACAAAAACAGTTTTTATTCCTGAATACTGCACATTGAGAGCTGTTAATCAAAATTCAATAGCAAACATTACAGTGTAATGGGCTTTGCAGAGCACAATGAATTCTGATACAGGATCATTGTCTCCATCACCTCTCATGGTGCCGGTATTTCCTCATTCTCAGCCACCAGCAAAAAGGTGGTATTCAAATTATATCATCAGAGACTGAAGAAGAAAAACAATGCACAACAACAAACAAATTTAGACAAATATTAATTTATCCGAAAAAAAAATTACATGTACATACATATGAATATTATTTTCATAAGAAACAGCATTCTTGTTTCCTTTTATGAATTAATATACTACAAACTGAATTTAAAATTTGTAACGTGTTATCACATATATGTTCATCCATGACAAAAACAGAATACTGTACATTGAGGGCTGTTAATCGAAATCCAATAGCAAACAGTGTGTCAGCATCCTTGTTAACAGCTGAAATGTCCTTTACATTACAGTGTAATGGGCTTTGAGGTGCACAATGAATTCTGATACAGGATCATTGTCTCCATCACCATTCATGGTGCCGGCATTTCCTCAGTCTCAACCATCGGAAGAAACAGTCGTACACACTGATGTATTCGTAGAGAGGAGCAATGGCGTTGAAAACCTCTGTCACACTAGTGTTCTAGAGTTAACATTAAATACTTTTCAGAGTTTTCACTAGACTTTACTGTTGGCCTGTTAGCCGTTCTAATAGATGTTCTGCCCTCAACTGCTTTCAAAATGATCTGAAATGAGAAAAAATATGTTCTTGTAGATGAAATGCATGGTTAAGTGTGTCAAATGGTAGACTTTCAATCTTGCCAGGTTCGAGTCCTGGCCTTGGTAAGAGTGTTCTAATCACTACTCATTATTGCAATTAGTAAAAAGTTGCAGAAAATCAATGTAAAAACAATATATATATATGTCTCACAACCAAGCATTCACATAGGATGAGACAAGATGTGTGTGTGTGTGTGTGTATGTGGGGGAGGGGTGTATACAGGGTGTCGCAAAACAACTTCAACAACATGCTTGTAGATATCATAAAAACAAGTAACTTTTCCTCATAAATTTTACCTCGAAAGTGCTTACTTTCTGTGCTGTAAGTGCTTACAATCTATCCTGTATATATGCAACCCAAAATAAAAAAACTACTGCTCTGACATAACTTTCAGGGGCACGTGGCAGGGTTGCCACTAGCGTAACTTACCAGTCTTACCTGAGCAAAATACAAAAGAATGATGATACTTGCCATGTTGTAAGAAGTATTTACAGTACTTACAAACTTACAATGTCAAAGAATTTAAGCAAGAACTGAAATTCAAGAATGCTCATTATAAAAAGTCTCCATCATGTCTCGACTCTCATCAAATATGAATTATCGCAAGGGAGCCTTGCAACAGATGATGAAATCGATGAAGAACAAATGCTAACATAATGTGCTCGTTTTGAACATGCAGACTGTAACAATTTATTTGGAAGTTATATCTTGGCATGTAGCGTAATTTCTAATAGAATCTGTTACATAATATGGGAGAAAGCCACTCCCTGAAAACAAAATAATGTTAATGTCTTTTGCAATAAAATGAAAAAAGTAGTTTAAACATACATTAATTCAGAAAAAAATATAATAAAGTGATCAACTGCTTACTAAGAGCCATCCTCCATGGCAGAGTGGTCTCAACAGCATGTTACAATGACAGGGGTCCCAGGTTTGTTTACCTACCTCCGACCTACCTAGAGACGACTTGAAAACAACAACTTGGGAGTCTTGCCTGAGCATAATCCAAAACATTAATGGTACATGCGATGTTGTAAGAAGCATTGACAGTAGTTATAAGCTGACAAGACAAATAATGGGCAGATTGAAATTCAAGATTACTCATTCTAAAATATCTCCATAATTGATTGATTGATTTGGTTTATTTTAATTCACTTTTCTGCAACATTTGGCTAATCGCGAAGATGAGGATGATATGATGAAATAACAAATGACACCAATGTCTAGGCCAGGATTTAAACCCGAGATACCTGATGCCGTAGCGAGCTGTGTTAACCACATCACCACAGAGTGTTTCGTGTATCATGCGATATCAACAATTGCAAGGGAGACGTGAGATATGGGAAATCCACGAATTAACAAATGTAAACATGATGTGTTTGCTGCCTCGTTTCAAACACGCAGAGCCGCCCCCCGTGCCGGAGTGGTTACCACATCGCGCTACAACGATTATGGAGATATTTTAGAATGAGTAATCTTGAATTTCAGTCTGCCCATTATTTGTCTTGTCAGTTTAAAAGTACTGTCAATGCTTCTTACAATATCGCAAGTACCATTAATGGTTTGGATTTTGCTCAGGCAAGATTCCCAAGTTGTTGTTTTCAAGTCGTCTCTCTTAATGAGGCAACCCTGCCACGCGCCCCTGGTAGTTATGTCGGAGCAAGCGTTTGCTGTGTTGGGTTGCATACGTACAGGATAGATTTTAAGAGCTTATAGCGCAGAAACTAAGCCGCGCGTCAGGCTATCCTTGCAGCAGGTTTTATGTATCAATCCGCGCGAGAACTGAGCTCAGAATCTTCCGTTCCAGTCTTGCCTCAACCGCCGAGCTGCTTGCATCGCAGACACTGAGAAAATCCACAGTATTGCCAACCGCACAACACATCAAAACCCGCATGCATGTCAAGTGGAATGTATTTTTGCTTCTCTTTGTCTCCTGAAACATAACATTTTAAAAGTACTTTCTGCACATATATTATTTAATAAATGTGTCATTACTTAATATAAGAGCGAAATAACATCTGAACATGAGAGCATGTGTGTATATTTCGAGCACGCAAAACGAAAAATTAAAGGAGATAAAAGTAAACAACAATAGGCCCCTCTTGAATTTAATGACAAATTATTGTTTTTGGTTTAGAAAGAAATACATTTATGAAAAACTTGGTTGCTTCGTTCGCAATACATCCGTTACTGTAAGAGACACGCACTTCAAGTTATACCACCAAAAAAGCATGATTTGTTATTGGTGATATATACAATCAGGTGCATTGTCTGGCGCTATTACTCTGGTTTCAATTTATGAATCACTTCACTAAACCAGGATTCAAATCTTGGTCTGTCCATTTCTTGCTGATAATCACCCTTCCCTTTCTTTGCACGGAACAGTAAATATGCGCCTTCAACAAAGATTTCATTGCCGCCAGTGGGTGAAACAATAAGGCTCCCCCTTCCCCTCTCCTTTTATCATCGGTTTCTTCAGCCCTGGCGGTGGTTTTGCACGGTGGTATCCTTCCATGTTTTATTCCCCCTTCCCCCACCAAGTTGAAGGACGTCTTGTCCAAATAATAAACATGTTTCTTCTCACGGCGATATCTTTTAATACCGCGGAGATTCTTTTGTCGTCAAACAACAAGCAATCGTTTCCTCTTGCTAAACTCAAACCGCAAATCATTCAACACACGTGATACAATTCGTGCACATTGACGGCAAATCACCTCACGCCCTGTTTTACTTTGATTTTGTAGCCGCAAGGAGGATTATGCATTTCAAACAACTTGCTTGACTTTGAAGAGCATTTCCCTTCGGATGAAGCCCAAAATAACATTCGGGTAAAACCGCATGCTGAACAGGAGATTCAGCCATTCTCGCCGCTCTACAATAAACATAGGGTTAAAATAGTGGGATGTGCAACACTGGTATCACCGATTCCACGCGCTCTGCAACGCATTCAGTCTCGCTCGACTCGCTCTAAAGTTTCAGTGTCTCTTCAATGCAATACAGATTCGAGTTGGCGAATCTGCAGTTCTAAGTTCGTCTGCACAGTGATTGCAACCAATTAAGTCCATACCTGCTAATGGATGTATTATTTTGTCTGTATATTACAAATTAAATAACGGTTTTCTTGCAAGTATGCAGTTGTGTCGGAATAGAACCCGTCTCAGTAGAACTACATTCTGCGCGCACGTTTGGATCTACATATGCTAAAACCTGCTGCAAGGTTGACCTGACGCTTGGCTTAAGCGCTTTTGAGGTAAACTTTATAGTGAAAAGTTACTTGTTTTTATGATATCTGCCAGCGCCCAAGCGTTGTTGAAAGAGTTTTGCGACACCTTGTATATATATATAAACACGGGAATAGCATACAGAAAAATGCCAGAAAGGCAGGGGGAAAAAGAGAGGTACAAGACAGAAAACACTTACTACAAATGAAATATTAACCTTTAGCCACTCGAGCCTCTTTCGCATGTAACCCCCTTGCCGATTCTCAGCAAAATGCAGTATTTTATAAAAATGACTGTAGATCGGACGTTAATTGCCGTAGACAGACAAATGATATATCATTTTACTCGGAATGAACCATAGATTCGGACTGTATAAAATTTATGTACATTCGGCGTATATATGGAGTAGGGAGGAGAGGAAACTGAAAATTCCAAATTTTTTGAAGAAAAATGGCAGTCTGAACAACAGTGACAGCACCAGACTGAGTTAAGTAGGGGCTACAGATTTCGGAGTCAAATTCTCAGGGGGCTAATTAATACCAGCTAAAAGGTATTTACTTAATACTTTACTAACTAACTAACTCTCTAGCCTTCTTAAACCCAAAGGTTCATGGCTGCAGCAACACAGGCCTTCAATTTGTCCCTATCCTGAGCAAGATCGATATACTCCTTTCCATCCCTACCAATTTAATTTAGGTGCATCCCAACATTATCCTTCCATCTTCGTCTTGGTCTTCGTACTGGTCTCTTACCATCAGGTTTCCCAATAAGAATCCTGCAAACTCCTCTTTCCTCTCCCATTCGTGCCACATGGCCTGCCCACCTAAGTATTTTTGATTTAATCATACTCAAATCTGGACACGAATACAAATTGTGTACTTCTAAATTATGTAACCTTCTCCACTCACCTGTCTCCTCATCCCTTATAGAACCAAATATTTTCCTAAGGATCTTATTTTCAAATACTCTCAATTTATGTTCCTCTTTCAATGTAAGGGACCAAGTTTCGCATCCATATAATAATACAGGCAAAATTACTGTTTTGTATAATTTAACTTTTACAAGGTAACCAAAAAAGTTATTGCCGTTTTTGACGTCTCATTAATCATGCGCTCACAGAGAGGAAACAAAATGACGCATGTGCCTGCCAAGAATCAGGAGTTAGTCTGACCATCGACTGTCAGTAATACAGGCACGTTGCACACACACAGCAGTCATAGCTCGTCCAGTGTCGAAGAGAAATGGAGGTATCGAAGCAGCTTGTTCGCATGTGTTTCTTGTATGACTTTGAAGTGGGCCTGTCAGCTGCTGCATGAAGTTGCCACATTTGCCAGGCATTTGGGGAGAATGCCGTGAACGAACGAACGCACTGCCAGGCATTGGTTCCAGAAATTCCATTCAGGAGATGTGAGCCTTTCGGATGAACCTCGCAATGGACGACCACATGTGTTGGATGACGAGGCCCTGAAAGCAGCCATCAAGGAGGACAGTGGATGTGTGATGAACTTGCAGAAAGGTTCCATGTTTCCGCTGAACCAGTCAGACTGCACCTGCATGGGATAGGGAAATCATACAACTTAAGCAAGTGGGTACCCCACGCATTGTCGGCACCTGAACACACACATATTTGAACACTTGATCACTGGTGACGAAAAGTGGGTCCTCTATGACACACCCAAACATACCAGACATTGGTTGTCGCCACGTGACCCTGTTCCTCACACCTCAAGACCACCTCTGCACCCACGAAAAGTTATGCCCTCTGTATGTTGGAATTTTCGGCAAGTGGTGCAATATGAGCTCCTTCCACCTGGTCAGACCATCACTGCTGACCTCTACTCTCAGCAGTTGCAAAGGGTGCACCTTGAACTGCGGCAGAAGGAGCCGGCATTGGTGAATCGCAAGAGTGTGATGTTCCTGCATGACAATGCCAAGCCACATGTGGCAAACAGGATCCAGGAGACCCTTCAGCAACTTAGCTGGGAGACACTGTGCCTCCACCATATTCACCGGACCTTGCACCAACAGATTACCACCTGTTTCATTCCCTCGACAACCACCTCCGTGGGAGATCCTTCGCAAATGAGGGAGACCTGCAGAACGCACTCACGGGCTTCTTTGCATCCAAGCCTGCCGAGTTTTATCACCAGGGTATTGTGCAGCTGCAGGAACGTTGGCAAAAGGTGTTGGATGCTGATGGAGATTACTTCGAAACCTAAAGGTACGTACGATCCACTGTAATGCTCTTTGTTTATCACTGCTCTAGAACTGCAAGAACTTTTTTGGTTACCTTGTAGTTTCTTAGATATTAAACGAGAAGAGAAAAGTAACATGCATTTCCTGAATTAAGCCTGCTTTTTATTTCCTCTTTAATATCATTTTAATTTGTTAGTATTACTCCTAAGTACTTGAATTTGGAAACTGGTTCAAACGAGTTGTTATCAATAATTAGATTTTGATTATTACGGCTCAGCAAAGAAGAGAAAACCCCCGGAAAATATGCGAACTAAAATCCACCCCCACTTGTTTCTGTCCTGGTGAACGGCAGCAGATGAGAATCTGGTCAACTGTCTCCCAGCTTCCCTATTCTACCCTGTTCTACATCTTCCCTATTCTGTAAATTTGTGTAAATTATAAGTGACTTTTTAAGTGCACATTTTAAGTGATATTTGGTTATATTTTGCCATTTTTAGCAATACTTAATCCGCTTCTACAAAAATATATTTGATTGATTGAGTTGGTGTTTTAAGTCCACTTTATGCACAGTAAGGCTAATCGGGACTTGGCCTACAGTCGCTACAGTTTAAAGTGGGATCCGAACCACTATATGTCTCCCCGGTAATCAAACCCGGAACCCATTGATTACAAGGCGATGACAAAACCTACCCCTGCTCCATCGGGAAGGCTTACATAAAAATATTTAATTTTTGGGAAAGCAAAATAAACACTTATGGACATAATGGGAACACTGTATTTGAATGTTTACAAGATATAAATCATACCATTTTAGGTTAGCTTAGGTTATAGTTAGTGTTTATAATACTAAAGTGCCGATTTTTGTGATGGGCATCTTTAAAGACGGCACAGATGATTGGAGTACTATTTTTATTTATACTATTCAGATTCTCGTTAAAAGAAAATAGGTTAACCCATGATGAAATTAATATGTTAAAGAGAGGGCCTCTCCGATGGCGCAGTGGTAGTGTCGTCGCCTTGTAATCAAGGGGTCCCGGGTTCGATACCCGGTGGAGGAACAAGTGGTTCGGATTCCACCTTAAACTGTAGGTCCAGTCCCGATTAGCCTTACTGTGCATAAAGTGGACTTAAAACACTAACTCAAAAATATGCTAAATATTTATTTGTCATGTAAAATTGGTCATTACTGAAACAAGAATGTATTTGTCATGTAGAATTGCTCATTAATGAAAGATGAATGCAAAAGTACGCGCACGGTTTCTTTTGTTTTGTGATGGTGACATGATCACAAGTACTCACAAGTACTTCAAACTACACAAAAATCTTTCGTGTGGTTAATCAAGCCTATTAAACGAGAAAGAGAAGAATTTAGTGACCACTAAGGTAAGTAAATAATTTTACAATTCATAAGTAATAATTAAAACTGGTTTAAAACAATTCAGTAAAAACGCACACCTACATGAGATACGAAACAATACCGTATATATTTTCACAATACTCTTAGCAGTCTGGGAAAATGACAGAAATGATGATAATAAAAATAATAATGCCTTTATTTAGCGGGCGAGGTTCTTTTATGTCTTTTTTTGTTAAGTCAAGTAGTTAGATCAGATGGCTCTTAAAAAGAAAAGAAAAAAAATCTGCGGGATTTATACGCATGGCTTAGATCATGCAGTTAAAATCTGAGACTTTTTAAATTTCAACGGTGTTCATGATTTATAAAGTGATTTCATTTGAGATTAATGATGGTAAGAATTGGGTCTCTGCAGTCTTACCTTTTTTTTTTTTTACACAATTGGATTCCTATTTATGTCTGGTAACACTTGCTTCGGAATATGAGTGATAACTTATTTTGGAGAACAATTTTTTGGTACATGTGTGTTATATCGGAGACACACTTATTCATTTTTACAGAAGAAGCTACTTAACGGAAATTAGTTTCTGTAGCATTTTGAAAGTTCTTGGATGTATTTTATCACCGTAGAATGCTGCACAACAAGAAATAAGCACTTTTGATATAATAAACTTGTATTTTGTGCAAAGCAACAACATTATGCCATAGTTTTCATTATGTACCTGCACATGGCCAAGCGTCGAAGTCACGCGGTCTTGGCAGTGTTTCCAAACGTGCCTTTTTTTTTTACGAGATTTTTTTTTTACTATGCTTACCTAACCTTGCCGGAAATGGTCCGTGGGGCTATCGTGAATGGTTTTTGGGACTATCCGTCAATGGTTAGTGAGGACATAATGAACACAAAAGTTAAGAAGGTGGAAACACTGCATACCAACTCCGAATTGACAAAACACAAGCCCGACGCGCAATGATTCACAGCTATGTGCGCCATATTGTATGTTCTGCAACGGAAGAATGCCATATTGTATGTTCTGCAACGGAAGAAAAGAACCAAAAGAATTACTCGTATTGTGAAAATCGTAGTTATTTTTGTGTAAAAAGCATAATGGCACCTTCAACTATGGTACGCAATACACAATTGGTAAGTACAAACCATCCAATACACAAAATATCAGATTTTAATGTGTCTCCGATATAACAGACATTTACCCAATTTTTTTTGCTTCCGTATACTCCTGTGAGATTGATTGTGAACAGACATTCACTTACTGTGGGCTTGGATACTGGATACCACTTACCATTTACTTCACATGCATTGGGGACAGAGCTATGATGTTTTCGTTGCTAAGTTAGGCATGTTAGGCTAGGTGAGTGGCTAGAGTCTAGTTTACGTCCTTCTTGCGCACTCCTTATTGCGTTTACAAAACCGTGCTAGCAGACAGCTGGCGCTCCGGCATCCGTAGGGTAAGTAAATTTTTCTTTTTACACTTTCTGTCACTAACCATTCCCCGGGATGAGGTATGCCTATGAGGTTAGGTTAGGTTCCATTAGCACTCATTTCACCCCTAAATATGTGCTTCATCATCGAAAAATGTCCTCAATACATTCAATCACGCATATCCGGACAACATCGGTTTTTCTCGATTTTCTCCTCCACGAAATTTTTCCTCGCCTTGGGATTTACTTCGTTGAATTCCTTATAAAATAACCTTTCCAACGATATATGACACATATTCCTTAGGAAAAGGACGTAAACTAGACTCTTACCAGGTGAGTCAGGTTTATGGCTTTTACAATTAAAATGACATCACTAAATGCTTCCAATGAATGCTCATGTGACATCTGGTCTCAAGCACGAACCCCCTTTGAGCCTCACATGGAAATCAGCCACAAATGTGTCCAGTATTCTAAGGCACTTCCTAATACTCTGGGAACATCGTTAAACATTTGGAACCGTTACCAAATTATTTTACAAGTTCGTTGTGAGAAAAACTTACTATTTCAGAATTCATGTTAACCCCCAAACTCCATTATTTCCATGCACTAGAAACTTCATATATTTTTTTCAAACCAATCAAATTTTATGCGAGAAATAAATTCTAATGTTATAGAAGGGTGAGGAATGTATGTATATAGAAGGAGCTGGTGACCAAATGTCCACTCTCGAAAATTACCTCTTATTATTTTAATAGGTCCATTTTTATGCTTTACACAACATAAATTTAGTGACATGTCTGTTTTGTGTATATTTTGTATTAACATTAAAGTTGTGTACAGAGGCCTAATTTTTTCTTGATAGATTTAATGCCACTATTGAAATGAACGGACAAATATTGAGCTTCAGAAATAATTGTTTGATGTGAATCACACTGCAATGTTGACTACCTCCATCGGGATTCTAAGTCTAGACTCCTTGATTACAAGATAATAGTCACCACCAAGTTTTTTCTAACTGTCACTGTTTGGTAATAGAAGAGTAACTGTACCTCATTATATTTAATATGTACTAACTAATTCTTGATTCTTTTGCAGGTGACAGATAGCCTTCCACTGGAAATGAATTTAGTCAACCTTTTTCCTGTGAGTATAATAGTTTTTGTCCTTTGCTTTAACCTTATATTTCTGGTGATACATGAAATATTTTGACTTTCTAATATCTGTGCAACCATTTGCAATGACAGTAGCCTTCATGATCACAAGAATTATCCAGATTTACTGTGAAAACCATATTTTCAAAATTAACTCAAATTGATTCCATGTCATGCACTTTATTGTAACCATACAAATGGAAAATGGTTACTATTGACAGTAAAAAAATGTTTTTGATCTTTGTCACTTTTATGCAAAGCTGGTCTGTAAAGTCAGATTTTTTTGTTTTTTACTGCAAATTTGTAAAATGCGATATCACCCGAACGGATTTCTTCAAATATACAGGAGAAACTACTTACTGAAATCAGTTTCTGTAGCATTGTTGAAGTTCTTCGAGGTATTTTCTTTCTCGGAAACTGAAAAGTTCACCATAGAATGCTGTAGAACAAGAAATGATCACTTTTTATGTAAAGAACTTTCATTTTCTGTAAAGCGACATTATGCTGTTGTTTCCATTATGTACCTGCAGATGGCATGAGCGTCGAATGCCAGGTGGTCTCCTCAGTGTTTCCAAACGTGCCTTTTCTTTACGAGAATTTTTTTTCTTTTTAACTACGCTTACCTAACCTAACCTTGCTGGAAATGGTCCGTGGGGCTATCGTGAATGGTTTTTGGGGCTATCCGTTAATGGTTTGTGGGGCTATCGTGAATGTTTTTTTTGGGGGGTTATCTGTCAATGGTTTGTGATGACATAATGACATGAAAGTAGGTATTTTTCGGTGAAGAAGGTTGAAACACTGCATACCCTCGACAAAGCACGAGGACGATGATCCATGACGAGTGCATGCCATATTGTCTGTTACCCAAGCGGAACAAGGAAGACAAATAATGACTCGTAATATGAAAAGTTGACACTATTTTATGGAAAAAGACATATCTTTACCTTAAAGAATCTTCCGCAATGCAGAATAGGTAAGTATCAATGCTAAAATTAATGAAATAAATGAGTAAGAGGTGTTCGGGTGATATCGCATAATTACCAGCTTTTTTTTAGTTTTCGTTATTACATTTTTTGCAGGAACATGACATATTTTTGTGTATCATTGAAATAAAATTTTATTCATCCTAACCTATTTATGGTATAATTGTATGTATGGTATATTGTATATACAGTCACGGACACTTCTGGGTTCTAACAATTCCGTTAACTTTCAATGGAATCGTTAACAACCCACAAGTGTCCATGACTGTGCAAAGTAACCCTGTTCTAGAGACATTTTAGGGCATTGACCTGTTGTAACTGCTAAAAAATTGAATATGATGATTTATGTGCAATGTTTTCTTTCTTCTTCCTTTTCATACCAAGTAACTTTTAAGTACTGTTGTGTCAGGGCTGTAATTTTATACCTTTTGAATAGTTTCCACCCTTGTGAAGTGTCCCTAAATAATTTAGGTTTTTGTTCGTAAAGTATTGAGTATTTTTTTCAAGAAACACAAAATGTTATTGTTCCAGGTGCATGCAGGACACTATGCAGTAGTATTGCAAAGGACGAGATCGTGTGGAGAAACCAGGCCAAAACGCACCAAAATAGTGAGTAAGTAGTTTTACATTTCTTTTCTGGTTTTATATTCAGTAAATACATAATGTTGAATACATTGTTTTTGACAAACGTGAAATGTTAAATCTGCTTGGCAGGCACTGGCCTCCTGAGCACTGGACACTAATTAGGTAAAGGTAAAGTGCTCCCCTGTGCTTAGCACAATGCCATGAAGGCGTATAGGGGGTGTGGGGGTAACGCCAGACACTTTCTTGATCCGGTTGTGAGTGGGGATGACGTGATCAGCATCACGTCCCTGACCGCCTTTATCCCCCAGGGTTTCCCCCAGGTACCCATGTTATTCGACACTGGGTGGGCACCTAGGCTGCTTCCATTAGAATAGTTCCCGGATTTGAACTGCCCGGGGATCGAACCCGGGACCTTTAGCATGGTAGTCAGATGTGTTACCGACTGAGCCACCGCGGCCACTAATTAGTGTAATTCAAATTGTTAAGTATTATCTGAGTGCTTATGTTGGCAGGAACTGATAGAAGTTATGCAGATAAACTGTTATCTATTCATACATATACAGGGGTTCCGGTTTCAAATCCTGCACTGGGCATGGATATTTGTGAATGTCCATTCATCAATTTCATCATGTCATCATTCATCTCCATGTAAATTTTCTGCACAAAATTCTACAAGACACCAATGAAGTTAGAGAACCTTAGGGTTTTAAAATCAATTTTAGATTTTAACACCAAAATAACATTTTATATTTGATTTTGATAAAAACTATGTTTAGTTTTTTTTTTGGAAAAAAATAATATTTATTTACTATTAAACCCACAAGTACTATGGATGTCAATAATCACACAACTAGTATGGAGGGGTCTGTCAGACTGCTGTTTTGATTTTGATGTGTAAATTACCTGTTTTACTATTCTCAATTTCTGACGTGTTTTACATTACTTGACATGGTTACAGAAGACTATTTTAAAGCAGCTTTCATTTATTATTTTATAGTTTAAGTTAATTTATGCAGTGAGGAAGAAAATGGGCCAAAAATTGTAACAGTTGTGTTGGGGAAGGGGAGGGGGAAATTCCAAATTCTTAAAATGTCTATATTTTATCTTGTCAAAAAAGCAGGAGTTCAAAGTTATATGTAATCTTTTGCTGAAATTAAAAATGAGTAACGAGCCATTAGAAGGAGAACGTTAAAAGAAAAAACTACTATGGTCTGTCTGTCAGACAGTTCACTCAAAATATAATTCAATAAGATTTCGACAGACAAAGGCAAGACCTTGACATCCTGTAGCCATCACCTCAACTGAAAAGTGTTCATTTTTAGTTGGAGGGGTGTGAGAAATAAGCTAAAAGAGAAATTCAGAACACTGAGAGACAGTAGGTAAGGGTCTTCATTAACATGCCAGACCAGAAATGTTACGTTTATTTCAATTCATGGATTCAAGCTACCAAAGAAATTATTCTGATAGAAAACAATTTTTGACAAAAATATGTTGTAGTTTACAAACAGAAGTAACAATTATAAGCTCATGCTTGTATTGGGGTCTCTAGTATCTAAGTATATTTTTTCAATGATAATATTATGACACTATGAAGCCAGAGAACCTGGGTTCTAATCTCAGCCGGGACATGGATGTTCGTTGTGAGTGTCTCTTAATCAATTTTATCATATCATCAACATCCTCATCTTCATAAATAGCCAAAACTGGCAGAAATGTGAAGTAAAAAAAAAAAAGATTAACACTACCTAGTAAAAAAAGGTTGAAGGTTGGATTCCTTGAGAGGATGCATGGTGGTTGAGATATAACTTTAAATTGAAGGTTTAGTATCATTTGATCTGTGTGTGTGTGTGTAAAATCAGCTTAAAAGAACAAAGAATGTGTCTCATTTCATAATGCATTGAAAACTGTCACATGGAATAAAAAAAATAGGAATTCTTGCAATGTTGAAAAAATGAAGTATTGATAATGTCACACCTCTGGAGTACACTGTAAATTCAGTCGTACCCAGAAATTTATTTTTGTGTATGTTTTGGTGAATTGATGCCACAAATCTATTTTTTCCACCATTTTCTATTTCAGAGAAATGAAGCTGAAAGCCCACATAGACACAACAGGAACTGATGGAAGAGCCTGACTAAGGACCCCTTACAAGACTGAATGAATACATGATATGTAAAAACTATGAGAAATATAAATAATGAGTTGAAACTACACATGTGGTATTTTTCTTTTATGCCTACTTACAAACTACAGGTGAAATTTATTAACTGCAATTTTATTATAAAATGAACGAATTCCACATCTATAACAAACACTAGATCCACTTTCACTTTGATCAAATTACAATAATCTGTTTACAACTGCAGGCTGCGAATGTAGTAGTCTTGTAAAATATAATTTTGGGGGAAGCGCATTGCTGGATTTGGGAGTAAACTCAAAATGAATATATTTAACTAGAAATTCACTTTCCCTTTGATGAGAGATTTATTCATACTTCTCCGGCTAATTAGTCCATATCTTTTGTTTCTTTTTTTTTTAAAAAAAAATAGTTCAAGTATTTTCCATGTGTTTGGCTATTTTATTTTCTGCAGCAAATTTATGTATTTTTATTGGAGACTATTAATTAGTTTGATCTGTGCATAAGAATTTCAAAGTAGTTCGTATATGCTTCATGTACATTGAATGGCATTGAATTTAGTTTTAGACAGTTTTTTTTGTCTTTTTTGCATTTTTCTTCATGTTACTCATTTTATCAATTAGTAGTTAGTGTCAATTTTACATATCATTCGTCCTTAGATTTGGAAATATTGGTTAAAAATGAGACTACTTGGTTCTGTGGTGGGAATATTTACCCTACTGCATTTAGTGGGTCTGAATTAGATGAAGGGCTAGTAAGAAAAAATGGTGTAGTAGAGAAAATTATATCAATAGTTACACACACACTCATTAGAAACCACAAGTATGTGTAACTATTGGTTTAATTTTCTCTGATACACCATTTTTTCCTACTACTTCTTTACCTTATTCGGACCCACCAACTGCTGGTGTTAGTTGCCCAGCAAGATTGTGGTCCTTAGATTTCAGGTTAACTTCCAGCAAGCCTCAGATCTTTAACACTTACTTTGCAAGTTTCAGGTTAACTTGTAGCAAGCCCTTGAGACTTTACCACTTGCATTACAAGTTTCATGTTAACTTGCAGCAAGCCTTGAGACTTATCGTGCAAGTTAGCTGCAGGTTACAGTTAGAACTTACTGCAATTTCAAATGTTGGTAATTAGTACCTTTGCTTTCAAATTCCTGTAAATTGACAGACTTGCTCTGAAATTTTCCTGCAAGTTCCCGTTACTTGCATTGCAAATTTAATGTGGATTTGAGGTAAGTCTACCTTGCTATCTGGGTAGGGACCTTCATATTTTTTTTTAAAATTGGTTTATTTCCTTATTTTTTATTTTTTACTATACAGTGTTATTTTTCCCAAAATTCACATTTTCATTTTAACGCATTTTCTGGAAAATATCTGAAATCATACCTTCATGGTGTTTTTAAACTACTGTTTCAAATTGTAAGTCACATGACCTATGCCTCTTCGTGAGAGTTTGATATCTTGAAAACTATTTTGGGAAAGTTATTTTCCATACCCCTTTTTTAATTTTAAAGTAAGGATTTTAGATAATGGAATTTTCCCCGTATATACTGAAAAGTGCATAATGACCATAAGTGGCGACGCACCCAAAAAATTAAAATCAATCAATCTCACGTGAGAGATACCGATATATTATGGCACCAAAAATTGGCATTATCTTTTTTTGACTTGTTAGTGTTACGTTTCCCAAAATTCGCGTTTTTGTTTTAGAACATTTATCTGCCAAATATACCGAAACGTAATACGCCATTGTGCTTTTAAACTATTATTTCGAATTGTAGGTCACATGGTCAACGTATTTTCGTGACAGTTTGATATGTTGGAACAGATTTTTGACGAAGTAAAAGTAAAGTGCTCCCCTGCACTTTTCCATGAAGGTGTATAGGGGTGTGGAGTTAGGGCACAACACTTTCTTGATCACGGCTGAAGGTAGGGGTGATGTGATCAGCACCACGCTCCTGGCTACCTTTATTACTCAAAGTTTCCTCAAGGTACCAGCTTCATTATGATGCTGGGTGGTCGCCGGAGCAGTTTGAATAGGTGTAAATCATCCTGGTTCTCCCCCGCAGGGGATCGACCCTGGGACCCTCGCATAGTAGTCAGATGCCCTAACGACTGAGCTCCATTATTACTTCCTCGACAAATGTCGATGGTGTGCACTTAGCTTGGTAATTCAAAACATATCTCGTGCGACAAATACGAAGATGTGGCTCCCGTGTGACGGTAGATACTCACTCGATCTCCTGTTAGAACC
Organism: Lepisma saccharinum; assembly: GCF_977018435.1. Taxonomy (NCBI): domain Eukaryota; kingdom Metazoa; phylum Arthropoda; class Insecta; order Zygentoma; family Lepismatidae; genus Lepisma; species Lepisma saccharinum. Next base: position 110,344,272 of record NC_139232.1, read on the forward strand.
TGCCACTTTGCTCTGTGATGCAAATGGTTTTGATAGAAGTTTAAAAAATTGTGGGAAATATATGATTTAATGTGGCTGCCGGAATTATTCCATGTACGTATAACTCTATAGTTTACTCTTTTGAGTAAAATGTTGGAAAACTTACACGTTCTATGTACACAAACATGGCCTAGAAAAGACAGGAATGTTGGATTTCATGGAATTTTTCATTGTTTTAGGATATTTCTTTTTGAATAGGTGTAAATCATCCTGGTTCTCCCCCGCAGGGGATCGACCCTGGGACCCTCGCATAGTAGTCAGATGCCCTAACGACTGAGCTCCATTATTACTTCCTCGACAAATGTCGATGGTGTGCACTTAGCTTGGTAATTCAAAACATATCTCGTGCGACAAATACGAAGATGTGGCTCCCGTGTGACGGTAGATACTCACTCGATCTCCTGTTAGAACCTGCCACTTTGCTCTGTGATGCAAATGGTTTTGATAGAAGTTTAAAAAATTGTGGGAAATATATGATTTAATGTGGCTGCCGGAATTATTCCATGTACGTATAACTCTATAGTTTACTCTTTTGAGTAAAATGTTGGAAAACTTACACGTTCTATGTACACAAACATGGCCTAGAAAAGACAGGAATGTTGGATTTCATGGAATTTTTCATTGTTTTAGGATATTTCTTTTTTAAAAAATCGCTAAAACGCAAACAATTCGCATTTTATGAAAATTCGCATTATTTCGATATTTCAAACAGGCAAAAAAGGTGTCCAGACATCACTGCACATTCCTAAACACAACACCGCAGCAATTACCATTTTGCGTTTGTGAAAAATCAATGTCCCTACTAATTGGAAATTACTTTCTGGTCACCCCTCGTATAAATCAGTAGATGGAGAGTGAAAGTTTAGCAGGGCTGGCAGAGAAAAGTCAATTCTTGAAGAAAGTGATTTGCTTTTATGATTGAATGATTTGAGTAAATATGATATTAAAATATTTACGTATTTATTATTAGTATTTTATTTCATAATATTTGACATTAACCTTACCGAGTGAGAGATTAATGACCATCTCTCATGAGTTTAAACAGACAGGGCAGAGTGTGGCGTTAAATTCATTGCAATACTTTGTAACGCCGTTCCTCGATGTCCCATAAATATGGAAGTATAAAATAAAGACCAATACTCGCAGAGGTATACTTAGCGTGGACAACATAAAATCGAGGAACCACAATTACAATTTTTACTTGTTACGGGGTTCGCAGATATGTACACGGAATATTTCCCACAATAACAACAGTTTGAAAAAATACGTGACGTATAACCACACCCTTCTTTACCCTTCCAAAATTCGGTAAGTTATACAACTAACCTATATATCTGTTCCGTCGCCAATCATGACTCTCACCAATGACAAAAGGTATCACATTCAACTATACACGTTTATTTAACAATTCAGTCATAACAACATTCTTTCAATATTTCGTTCTAATTTTAATAAACTTTCACAATAAAATTTCAGTTTATGCTCGAACAGACAATTCTCATTTTTAGTATTTTTTTAGCCAGAATAAATTACAATCCAACTAGAAATACGCCTTTTTACCTACGGCAATTATTGCAGATAAAATTTGCTTCATTTAAAAGTTTTTTAGCATTTTTACATTCAACACGAGTTTCACTAATTTGTAAAATACATAAAATTGTAATTATTTAAAAATTCTTTTTTTTTAAAAAAAAATAAATAAATCTGCCTGTATGTTAAGAGAATTAGATGCTCATGAAATTCTAGATACAATGTTGTTTATTATTATTCGTCTCAGTTTTTGTTGTTGCAGTAAAGGACTTTCATTACAATGTCTTGAGGTTGAATTATTATTTCCACAGAATTTGGAATCTAGATTAAATGTGTATCGGTTGCACTTTGAGCTTGTTCTAGTATCACCCCTTAACACTATTTTCAAAGTACTCATACAAGGTACATATCTATTCTTCACTCGAGATATTTATATTATACACATGATGCCTTCAAAATCCCCCATCTGTTATCACGTCTTTTTAGTAATGCAAATTTCACTTCCGCAAATCATCGATATTTAAGGTTCACAATTTTTAACAGTGATAATTGGGTACGAATCTCAATAGAATCCGCGAGAATAGTAAAGTATGTGCCATTCAAAAAAAAATACCCCTTTTCTGCTGCAAATGGGCAAGTATGAATTTTGAGTTTTGTTACGTAAGTTCAATTCACTATAAACACACGTATTCTTACATACCTTCGAATGTTCTAGTTGCGAATTAGCTAGACCTTTCGTAATATCCAAGTCGTCAAATTGATGTGGTCAAATTTAAGCGTTGCGGTTACGTAATGGATTTTGGTACTATTATCGTATGGGTGAAACACCTACGAATCATATATTTCGGACTTCTTTACATTGCTAACGCGTTGCGGAACATTTCTTAAGGCGAAATAATGCATTTCTAACTAAGATAATGTTTATTTTCTCTATTTACGAGTACTTACTGTTACTTGTTGTTTCGAATCTGTAACACATTATGGCCGTGATAGCATACTGGTTTAGGGGGCGTTCTGAGAGTGTTTTGTCGATTTATGGGGTCGGGTACCCTATTCTACACCCTCGAATTTTGAAATATTTTTTTTTTTCATTATGAACATTATTTGATCCTATTTGTGAATAAAAAAAAATTGGAGCGCGGAAAGAAATATTTACGACTGTACAGCCGTTTAAAGTTGAAATTTTGTCGTTTGAAATGGTTCACAATTATTTCCAATTTCTAGATCGTGATACTAACACGACACCAAATTTTAACTATCGATCTCAACCTAACTGAACTAACCTATCCACGCGCCAATGGTTCGTGGGGCTAGCGCCAATGGTTCGTGGGGCTAGCGTCAATGGTTCGTGGGGCTAGCGCCAATGGTTCGTGGGGCTAGCGCCAATGGTTCGTGAGGCTAGCGCCAATGGTTCGTGGGGCAGCAGACCATCTCCCTGTAAGTCAAGTACAATGTCCCGTATGTCTCGTCGAACAAAGTCCTCTATGTCCTTCATCCATTGAACGTGTGTCAATCTCATCTTTAGTCCTTTTGTATTAATTCAATGTCACACAAATCAATTCCAATGTCTAAAGTCGCACAAAACAATTGCAATGTCTCAAATATCCAATCCGCCAATAAATTACATAAATAATATATTGAAATCGCAAATTATCCCATTGTACAAGTCATTCATAACAAGAAAAAATTGCAAATTATCCCATTGCACAAGTCAAAGATAAGAAGAAAAAGAAAATGTTCAGACGTGCGCCTGTGACATGAATCTAAGATGCGCCATGATCAAATCCCTGCAAAACCGTTTCGACGTTACATAAGGAATCTAAATATTGAAAAACGTAAGTTTCCTAGCACGTAGATCTAAAAAAATTACTTTCCGCGCTATTTAGAAACATCGTTTCTTATGAAGAACTAATTTTCGTAACGAGAATATTTGAAATGTGCGAAAAATCGAGAGTGTAGAAAAGGGTACCCGAGCCGATTTATGCAGTGGTGCAACCTCGTTCACCGGAAAATATCTACTTTCGTGCCCCTATTTGAAATTATGCTAATACGTCGCATTTACGTGTAGAACTTGTAAAATAACCTTGCGATTCACCACGTTTATTGTCCATACACAGCAATTCGGAACCATCTTTCTTTCGCAATTCGTTAATGGTCTTCCTTTACGCACAACTCTCTTGCAACCTTGAACATTGACGTCAGACGAGGAATGCCTACGTGGTTAGGTTAGGTTCCATTAGCATACATACAAAGAAAAAAAATAATATTTTCGCTAAGAGACGCGTTACCTTTGTATTGCCTAACATGAAAAAGGTCTCTCCTGTGACGTCAGAACACAATGTTGCTACAGTGTTGTGCGATAAGTGACACCTATTCGGGTCGGAACCATCTATCTTTCGAAAGTGGTTAATGCTCTTCCTTTACGCACTATCAATCTTGCAACCTTGAATATTGACGTCAGACGAGGAATGCCTACGTGGTTAGGTTAGGCCTGTTAGGTTAGGTTCCATTAGCATAGATACAAAGAAAAATTATTATTTTCGCTAAGAGACACGTTAGCTTGTATTGCCTAACATGAAAAAGATCTTTCCTGTTACGTCAGAACACAATGTTGCTAGAGTGTTGTGCGATAAGTGACACCTATTCGGGTCGGAACCATCTATCTTTCGAAAGTGGTTAATGCTCTTCCTTTACGCACCAACAATCTTGCAACCTTGAATATTGACGTCAGACGAGGAATGCCTACGTGGTTAGGTTAGGCCTGTTAGGTTAGGTTCCATTAGCATAAATACAAAGAAAAATTGTAAAAACAGCTCTCTCCTGTGACGTCTGAAAACAATGTTGCTACAATGTTGTGCGATAAGTGACACCCATTCGGGAAAAATGGCTTGTTCCGTACTCGACAGGTGGTTCTAGTGAAAACACGGCGAGGCTGAAACACTGGCTACGGGGTTGCATCGTCTTAACACACGGAACATTGCACTCTCATGCAAAAAGCAAATGGCGTGAGCAGAAACAGCGTGTCGGACAGAGATTTTCGCAGAAAACAACACGCATTCACATTAAAATGGATCAAATCTACATTCAGGAACTTCCAAAACGCTCAAGAAAATGATTTCCGTAAGTACTTTCTCCTGTAAATTTGAAGGAAATTTGAAGGAATCCGTTTTACCCATACGATAATGTTACCTGGATTTTTGCCGTTACTTCCTGGTTGACACGTGCTCGTGTGGAAACTGCAGCAAGAGTATCGGATGTAGTAGTTTCAAGGTTCAATGCCAAAGTTCAATCTCCAGTTCATACTGACATCAAAAACTTCTCACTTAATTATTTCGAAATAAATACTGGTCGTGCAAATACATATATAGGCTATATATAAAAATGGTACCACGAAATTAAAACAACTGGGCGTGACGATTTCCACAAAAAATGTCTATCGCAAGATTTTTATATAAAAATGAAAGTTGGTTCACGAAAAATAAATCCAATGCACAATTCCTTACTAATGTTTTCGTGACGTGACTCGTTGTTGCGAGAAACAAACTAAGTTCAAAATAGCAACACGTAACTTTTGAAATGCATGCCGAAAAGTTCACAAAGTTTCAACTTACGATATAAGGCTGCACACGATAGAATAAAAGCTTGACCCAGTTTTAAAAATGAAATACCAATACGACGTTGGTTGAACCTTGAGTGGAATGTGACGAACTGTGTTGTGTTTGTTAATACTTCCGCTGCTAGCGAAGAAAGAAAAGGTGAAAAGTGACTGGGGAGACATCTATTCATATAAATTGTAATGAGGCAAATAACCTCAAGGGTATTTTTATGGATGCGAAATTTCCCGGGTGGGAAATTTTCACTTAATGTAATGGGATGACATAAAGCGGGACTTACAAATGACAGATTCACGTCATCACCGTTACAACTAGTATTGCAGTAAATTTGAGGTTGGGAGCATGCACTTGCCAATTTTTATAACGTTCACCAATGCAGATTTATGTTTCACTTTTTCGTGATAGTATTCAATATATATCCCATTTGGTTTGATTCTTCTTGATATATAAGAATAGTGCAATGTCATTGTAAACGTATGTTAACTTGTGTGAAACCAGTAATACGTCAGGGTGATGAAAGAAATCCTTCGTAAGCACTGCTACATTAAATAAGGTGACGTGAGCCAGAAGAGTAACAAAATTCGAGCAGCATACGAGGTCACTATTTATATTTTGAGCCTAACAATGAAAAAACAGGAATTTGGCATTGAAAACGGCTTTATTGTTTTTCGAAGTGTTCTCCTTTATGGTCAATACACTTTTGCATTCGTTCGAACCATTTGTCAAAGCAGTTTTTCCAATCTTCTTGAGACACCTGCATAATATGGTTTTTGAACGCATCAACGGCGTCTTCCGCCGACGAAAATCGTTGTCCACGCAATTTATTCTTGACATTCGGGAACAAGAAGAAGTCATTGGGTGCCAAATCAGGACTGTACGGCGGATGACCCATCAATTCGATTTTTTGACCGTTCATAAATTCGGTTGTTAGACGAGATGTGTGACAGCTGACATTGTCTTGATGAAGAATGATCCGACGGCGTTTGTTTGTTTTCCGTATTTGACCGAAGACCTCTGGCAAACAAATTGTTGTGTACCATTCAGAGTTGACCATTCTACGTTCCTCTAAAGGCACAGTTGCCACATGACCAGTTTTCCCGAAAAAACAGGCGACCATTTCTTTCGATGTGCTTCGAGCGCGAACAACTTTTGCTTTTGTTGGATTGGGTTCATCTTGAAACACCCATACAGTCGACTGCTGTTCACGTTCCGGCTCATATGCATATATCCATGATTCGTCACCTGTTACAATCTTATATACGTCTTTTGAGGCACCACGATTGTATTTATTGAGCATTTGTTTGCACCAATTGACGCTAGCATCTTTTTGAGTTTTTGTCAAATTGTGTGGTATCCAACGAGAACATTCCTTTCTCACAGCTAAATGATCATGTAATATTTTATATATGCTGGTGGAACTAATGCCTATGGTTGCCTCAATCTCACAGTATGTCACATGACGATCTTGCAGTATTAGGTTTTGCACAGCATCAATGTTTTCTTGAACAACAACTGATTTTGGACGACCTTCGCGAATCTCGTGGGTGAGCGAATGGCGGCCACGATTAAATTCGTTATACCAGCGTTTCACAGTGGCAAAGGATGGGGCTTCATCGCCAAATGTGGAAGTAAGTTGATCGATGCACTATTGTCTTGATAATCCACGTCGAAAATCGTAAAAAATCATTGCACGAAAATGTTCACGAGTTAATTCCATTTTATTGTTGTCGCGCAATCAAGGCAACATAAACAACACAAATGAAGCTATTGACAAAAACATTTGAAGTACGTTATGGTCAATAATGCCAGACGATTCCGTGCAAAAGTCAAATCGCGCCTAACTTCAATCGGTGTTGACAAGGCTCAAAATATAAATAGTGACCCTCGTATTGTCAGTCTAAAGCTCTTATTGGTTATGCATGCGATTTTTTGATGTTGCAGTCCATGCAATTTCTGTTGCATGTTGTAGTGAGATACTTTGTCAGGTGGCGATATTCGACAAAAATCGTATGTATCAATGGAACCTATTTGTTTCCATGTTCCTTTAGTTTGCCCAACAAAATGCCTTTCTACGACGTCCGACAACTATCGGACGGCGCCACCCGCTTCCATCCCCTCCATCTGTTGACAAGTCCCCTTACTACTCCCATATGGACAAGAAAAAAAATGATAATTCAATGCATTTTCCACGTAATATTTAGAGGCTTAACCTTTACTCCCCCGATGATACCATATGGTATCATCAGAGTAAGGTCGTACTCACCCGATGATACCATATGGTATCATGGTGCTGATTACGAAATGAATGTGCACTTTGGACCTTCACACTCTTGTGTTTGGGTGGAAACTCTGACACAGGTCTGGAGTAAGCCTGGGAAATTCATATTGATGACCAACCTCCCCCCCTCTACTCAACATATCCAAGCCACGTTTCCTAACAGAGTTTCACATTTTGGCTCATTATTCAACTTGTATGGCACCCAGGAACATGAAACATGTTTCAATCTCTTTGGAAACGTCCATTCTTTGAAGAGAATACTAAGGTTTGCACCTTCTCTACAAAATAGCGGGAGAAGAGGGGGCAAACTCCAGATTTTTTGTTTTTTTTTCCCATTGAAATTCGGGGGTCGCGCCCCCAAACCCCCTTCCTCAGTTCGTCATTCTGAATTGTACACGGTTGCATGCTATGATGTTTTAGCTGAAAAACAAAACTTATCCGAAGTAAATTGCTCCCATAGTACCCGAGTTATGACAATTTTCCTCCAAAAATGCAAATTACCTATTTTTTGTAAAAAAATAAAATAAAAAAAATCACATTTTGGCTTATTATTCAACTTGTATGGCACCCAGGAACATGAAACATGTTTCAATCTCTTTGGAAACGTCCATTCTTTGAAGAGAATGCTAAGGTTTGAACCTTCTCCCCAAAATAGTGGGAGAAGAGGGGTAAACTCCAGAATTTTTGTTTCTCTCATTGAAATTCAGGGTCGCTCCCCCAAACCCCTCTTCGTCAGTCCGGCATTCTGAATTGTACACGGTTGCATGCTCTGATGTTCTAGCTGCAAAATAAAACTTATCCGAAGTAGATTGCTCCCATAGTGCCAGAGTTATAACAATTTTCCTCCAAAAATGTAAATTACTATGTCTGGTAAAAAAAAAACACATTTTGGCTTATTATTCAACTTGTATGGCACCCAAGAACATGAAACATGTTAAGTTCTCTTGAGAAATGTCCATTCTTTGAAAAGAATAGTAAAGTTCGCGCTCTCTCCCCAAAATAGCGGGGGAAGAACGGGAAAACTCCACATTTTTATGTTTTTTTCCATTGAAATTCGAATATTGTGCCCCCAAACCCCCTTCCTCGGTCTGGCATTCTGAATTGTACACGGTTGCATGCGCTGATGTTTTAGCTGAAAAACAAAAGTTATCCGAAGTAAATTGCTCCCATAGTGGCCGAGTTATCACAATTTCCCTCTGAAGAGTGTTCGAATTTTTAAATTCCCCCCAAGATGCCCGGGCGAGAGAAATTTCTCTCTCTCTCTCTCCTCCTGCCATCACTGGTTTCTGGCGCCATTTGAATTTGAATTTGAATTTTATTTTTCTTCCGTTGACCCTTGTTTAAAAGGGCATGGAAAACGTCAAGATACATAATGAAATAATAATTAGTTAAGTACATCATAACAAAAAGAAGAAACATTGCGTAGTACATTACATCACTACACCAAAGTAAAAATGAAAAAATACACTTCATTACACTACAATAAAAATAAAAAAACACATTATCATTGTTGCATGATTGAAATAAGAATACAATTAAAATACACCTTTTTTAGTACATTGGCCTTGTATTGTCTTGTTCCATGAATTCTCCGATACTGTAGAGAGCTCTATCTGTCAAATATTTTTTTATTGATTGTATTTGATTATCTTTTGGAGATATCAGTTTTATGTCATGAGGCAGCTGGTTGTAGAATATTTTTCCGGCATTCATTGGTGATTGTTTTGAGATATTGAGTCTGTGTTGGTTCTGGTAATAATTATCTTTCCCCCTTGTATTGTGGTTGTGTAATTGGTTATTTTTAGTCATGCTTCCAGTATTTAGAACAAACGTTATAGCCTTATAGATGTATAGGGAGTATATTGTCATTATTTGTTTTTCCCTGAATAACTCTTTGCAAGATTCCCTACAGCCTAGTTTGTACATTATTCTTAGTGCTCTCTTTTGAAGTCTCAGTATTCTGACAGTATTATTATAAAATGATCCACCCCAAGCTATTATGCCATATTCAACATAGGGGTAAATTAGTCCATAATATATGCATTTGTTAATTTCTGTTAAATTATATTCAGCCATTTGTTTTAGCAGGTATAGATTAGATGAAAATTTACTGCAGATGTTGTTAATTTGTTCTTCCCACGTTAATTTTTGATCTAGTGTTATTCCCAAAAACTTTACTGAAGATACAGTTTCTATAAGCACATTGTCTATGCATAGTGTTTGTGACTCAAAATCCATGTTTCGGATTGTATTGAATATCATAAATTTTGTTTTATTGTTATTTATTATTAATCCATGTGAAGTTAAGTATTGTGCTAGTTGGTTTATGGTGATAAAAGTGTTTATTTCAAGCTTCCTAGGGTCGATACCTCTGGCAAGAACAGTTGTGTCATCGGCATAGGTGACAATTTTTGTGTTTGGGTATTCTGGTACATTGTTTATGTACAAAATAAAGAGCAGGGGCCCCAGGATTGATCCTTGGGGTACCCCCATTAACACTTTCCTACTTTGTGATTTAAAGTTAGTGACTATACCATGCATGTTGTAGCTTATTTGAGTAATTTGCATTCTGTCCTGTAGATAAGATTGTATAAGTTCATAAGCTATCCCTCTTATTCCTATATTGCTTAGTTTGACCATAAGCAGGTCATGTTTTACCCTATCGAATGCCTTGGAAAGATCTAGATATATAGTGTTTGCAGCTTCATGTTTCTCTAATGTTTCGGTTACATAATCAATTCACTGTGCTAGAGCTGTGTTTATTGATTTTCCTTTCTGGAATCCATGCTGGTTTCTGTTTATTATGTTATATTTGTTACAAAATTTTATAATATAATATGATAAAATTTTTTCCAATATCTTTGAAAAAGCAGATGTTAGGGAGATAGGTCTGTAGTTCTCAATGTCTGTTGCAGCTCCTTTTTTGAATATGGGTATCACTGTGCTGTGTTTTAGAACTTTGGGGAATGTACCAAATTTTATTGAATTGTTGACTGCATACAGCAGGGGTTCTAAAATAGATTCTGAGCAGGCTTTAATAAGTTCAGCTGACCATTCATCAGGTCCGTGTGATTTTTTGTTTTTTAAACCTTGTATGACTTTTTTTTAGCTCATTAGCACTTACTTCTGGGATATATATACTGTTTGACTGATATTTCTCGATTGGGATCTCTAGTGTTTTGTCATTATTTTCATTCTCTCTGTTTGTGTTGGTTAAGTTTATAAAATATTCGTTGAATAAGTTACATATGATATTCGGGTCAATTACTTCAGTGTCATTATTGATGACTTTTATGTTTGCTTTATCATTGTTTGTGTTTGATACACGGTGATTGTTTACTATTTTCCAAATGGCTTTTTGTTTATTAACAGACTTTTTTATTTGTTTACTGAAAATATTTGATTTTTTATTCTTTATGGCTTTCTTGAATAGTTTTTTTACATTTTTGTACTTTTCCTGGTGCTTAGTGTCTTTTGTAATTCTAAATTTTTCATATTCTATTTTCATATTACTTTTCAAAAGTATAATTTCTTCTGTTAGTGGCACTTTCTTCTTATTAGGGTATATTCTTTTTGTTGTTTTGGGACAAGCTACATTTAAATAATATGTTAAGTGGCTTATTAGCAATTCCCAGATATCATTCGTGTCAGTTAGTTGGTAAAGGTCTATCCAATTTTCCTGATGTAAGAGGTATTTAAGATAATCTATATTTTGCTCACATGTATCCCTACATTCTATTGTGTAACTTTTTGAGTATTCTAACCTTTTCCCTTGTATTGTAATTTTTTGAGACGTGTGGTCAGAGATAAGCGTATGTAGGACTTCAGCTTTAATGTGATTTGATTGTATGTTTGTTATTACATGGTCAATCAGGGTTTCTGTACTTTCTGTTATTCGAGTTGGTTCTTGAATTATTTGAGTTAGGTTGTTTGACTTCAAGGTATCCAAGTATTGAGCACAGTTTGTGTCTTGTTTTAGAAGATCTATGTTTATATCTCCAACTATTAATAGTTTGTTATGTTTTTTTGTCAAATGGTTTAGCATGTTGTCCAAAGCATTTACAAAGAGATTTATGTCACTGTTTGGTGATCTGTATACTGCAATAATCTTAAATGTATCTAATCCTATATTAAGCTCTACACCACTAACTTCTAGTATATTTTCCATACAGTATTTGTCAAGGTTTAACACTTTTTTGATATTTTGTACACTATTTTTTATGAAGATCGCAGTGCCACCACTTTTTTGAATTGACCTGTGGTAGACTGCATGTAGATTGTAACCTGTAATTGTGCATAATTTATAATTTTCAGACCTGAGACCATGTTCAGTAACTACAAATATATCTGGTGTGCACTCACTTAGCATTATTTCCAGTTGGTCAATTTTGTTGGAAATGCTCTGTACATTGTTATGGAGAACTGTAATCGTTCCTTCTTGGTTTCGCAGGCTGTTTTTATTGGGGATTTGGTTATCATAAGTATGCTTATCACTTACCATAAAAAATCGTTTTTCAGTTTACTGGGTGTACACTTCTTCCGTTGAGATGACCGTACATTTGGAGCATTCACTTTTTCACTACACTTTTCACTGCTATCTTCGGTGTCGTGACTGATTGTAGCACAATCCCTGTTTTCAGATTGTACTTCTACCATGGAAGAATGTGTTTCTTCCTCAATTTCACTTTGGTTTATGCCATTCTCCTCACTTTCTTCACTTGATTTCCGCCCTTTCTCTTCCATGAAACCAATATCACTCACAGTTTTCATAGCAATGTTGCTAGCTTCTACACCCACCCTATCATTTTCCTTGCTGCTCTTGTTGTTTGTCTCAGTTAAAGTGTTCTGTGTTTTTCCCTTGTCGGATTCAACTAGTGCTACTCCACTTATCCACTTCCTTGTGTCAGTACACTTTTTCCAGCAGAGTGGGATGATTTGATTTTCCTGTGATTTTCTGTTAATAATACCATGGATCATTTGACATACATACTGTTTTCCTTTGTGGTTCAAGTGCTGTCCATGTCTTGTATGATATTCTCTGCTCATTGTGTCAAGGTCGATTATGGTTACATTTTTGAAGTGTTTACAAGTGTTCTTCATCTGTTTATTTATTTTTTGTATTTCGATGTTTACACACGACTGAGGGATGAGATCATATCTGTGGGGTATAGTAGTTACAATTACATTTGTATGAGTCAGTGAACCTAGTGAGTCACGTACTGCCATTATTGCATCGCTGCCCTGATTTGTCGCAATATCATTGGAGCCAGTGACTATAATAACATAGTCATTTGAGCTGAACCTTGAACCTTGCTGCTTCTAGTACATGTTTTGACTTTGCCCCGGGTTTCACTGAACCATATATATTCATTGCTGGTAGAAAATCTTTCATATTGGTGGCCAGGTGGCGCCCATGGCTGTCGGCGAAGATCACTGCTTTGGGTCTCTTTTCTTTGATTTTCAGTTTTGTAGTACTTTGAACTTTCCCGTCTCGAAGTGCATTGATTGGGTCTGTTGTATGCCTCTTTCTTCTTTCTTGGTATTTAAGCTCCCTACACTGATTGCTTGCAATTTCGATTTCACCAGGTTCATTGGTCAGTGCTGCAAAAGGGTTGGTATGCTCGAATGAATTATCCAAGCACTTTACTTTTGAGGCATTAGTGGATGGATAGTGCTGATTGAATAGAACTCTCCCATGTTTCACTACTTCACTCCAACTATCTTGCTTATTTGTCTCGCACAGATTTTGGGCAATCCTTCTTTCTTCTTCTACATCTCGAAAGTCCGATTTCAGAACGTCGATAATTTTTTCCTTTGACGCTAGTTCCAGTTTCAGTCTCTCACACTCGAGGCGTAATGATTTACAGCTGTCACAATTCGGCATCCTGTTTCTTGACTTTTGTGATTCGTTTGCCACAATTTTTTGCACAGGTTCGATCAATACACCACACTCACGTCAAGGTCGAGAAATAGAACCTACACTGAATTTCTTATACTTTCGTTTTCACTGCACTTCCTCACTCCCGAGTTGGGAAACACGCCTGACAATTGTGTGAATACCTCATATGGTTTATGAATGTGCTTCGTAAACAAATTACTTACTGCCTAATTATTATTATTATTTTTCACTGTTCACTTAAAGGACCCGTTCTTCTGTATGCATGTATGTCTTGTTACTCGTTGTCACTGTTCACTTAAATGATCCGTTCTTCCATATGCATGCATGTCTTGCGACTCGTTGTCACTGTTAACTTAAAGGACCCGTTCTTCCGTATGCATGTATGTCCTGCGACTCGTTGTCACTGTTCACTTAATGACCCGTTCTTGTGAATCAGGACGAACCAAAACATATCGCTGTCTCTGCATCTCAGGTGGGCCTAATAGTTGAGGCCGAAACTTACGAAGGAGATTTCCTGTTCCTGTGCAGAGTTCCATAACGATATCTTTAAATAAATAAATAAATAAATAAAAAAAAAATTAAAAAAGTCAATGAAGACAAAATTCCCTGATATTTCCCTGACTTTTTCTGACACCTCAAATTCCCTGACTTTTCCCGGTTTTCCAGGTCTGTCGCCACCCTGTTTTATGTCAATTTATAAAGTGGGCTGTCACAATTACTATGAGTGACACTAATAGTGTTAACGACAGCAATGTTTGGGCAGACATGAGGTCTTTAAACAAAGTAGAAGTATTATTCCACATGAGTTCAGTTTTTTTTTCAAACATTAACTTTATTTCAAAAACGAAAAATACTATTAATTACTAACAAGTTCAAAGCAATAAAAAAAGCCATAGATAATGTGGAAGGAAATGAAGCCCACTTCCATACCCATGGAACACCACAAAACAGAAGGTAGTTTGTTAAGAAAATATATGTATCCAACTCCTGAAAAGACGAGACTTGACTTAACAGGAGAAATAAGCTTCCAGAGTTTAAAAAAAATCGTGTTACAAATACTGCACAGTATTATAAATGTTTCATTCATTTATTAAGATACAAAATAAAGCATAAACAGTATCAAGTAGAAGTATAATATTGTAATCTGAGAGAACATCAATTCAACATGGCCATGACACCTTGGGTACATGTGACCGTGAGACTTGTATTTTCCTGTCATGCAGTATAGTGCCAAAATATCTTAAACTCCAGAAAATATGTGAACTACATGCTTCCCTTTCACCCCTGTTGTTTATCTGGGTGCTGTTAAGGCAATTGCCTTACCATCCCTGTGACATAAACTACAGACATTATTGCCACTCCTTCCTAAATACAATGGTGGATCAGTAATTACTGAAAATGTAACATGTTACTAATGCAAGTATGGTGAAAATAACATGTCTTTCTGTGGAAGACCCCTCCTACCTTTAAATCAGTGTTTCTTAACTTTTCAGAGACTGCCCTCTGGTAATTTCTTTTATTTAAAAAAAAAAAGAAGAATGCCCAGGTCCTGAGAATTTTGCTTATAAATACCTTTCTCAATTTTTAACTTTATACATTAATCAATATGCACCCTTGAAATTAAAAATTTATTAGTAATAGTTTGATTGTCTAAATTTCCACAGAGATATATCCTTTGTGAAAAAATTAATTACCATGCAGCAAGTAAATCTGAATGGTATAAAAACTATATCGTCAGTCTTTAACTTTTGTGGTAGAAAAAAAGATCGTGTGTTTCGATATATTATACAAGCATACAAAGGTATATGCACACACACATACACACATATGCACACACAAGGTTAAGGTACATACCTCTTCGTTCTTTGAATCCAAAGCTGAAGTGACTTCATCCAGCAATAAAATATTTGGGTTTCTGATTAAAGCCCTTGCAATGGCAATTCTTTGTTTTTGCCCCTGTGATAGTTGAGTCCCATTTCTGCCAACTCTTGTTTCATACCCCTGGAAATAATTGCAAGTGAAATCATATGCCAGTCTTTCTTGTGGAGTACTGAAAACACGTGTAACTTAAATACAGAGGTCTCAATTATATGTTTTAAGGAGGACAGAAGAAAGAAAACTTATAACTGAGAAAAACAAATTATTGAAATTACTGAAATAGAATTAAAATGTTAAAAGTAGGTATACAAAGCAAGAAAAAAAAGTACTACACCATACAAACGTGTGTATAACACACCCTGGTTTTCATGGGGAAAAACAACGAATTTTTTTTTTCTCAAATATAATGTACAGCAGAATTCAGGTTCAAGAAAAGTGTTTCTCAATAGATCATAAAGCAGTTGCTATGTCCATGAAGATGGAAATACATGCCTATGTACCTGTGCTGACCAAGATGGAATATCATTCAATGTATACAATGATTCACCATTTCATGCAAGCAGTCACCCACCACCCCTTACCTCCACCCCCTCTCTCTCTCTTTTCCATTCCCAATGTTAACTTTCCAAATCTATCACTTTTATAGCCACTTTGTTTATTCCTAGGTATTAGAAAAGAAGTTTAGGATGAGAAAGTGGGTGAGTTATACTGCTGCTTTCAAATTACTGATATACACTCAGTAAAATAGCAACAGTACTGAAAATTTGAGGTTGGCTAGGAAAATATTAGAGAATGGGTATTACCAGTGCTCAAGAAGTCATTTTCCAGTATCTCTCTCACATGACAAATACTGATGTTATGGCTCCCATGTGTATTCGGTCAGCATCACAATAGCAATGGTTAGCTTGGCAAAACAAAATATTCTCATAGAAGGTAAAAAATCATGAAAAACAGTAATTTCGCTTTTGTATGTTTTTTAATTATTTAATGCTAAAGAAATCCAACCTGGATGCCTAACTTAACATACATGCACAAGAATATAAAAAAGAGGGGAAGAAACACCTGACAGTAAATGTTTTACACTGTGGAAGAAATTTCTAATGAAGTTGATTGTGATGCTTTTCTGCAAACATTGAACTTGTAGTCTTGTATTTTTGCCTGTTGGTAATATATTAGGTACAGTCATTAAATATCAGGAATTTTATTATAACTTTCAGGGAGATTGATGCACAATGAAAAATTCTATCACTGCACACAAAAAGGTTCCTTAGCAATATGCCACATAGGTGAAGGGAAGATCAAGCAGTTTGCGCCCGCGCAGTAGTACATACAACATGGCCGCTCCGCTGGCGACCTGCACCAAAGAAGAGCAACGAAGTGTTATTCATTTTTTGTGCTCAGAGGGAGTGAAATCTTCTGAAATCTACAGCAGAATGAAGGTTTAGTATGAAGACAAGTGTTTAAGTAAGGGGAGAGTGCACGAATGGGTGGAAAGACTCAAAAATGGAAAATAAAATGTGAGTGATGAACAGCGGAGTGGGAGAACAGTTTGCATGGGAACTGAGACAGTGAAACAGCAGATCGACCAGCGAATCCATGCCAACAGGCGAGTCACTGTCGATAAATTGCCGTTGAATTCAACATGAGTCGTGGATCTGCATTCAATATCATCCATTATGACCTTGGCTATAGGAAAGTTTGTAACCGATGGGTACCAAAGCATCTGTCGAGTGTTCATAAGCGTGCGTGGCAGACAATCTCTCAGGAGCACTTGGACCGTTATGCTCATGAAGGAGATGCTTTTCTTCATCAAATTGTGACCGGGGACGAGTCCTGGGTGCACCATTATGAACCAGAGAGTAAGAGACAATCGATGGAGTGGAAGCACCCAACGTCTCCGGTCAAGAAAAAATTCAAGACACAGGCATCCGCTGGGAACGTGCTGCTTACGATCTTTTTGGATGTCAATGGCCCTATATTGGTGCACTTCCAGGAGAAGGGTCAAACTGTGAATAGTGCTCGATACAGTGACATGTTGGTAAGCAAGTTGAAGCCTGCCATATGATCAAAATGTCTGGGACTTCTTTCAAAATAAGTATTGCTGCTTCACGACAACGCCCGCCCCCATACGGCTGTGCATACCATGGATACAAAACGTGATTTGAAATTTTGAGGTGTTGAAACATCCATCATACAGTCCCGACTTGGCACCATTGGATTTTTACTTATTTGGACCTTTGAAAAAACATTTGCGGTTTCAGACGTTTGCAGATGACAATGAGGTGATCGAGGCGGTGCAAAGATGGTTACACGCCATGCCAAAAAGTCCTTCTGTGGAGGGCATCCGCAAGCTTTTGGACAGGTGGCTCAAGTGTGTTGAAAAGCAGGGTGACTATGTCGAATTGAATTTGAATTTAAAATTTTGGGTCCGTCAGCACTTAGGCTATTTTGCACCCATCACATTACACGGGGGCCAGCCCCTTACCATTACAAATAACAACTCTAACGTTGCGTAACTAAAAATCTTAAAAAATTCTGACCTGTTGAATGCTGAGGCTGTAAATGGGCACTCAGCACACACAAGGACAAAATACAGGACAACACACACAGAATTATACTGGCCATAGGGCCAGTTGCCAGAGCCTCGTTAGTCTACAGTCCAGGGTGTACTATGTGGAAGTGAGGTTGACATTTGGGTGTACTATGTGGAAGGTCACCCCTTACACCCCGACTATGTCGAAAATTAAGGCAAAAAAATTTCTGTATGTATCCTTGTCAAAAAATTATAATACAATTCCTGTTATTTAACGACTGTACCTTGTATATTATACATAGTGAACAGATATTGTTTGCACCTGTTCATACAAATTTATAGCCTGGACACAAGTTATCAGAACAGGGGGTACATTGTACCACCCCAAATTTTTGAAGGGGTACAGTACCCTCCCTAAACTGTGGATCTGAGTTGTACCCCCAATAATAATTTGAAAGATTCAAGGTGCTGCTGTAAAGAGAACCTATTATCTAATAGCTCGACAAAGTTTATATTGTTTACAAACATTACAAGTGGCGCAACCACAGGGAGGGGCACAGAGATGTCCAGCCTCCGGAGGCCAGGCCTCAGCCTCGGCCGAGTTGGAGTTCGGAGGCTGAGGCTGTGTGAGACTGGAGGTCAACCTTTAGCTTGGAGGCTGAGGCCGTGTGAGGCTGGAGGCCGAGATGGAGATCGGAGGCTGAGGCCAAAGCCGAGTTGGAGTTCGGAGGCTGAGGCCCTGTGAGGCTGGAGGCTGAGTTGGAGGTCAGAGTCTGAGGCCATGTAAGGCCGGAGGCCAAACTTGATCTTGCAGGCTGAGGCCGTGTGAGGTCGAGGCCAAGTTAGAGTTCAGGGGCTGAGGCCCTGTGAAGCTGGAGGTCGAGTTGGAGGTCAGAGGCTGAGGCCGTGTGAGGCTGGAGGCCAAGATGGAGTTCGGAGGCAGACCTTGAGCTTGGAGGCTGAGGCCTTGTGAGGCCAAGTTGGAGGTTGGAGGCTGAGGCCATGTGAGGCCGTAGGCTGACCTTCAACTCTGAGGCTGGGCCTTGCGAGACTGAAGTCAATTCTAGGGGGGAGGGTAATGTTGAAGGCCAAGGCCACCTGCAGAGGGGCACAGAGGAGCAATTGCCCCCTCTCTAGATTTCAAATTTTATTCAAATAAAAATACATTTCGTTAATTTTTCTTGCTTGCTTTGCTTGTAATGCCTCCATTTCTCAGTGTTGTCAAGTTCAGAGCCGTAACTATGGGGTTGAGAGCCAGCAATGGGGCCGAATGATCTAAATGGAAAAAAGCTGTGAAAGAAAGAATGCCTTGGCACCCTGTGATATTATTTGCACCCTATTAGGGGAGGGGGAGTACACTTTTCTAAAATAGTAGTCTCTTGATTTATAAGACATATATCTGCATCAGAAGACTGTACGACTGACCTCTCCTTTCAAATTTTTCAAGTAGAGTTTTCTTAGACTACATGCATCCACAATTCTCATAAAATAAATTGTGAAAATTTTTACTGCCTATGAAATTATATAAATTATAACCTAATATTATGTCACTATAAGCAGAAGTTAGGAACTAGGATCTACAGTTTAAATAAAAAAATCTGCAAATAATTTGTCTGATAAAATTTGTATGATGATAATTTTCAATGCATTTATGTACAAGGTTCACCAAAGAGAAGGAGCAGATTTCAAAATGTTATTTCAATCAAACACTACACGACAGAAATAATCCACACACACACATCATTGGATAGATTAAGGTTCAAAGTTTTCTTGTAAGATAATTGGTTTCGTTCGTGCACTAACAATAACATTTTTATCCTCGTTGCAGGTAAATGTGGATGCCACAGGACAAGTTGTTTTGTGTTCTAAAATTTGCGAAGTGTGAATCCATTGTGCAAGTGCAACGTGAATTCTATCATAGATTGAACACAAGGTCTTTGAGTGAAGAAAGAGGCCATGTGTTTTGAATGTGAAAATCTTCAGTTAATGATTCTGCACATGCATTCACTTTCCTCAAAGTTCACCTTTTCACATAAACGATGTTGACACTCTTTAGAAGGCCAATCTGCATTTAAGAGGTCTACATCAAGAAAGAAACCCAAGTCTTCAAACCGACTATTCATATTACCCACCAAAGATTGTAAAGAAAATTTTTCCAAATGTATAGTTTTCCTCTAGCTCCTAAACTACCATCCACCCATGGCAAATAAATTATTTTCAATGTTTCAAGACTTTTTCTATCTATGTCAATTTGTTGCTTTGCTCCAAGAATGGAAGAATTTAAGTTTTGCACATATAATGGTATTAATTTCAGTACTTGTAGAGTGGGATGAGGCCTCTGTGGGGCTTGTGTTGTGTCCTGTCCATACATGTGATTGTCCTTCGCTAATCTCATCTAATCACCATTCATCATAATCTTTACGATTAGTCAGAAAAACTAAGTAAAGAAAATCATTCAAGTTCTCGTAGAATGTCGTAAAGTGCTGCCCATTCCATTGTAAATAACTATTTTGTCAAATCTTTTACGCACAGCATGCTACGAAGCCAGTGCTTCTGGTTTCGAATACCAGCTTAGGCATAGGTATTCTTTGAGAGAGTCCCTTCATCAATTTCATCATATCACCACCAATCCTCATCTTTGCTATTAGCCAAAAGTGAAACAAAATAATAAAAATCTTTCAATCAATCAAATCTTTTAGCAGTTCTTCAAACCGCTCGCAAGTCGATCAGGAACCACGTGATGTCCCACTTTTCTTTAAGACCCAACAAAATATTATAGCTTTCAACAAGCGCTTGGACAGCATTAGCCTCCCCGATGGTGCAGTGGTAGTGCAATCAAGAGGTCCCGGGTTCGATACCCGGTGGAGGCACAAGTGGTTCGGATCCCACTTTAAACTGTAGGTCCAGTCCCGATTAGCCTTACTGTGCATAAAGTGGACTTAAACACCAAATCAATCAATCAATCAATTGGACAGCATTAAAGGACGAAACAACCCAACAATAAAGGCACCTTGGGGGTTGGAAGCATTTGTTCAGCCATTCAGATCCCAGCAAAATACCATGTTAAATATTATATTACATTTGCCATAACTATCGTTTACTGCTTTATACATTTTCCAAGCTGTGCCCATATAAAATTTGGCAAGAAGACTTTCAGGCAGCAACCAGGTGACTTTTCCCTCCTTTTCCCCTTCCTTGCTTTTGCATCAGCACCTAGGTATAATGTTGATTGGGGGAGGGCCATAATTTGCATTTTCCACACCTCCTTTGATGAACAAGAAGGGAAAAATTGGTATTTCTTACATCCCCTGCCAAGTAGGAATCCACTGAACCTTCTGTCTGGTATTGTCTGGCAGGTGTGGCACCAGACAGCTTGAAAATTTCTTTCTTTCCTAACTGTGACTATGCTAAACAGTATGATACTGACAGAATTACATTTTGATACATTTTAATTAATTTACTATGTGAACTATTTATTGACCATTACAATGAAACACAGTGTGTATCAGGTAGAATCCATCGTGATAATATTTCAAGAACAAGATATTTATGTTCAACTTGCCTTGCCATGCCACAGATGAAGACACAAACACAGCATGAACAAAACAGAACTTTACATCATACATTTCAACCTTCTATCAGAGTAATTGCCTGGAAAGGAATTTGTAGGCAGTAGGAATTGGAAAGAGTTTCACTTAGATGATTGCAATTGCATTGGTAGGTTTACCTGTCTGCTACCTACCAATCACCACCCTCCAACACTGCCAGGTGATAGAAATGAGAACAACTGTTAGAAGAGCAGAAAACTTGTGCCAAGAAACACCCACCAGCGCTGTCAGATACAAAAAATTGCGACTACATGGATACAAACAAAACAGTGGTGTGCTAACATCTCCGTTTCAGATGTTGCAAACTTTGTTAATAAGGGGAAATTAATGGGAAAACCAACGAAATTCGCACCATGGAAATATGGAACAAAATTACAAATACAAAACTAAAACCATGTTTACCATGTCCAACATGAAACCTAGCTACGCTCCTGACAGTGGCAATTTTGAAAACATGTTTAACAGGTTGACTGCCACAATGAAATCAGGTGTTGACTCACCCTTGCCACAATGTTTTTTTTTGTTTTATTTTGTTGAAAATAATCTAAGAAACAAATAAATTATAATGTAACTTTATTACTAATTATAATTACATCATAATTGGCGAGTATCAATTTTGATATTCGTGGCAACCGAGATAAAATTTTTACTGTATTGCCATGAGTATCAAAATTGATACTCACAAAAATTGGGTATGATGAAAACTGTTTACACATTTAGTACAATTTAGATATTTCAGGAGAATGATTTTTACATAAAAAATGCGATTTCACAAATAAACAATCACTTTTTTCAAGAATCTGTAACAAAAATTAGATTTGTTTTTGCTTATATAATTATAATGATACTCAGTTCCAAATGCTGGTTGAAATTACAAAGAATTCCCAACAGATAATTGTTATGTAAACAAAAAAAAATGTTGTCTTCAGTTAGCATAAAAATATTACTTTTGTTTCACTTTATGTAACTCAAAGAAGCACTCTGCACAAAGAAAAATGTTGCAAATGTTACATTTTTTGCTCACTTGCTTGCACTTTTTCTGAGCTTCTTTCCTTCCAGAAGCAGCAACCAACTTCTTGTAGCAATTATTGCATTTACTGCGTTTTGGTGCTAAGGAAATAAGATTGTGCTGCTTCTGTTGCGTCTGGGATGCAGAAGGCACAATTGTGTGTTTCTTGATAAGTTCCATCACAATACATTGTTTGAAGAAAGATATTTCCATCTTCCTTCCAGTCACCCTCTTGAACAAAGAAAGTGAGTTGGTTACACTTGTTCCCATTATTATATCAAAGGCTACTTTTCTATACCATTTAAGGCTTCTTCGTAATGCACTTGAATATGAATTCATTTCATCGGCCAGGTCAATCAAAGCTTTGCCTTTATTGTAATCAGCTACAGCAGCTGGCTTCAAAACTGGTCCTCTTCTTTGCTGCACTTCGTATACTTCATCCCCGTGCTTTGTAGTAATCATCAGGACGTCTCTTCTGTCTTTCCATTTGAGAACAGATACCTTCGTTGAACTTCTCAGAGCAATAACCTCACCTTTTTGTAACTTTTTAGTTGTCACTGCTCTTGGTACATACTTCCGATTGGAACGCATAGTTCCCACCAAATGAGTATTTTTTTGTAAAAGTTCATGTGCCAGTGCAATTGAAGTGTACCAATTGTCCGCATACAGAGTTCTACCTAAATGTAGATATGGTTCGGCTAGCTCAAGTACAACTTTACATGATACAGCCATTCCAGGTTTGGCTTCTTTTCCCGCACAAATTTTGTATGCAATAGTATAAGAATCTGCACAACATAATTTGAAAATTTTGATACCATACCTGTGCCTCTTGTTTTTTATATACTGGCGGAACACAATACGACCTAAGAAAGACACAATAGACTCATCAATGCACATAAATTCTTCAGGTATAACACATTGAGTAAATTTTTGTAGTAGTGTTTGTATGAGCCCTTCAATTTTGTGCAATCTGCTCCCAGGCTGTGAAGTTGCATTATCTGCACAATGAAACATTTGTAAAAAAGCCTCAAATATATTTCTTGACATTATTTTTGGTACATTGTTATCAAACAGAAATGAATTGTTTCCAATATGAAGCGATACTAGGCATCTGCACAAGTCCCATCCACATAACTAAACCTAAAAAGTTTCTCATTTCTTCTCGATCTGTGTCGATCCATTTAGTCAAGCGAGAATGTATTGGCAAATTGTTAGAACTTGAAATTTTTTGCCTTGCATATTTGTTAGTTTCAACAACTAGCAAATCAATCAGATCATTGTCCAAAAATAAACCATAGAAAACTGCTGGAGTTCCGTCAATGAGAATTTCAAAGAGATCTGGATTAACCCCAACAGAGTCATTGTTGGGATTGTAAAGAAACCGTGCAGCACTAACCTGGTCTACTGGATGCCAAGTCAAAATATAGCCGTGACTAGGGTTACCATTATCATCTGATTCAGTATCAGAGTTATAAATGTTTACTGGAGGTTGCAACACTGCTCCTGTAGTGCAAGGACTATTGGCGCTATTATCACTACTGTCTTCGCTTACACTTGTAGCTACATATGTTGGGTCCAAATCGGAATCATCACCACACTCTATTACGTCGTTAATTATGTGTGTCGCTGGAAAATCCTTCAATGTCACTTTCTTCATCTAACATTTGCCTAAGTTTTTCTGCTTCTTTGTCTTCCATTTTTCAGCACTTCATTTACAGTAATCCTACACAAAAAGGAACCTCCAAGAAACTACCAACGAAGTCAATCTGTGCTTTCCACAGTAAAGAGAACGCAGCAGTGGTGCCAAGCCATTACGCTTCTGAGAGCAATGATACAAGTGTATTTTTGTGTCGAAAATTCTGCTCCTTAATGTTAAACTAATGAGAAAGTAATGTAATATAAATTTATATATATATCTTAGTGTAGAATTGTAATACTGCAGTGCACCAACAATCGTTTAAAAGCTTGAAATTTGTAGAACTGTTTAACGTGAATAAACACCGAAAACTGAGTATCAGAAATGATTGTCAGTGGCAAATAAACATCAATGTGTGAGTATCACCTTTGATACTCGTGGCAAAATTGGCAAAGCAAGTGAGTATCTATTTTGATACTCATGGCAGTCAACATGTTAAACCATCAATTTCAACATTCCATATTGCCCTAAGAATATTGTGCACAAAGCTCACTTTTGAGACCAGATCAATCTGATAATTCTGTGTAATCTGTTATCACCCTTGAGCCATAGCCATAATGGTCTAGTCGGTAAGGTGTCTGACTGCCACAAGGGGCACTCAGGTTCAATTCCAAGGATATGTGATCTAGGGTCAAACTTTTTAATGGCTTGTTCCTAGATAAAGTACCTTTGGGGTTCACCCACTCTCATGTGAATGGGTGCTGGAGGAAACCCTCAGCAGTAAAGGTGCTGGAGTGTAGTGCTGATCACAACACATCCTATAATGACCAAGATCAAGAATGTGTAGGGACCAACCTCCACATCTCTCGTATGTATTCATATAATAGTGCAAATTATATTTTTTTTTTCCATCTTTCTGTATATGTCAGGCTATGCAACTTTTCAATTGCACTGTACAACACATTATATTCTTGAAACATTATGAACCATTCCTAACTCTTCCACACAATGTGTGGTAGAACTAGCATTGGCTGAACTTTAATCAAAGAAAGAACAAGCAATTCCTAATACATACTGCAGGTAGGGATGACACAAAACTGTGGATGTTCGCCATTCTTGAAGCCTCCACTATCTCATCCATTGCTATATTTCTACTATTATCACCATATGCGATGTTCTCTGCAATTGTTCGGTTAAATAACACTGGATCTTGTGATACAAAACCCAGTTGCGAACGTAGATAATGAATATTTAAATTCTTCACATCGATGGCATCTAATATCTACAAAGAAGAAAAAATTAAATACTGTTAATACATACTTCTAAACCTACTTTGGAGTCACTCTTGAGCAGTCATATTGCAATTTTACAGTGAATATGTAAGAAATTTCTATTCATAGGTCACAAATCAATGTACCATGCATATTGTATTGAAATGAATATAATCAAATAAAAACTATTTTTCAATTCATCAAATTGATTATCAGAATGCATAGAATTAATAGTATACAGGAGTTACACATTGTAGCACTACACACTGCTTCATACATTGATTGGTGTCATTCCAAGGGAGTTCTTTCTATGACTTGCATTGATTTAGAGAAGAGCCTAAAGCAAAACCATAAGTGACACACTGTATGATAAATTCTTTTGAAAAGACAGTGTGGTCAATAAAAGTTTGCTCCAAATGTCAGAATTTAAATTCGTCATCTGTCGTCCAAATAAAGGAAACGTCTTTCTTTTGTTTATCTAAAAGAAGCAATCAAAGTCGAGTAATAGGGTATAAATTTCCCATATCCCAGTAATCCAAGATTTCATGGTCCCCATGGGGTGTTTCAGGGGCAATAACAGCATCCACTCTCTTGGAATCTAACAACTATTGTCCCTGTTGAATTATATACCCAAGATATGATGAGAGATCCATTCACTTTTTAATGGGTTAATGATAAGTTCTGCATCACAAAAGGCTTCAAGGAAAAACTGTCAATGTTTTAGGTGTGACTCCTTATCCAGCAAATAGATGAGTGCATCATCTGCATAATTAACTAAAAATGTGTACTTGAATCTGGCCAAAATTTTGCCTAAAGCTCTACCCAGCAGCTGGGTTCCTAACTTTTTTCTGAAGGGAACCCTTGTATATCTATAGCAGGGATCGTAAAACTCTCAATGGTAAGCTATTGGTAACTTGTGCATTGCTTGCTGCAAACTGCATGTGCTGACAGCGATCTTGTTGTGTGGGAAACATTTTTGGAATATCATATCCAACAACAGCAGTGAGCAGACCATTAATTTTTCCAAGAAGCAAAAATAGAAATAGAATAATTCAATCTCACATACAGCTACTACAGCCCTAAGATATCTGTGCCATCGAAAAAATGTGAATTACAGGGTTCCAATCATTTAAACATTGGCACTAGCAATACTGCTTCCAAGCCCGAGTTAAAAATATACTGATATGGCACTGATCAGTTAAATGCTGACACTGATAATTATCCCAATAAAAATAACACATTTTTAGACAAAGCTGAGAAAAAGACCCTTATATGTCATTGAAGTCTGTCTGCCCATGTCAGTAATTTAATTATTCACTGCATTTGGAGACAATGTTAAATAAAAATAACTTACCACGTTTCCCTCTGTTGGATCAAAGAACCTTTCCACCAGATTGAGTATTGTGGTCTTGCCACTCCCATTAGGGCCAATGACAACAATAGATTGACCTTTCCATTCAATGGTGAAATTTATGTCCTGAAGAACCTTGGCATCTGGTCTTTGGGAGTAAGCGAAAGATACATCTCTGAACCTGACACATCCATTACACCTTGCCTGTAATGAAAAAATGTGTTCGTTCATATCAAGAACACTATGGTCTAAATGCACAGAGATTACTTATTAACAACAAAAAAAAAAGAGATACTATTATTCATTCAATTTTAACAGTTCCAATGTAGTAAAATGTTATAACATTTTCCTACATTTTAAATTTTTTCAACTTCGTACCCTAAAAAATTTAAAAGTGAGGTTACACTGTATTTATCACAGTCACCTATGATTCACAGTGGGTTTTGTGGATATATCTGTCCAGGCCTGTAGAGAGATAGGCTAGGGGCACTCAAGCCTAGGGTGGACTGAGAGAGTACTGTTATTTTCTTAACATTTATTATTCTATTGATTTCACTTGATTTTGTTGGTTTGGTTAGTCTGTCATTAGAAATAAACAACTGCTAAATAGATTACAACTGATTTTGTACATGTGGTCATCAGATTGGTCATCTTGTTCGATGCATGCAAATGATATTATCAGGGCTGCTGTTAGGAAGCACGAGGCCCTGTGCGAACTATAGCCGTGAGGCCATTATATTTTGAAAAATGAAAGTGTATACACCTTCAATTCCTGGTAAAATTCTACACTAAAACCAACGTGGTTATTAATATTGCAAAATTATTACCCCCACCTTCAACACAAAGATTTCCCTTGAGCCACCAACGAAATTTGGCAGCATGTTGAGGACATGAAGACAAATAACTTTTTGCTACTTCAGGACCTGTTTCGGCTTTCTATGAGCCCTCGAAACAACACATTTTGTCCTGTATGTATGTAGCCATGCACTACAGATTCATTGTTGCGAACATACATAAGAGCGGTCGAGCATCTGCCTGCCACGCGAGAGACCCGGTTTCGATTCCCGAGGTTGGTGATCTAAGGTTGGAATTTTTCTGGCCTTGTCCCCGCATAAAGCCGATCTGGGGCTCCACCCAGCCTGAAATAAATGGGCACCTGGGGGCTCACCTGGGACAACCCCGGGGGTAAAGGCAGCCTGAGCATTGTGCTGATCACATCACCTCCAAAATGGCTGAGATCAGAATGTGTAAGAGCCTACCCCCACATCTACTAAATGTGCCTTCATGACACGGTGCTATATGCACGGGGAACTTTACCTTCACTAACATAGATACATTAATACTCTATGCAAGGGGGATTGTGCTGGCAGAAAGACATTTCTGATTTTAACTTTTGCTCAATTCACGTACTGTTGCTTATTGTTCTTTAGTGACTCGCTAAGTTATATTAATATCCTAAGGGCAACCCTTTTCTATCTATCTGTAGCATACTAAAGATTTCGTAGTTTTCCGGTAAAAAAATGTGATTCGTGACTGCAAATAAATATGATAAAAATGCTGATTTTTGAGGAGTCATAAAGTTGAAAGGAAACCTCAACTTTACATCAACAAAACGTTATCAAGAAAAGTTGTTCACATTGATGTCCTTTTCATACTGTGAAAGGTTGTCGGTGGCTCGCAGCAACAGCCTATGTACTATCTGTCCAGAAAGTAAATGCTCGGTGGATGTGGCCAAAGCTGGAACTAACGTTGGAATGAGAAATTATTTGCAATGTGTGACAATGCCACTTTGCATTTACGATACAAGAGATTTGTCACATTAGAGTAGACAGGAGACAATAAGTTACCACAGAAGTCTAGTTCCAGACCTCAAGTCTATTCCCGCTTGTAAAAATAAACTAGTGTAAAACAGCAGGTATGTTAACAAAGTTTGCAAGATTGCTGACGACTCTTAAGACAAAATTTAAACTTGGATTGATCGAGTAAAAGTAGGAAAGTGGTAAAGAGCTGGCCCAGTTGTCTGAAGATCGCAGGTTCAAACCTTTTGTAGAACAGACTTTTTTATTTAGTAGAATTATTGCTTTTGGACATTTATGAGAGGGTGGATATATGAAAATTCTTCTTCTGATAAATCTTATTACTCGTCAGCACCACTTAGGATGTTTTTTCCATGTAGCTTCTCCAATACTAAATTACTTCCTGCAGGAAGCAATAGGGTAAACAAAGAGGTATTGGTGAAAATCTAAACCCTTTGTAGCCCAACTGTGAGGTAAAATATGAGTTGAATGTTTTAAAAAAATAGAAGCCTTTACAATCCATATACGTCGTTTACAAATTCCTCCTGCAAATCAACCAAGGATGACATCATAATGCTGAGAGAACCTTCACGTTGACTTATGAATTGGGGTCTCAGGCAGAGAACACGATGCTTGCCAATCGTAGAACTGCGCAGCTCAGCTCGCAGTCTTCTGTAGGTAGACTGTTGAATCATAAACGACATGGGCTATCCTGTCTGTGACCGAACTCTAAATTCTCTCGTTTTCAATATTTAGAGTTAACAAGAAAGCATAATGTTTCGTAGTTTCGAAAAACACCAATGTAATTGTAATATTCTGTTTGAAATACTTTCTATGAATAGCAGATAAAATAGTGCAATATGGTTGGTTCAACATATGGGTAGGAGCATATAAGCAATACATCAAGAAGGAGGGTGTGGTCCAGTCACTATGATACCTGCTTGCCACATGAAGGGTCCCCAGTTCGATTCTCCCCAACAACACTTTTTCTTAAACAATAGAATGCTAATTAATGTAAGTCTGAGAAATATTTATTGCTTATTTGATGACAAATGTTTTTACTTTTTAATACAAATAGTTTTGAAAGTTTTGAATACAAAACTACTTTAAAAAAATTGAAACCATAAAATGAGATAATGTAATAATAAAAGCAATAAGCAGTGTATTATTTAAAACTAGTGTTTGCATGGAATTTATGGAACTATATTATTTGATTAGTGCATCATTGGTTTACTAATGTACGTAGCTATGCTATTAAATCTTGCCTCTAAATCAATACACAGACGCAAACGTTAATGTTGGAATTGTTAGTAACCCTGTGTCAAGGTTTCATTTCATAAAGTGATGTTTGGGTAATGGATAATAAACCTTTTCCTGCTCCCACAAAAATAAGCAATAATTAGGCTGGAGAGTTCAATGAACTAACCGATCTCTAACTTCGGTAACGATCAGGCTGGAAAGTTCATACGAACTAACCGATCACTGATACAGTTCAGTTTTGTTTCACTTCAGATCATAAAGTGATGTTTCTTGCAGTTTGCCATTTATATTCCTTCAGTGTCTATTAAAATATTGAATGGTTTATGTTGTTTATACCTTGAAAAATTGTGTTGTTTTAGGAGTTGTATACATTATACATACAGTGAGCGATGAAGATATCGACTTTGTATCACTGCACTCACCAGTCTCTAACTACATACAAACGTTCTTTAAGAACTGAGATAAATGCATCACCTCACCCCTACCGTCCCTCTTCACACAACCATATCCCTTGCTTTCAAAATTACTCCTCTCACCACCACAAGGAGGTTTCGTTTGTGGAAACAAATGATTGAACTATGTAGGTGACATCATATCGTCATATCGTGGAGGCTACGCGTTGAGGTCATACCAATGGTCTAGGGTTTGCTTCTCATAAAAAGCAGAACTTTTCTTTACAGTGCAGTGCCAAATAGTGTATACCTAGGATGGAATTAATTACACATTTTGGCACGACTTATTTTTAATAAAAATGTAATTGTTTTGAGAGTAACTACTTGATATTAATCCTCTTCCAAAATGTGGAAAGGCATGTGAACGAGAATACAGTTCTTGCTTTGTGTATCACATAAGATCAAGAAACAGTGGAACGTTAATGTGGAAATTCTTAGCAACCACGTCAAAAATTCGAGCTGTTATTGAAAAAAATATTGGTTGATTTATGAATAAAAATTCGATTATAAACACAAAAAATATAGTAGCTAAGAACATATTAGGTTATGTAAGTCAACCGAAGTAGTCCAGATCTTAAGATTATAATTATGTTGTATAATCTGTAGCTAAATATAAGAATAGTCCTCCTCCTGGACCATGCAGTCTAAAGCTTTGGGCTCCGACTGCGAAATGGCATGGGTTTGAGTCTGCCTGGGTTCTCTGCCTGTTTATAGGACCGGTGGCAACCCACCATTTTGAGGAAATTTGAGAGCTATGAGTGAACAGCGTAACCGAGTCTCGGAAATCTTCTACCCCGGCTGGAAGTTCGATGTGTTGAACCCACGTAACCCTATTACCGGTTGAAGAACTCCACACCTCTAGGTAGGATTGTGGGAGGGAAACTGGCAACCGGGAGATAGGCCCAGGCCCTTTTGAGGGCTGTTGAGCCATGGGTTATTTAAATATAAGAATAGCAAAAATAATGTTCTGAAGACTACCTTCAGCACATTGTATTTTGGCCGATCAGTATTGTCTCGATTTACATTTGTAGTATCCATGTGCTGTGCAAAAGTATAAACGTCTGACTCATCCGCATTCTAGGATTCCAGAATAATATCTCTTTAGATACAGATTAAATTAAACAAAAATTTTAGGTGACAATGCAAACTTGTGTCACCCAACTCGAAATAATTTTTTATTAAAAATGTAGAAGCATGTAATTTACGAGGAGGTACCAAAAAAAAAAAAAAACGGAATCATAATGTTGCACGGATTACCGATGTAGTTACGGCTTGTGCCGCTAGGTGTCATTAGTATGGGATATCTTGCATCAATCTGCAAGTTGGCATTATTCTGTGCCGAGCAATTCGTTCGTAGTGTTGCATTGTTTGTGGTGTTGCGGCAAGAGTCTGGCGATTTTTGAGTGATTGTTGAGATGGCGAACCACAAGGAGCAAAGGATCTGTGTTAAATTTTGTTTCTTGCTGGGAAAAACGGTTGCCGAGACCGTTCTTATGCTTCGCCAAGCTTTTAATAAAGCTGCTTTGGGGAAGACACAAGTCTACGAGTGGTTTTCCTGCAGGGTGGCTACAAACAAGCAAAAATGAAATTCCCTGACTTTTCCAGGTTTTCCAGGACAAAATTTACATTTTTCCCTGACAATTACAAACTGAACTAAATCGATGTTTTTGTAAATTGAAATAATAAACTCATGCAGATCCAGGCATGGATTTGTTAAACACCAATATTATCTTCTATGAAATTGACTTAATTCCTCTATTCTCTATGATTTGAATTCAAACTGCAAAATAGTGAATTTGGAAAATTATTACAATTCACAAGCTAGGGAAGGATTGATTACGGAATTTTGTCATACACAGTAACTTTAAAATAAAATACTTGATTATTTTTAAAGTTACGACTAAATGATATAAGAGTGAAGAGTGAATGATTAAGAAATACAATTTGTAATTTATCAGTCTCCTTATCCATTCTCGGTATTATATGTTGATATTTCCACTGAAGTTTGGAATCCTCTTCTTGAAAGAACCATGAGTGCGGACTCATTTTTCAATGCATAAAGCTACTTCTCTCTTCTCTGCAAAAGCAAACAACTTAACTCTTTCATATAAGTGAAACAATTGAATCGAACAAAATAAAGTGTCATATTTCCTTACTTTAGCAATGGGGATTTCTGCTTCAGTACAGTATATCCAAGTGAAGTACTGTGAAATAAACAACATGCAGTTATACCTTTAATGCTGACGAAAAGGGTATGTAGGTATTAGAAATATAACGCAAGCAATTTATAGAATTGCATTGTATAAGTACCTGATTTAGCTAACCACACATTAAAACAGGAACACACTAATAATAAAAGCTTCTGAAAGTTCATATACGAGGGGCCTCCTGAAAAAAAAAAACTCCAATGGTGCCTATACGCAACAATAGTGGTCGGCGAGTGATGCACAAACATGCAGACAGGAAGAAGTGGCATGGAGCTGTAATCTGGTACAGTTGTAATGCAGACGTTTTAGGACAGTTCTAGGTTAAAGATTGCAGCTATCATACAGTATCCCACAGACTGCGATGTAACCTACATTGCACGCTCAGAATTTGGCACAGAGCCACCAGCAATTGTGTGAGGTGTGCAGACCGGATGCCGTGAATGATAGTATGGTCAGACAATTCACGGAAGGCCAATCGAATGTGCACAACCCCATACAGCACAACAAAGGCCCTTTGCATCACTTCATGTGAGAGATCTTGGACCACTCCCTGTACAGCCCTGCCCTTTAATGTATCGACTTTCATCTCCTGGTTTAACTGAAGAGGTTTCTGGCAGGGCAAGGATTTGACAGCTACACTGCAGTAGAGATAGTTCCAGTTGTTTGTTTGTCAGACACATATACCATGGGCATACAAAATTTAGTGCCATGCTACGACAAATGCGAGAACAACGGTGGTGATTATGCCGAAAATTAAGTTAGGACTCACTGTTACTAATGCAATAAATTACTACTGATATTATTGTTTTATTTATGCCTAATTGGTAGGGACCTTAATATTTTGTTATTTTTTTAAATTGGTGTATTTTCTTATTTTTTATTTTTTACTATACGGTGTTATTTTTCCCAAAATTCACATTTTCATTTTAGCGCATTTTCTGGCAAATAGCTGAAATTATACCTTCATGGTGTTTTTAAACTACTGTTTCAAATTGTAAGTCACATGGCTTACGCCTCTTCGTGAGAGTTTGATATCTTGAAAGTTATTTTCCATACCCCTTTTTTTAATTTTAAGGTAAGGATTTTAGAGAATGGAATTTTCTCCGTATATACTGAAGGGTGCATAATGACCAGAGTTAGGATTTTTAGGGGAAAATTTCATTGGGAAAAGGGAAGGGAAAAGGTGCTAAAATAAGACCCAAAAAGGGGCAAAAAAGGTGCTGATTGGGGCAAAAAAAAGTGCTGATAATTATACTACTTATTAAAACTTTCCCTCCTATTTTATTAAGCCAAGCTATTCACTCGAAGCTGTGTACACATCACACACATAGGTTGTGTTACAGTTATTCACCAGAGTCGGGGAAAAACACAAAGCATTAAGCCTTTCTAAATTTTTAAAAGTGAGTTTGTTTCTTTTCGGAGATAAAATATCTTTATAGCCCATAAGCTGAAGCTTCTCTCTACATCCACAGAAACAAGTGGGGCAAACTTAGTATTCACTCGGAATGGCAACTCTGTGGAAGTGGCAAATTCCACAACATCCGGATTCTTGTCAAGACTAGCCTCAAGTGTCTCTCTGGCAAAAACCATCTAACAGCACCCTCACAGTAGTAAATATATCCCATTGTTTTTTTTATTTTCGACGCCTTGTTCTTCTAATCTTTTGATGGCTGTCGACAGGTACTTGTAGGAATGTACACAAAATAGTTATTTTTGCAAATCATCTATCTTGTCTGGGAGGAGAAGTTGCTGTGCCTTGGAAATTGCACCTGCGTCAGTTAATCCAGGGAAAGCACAAACTCCTTAATTTTTTCAAAATTTTCACAAAGAAATGCAGCACACTCAATCCATGATCCCCAGCTAGTAATGATGGGGAAATGTGGCAGGGGCAGGCAGGTAGTTTCTCTGTAGGCAAGAATACGACTCGGGGCCTTAAGGAGTATTTCCTTCAGATCAGATATGAAGTCATTTACAATGTTGTATTCATTCCTAATAGATTCAGAAACCCTGTGAAGGGCATGAGCCAATCAGGTTACGTGCTTTAACTTAGGGAACAACGGCTTCAATTGGTTAAATGCCGAAAGCATGTAGGGAGCCTGGTCAGTAACTACAACAACAACTTTTTCGAACTGAATTCCACCGGGCCATAGTTTTTGACAGAAATCCATAAATGACTGCATCACTGTACTGCCATTGGTATCCTTCAACTCATGCATGTTTAGTAACATGGGTTTACCTTCCTCACCTGTCAGATGAAAAACCAAAATGTTCAAAAAATATCTTTGCATTGAGTCTGTCGTCTCATCCAGAATTACACCTATATCGCAATCTGACACTTTCACCTTAATTTTACGAACAGTTTCTTCATACATTAAGGAAAAACTCTCATCGGGCACTGACAACCGTGTGTACTTTTCAAGGAACCCTTTCAAGGCCGGATGGTTCACCTTGTTGAGTGGAAAGAAGCCTGTGTAAAAGGTGCACACAAGTCAACATTAAATTCCTTTAAATTTTGGTTCTTGGAAGAACACTGCTCAAATGCATTGCATAAGAGAGCCTGCCGAGATTTACTTCCTTGCAGATTCTTCTTCTTTCGATGCTTAGAGCTGGAAATATGTTGCTGGATGCAATCTCTCTGGTGTTTTTCATCTAATGTGATTCCCGTATCATAAGCCGTGCATCGAATAACAGTTCCGTCACTTTCTATGAAGTCGTGCTTAAATTCTTGAGACAGACTGAGAAATCGGGATCTGGGCACTTTCGGCATGGTAAAGTACATGCACTAACAGGATCTAACAGAATGAAAAAGCAGGTAAGGAACTTTCATCCACAAACAATATTTGTCCACTGCGCACACATGAAACGTGAAACCCACCACTTCAGAAACACATTGTTGCTTCACTGCTTCCAAGACCAAACTGCGTTTCCTTCTTTCTTCTATCTTAAAAACAAACAAACTGCGATCTGGTGCATATCAGTAGCGGTCTTTCCATTGTCGATTTCAAATAGGCAACAATCAAGCACAGTTTAAATACATTCAATTTCAGTTAACAATGTGAAAACATCTTAAAGAGAAAAGTGTCGCGAAGAAAAAAAAATCAATGATTTGCTGAGGAAATATATTTAACACCAGTAAACGGACACAAAAAGGGGAGGAAAAGCGATTAAGAATATGAAAAAGGGGGGAAATAGATAAATGTCCCGGAAAAGGGAGGGAAGGGGAAAGGTTATCAAAAAAGGGGAAAAAAGGTGCTGGAAAATTAGCTCCATTCTCACGTTGAGGCAACATTTCACACACCGAGTCCTTCCAGAGAGGTCTCACTTTCACTACGAAAAAAAGGTGCGCACCTAAAAATCCTAACTCTGATAATGACCATAAGTGGCGACGCACCAAAAAATTAAAATCAATTAATCTCACGTGACAGATACCGATATATTATAGCACCAAAAATTGGCATTATCTTTTTTGACTTGTTACTGTTACGTTTCCCAAAATTCGCGTTTTTGTTTTAGAAATTTATCTGCCAAACATACCGAAACTTAATACTTCATTGTGCTTTTAAACTATTATTTTAAATTGTAGGTCACATGGTCTACGTATTTTCGTGACAGTTTGATATGTTGGAACAGATTTTTGAGGAAGTAAAAGTAAAGTGCTCCCCTGCACTTTTCCATGAAGGTGTATAGGGGTGTGGAGTTAGGGTCCCACACTTTCTTGATCACGGCTGAAGGTGGGGATGATGTGATCAGCACCACGCTCCTGGCTACCTTTATCCCTCAAAGTTTCCTCAAGGTACCAGCTTTATATGATGCTGGGTGGTCGCCGGAGCAGTTTGAATAGGTGGAAAACATCCCGGTTCTCTGCCGCAGGTGATCGACCCCGGGTCTCGCATAGTAGTCAGACGCCCTAACGACTGAGCTCCATTATTACTGGCTCGACAAATGCCGATGGTGCGCACTTAGCTTGGTAATTCAAAACATATCTTGTGTGACAAATACGAAGATGTGGCTCCCGTATGACGGTAGATATGCACTCGATCTCCTGTTAGAACCCTGCCACTTTGCTCTGTGATGCAAATGGTTTTGATCGTGGGAAATACATGACTTAATGTGTCTGTCGGAATTATTCCATGTTCGTATAACTCTACAATTTACTCTTGAGTAAAATGTTGGAAAACTTGCATGTTCTATGTACACAAGCATGGCCTACAAAAGACAAGAATGTTGGATTTCATGGAATTTTTCGTTTTTTTAGGACATTTCTTTTAAAAAAATCGTTAAAAACGACAACAATTTGCATTTTATGCCAAATTCGCATTATTTCGATATTTCGAATGGGCGAAAAATGTGTCCAAACATCACTGCACATTCCTAAACATAACTTCGCAGCAATTACCATTTTTCATGGTTTTGGCGTTTGCGAAAAATCAATGTCCCTACTAATTGGAAATTACTTTCTGGCCACCCCTCGTATAAATCAGTAGATGGAAAGTGAAAATTTAGCAGGGCTGGCAGAGAAAATTCAATCCTTGAAGAAAGTGATTTGCTTTTATGATTGAATGAATCTAGTAAATATGATATTAAAATATTTACGTATTTATTATTAGTATTTTGTTTCATAATATTGGACATAACCTTACCCTGTGAGAGATTAATGACCATCTCTCACGAGTTTAAACAGACAGGACAGAGAGTGGCGTTGATTTCAATGCAACACTAGTGTTACAGTAAATTTGAGGTTGGGAGCATGCTCTTGCCAATTTTTATAACGTTCACCATTGCAGATTTATGTTTAACTTTTTCGTGATAGTATTCAATATATATCAAGTTTGGTTGAATTCTTCTTGATATCTAAGAATAGTGCAGTCATTGTAAACGTATGTTAACTTGTGCGAAACCAGTAATACATCAGGATGATGAAAGAAGACCTTCATAAGCACTGCTACATTAAATAAGGTGAAGTGAGCCAGAAGAGTAATAAAATTCCAGCAGCATATTTGCAGTCTAAAGCTCTTCTTGTTTATGCATGCGATTTTTGTTGGATATTGCAGTCCATGCAATTTCTGTCGCATGTTGTAGTGAGATACCTTGTCAGGTGGCGATATTCAACAAAAATCATATGTATCAATGGAACCTATTTGTTTCCATGTTCCTTCAGTTTGCCCAACAAAATGCCTTACTACGTGACAAGTCCCCTTACTACTCCCATATGGACAAGAAAAAATTATAATTCAATGCATTTTCCACGTAATATTTAGAGGCTTAACCTTTACTACCCCAATAATACCATATGGTATCATCAGAGTAAGGTCGTACTGGCCTGATGATACCATATGGTATAATTGTACTGATTACGAAATGAATGTGCTTTTTGGAAATTCATACTCTTATGTTTGGGTGGAAACTCTTGACACAGGTCTGGAGCAAGCTTGGGAAATTCATATTGATGACCAACCTCCCCCTTCTCCCCCCCTCCGCAACATATCCATGCCACATTTCCGAACAGAGTTTCACATTTTGGCTCATTATTCAATTTGTATGGCACCCAGGAACATGAAATATGTTTCAATCTCTTTGGAAACGTCCATTCTTTGAAGAGAATACTAAGATTTGCGCCTTCTCCCTAAAATAGCGGGAGAAGAGGGGGCAAACTTCAGATATTTATGTTTTTTCCATTGAAATTCGGTGGTCGCGCCCTCAAACCCCATTCCTCCGTTCGGCAATCTGAATTGTACACAGTTGCATGCTCTGATGTTTTATCTGTAAAACAAAACTTATCCGAAGTAGATTGTTCCCATAGTGGCCGAGTTATAACAATTCTCCTCCAAAAATGCAAATTACGTATTTTTCGTAAAAAAAAAATAAAAAAAATCACATTTTGGCTTATTATTCAACTTCTTGTAGCACCCAAAAACATGAAACATGTTTCATTCTCTTGAGAAATGTCCATTCTTTAAAAAGAATACTAAACTTCGCGCCTTCGTCCCAAGTAGCGGGAGAAGAGGGGGCAAACTCCAGATTTTTATAGTTTTTCATTAAAATTCGGGGGTCGCGCCCCCCAAACCCCCCTTCCTCAGTTCGGCGGTTGCATGCTCTGATGTTTTAGCTGCAAAACAAAACTTTTACCGAAGTAGATTGCTCCCATAGTGCCCGAGTTATAACCATTTTCTGAGCAATATGCAAATTACCTATTTTTTGTAAAAAACAGTGTTTCACATTTTGGCTTATGGCCCCCAAGAACATGAAACATGTTTCATTCTCTTTGGAAACGTCCATTCTTTGAAGAGAATACTAAGGTTTGCGCCTCATCCCCAAAATAGTGGGAGAAGAGGGGGCAAACTTCAGATTTTTATGTTTTTTTCATTGAAATTCGGGGTCGGGCTACCCCAAACCCCCTTCCTCGGTCAGGCGTTGTGCATTGTACACGGTTGTATGCTGTGATGTTCTATCTGAAAAACAAAACTTATCTAAAGTAGATTGCTGCCATAGTGCCCGAGTTATAACAATTTACCTCCAATAATGCAAATTACATATTTTTCGTAAAAAAAATCACATTTTGGCTTATTATTCAACTTCTATGGCACCCAAGAACATGAAACATGTTATGTTCTCTTGAGAAATGTCCATTCTTTGAAAAGAATAATAAAGTTCGCGCCCTCTACCCAAAATAGCAGGGAAAGTAAGGGCTAACTCCATTTTTGTTTTTTTCATTGAAATTCGGGGGTCGTGCCCCAAAACCCTCTTCCTCGGTTCGGCGATCTGAATTGTACACTGTTGCATGCTCTGGTGTTTTATCTGAAAAACAAAACTTATCTGAAGTAGATTGTTCCTATAGTGTCCGAGTCCGAGTTATAACAATTTTCCTCCAAAAATGCAAGTTACATATTTTTCGTAAAAAAAAAATTACATTTTGGCTTATTATTCTACTTGTATGGCACCCAAGAACATGAAACATGTTTCATTCCCTTGAGAAATGTCCATTCCTTGAAAAGAATACTAAAGTTCGCGCCTTCTTCCCAAAATAGTAGGAGAAGAGGGGGCAAACTTCAGATTTTTGTTTTCTCTATTGAAATTCGGGGGTCGCGCCCCTCAAACCCCCTTCCTCGGTTCGGCGTT
This sequence comes from Lepisma saccharinum, assembly GCF_977018435.1. Lineage (NCBI taxonomy): Eukaryota > Metazoa > Arthropoda > Insecta > Zygentoma > Lepismatidae > Lepisma > Lepisma saccharinum. The sequence continues at coordinate 110,383,749 of NC_139232.1, forward strand.
CTGAATTGTACACGGTTGCATGCTATGATGTTTTAGCTGCAAAACAAAACTTATCCGAAGTCGATTGCTCCCATAGTGCCCGAGTTATAACAATTTACCTCCAAAAATGCAAATTACATATTTTTCGTCAAAAAAATAATTAATCACATTTTGACTTATTATTCTACTTGTATGGCACCCAAGAACATGAAACATGTTTCATTCTCTTGAGAAATCTCCAATCTTTGAAACTAATTCTAAAGTTTGCGCCTTCTCCCCAAAATAGTGGGAGAAGAGGGGGCAAACTTCAGATTTTTGTTTTCTCTATTGAAATTCGGGGGTCGAGCCCTCCCAACCCCCTTCCTCGGTCCGGCGTTCTGAATTGTACACGGTTGCATGCGCTTATGTTTTAGCTGCAAAACAAAACTTATCTGAAGTAGATTGCTCCCATAGTGCCAGAGTTATAACAATTTTCTCTTCCCGTGCAGAGTTCCATAACGATATCTTTAAATAAAAAAATTTAAAAAGTCAATGAAGACGAAATTCCCTGACATTTCCCTGACTTTTTTTGACACCTCAAATTCCCTGACTTTTCCCGGTTTTCCAGGTTTTCCAGGTCTGTCGCCACCCTGTCCTGGTTCAAAGATGACTACATGTCAACTGAAGACTTGCCAAGGCCTGGCCATCCTTCGACAGGCAGAAATGAAGAAAACATTGGAAAAGTTCGAGATGCCATTAATGAAGATCGTCGAAAGACCATCGAGCAAATTTCTGAAGAAGTGGAGTTGTCCTGGAGTACCTGCCAGTGCATTTTAACTGACGACTTGAAGATGAGATGGGTGTCTGCTAATGTGGTTACTGCACCATGACAATGCCCCAGCTCACACGGCCATGTCAATGTAACAGTTCTTGGCAAAGAACAACAAGGTCCTTATGCCCCATCCCCCGTACTCACCCGATTTAGCACCCTGTGACTTTTTTTTGTTCCTGTGGATGAAGAGGAATGTGAAAGGGAAGCGATTCCATGACGTCAATGAGGTCAAAGATATTACGAGCAAAACCTTGAAGAGTATTGCACCAGAGGAGTTTCGAAACTGTATACAACAGTGGGAAAAATGTTGGGACTATTGCATTAAAGCACATGGGCAATACTTTGAAGGTGACTAGAGTAGACATGCTTACCTGAATGTACCTACAACATGTACATGTACGGTCAAAATAAAACAAGGTGACAAACTTCCAGTTTTTTTTTGGGTACCTCCTCGTATAGTCACAGTAAAAGTAGGTATGATCTGACAGCTCTATGTTTGGTCCGCAAATGTAAAGTATTTGTTACAAAGGAAAAGTCTAAGGTGCTTTTCAAAATTTGCAGGTAAAATCATGGATTACAAATGCATGTGGTATCCACATCTTTGGTTACACAATGAAACAATACTCTGCATGTCAACAATGTTGGACAATAATTTGGTGGAAGTGGAAGCAACAAAACGAAAAGGCTTGAATTTACTGAAACGATTCTCTCATTCTCTTGTAAGTTTTACTTTGGCGCTGTCATACTGAGAGAGGAGGGGGGAGGGCAATCTGTTAACCCAATGTCAGATGAATGGAACTTAGACTTGGGAAAATATGTTAATTCTTGAACAAGAACACATATTTAATCACTTCTCGAAAATTTATTATATTTCAATGTGTAGATCAGTTAAAATAGAAATATATTTTTCCATGTTCCGTAAGATTAAAGATCAGGTGAAGAGTGAGTGAACAGCCATGCCATTCACAAACATCTGATGTGGAGTGATGTGTGTCTTATTGTTGGTGCTTTTGTTTATTTTTCTTCGCTTTTCTGCCACATTTGGTTATTGTGAAAATGAGGATCAATGATGACAATGAAATTGATGAAGGGACCTCACAAAGAACACACATTCCCAGGCTAGGATTCGAACCTATGAAGCACACATAATCTTGTTCCCATGTGTTGTACTCTGCAGTGAAAAATGAAATAATTTGGAATGAAAAATTTATCCCAGAACTTAAGAAGCCAAACGAATATTATTGAAGAACCTACAAAAAAAGTAGGGCTGAGCCGATACCGATGCTGATGTATTGGCATTGGCCAATATCAGTTGTATCAGTATCGGTTGATGAATTCATCATCAATACCGACCGATACTTTTCCGTTTATTGCTCTTTCACGGAGTTCATAAAAATACCACGCGATACTTTCACAGAGTCTAATTATCCTGGAAATTATGCAAAATTTTGCACGAAAAACTATATTTTGTGATTACATAACATCTATTATCATATTCTGATGCAATTCTTGAATATTCTAAAGCAAATTTCTTAGTACATTGATGCTTGTAAGTGGAAATGAATATTTACACACCAATATTGTCAATATTTTAAACAATTTTCAATTATTGCAATTTTCAAGTATTGGTATCGGTATCAGTAAGAGTATCGTCATTGGTATCTGTATCGGCTCAGCTCCACAAAAAAGTGTAGTTTGTTACCAGTTTATCTACCTCCACCTCCCATCACATTTTCTAGCTGTATAGATTTAATTGCGATAGTAAGTAGCTAATGAGCTTATGGAAGCCATGGGGTACAATAAACAGTGAACTCTGGTGTTTCAAAAATCTGAGGGAAAATGCAGTTTGCTTTACAGATACCCACGTATCTGAATGGTTAGCACTTTCCTCTTGTCTTTGTTGCCAGGCAACCTCCTTGGGTCAGTGGTCATGGGCGTAACTTGAGACCTAACTTTGATGAGGCTTGACCGAAAATTTCCATCCCATTAAAAATAGCATTCAGGATAATTTTGCTAAATAACTGCTGTATTTGTTAAATTATAAAGTTATATTAATATACAATCAATTTTTAATTAATGTTTTAAAACCATTAATTATTTATTGGAAAATTAACAAGTCGAATAGAAATTTTAAGCACACAGCAAACTTTTGTTGAACTTAATTAAAACTTAGGAGATAAAAGACCATTCTGCTTTCTGGTTGCAAATATTAGTCCTTGGGGACTTGTTTTAAAGAGGCCCTCCAACCTGGAAATACTTGTTTCGAATGGTACATGTTAGAAATTTTTAATATTGAAGGAGAAGGTCAAATTGCTTCAACAGTGAATAGATGATGATCATGCACATTTGCTGATGCCAGAATTATTTAATATAAGGCAAACTGTCCGCATTTAAGTATTCAATTTAATATTTTAGATATTTAAAGTAATATCTGGTTATTCCCATGGGAATTTACACATACTATTGTTGTCACTATTCCTAAAACTGTAATCAAGGGGCCCAGGTTCGATACCTGGTGGAGGCCCATAGTGATTCGTATCCCACTTTAAACTGTAGGTCCAGTCCCGATTTTCCTATTAGTGCATAAAGTGAGGTTAAAAGAACAACTTAACAAGATAATTTATGCATGACACGCATGGAACTTTTCAGATTCGTTGACTTTCCGCCATCCACTGTGCACGTCCCAACACTTCAGCTGGAGAGAACTATGGATTTGTATGGAAATTCTCACACACATATATCTTCCATGGTTTCATGTGATTACTGGTGGCCATGAACAGCAGGACTCCCTCCATGCTGTAAGGACCATAAAATATTTCCAAAGCCCTGAAAACATGGACAATACCTACTTTATGAATTGCACATTTAACCAACGTAGTTCTCTTTTCTAAATTTCAGAGGCTTTTCTGTAGGATAGTTCATTCTTTGTATTTCTGGCATTTTTTAAAGAAAATGAATGAGAGTTCAACCATTTATCCACGATGACGTCTAAAGTGTACTTGGGGAGGGAAAGGGGTGATTCTGAATTATTTAATTATCATATTTTTTATCCCTGTATCTTCATTAAATAATAATATTTCTCAAGAAAACTGGTCATGTGTTTTGGCCAGAATTTCAGGCCTTTGAAAACTCTGTGCCATGGTGTGCAAAGTATGCAGTATGGTGTGAGGTTGTTTGCATGAATTTAGTTTCATCTTGCACAGTATAGTTAAACTATGTTTTAGCATGTTAAACACGTCATTGTGGCAGCCTGTGAAATTTCTATTAAATTATTTTACAATATGTTTGCAGCAAGTTTTGTCACTCATGTTGAGCAGTTAATAACTCTCATGCATAATGGTTATGTTGTTTGAGAAGAAAACATTAACTGAGTCCAGCAACTGATCATCAATTTCTCCTGTGTAAGCAATCTCTACTCTTAAAATACAAGAGATAAAAATGCAGTAGTTTTCCGCTATCTATGTTGAGAAATTATGTTACCCAGCCATGCAAGAAATGTGGACCTTTAGAAAGGAATTTCTTCAATATTTGGAATCATGTGAGATGTGGCATGGCCCAAGAGTATCTGTGAGGTCTTGAAGCGTATATAGACCATAAAACAATTTCTAAGGTGTTTCTTTCAATTTTAATGCATATTTCGATCTTTATGTGGCATATAAATCCGACCCACCACATATAGCACACAACTATGAGTGAAGCTTCTGGTTTTAAAAGTTTCAGTCTCCTTTCTCGAAGTTATGATGGAGTAAAATTCATTTATAATTTTATACCTATTAATATCGTATGTTTGTAAAATATACAAAACAGCAAGAAGGTAAATCATTTGATGTCCAGTAATGTTGAGTATACAGTGTATTCGTCCTGAGCCTTCAAGGGCAAGTCCTCACATTATCCTGAACTCACGGAGGTTTTCAATAATGTTTTGAACAATTCATTTCAAATTCGGAAAATATTCTCTTAAATGATGATCTTCGCACACATACACAAACTTCTGGGTTGAAACTCATGATCAATGTTCTTGTATTCACACATTCCTGACAACACATTGAGTTCTGAACTATTTTATGTCTCTGACATTTTCTGGGTGAAAAATACCTCTCTTTAACTAAACACCTCATTTTTTTTTGGTGGGGGCAGTTGCCCCCCTTGCCCCCACCAAGTTACGCCTATGGGAATGGCTATCACATCATGCTATGACACCACAGTTTGCGGGGTTGAATGCCAACCTGAGCAAGGGTGTTCTTTGTGTGTGTGTCCCTTCATTAATTTTTTCATATCATCTTCGTGATTAACCAAATGTGCCAAAAAAGTGACACTAAGTAACGAAAATCAAATCAAATCATTGATTGATTGTTTAATTTGGTATATTTTACTTCACTTTTCTGCCACTTTTTGCTAATCGCATAGATGATTGAAGGGACACACACAAAAAATACTCATGGCCGGGCTGGGATTCGAACCTGGGACATCTGGATTAGTTGTCAAATCAAATCTTTTTGATTTTCAAAAGGGGAGAGTTAAGTGTACTTCTTTTAGAAGCCATTCCTCATTTGGTAATCTTTTTTTTTTAGAAATACTGGGCCCTAAATACTGGATGAAATTGACCTCCACCAACCCTCTCTTGGACACAGCACTGATTACCCCAAGTGTTGACATCACCCCCACATCACTGCTTACAACACTAATTGTTACTTACAAGCTTCAACTCTGAATCTAATTCTGGTTTGCAATCAATGAAGGAGAACACATGTTTTGCACTAGACATGGCTTGCTTGTAGTTGGGTGCTATTGCAAGAGCTTGACCTACGGAACTCATTCCATATATCAGCGCCTCACTTGCCCTACAAAGAAATAATAATAATAAAAAATAATGTTATAATACAGCATAGTACTAGTATTAATAAGTCTAGGAAGATTAGAAAGATGTGAAATGAGTCTTTCATTGGCAGAATTAAGGTACTAACTAAAGAAAATATTTTCCTTCAAAAATTATACACATACTGTAGAACAGTGGTTCTCAGCCGTTTCAAACATGCAGAAGGCAACTAGAAGAAAGAAAATAGAAAGTCATAATATGGTATCAAAGAAAATGCTCTTACAACTGCATGCAAGCCGGACCCTACCAAAAGACTTACCCAGTACTAAAATTAAGTAATCATATCAGAATATAAATGTTTAGCATTTGTTATATAATCAATGGTCATTAATTTCCACTGAACTTGGAAGGCAAGGAATTTGGATCAAATGGCTTTCAAGGACAGTTATAAAGATTATCATTATGCACACTACTACTTATGATAAAATCCATAAAATATTAAGCAGGAACTTTACTTTTTGACAATTGAGTCTAACATCTTTTTTGTTATTCAATAAATATTCAATTCTTCAACTATTTGACATTAATATCCTTGCCACGGCAGTTGTTTTTGTACAAATTTTGGTCATATTAACTACATGTATATATTTTCTTTTACCATGTTTTTACCTATTCACATAACAATAACACTATGTTAATTAATTTATGCATTTAATTAATATTATTTTAATTCAATATAATTATTCTAATTGTGTTGTTGTTGTTGTTATAGTTATTATTATTATTATTATTATTATTATTATTATTATTATTATTGAAACACTTGGTGAAACCCCCTTTCCTGAAATGTATTTCTAGATAATTGACTGACTGCATGGTAACTATTTGTAAGAAAAAAGTGTTTCAATTACTGATCTCAATTTGATGAGTGCACTTGTTTCTTCATCCATATTTACATTTCTTAGTTGGGAATTTTACTACTTTGAGCAGCACTTTGTTCCTCCTTCCCAGTTCATGTATCACTCACTCATTCCTTTACAGTGGAGTCATGAGTTTTCTTGTCTTCTGGCATTGAAGGGCCTAGCACTGGCTCTGAAACATCTTCTGTGGAAGGAACTTCCTTTGGTGGGAGTTCGTTCCAGTCTTGAGCCACTGATCTATAGCAAATGCTCAAGACCAGCGCAAAGTGTGGACTAATGATATTTGACACTTTTCCTGAATGAAATGAAGCCAAATGAACTGAAAAGATGGCAAGAAACTGAAGTAAATGCCGTGGTGCAATCGTGTGTTTAAAACTCCAACAGTAGTAGTGGTATAGTGGTAATATCATTGTCATATAAAGGGATCCTGGGTTCGATACTTGGTTGAGGAACATAGTGGTTCAGTTCCCACCTGAAACTGCAGATCTAATTAGCCTATGTGTGCAGAAAAGTGGGCTTAAAACCAAACTCAAACAAAGAAACAAATAAATTCCAACAATTGAACATCAAAGAACAGTGTCAGGGAAATGTTACTTCATGGCAGTTTATTATTTCAGAAGTGGTATCATTGCACTTCAAAAATGTCATGGCGACCTCACACTTGAGGCAGGTACTCGGAATGCTGAAAACTAGTTGCTGGGGTGACCATACAAGTATGACCAGACATTTGTCATGGAACACACTGGGAGTCTTTGTGGAGCTCCAGGGCCTATTGAGAACACTTTGAGAATTGCTACTTTTGAAAATGAATAAGAACAATCGAAGTTATTACATTCACTTGGATTGTGAAGATAATGCTAATTACACAAAGACCCTTCCAATCTGATGGGATCCTTTCCAAGACCAACAACAACAAGAGAAAGACAACTCCATAAAGCATACTTCTACGTGTTTTTTTCTATTTTCTACTGCATCAGACTTTACCCTACTGTTTTTTTCCATGTTTGATCTTGTAGAGTTTTTAGGCATTGAAGGTAAGGTCAAGAATAATATACAAGAGGATAAGAAACTCCATAACGCATGGGGAATGCGAAAATCACTAAGGCCCGATTATATAAAACAGTTGATCCTCGATTAGCCAGCAAAATTGATCTTTGATCACGCTGAACTCTGATTTTGTGGGCCGGTTGTATAAAACATCACTAACTGGAGATCAGATTTGACCTACGATCCAGGAATGAACTAAGTTCAAGCTTCTATCATGTTGTATAAAGTAACTGTCGATTTGACGATCTTAGATCAAATCCTGATCTTGGGTTAAAGAAATACGTTTGGCAACGTGGCAAATCCAGACATGTCGCTTGTGTGCCTGTGATGTTGCCAATTGTCCAACACTGAACAGAAAACATTTTAAAGTCGGTTTTGGAAAATGCATGTATTTAATATTTGAATAAAGAATAAATCTGAGGTGCTGGATGTAGTAAATATTCGAACATCTTGCAAATTTAGTAAAATCACGTAAATTAGATACTAAACTGCCATTTATTGGTTGTGCGAGTTCCACGTGGATGATTTGTCATTGACTAGCGGTCCTCGGATGCAAAGGAGACAAAATATGCTTGCATAAATAGATTTTTTTTAAAAAAAAAATGTATTTCTTTTTAATGCTAAAAAGATATAAAACAACTTTCTTGTACTGGGATTTGGAGCTATTGTTCATGTGAGGAGATGTTTATTACATTTATTTTGTGAGTACATGATAACGTATTACAGGTGGACCATTAGTTCCTGTAAGAAGTATACGAAATTTTCCTTGCACTTAATTGAATAACGTACGTTGTGAAATGTAAAATGTGTTTGCGTTTTCCCGAATGGAAAAAATATTGAAACAACAATGGCGTTTGTCCTCTCGGATGTAAAGGTAACGGTTCCGATTGTTTTATGATTTCTCCTAGCACATCGTAGAATTTTGGAAATCATATGTCACATAAAATTTGAACCTTCCTTAAAGTAATGAGCCAGGGGCGACAACTTATCAAAATTATTGGGGGGGGGGAGCCCTCTGATCACTGAAATAAATTAATGAATGACTCACTCTCTCACTTTTTTAAGTTTTGGCCTCAGTGTTCGGAATTTCATAAAAGTCCATGAATTCCTCAAAAATATCAAAATTTTTATTCACAGTTCTAATGCAGAATATTAATTGTCCACGGATGGATATGTCACAAGTTTCATCAACCATAACAGCAAAACATTCCCGACTTTTAATATCTGCTACCACGGAGCACAAAACAGATCTCCCTAATATATCAATGATCTCATTCTGAATGTCATGTTAGAGCCATTTGTAGCCCAAACGTCCCATCCACTATCATAGTTCATGCACATCGTCTTTTGAAACTCCTTTTAGTAAAAATTTTAACAATACTCATAATTACATACTTAGTAGAGTGCATCACACATATCATTGCCATTGCGCACATACCAATTTTTATTTGGTCTCCCTCTCTCTTAGCATCGTGTGTCCTATGCTGCTCGCAAACCTTCACCATTGTTGCCATACAGTCATTCCATTCCTGGACACACTCCCGCAAACATCATTGTAAACAATTGAATAGCGCTCCAGCTCGTGGTTCACGCCGTTCGGCAGGGTCGATAATGTGGCAATATAGCATGACGAAGTGGTTGCTTCTTTTATGCAGTGCATGTTCATTGGCTAGCTAGTAACTAGTGTTGCCAACTGTAATAATGAAGCACTATTTCTGTCACGGAAGGAGAAAGGCAGTTAAAGTGACGGTGAGTTTTGTTGGATTCGAAGCACCATATTTTTATTTCATACTAATGCCCGTTTCGCTCAACGCACGTTAAATTTTAAAGAAGTGTTAAATCAAGTTAACATTACATTAGCACATCGAGGCATTTCTCGAACCTTTGTTAAGAGGTAGACTTGGGAAACAAAAAATTATGCTGTTCAAACTTCTTAGCAACACATCCAAGAAAAACATCCAAATACATTAGGCACTTTTAATACAAGACTACTCAAAATATCACAACTGTTCTACATACTGAAAATTGATAAATCATTTTCCGAAGTTTGAATCTGAAAAAGATTTTTTTCCCCAAATCCTGATCCGACATTATACGGAATCCCACACACCTTCATAAATCACAAAATCCATAAATGTCTTTGTTATGTTGCTAGAGTAATACAGGATCAAATTGTAAAGATTAGTGAGAATTCCAGGTAGATATGTATTCTGTATTTTTTACAGGGGGGCAGTTGCCCCTCTGCCCCCCTATAGCTACAGGCCTGCTGTGACGTCACTTACGTAGGGGAAACTTCTTCCGAGGGTCGCCATTTCAGCTCTGAAAAAATGATGATTTGAAGAAGGGGGGGGGGGGCTTATGTCAATCTCACACAAAGCATTTGTGGGGGCGGGACAGATTCGAAAGTGTTGAATGCTCAATTGATTTAATTAGATTATTTACGTAGTTTTCTGCCACTTTGGCTAATCACGGCGATGATATGATGAAATTGATATGAGAACATTCACAATGAACATCCATGCCCAGGCCGGGCATAGAAATACACGTAGAATGAAACAATTTAATAATGATTGACTACTATAAATGTGGAGCTGAAAAAAAGGAAGGGGTGGGCTGACATCTGATTGGTGTCGTTCTATCCGAGTCACCAAATAGCTATCCAGGTTCTTTACTCTGGTAGTGAGAAATTGGAATTTCAATAATATTACATCCTTTGTAATGTGATAACTAGGGCTAGGATTTTGATGCAAATGCATATTTTTTTTGGTAAGGCAGAAACATTGCATAAGTAGATAGGAACGTATTTTACACGTAAGTGAATAAATGGGAACGCCTTTGTTTGGGCATTTTTTTGCAATTCTTTGAACATTTTTGGAGTAAATGTAATTTTTTAGACTTTTTAAACCGTTTGTTATTTTTCGGCCTCTTTTTAAGTCATTTTATGAATTTTCTACACTTTGGTGAAAGAAGGGACATTTTACATGCAAATGTAACCCTTTGAAGGAGAGAGGTTCCCGACTCTCGTCTCATTGTCTTCAGCGCAGTTCTGAATGACTGTGTTTGAAGAAACAAAGAAATTCTGTGCAGGATTGTTGACACAAGGTGTTGTATAACAATTCAGCTCAAACAATGTGATTTCCCCTATATCAGTAAATATATTGTCGCCAGACGGATTATTGTAAAAAACAAAGGGTACAAAGTTTTGTGCTCTGTATCGGATATTTTGTCAGGGAGCAATTTGCACTCTATGGAATTGAAAGTGACTTAACAGGAAGTGATATTGTTCATTTCAAGTAAGCTACTCTTGTGTAGGTGGAAGTCGAGAAAAAATTTCCGTGCACAAATTTCTCTTGTCCGAAAACCGACAATGATTCGTTGTGTACTGCAACTCAGTACTTAAAGTGTAAAAGATGACAAAGAGTGAACTTTCTTACTTGTACTACCACCATACGCAATGAGCATGTGATAGATACTGTAACGTTTATTTGTAATTTGAATTTCTCTTGGTAGTTTATAAATTTGTTCTACAAATCTTTTAGAATTTTTAGGTCATTTTTCTAATTTTATAGGGCATTTTCTTGCATGTATTAGGTCATAAATGCATTTACAATGTACTTAAACCTGAGTTGAAGAAATAAAGATGCATAAAAAATAATAGAAAAATTGGTATTTTAGGCAATATTATATATATAATATGGGCAGGCCCGTATTTTTATAAAAGGGAGGGGGTGAGTCATTCATTCATTTATTTAAGTGATCAGGGCCACCCCAATAATTTTGACAAGTCGGCGCCCCTGGGCACGGTGTTATATGCACGGGGAAATTTACATTACATTTACCTATGGAACTCACCAGAATACATGTTGCTAAATTCCACTGAGTCTTTTTTTGCATTCAAAAGTAAGTTTTAAAAAATTGCAATGCATTAATCACTTCTAGGCTATTCACTTCATCAACATTATTTACTAATGTAGATGTAGATTCAGTACCACTTGAGAGTTCACAAGGGGATACGTAATCAATACCGGGAAGAACGTTCGCAATAATGCCGACCCAATGCGACGAGGCAAGGAATTTTCACAATTCTGGCAAGAGTCACCGCGTGACTTTTTTCTTGGGGGGGGGGGGGGAAGCGGGAATGCAAAATTGAATTTTACGGTGGCGGTAGCTTACATGGTTTAGACATATCGAAAGTTCTCAAACAACACTGTAAAGATTCGTGATAAACCTCCAATACCGCTCTCCAAATTTTCCATTATATAATCAAAGCTCAAGAATGGGTTTAAACTCGGTACACTTAGTACACTCCACTGATGTTCCTATTTCTATGCGCTTCCACGTGAACACGATATCACAGGAAGGCAAGTTCTTAGAGTCGATGTGACGATGACGTCACAGAATTTTCAGACCGCGAGGGTTGACAAAATCCCATTCATTCTCTTTGCAAAAGGGGATGAGGCCTTGCTCGAAAAAGGTTTTATATCCCTGCAAAAGGGGACCTTCAGGCAGTGGGCAGAGAACACAACGTAACTTGACTGCGGGACAGAAGGGATGTCTTCTTGCGAGGCATAGAGGACCAGTCGTCCTTGAGCGAGGGAAGGTTGGGGGAGAGACGAATCCATTGACCATAGTTTGATGTCGTGCGTCAACGATTTCTTTAAAAACAACCCGCAAACTCCGTGCTGTGACTTTCCTGCGTGATGTAGGCTTTTTCTTGGTTGGGACCAGAGGCGCAAACACGAATTTTTGTCTGGGGGGGAGGCAAGTACCAGGATAACCGTACCAATAATAATAATAATGTTAATAAAATAATGTTAATAATAATCTTACTAATAATGTTATTGTAACATTATTATTATTATTATTATTATTGATTTACTTTATTTTACTTCTCTTCTTGTGCCGATCACCACTACTAGTTAGCAGTTTTAAAAATATTCCCGAATCAAACGATAGTATTATATATATTGTAATATTGGGCAATGTTTGTTAGAAGTTTTAATTTAAATTTTAGATTAACTGAATACTTAAGAGGAAATGATGCCTCTCGCTCGAGCGCGACCGTCTCCCGAGTTTTCCCCGTTTACTTCTGAAAGAAGTAATCAATTCCACTTCTCCGTAACTATTGGACTTACGACCTTCAAATTTTTATTATCACAAATGGTTTGATATTTGGTTTTATTTACATTAAATTTGGCAATGTTCATTCCAAATGCCATAAACAGGCGAAGTCAACCTCGACCCTTTACACGGGACGGGGTCTTTCCCGGCGGTTGGAGTTTTTTTCCCCTCGTTTTGGCAGGACCGCGAAGGAAGGGAGGGGTGCTGCTAATGGCCCGCCTGCTTTTGACCACGGAATGCTTGAACCTCCTTTCAGTGTGTTTTACGAAGCAACGGGAGTTTGTGTTATTTGTAACAAGTGCCAAACCTTCGTTGGAAGAGTAAACCTTCAAGAAATGGAAGATCGAAGAAAGAAAAGGCGCAGAATACCATATTCAAAGGTTCCAAAGAAGAAATCTCGGCAGGGTGCTCTTCGGAATTAATGGAAAAACCACAATTCATTTATTTTCATTTAGATCGTTCGGCGCCCAAGGCCGACTGTCGCCACCCCCAGCTACGGTTCGGAACTTGATAATACTAAGAAAAGCAGGTACTGCTAGCGAAGCGAGGAAGAAAATTTTATGAAAAGTATTTTTATTTACATAAAATTTCACAATATTTTTTATTAGCTTTATTTTTACTTCAACTTTTGTTCACTTTTTGGCTAATTTGCGAAGATGGGGATGAGTGATTATATGATGAAATTGATGAATGGACACTCACAAACATCCATGCCCAGGCCAGGAACCCGGGACCTCTGGCGTTGGAGCGCAATGTGCTAACCACTCCGCCACGGGAGCCGGCTGTTCACAATGAAAATTGTTTGCATGTCCGGGTAAAAATAAATATTTAATTTCGATTTTGTGGTTTGATTGAATTGGTTTATTTTATTTGCTTTTCTGCCACTTTTAGCTAATCGTGAAGATGAGGATGATTGATGTTCTGATGAACCGGCACTCACAAAGAACAACCATGCAAAGCCCTGGATTCGAACCTTGCATCCCTGGCATTGTTGCGCACAGTGCTAACCACAGCGTCATGTAGGTCGGCGATTTGGTGTATTAAAAATAAACAGAGAATCCTTGTGTATTAAATCATTCTTAAGCGAAGTGATAGCAAGGGACACCAGATCACCAAAAATAAAAAAAATGAAGACAAAATGAAATAAAAATAAAGAATACGGCTTCGGTAGTCTACTTGGTAGGGTGTCTGATTGCCACGCGGGAGACACAGTTTCGATTCTGGAGGTGGGCCTTGTCCCCTCATAAAGTGGCTCTGAGGCTCACCTAGCCTCTAATCAATGTGTATCTGGGGGGGTCCGAAATAGAGCTGCATCTGCCGCCACCTCCCAGGGAGGCAAAATGACTAGCGCCGGCCCTGGTTCATAACAAAAGAAAAAGCCGCGCAGCTTATCGTCTAGTGGCAGTATATGTACTTGTTATTGTTGTGGAAGCCGGCATCCTTTGTAAATGTACAACAAAGGCAACCGACTGTCGCCGATCTCAGAGAGGAAAAAATAATACTGCTTGAGGAGGAGTGTTATGATGCAATTGTAGCGGTTTAACACGTTGGCATGTTATTATCTGCCGTTGCAGTTCCATACCAGTGTATACGGGTTTTGGGAGTGAAAAGTTAGAACGCCACCAGTGCATTAATGCAATGAAAAATAATATATATATATATATATATATATATATATATATATATATATATATATATATATATTTATTATAATATATATATATATATATATATATATATATATATATATATATTATTTTGTTTGAAACCACTCAAATAAGGAATCGTATGAAGAAGTCTTCTTTGCAGCATTTTTGGTAATTTTACTTATGTGTTAGTTCATATTTTGCGAATTTTTAGTCCATATGTATGTAGCTACATACAAAGCCACTTGTTAGTACATATTAATCCTAGTCCTGGTATAATGCATGACGTTTAAAACTCAACGTTAGATAGACCTGAATTCTCTAATTTTATTGTTGTACGTAACAGCTGTGCATCGGCACACTGCAGCGATTTTTCTATCTGCTCCATTAGCAACACTGCTTCTTTAGCTGTTTCGCGCATCGCACGGCAGAAATAACTGCACTGGACTCTACAGAAATTTATCCACACACCCCTAACGCAATTGCAAAACAGTGCTAGACTTTTTGCTAGCTTCCTAGTAATACAAACTTTCTAGTAGAACCATATCATATTCTTACTTATTATACTTGGAAAATATTTCTACTTAGTAACAACTTTTCTCCCGAAAATTTTGGCCAGGGTATGATGCTGGAGGCCACTCACCATCGTGAGCAAATTGGGGAGCTACGAACGATTAGCGTAATCCGGTCCTGGAAACCTATAACAACAACTGAGGGTTCGTAGTGCTAATCACACGTCATCCCGTAACTGGTAGCATGACAGAGGAGGAACCATGATTTTTTAAAATTTTTGTCTGGGGGGTAAGGCAAGTACCATAATAAACGTACTAATAATAATAATGTTATTATTATTGATTTTCTTTATTTTGCTTTGCTTCTTGTGCCACTTCTGACTTATTTGCAAAGATGGGGATGAATGATATGATGAAATTGATGAATGGACACTCATAAACATCCATGTTCAAGCCGGGATTCGAACCCGGGACCAACATTATTATTATTATTATTATTATTGGTAGTAGTAGTAGTAGTAGTGGTATCAAAGATAGTGTTGCTCACGGGACGGGACATGTCCCGTCTCGTCTCGAAAACGAGATGGGACAAGCCTTTTGAAATTCGAGATGGGATGGGACGGAATGCCTCTCTCGTCTCGTTTTCGAGACGAGACACGAGACGGGACGGGATGGCTTTTGAAAAGTCTTGTCTCGTCTCGAATGTCTCGAAAAAATAAAAGCAAAATTTTTAATCAGTTGCAAATACTTGTTTGCTTGGAATAAAGTATTTCAATTAGAAACGTTGAAAGCGTGTATTAAGTCAAAATGAGATGACTATTCTAGAGAGAGGCATGAATGAATACCTAAACTTATTTCCTATACTCTTTCGAAACACAGCGTTACTCCCCATTTTTTTAAAAAAAAATATTCCAGGTTAATAACTTTATGTTACGATAGTACTCCAGATACTAATACAATTCTGAATAACATCAAGTAAAAGGGCAGGTAGAGAAGGTGGAAGGAGGGGCCAAAAGATCGTGGAATGTCTGCGTCCGAGGTTTATCTTGTAAAAATAGTCTCAGCTCTATAGGTTGGAAAGATAAACGGACCGACGGATAGGGTTTTTTATTATTATTTAGTTTTTACATCAAAGGGTGTACAGAAGTGATTGTTATTAGGAAGTAGGAAAAGCATTGTAGGAAACATGGCAGTACAAATTGATAAGGAGTTGTTGGGAAAGTTATTAAGGACTCCAAGTTATAAGCAAGACTCTGAGAAGGAGATAATTAGGGACAAATAATCTTGCATTATCCCACTCCGAACAGCTGAGAGCTAAAGAGGAGGGGAAAATACGGGAAATATGGAAAGAAGTAATTTGGTGATTTTAGTGTTTACAGGGAACCACGACAAGATTTTACCACATGATTATTTGCACGGGTTGCGAAATTATTAGAATGTTATGGAAATTTTGGATATGTCTTTGTTGAGAAAATTCTTGTTGTTCCCCTCAGGCATTCTGCAGGTGGTTGGATTCGATTTTTTTACGTCCGTTTGAAGATTATTTCCAATGTTTTTTTTTTATTTCTTTATTTCTTATTTAAGGAGAATACTATTCCTTGGATTGTAATAACGAAATACTGATACTGATATAGAATAGATTTCAAATGAAGGAAGGACACTAAGTTCTGTATAATCGTCGTAGGAGGAAACTTTGTTCTATGAGGGGACTCACCGATGGTACAGTGGTAGCATCGTCGCCTTGTAATCAAGGGGTCCCGGGTTCGATACCCGGTGAAGGCACATTGTGATTTGAACCCCACTGTAATATAATTAAGCCTTGTTTCCATATTAAAAACAATAAGTTGCTGACCAAGGCAGTTTATTAAGATAAAAACACTTAACACGTAACGTTTCGACCCTGTATCAGGGTCTTCCTCAGACGAAGAACTAAACTAAAATCTAAAATGAGGAAGACCCTGATACAGGGTCGAAACGTTACGTGTTAAGTGTTTTTATCTTAATAAACTGCCTTGGTCAGCAACTTATTGTTTTTGAACCCCACTTTAAACTGTGGGTCCAGTCCCGATTAGCGTTTCTGTAAATCAGATGAAGGAATGTTGTAGCTGTTCTTTTTATTCTGTACAATTAGCCTTGAAGTTTATGAGCAAAATACATGTAGTATCTACTGTCTACATTTTCACTTGTTATTAAACACATTTCACAAAGTAGTTTTATCGAACTTCAGAGGGAAGCTGACAGCAATGTCAGGGTGACGGGAGCTTGTTTATGACCAGGGTGTATTCCGAGACTATTTTTCGCCGTTCCCCACTGACAAAGGTTTCGCTTTGAACAATGGACACCGTTGCTTCAGGGGGCAAACACCAAACTTAGGGCGAGGTTGACCTGCAGTAGCGGGTACGTGCCATAAATCCAGGCCTAAAGTAGGAATGAAAGTTGATGCAAGGGAGGGGCAATAAAAATTCTGTAATTTGGTTTGTTTGCGGACAGGAAGTTTTGCAGGAAAAGCTGAAAAGGAAAACGGCAGACTTTGAATGAAAGAGGGACAGTGAACACAAGTTCTTTGTATTATTCGCCGACACACAAGCTTCCATTTCGAAGGTGAGGTTATCAGCAGCGAAGTTATTAGAGGGTTGGAAGCAGTGACGATGCCAGAGGGGGCAGGGGGACGCCCCATGTCAGACACTTCGCCCCTCCCACCCGGGCACCCCAACTGAAGTTAATTAAATATCGAATAATAAGAGAGTTCATTTATAAGAGTATGACGATTTTTAGCTTTTCAAAGTGGTGTATTCTGCATGATATCACTTTCCTGCTTATAATACCAACTTGATTAACAAATATTAATTTGTTTCATCCAAGATTCGAGCGCCGACCTGGGCATAGGTGATTTCTCATTCATTTATGTCCTGTAATAGCCGAGATTAACCTAAGTTTTAACCAGTCTTAAGAACTAGGAAAAAGTGTTGAATGTGGATGATTTTAAAACATCACGAATATTTTCAGGACCACAAGACATCATCTGTAGTATGGGCAAATTAATCTAATCGTGGTCGTTAGTGACAATGCTAATTATTAAAAGACATTCAAAGTTGATTCAAGATTTGGTTGGTTGGTTGATTTGATGTTTTAAGTCCACTTTATGCACAGTATGGCTAATCGGGACTGGACTTATAGTTTAAAGTGCCTCCACTGGGTATCGAACCCAGGACCAAATGTGATCGAAGAAAAACCGACACTACATGTCAGTTGTTGTGGATTCATCGCGGTTTCTTACTATTCAGGGACTTGAATTTCGAGATGATGAGTCTGAGGCAAACCTTAAGAAAGGGAATTTCTTTGATACTCTTGAAGTTAATTTCAAAATGATAGGATATTATTTGGAAATGTGTTGAACTTGAACCTTAAAATGCAAATTACACTTAAAATTTGATTCAAAACATATCGCGGGCAGGTAAAAGAACGCTTATTAGGAGTTGCCACTCTTCAATCATTAGATGCAGGTTCGCTCTTTCTCGTACATACACGTATCAAAATCGAAGAACTTCTTCCCACGAACACCATAGGTTTCTGTAATTGTGTAGCACTGACATACGTTGGAGTGGTAGAGTAAGAGTAAGTATTGCCAGGGTCAGAATATTTCTTGAATTATGAGATAACTGTAACCTTTGTCTGATTTTTTATCCTGTGATAACGTTTCCCTGAAAGGTGAAACACAAATTTTGCCCAAAACTCTTCGGCGTTACGAAGATGGTTGTCCTTAAAATCTTTGAAAAGGTTTGCTCGAAACAGGATGCTGGATGCAAACTGCCTCATTTGGCTGTTCTTGCCATTGAGAAGAAATGTCAAGTCCTGGACGTACCAAAGGTGCGCAATGTGTTCTCCAAAGCACATACAGCAGAATTCTCCTACAGGAGAATTGCACTTCACTAAGTGCCTCACATTGTTTCTAATACTTAAGAAGATTCATTTCTTCCAATGTCACGTTTATTTTGCAAGAAAATTAAACTCTTAGAAGCATTATTTTCATAAATTATATTATTATCTTATAACTTAAATATTTATATCAGTAGTTTCATCTCAAGAAAGACGATGAATTATAAAATTATGAATGTCTTTCAATACTGAAATAGGCATCTAAACATATTTTTTTCAACTATAGCATGTCTAAAAGAATCATTGAAGTTGGGATTTTTATAACTTCAGGAGGCACGGCTCTGTAAGCGTGCGATATAAACTTAATGCAGGTTTGCCTTCCATACGTGGTGGTTTTGTCACGTTTCTTCGCTTCGTAAAACATACACTTTTGCAGGAAAGGCTTCTTGCATCCTCCTGGGGCCTTGCTCTAGCCAAACAAAAAATATATTTGTTTAGCATAATCGAGGGTTACATATTCCTGCCGAACTTACTAGAAAACAAGGATTCTATTGGGATCATACTGCTTTGAATGACAGTATCAATGAAGTTTTATGTACGCTACTACAGGGAGGTTATTTCAGTCGTTCACCACCAGCGTATCGGCCGTTCAGCGGACTCTTCATGCAACAGGTCCCGGCAAATTGCGTTCAGGAAGTCCGTAACAGAAACCGCTTGTTTTGTAATGTTTCCACTTTTCACAATTACAGTTACAATTACAATTGAAATAAGCACGTACCTTGTCGCAAGGATGCTGTGTGTGTGTGTGTGGAAAAGGTGTTCTCCCAAATACAAATATTTCTGGCACCTTATTTCTGACAGAAAATCTTAGATTAGACATCGCTACTTTATCGTCAGTTGTCAGAAAGGGAAGACAGCATCCCGGCGCATAAAGCAAACCGAAAGCGTAAAATGATATTTAAAAGTAATAATAATGATGATCACTAACATCCTGTGTTATAAGAGATGTTGAAAATGACCTCCTTTAACAGCAATACAACATGTTTCTTAGGTTCAAGAGATCCGGTCTATCGTAATTCCCTGACCACTTTTCTGCAAGAATTCGTTTTCACGTAATTATCGTACATAAAAACTCTCTGTTCAAGACTATATTTGTTTAACGACATAACTAATGAATGAATAACAATTAACACACAATAAAGCACTGGCCATGAGTAGCAACACAGTATAAACAACACGCGTACTGATAAACGCAAACAGAAGTGAACTTGAACGTACACTGACTAGTCTGGTAGCCGACAATGTTGCTAACCATTTTTCGGCAATGTCCCTACAGACGTAGTCAAAATGTCCCTACAACTGACCAAATGTCCCTATGCCAAGTAAAGCGACTAAAAAAATTATCACCTCATGAGCATGCAAAACAGAATATAAAATATACACATTTACTTACCAAATCTTTCTGCTCGGTGCTTCCACAATTAATGAAGGAGCGAATTTACATTTGCCTATCCTAACTTAACCTAACCGTACCTGGAAGCGGACCCGGCGCCTACCCAGCGTCGAATAACATGGGTACCTGGGGGAAACCCTGGGGGGTAAAGGCGGTCAGGGGCGTGATGCTGATCACATCACCCCCACTCACGACCGGATCAAGAAAGTGTGGGGCGTTACCCTCACACCCCCTATACGCCTTCATGGCGTGGTGCTATGCACAGGGGAACACTTTACCTTTTTTGTACCTGAATGGTTCGTGGGGCTACCAGTTTTTCGAGCCCAAATTTTGCCTTGCCTAACCTAACTTAACCTAACCTTACCGAGAATGCTCAGTGGGGCTATTCCTGAATGGTTTTGCGGTAATTGTGATTACGAACCGATAAAAAATATTTTTTTCGTATCACTTTAACATCATCGAAGACGCCATTTTCGTATCCTGCAATTTTATGATTGATGTAATGTTGCCAAATTTACCTGTAATCAAATCAGTTCTTCTACATCGTGATTGTCGCTGTCACATGTAAGCATGTTCTTTGGGCAATATACTGAAATGAATAAGTTTATTAATTAGCCCTCCTGCACACTCCACCTAACAATCTGTATAACATTAACAACTTTTTTACTGTTCTCTTCCGCTATTCTTATACAATCCATGCTCTCCAAGTATGAAATCAACAGTGTGGCAACGCTGTAGACAGCGTAACTAATTGTAATTTGTTCATATCAACAAATATGGCTACTATACTTGTATATGGAGAATCATTGCGAGAATTGAAATGCTTATTTTACAACTTTTACACGTTAATTAACATTTTTTCCCCCTCACCCCAACATGTTAACTTGAGATAAATCATCACGAATAATTATTTCGTGAGTATAAGACGTAGCATAGAAATTACAGAAGGGTCCGGTATTGGAAATTCTTGCCTTAATGAATAATAGGGGTGTGCGGGACAGAATTTTTTGGGTCGGGACGGGATCGGGACGGTAATTTTTTTAAATCCCGACATTCGGGACTGAAAAATTTGCAATTTCCCGACCAAGTCGGAAAATTTTCGGGACGGGAAATGTTCGAAATTTCCCGAAGCACTGGAAATCTCGAATTTTACAAGTCATTTTCACTTTAAGTGATTGTTTTTGCATTTCTAGAATAAAAACTTACAATTTTCGATAAGTTCCAGAAACTTACAAGGCAGAAAACGTCGAGAATTAACGACTTTTTAAAGTAAAGGATCCCGCACACCCCTAATGAATAACATTGAGTCGTTTACTGTTGATTATGTTATTTGAAGTCATACATGCTGCTGCTGTGCAGAGATAGATGTTGGTTGGTGATGCTGTATTTCCTGCAGTCTTTAACAATTCTGGTCCCATTTTATTTCCCTTTTTTGTTTTTGTTGAGTTGAGTTGAGTTGGTGTTTTAAGTCCACTTTATGCACAGTAAGGCTAATCGGGACTGGACCTACAGTTTAAAGTGGGATCCGAACCACTTGTGCCTCCACGGGTATCGAACCCGGGACCCCTTGATTACAAGGCGAAGACGCTACCACTGCGCCATCGGGGAGGCCCTTTTTTGTTTTTGTATCACTTAACATTGAAAATATTCTTTCCGTTTCCGCTTTAGAATGTGGCAATGTTAGCACTATTTTCGCGAGAGTGGAAATGTTTTCAAAAAGGAACTTGCCTTGAAAGTTTTTGGTAACCGATAACATGTTTCAAAATTCTGATGGAGATTTGTTAGTTAGTTCTTTTTTCTCCTCTTCGCTAAAGTATCCAGATAAACTAATTCATAAAATGTCATTTACCAAGATTGAAAAAAGTACCTACGTTTTCCCTCATTTGGCACAATCTGTCCCTACGTTCTTACGCGGGAGAAATTTAGTGAAAAGTCCCTATGCTTAGGGACATGTCCCTACGGTTGGCATCACTGCCGACACGTGCAGTATGAAGTGCCCTCTCGCGGCTGACAGACAACTCACCCAACCCCCGATAAGCTGCCGGCGCTGTCGCGACAACTGAGGATAAAGTAGCGATGACTAATCTAAGATTTTCTGTCAGAAATAAGGTGCCAGAAATATTTGTATTTGGGAGGACACCTTTTCCACACACACACACACAGCATCCTTGCGACAAGGTACGTGCTTATTTCAATTGTAATTGTAACTGTAATTGTGAAAAGTGGAAACATTACAAAACAAGTGGTTTCTGTTACGGACTTCCTGAACGCAATTTGCCGGGACCTGTTGCATGAAGAGTCCGCTGAACGGCCGACAGGCTGGCGGTGAACGACTGAAATAACCTCCCTGTACTTATAATAATGAGCATAAAATATTAATCAGGAATTTTATTTTTCGTCAAATGGATGTAACATCTTTTTTTGATATTCAGCAAATATTCAATTCATCACCTTTTTTGACATTAATTTTCTTGCCAGGACAGCTGTTTTTATGCAGATTTTGACGATCTTAACTACACGTAAGCTAGATATTAGCTAATATTTGTGCTGTTATATTACTATTCTTCTACCATCTTTGTAACATGTCATGCAATAACAATAATACAGTGTGTCCATTTCGATCTTCAGCCGAGAGAGCGGGAGAAGCGTGGCAGGCGGCGCTGACGGAGATGCCGACATTTGCGGCCTGTAATGCCCGCTTATTTTTATGGACATATGCAGACATTTATATAAATATTGCAAAACGAGCACTAACCTGTGTTATAATTTATCATCTGTAATTCATCCAAGTTCTGCCCTTATATACACAAAAAATACGCTTTAGAAACGATGTTAAGAGCCACAGATAATAGAACATTTTAATCATAATTTTGACCAGTAACGTCCTGCTTAAGTTTATATCCTTCAAAGAGTTTTGTATCGATGGGGATCGTTTGGAAGTTTCGAATGTGCAACACTGTATCAAGATTACGCTGAAGACGAAACCAGGCCTCCCGCACTGGTGCAAAAATCCGAATAAGGTTAATTTCGGAATTAATTTGTTCGTGCATGAATTAACCAGCTACCAGTCGGCACCACCATCGATGCTAAATTCTAATTTTCTCATTAAAAATTTAGTTTATGTATCTATTAATCAATGATGATCACTTGTACGTGATTTTGTATTTTATTAAATGCCTTTCCCTTCTTAAACATGTATAAGAAAAATCGTATTTTTAAAGTCACTACTTCTACATGACGTAACATCGTTCCATATGATCTGTCATGGACGTACACTAACTATTTTAATAAGGATGTAGAAGAACAAAAATAAAAACAATGGCTTATTGTGCAGATTTTTATTGTAAAAACTGTCAGAAGAGGAATCCAGAGCTGTGTTCGTGTTCTGTCATATCATGAAAGGTTAGTTATTTATGAATTCTGTTCGCTCTTTATGCAAAAATAATTTCCATAAAGTGAGTTTCCACGGAGAATAATTCCTAGCATGTCTTCGTATTCTGTATTTTGCTTCATTTAAGTAAAAGGACATGTGTTAAATAAAACGTCTGAAAGATTAAAGGTTCGATTTTGTAACTTAATGTTATTTATAAGTTACACAGGAGGATAGGAAGCCAACGAGAATAGTAGGAATGACTTGAAGTTTGTTTGAAGTTCAGAAAAGCTCATTTGTGCATGTTATAATGCAGAAAGTTGCAAGTGATCGCGCTCCTATTCGCTCCTGCATGAAGTTTATTTCTTTTAGCATTTAAAACTTTGTCAACATGTACAGGAGATTAAAAAAAGCGTGTAAATATTAAAGCAATGAAACCTAAGGTAACGGTTCCTATCGTTCTATGATTTTTTTAAAAATTCTCTTAGCAGGAAGACTAATTATCGAACAATTTTAGCAATCATTGTCACAAAAAATTTGAACCTTTCTTAAAGTAATTAGCACTCTATAGATTTTTTTTAAAGAATATTTATGTTGAAAAAACAACTTAAAAATTACCTTACGCAAGCTTGCACGCTTCCCAAGGACAATGTATTTTCCATTGACAAGGGACTGTAAGTATCATAGACTAGTGGGAATTAATGTAGAAGTAAATCGGAACCTTAGTAAAATGAATTTAGGTAATTTATTTATAATGCTAAGAGAACCAAACCTGGCCTGCCTAACCTAACTACGAAAGCATACATTGAACCAAATCATAAGTAATCACTAGTTTTGGAAACGAAATGGGTGTAACTAACCTACATGTGCAATATATGCAAAATATCTTACGAACATTTACACATGTGTTACTGTAAAGAAAAATCCTTTCTCACTGGTGCCACGGGAGGAAGATTTTGTGTTTCAAATCGCATTTTAATCTATGTGCTTTAATCCAACCATACAGAATTATGGATGTTACTCCTATTATTAATAATAATATATTTTGTTGATGGAATCATCTAATTATACCTGTAGTTAATATTATTGCTGTAATAGCTCTTGTTGCTGGTCATGGGCTTTGATCTACTAGATGGTATGGGTGATTTTGATTTGTTAACATATTTCCTGTCCTGGTATCTTCTTCAGAAATATGTTGTGTCATAACATTTTTCTTGAAAGCACTCCCGGGAGTAGATTCCATGATCCATTCAATGAGAAAAATTGCGTTGTTAGCCAGTTGTAGGTTAGGCAGTAAGCTTCAGGGACTCTTTCTAAAAGATAATGTGGTAAAACTTTGCTTCATATGTTAGGAAGTTTAGTGCAATATCTATAATATTTTTTTTATTTGCATTGCCACACACTGTATGGTGCCATAAGAAGTAGTTACGATGAGAAATAATGTGAAAATTGAGTAAAAATAAATCAATTGAATGGTGACAAGCTCATAAGATTTTGCGCAATTGTTGAAGGAGCTATCATAGAATGGACCCTTATACATTTGACACTACTTTATTCAACAGATACAGATAGTGATCTAATGCATATTCATTTTCAGTAACTTTTCTTTGTGTTGACACGCTTTGACCTTAGCTCACTAACAACTCTTGCATCTTGGAATTTATCTTTTTTGAGTGACATAAAATGCAGAATGCTTTGTCTTGCATAGTTATATGTTTCTAAAATAATTTTTCGTCTTTTATTTTTCTCGTAGAGCTGAGATATAGTTGGAGAAAATATGGCGAAAGGACTTGAGGCACAAAACATACAAAAGTTGCAGAGTTTGTGGAGACAATTTTTCAGAGAAAATGTTTATGAATTCTAATAGAAATAAGTTAGTGCATGATGCATACCCATATGTAGAACCAAGTAAGTATATTGCATTTCTTATGGAATAACATTGTCATCAGTTATGTGGCTCATGCATAAGAAATTGTATTTTCCCTTTTCTGCATTAAAAAAATATATGCTTTAGAGATAAATTTTGCTTAAAGTACATAACACCTAACAACACGATACATTGCTTGAGGATGTTAGAAACAAATGTATTTAATGTTTCACTAAATATTCCAAGCAGGATGGATGAAAAAGATAAACAGTCCTGTACAATATTTGAAAAGTTTGATTAAAGGAAATAAAATGCACATATTTTTCTGTTTGAGACTGTACATATGTGAACCTACTATGGAAATGTTTTGTTGAGTGTGTTAATGATGCTTTAATAATTTCAGTAACTTTTATTCCAGTGAAAGTCTGTAGGACCTCAAGGAGATTATCATACCTTATGCAAAATATATTAATTACTAGTGATTCAATAAATATATATATATACCTGAATAACAACGTGTTTGTTTATTTTCCCTTACATTTGTTATTAGCAATAGAATATAATGTTTTACATTTCCACAGTATGAGTATTAAATCATTAAGAGTAATGTACTTACTCTGAAACTGTTCTCTTCTTCTGGAGTATTTCAACATGTAAATTCATTCTTGGTGAAGTATAACATGTCACCATAGTGAGTGTCCGACCAAGAAACCTATCAGTACGACACAATGGTTTGTCTAATGGAATTTCATTAACAATATTATGATAATATTCAATACAGTGGAAATTATTTGATGTAGTGTTTTAAGGATTTCTTATAGTATTTTACTTTATATTCCATATGTTTAATGCTAACAATATAATGTATATGTGTAATTGGAAGTAAGATGCTTGAAATAAATTTTGGGACTTGTAGTCATAATGACCATATTGGGCCATTCAATGTATGTGAGGAAGAATCCTCTTATCTAATATCCTTACTTGAGTTTGAACTGTTCTTTTAGGTCTACTTTATGCACAGAAAGGCTAATTTGGTTGAAACTACCGTTTAAAGTGGGATCCGAAACACTATGGGTCTCCACCGGGTATCGAACCCATACCTGAGTTAAAGAATGGGTGTGAAGAGCCCCTTGAGAAAGGTTGAAAGTGAAATGTTATAAAGACTTGCAAAGGATATACACAAAACTACGAACTTCTTCAGAGACAGTATAAGAGCCTCGCTCTTCTCAAAAAGGTAATGACATTTCTTAAAGTGCTTTCATTATCTCCCAACCTGGTCAATAATTGGTAAGATCAAAAGTTTGAGGAAAGTATAATCTACACATTAGGTAGGAATAAGCCAATCACTTAACATTTAGACATGACACATTCGATGGTCTAGCCCTTGCAGCAAATCATCATGATTGAGACACCTATGTTCAATATGAGGCCAAGTTCAATTTACTTCTTGATGGAAGGGATGATATGAGAAACATGCACCAATGATCGACCTGATAGTGTGAAGCTTGAAAGAATGATTATTTATTAACTCTTTATGTTCACTTTCTTTTAGACTGACTAGAAACATGTGTGACATTAATTTAGAAGTAGCATGGGATTTTGTCAATATGGCCTCCACTATGAGTGAAATGTTGCTGTTCATTGGTTCATTTCCAAGTGGCATATGTCACATGTCACTTTGGTGTGAAATATCTCTAAATTGCAAAAAAAAAACTGTTGGTTTCTTTGTCATCAGCTGGAAATTTGCACATTTCTTTTGTTTTTTAATTAGCTTTAAAAATTCATGTGCAATATTTATTCTGAATGCATGGGTTGTATCATCTTCAGTACTGTATTAAGTATATGAATATATAAAATACATATCTGTGCAGGATAAGATCTTTCAGTGGTGTATTTTTAATTCCGTTGTGTGTGTGTTTAGGAGTGGGGGGCTGGGAGTGTGCTTATCTAGCTTGATCCTACATACTCAATGACTGCTTTG
The DNA here is from genome assembly GCF_977018435.1 of Lepisma saccharinum. NCBI lineage: Eukaryota > Metazoa > Arthropoda > Insecta > Zygentoma > Lepismatidae > Lepisma > Lepisma saccharinum. The sequence goes on from NC_139232.1 coordinate 110,411,148, forward strand.
TTTTTTATTCTAAGACATTCATATTTCGAGTCCAGATTTTTGTGTAACTATGAAATATGTAATGCCATATGAAATTGTAGTCAATATGTAGAGTGGTTCCAGTAAGTAACTTCGAACAAAACTTGCTTGTATGACATATTCCTACTCCCATTCTAGTTTAAAAATTAGGGATGTTTGACAAATACTAAAATGAATAAGCATGCAGTGATTAGTTAATAATATATCTTACAAACATTCACACGTTTTTAGAAATGGGTTGAAATTACTCTCATGCAAACCAGAAAAGTGAAATTCCATACAACTTCAATTGATTGATTGATTTGGTGTTTTAAGTCAACTTTGTGCACAGTGAGGCCAATTGGGACTGGACCTACAGTTCAAAGTGGGATCCGAACCACTATGCGTCTCCATATAGGTACAACTTCGAGATGAGGTGGTTGCTATATAGGCATTCTAGGTTAACTTGTGTAAGGTGTGACCTTTTCTTACTCTATTTTCCTATAACTATTCATTATCACCATCATAGTAGTTTTTACAGAGAAATAGACTTATAGAATTAAAACAATTACAATTTTATTTTAGAAATTATTCTGTTTGATAACTTCCCCAATGAGCTGTGTCACTCATAACTATTATTTTATTCTATTCTCTTATGGCAGATGGCACTGAACTAGTTTCTATGTCGTATTGTCCAAAATACTATTTCATCTACAGAACACTGAATGTAAGTTGTGATAGAAATTAACTGTAGTGTAAAATATTTACTTTCATCTACAGCATAACATAACCCATGGTTCTACAGAATAGTTTCTCAACCTATAGGGTGCGACCAATTCCTGGGTCCTGAGGGGACATTTGGTGGGTCGGAAAGTTGGGTTCGAAACTTTGTTAACTGGGTCTTAAAAACCTATTACCTTAAATTACTTAGATATATTGTTTTAACAATTTAAATTCAGGCCTTGTTGTTGTAAAAGAGCAAATATATGATTATAGACTAGGTGCACACCCCTACAAAGTAATTCCGCTTGTTCCCATCTTATGGGTCCCATGAAGTGTAATATCCTTCAAGGTGGGTCCCCGACTGAAAAAGGTTGAGATCCACTTCTCTACAGCCCTGGAAGGTCCTTGGCCTATCAACTGACTTCCAGTCTGCCTCCCACAACCCTACCTAGAGGTGTGGAGATCTTCAACCAGTAATGGGGTGACGTAGGGTCAGCACATCGAACCCTCAGCTGTTATAGGAGATTTCCCAGACTGGGTTATGCTACTCACTTTTAGGTCCCCAATTTTCTTAGGATGGTGGTTAAGTTTGGAAAACAAGTACTGACTGACTATATGTATATATATTTTATTCCAGTATATTTCATACCTACAAGCCGCCAGCCGATTTGTAATGGTTTCGTCAGATGAATAGCGTTAATGTTCCATCAGTAGTTTTTAATATACGTTTTATGATTTATTCTTATTTCCTGAGACAGAACCTTCGAATCCTGTCTTTTGTTTCCCTGGCATTTTCAGCATCAAATCCCCCCCCCCCCCCCTCTCAGGGTACTCCACTGATATCAATTGCAGAGAAAGTGGATTCATTTGTCTTTCGTTTTATGAGGCCATAGACAGATGAATGGAATTGTCTACGTTGGTAAATCAGAAGTGTCTACATCTTGCGATTGAATATGGTAGGCCTACACAAGGGAGAAAATTACAGTGACGGCACCAGAAACAGTTGCTGGTATTAAGTGTGCTGTATCCTGCAGATTTCCACCCACGTTAAACTGTGCAGCAATTACTTTGAAGAGAAAGAGATAATTTGGGAAATGTTGCAACATGGCTCGAGCGCCCTTTAGAACACTTTGGGTAGCGCAATGATCTTCTCACCCCACCCTTCCATTCCTGCTTTTATTTTCTTCTAATAATTCGGGACATATCTCGTAAGGTCGTAGTATTTATTTTATTTAAGTTCATAAAAATGTTCTACAAGGATAAATACCATTGTTCGGTTAATGCAGGGGTCCTGGGTTCGAATCCCTGTTAGAGCTTTCTTTGTGTCATCAATTTTTCATAGCATTTGGAAAAATGCGACGCTAAATAAACAACGACGAGGGAGGGGTAAAACGCATTGATCTACGAACAAAGTAATCGCTGTAGAGTTTACACAAGATAAAATCGTGATTTGCCCAAAATGTCAGAAAAGCAACGCATAATAGGGAGAATACGACATAAAAATACTTATTACCACAGATAATACACGGACCATTTTTCATGCACAACGGAATGATTTACGTGCTGGAATTTCAGGAACTTGAAATTATTCTGTATATCTCGTAACTTAGATGTAGAAATCATTCAAACGTAACGTGCATCAACTGAACAATGGTATTTATCCTTGTACAACATTTTTATGCACTTATATAAAATAATTAATTCGACCTTACGAGATATGTCCCGAATTATTAGCAGAAAATAAAAGCAGGAATGGAAGGGTGGGGTGAGCGGATCGTTGCGCTGAGACGCATTCAACTGTCACTTCCAAGAGTAAGATATGATTGGCGGAGAGGTTGCTATGGCAATGCTTTACGTTTCGAAACAGCCGTAGGGTGGCTCCACATGTTCGGTTTGGTATACGCACAGATTACAAAGGAGAGATAGGAAGTAAGCGATCTTATTAATCTGTGACGAAACCGTTAAAAGAGAATGGTTTTCGTAAGCTTTCTTGCAATCCAATATCTCCAAGCTCGACTTTTTTTGTTCCTTCGCGACTAGATGAGGACAGAGCTGTGAATATAGTGGATAGCAATGTAAACCAAGAGCGTGTTAATTTTGTACTGTGCGCAAGAGTGTTATTCTTGGTTCCTTGCAGTTACTTGTTTGTGTTATTGCAGTGTGTATGTGTGTTGTGTCAGACGATTGGAATGCCAGCCGCAAGGTTCACGTTAGAACAAAGATTTATTATTTATGACACGTACATGAAAACAGACTCGTGTCGAGACCTGTGTAGGCAATTTGTACAGAAATTCCCAGGCGTTTCAAATCCACATAGAGATACGGTTAGACATCTTGTCCTTAAATTACGACAAAATGGATCGTTAAATTTTAAAACACCTAAGCAAAAACGACGGATTCTAACCGAAGCAAAACTCGATGATATTGGTGCAGCGTTAGAACGTTCTCCAAACAAACCTCTACGCCGTGTTTCACAAGAGGTGGGCGTGTCAAAATCATCGGCACATACAGCCACTAAGCTACTAAAATCAAAACCGTAATCTTATAACACAGGTTAGTGCTCGTTTTGCAATATTTATATAAATGTCTGCATACGTCCATAAAAATAAGCGGGCATTAGAGGCCGCAAATGTCGGCATCTCCATCAGCGCCGCGCGCCACGCTTCTCCCGATCTCTCGGCTGAAGATCGAAATGGACGCACGGTAGAATTGATTAATTTACATATTCAAGTGAATAGACCTATGAAGTATATTAAAGCATTAATTTAAACATTTGCTTAATTGTTGTCGTTAATGTTATTATTATCATTTTTTCTGAAACACTTGGCTCAAACACCCTCTCCCGACATATATTTCTAGATGCGTGCTTGCCGAAGGATAAATTAGATCAAGCGGTGGTGGTACCGGACTTGGAGGCTAAAGGGAAAACAAAGAAGTGTGTGCATCATAAGCTGAGCATAAGAAACAGCACAATATCACAAAGAAACACTTGTTGAAACTTATGTCATAGAAGATGTTTAACAATATTAAGAACAATAAATGCTTTCTATTTGTAATATACTAAATATTGAAATTTTAAATAGTCTTTTGTGTTCGTACTGCACATTTTAAAACTTTTTTGTTGCTCCCCAGCACCAAGCTTAGAATTTAAAGAAAAAATGTACATTTTCATAGTGCACGGAAGTTCGACATTCAGAAAGAAAGAAGGTCTATTGGAAAACATTTCAAGACTTCCAAAAGGTATAGCAGTAATGAAAAAGAGCACTCACTTATACCGTGTTTGTTACAACCTGTCCGGCTTCCCGCGGTAGCTGATCGCTGGCTTTTCTAACATAAACCAAGCGGTGTTGCTGCTGAAGACCGCCTGAACTCCGTGCTGGGGAAAGCCAAAGCCAGGCAGCAAATTAAAATACGCAACGTGGCAACAACGTCTACGTAAGCTCTCTCTTCTGGCTTCCATTCGCTCCTCGCTGCCCAGCAAACGACTTTTTTCTCGTTTCTCATTGGCACCAAAACTGTCGAGCGATCGCTAGCGCGGGAAACGGGACAGGTTCTAACAAACTTGGTATAAATGTACGATGGATAGACAGTTGTATGAAGCGAGAAAAACCACATAAGATACCTAGCAATCAGTAACCAACAAACTGCATTTTTAATATTAATGTCCTCATGATTAACGAACCTTATTTATTCTCACTACTCAATGGGTAAAATATTTGGAGCTTTATCCCACTTTCCGGAAAAATATTTCGTGTTTCTGCTACTTTTGACTTTTGTTGGCATGATATCCCGGATCACTTTTACGAGACGGGACAAATGAATATTTTCGAGACGAGACAGCATTTTCACGAGATGGGACGGGACAGACCAAAGTCTCGTCTCGTCTCGTGGGCAACACTAATCAAAGACGTTATTACCCTCGTAAATTATGCAAAAAGGGGGTAGAAGTTGGTGCTAAAGCATTTGTTTTCGAACAAACGATCTAAATTATTTTTCAACACGTTCAATTTCACATTAATAATGAAAAACAAGTACTCAAACTATTTTTGAAAGATAGTAATAGGCTACTTGATAAATTCATTCAAAATATAATTAATTTCCTTTTACATTAACATGTATAACTCATGCATGATATAGTATGTTTCGCACATATGCAACATGGAGCGACGTGGACACTAATCGTGAAAAAGTTTCTTTAATGCATATTATATACAATATAATATATTATTTAAATACACTAAACAATAAATTCATCCATCTCACAATAAACCAACAGCAAAAATTACATAAATTTTGAACACTCCTTTTCCTCAACAATTGCTCATACATATAAAACAAAATCAATTAATAAAAGTGTTACTCTCTCTCTGGTAATTTACAATGCATTACAGAAAACAAACTGCAAGCAAGAATATTTTTAGATCCAATTTTTTTTAAAATTTAATAGGGGGCAAATAATTTCACGGGACGCAAATGCATTCTATCTTTTATAACTTTTTAGCCTCCCCGATGGCGTAGTGGTAACTTCGTCACCTTGTGTGGAGTCCCGGGCTCGATACCCGGCGGAGGCACATGACAGTGCTTCGGATCCCACTTTAAACTGTATGCCCAGTCCCTATTAACCTTTCTGTGCATAAAGTGGACTTAAAACCACAATTCATCTCTTTTCATTTAGATCGTTCGGTGCCCAAGGCCGACTTTCGCCAACCCCAGCTATGTTTCGGGACTTGATAATAAAAAGAAAACCAGGTACTGCAAGCGAAGCGAGGAGGAAAATTTTACGTCATCTTCTGGAGATAACACCGAGTGGCTTGAAACACTGACAACGGGGCCGTGCTACGGGATTTACGCGTACCACGCATTAGGGCTGTTCGTAAACTCCAGCCAAGCAGTGTTGCCACATGAAGGGACATTTGGAGCTAATTTTAAGTGAAAAGGGAAAAGGGAAATTCGATTAAAAATAGCGACTTTTCAGGGAAATTTTAAGACAGACTAAACATTAATTATATTAAACATTATAACAGATTCCAGTTTTGAAAATGAGAACTTATTATTTTTTAATTTTGTTGTATACTTTGTTCTGAGAGGAAGGGTGGAATTTGGGTTGACCCACATCTGGCTACCGTTTGGGGCCGGAGGTCTTTGACCATTCACCCTTATGGGAGTGGGAGTCCGAGGGTATTGTTTATTTAAGCTTTCCCCGTTTCTCTGAAATTTGCCTCAAACACTACACGTGCAAACCATAATGTTATCTTTGTCGCAAACCTATCTTTACTTGAGTCTTCATTGGACAGTGGGTGGGTTATTCGTCGTGTGCGAGTGTTTGGGGGAAGGCTGTGCCCGTCTTGAACGACGCGAGAACAAGGGAAGCAAAGGAAACTATCTGCAACTCCAGAATATATTAGAAAACGTCGTGGAGAATTATCGGAAGATGAAAAAACACCGCGGAAACAAGTTAAAAAATTCCGTGCAGAGTGGCAAGAAGTGACCAACAATGGATTAAATTTTAATAAAAAACTTGCTGTGTTTTAGAAGTTTCCACCTAATATGTGAAATTTACCAGAATAGAACATTTGCTCAGGTATGTACTACATATCTTTTTTAATAAAACGCGTATATCCATGCGCCGAACTTAACATTTTTATGGGGAGGCAAAAGAGTGATTTTCCACACAAACTCTTCATATGTGCGCCTTACTAGAACAGCATTTTGTGTAGAATATTTTTAATTTTCTTCTGATGGAGTGATGAAGACAAGGGGCATTGGCCTCCCTAAATCCAATCTTTGTTTGTGTGTTTTGATTTTTACTGATGAAAATCTTTAGTTGCCAACTATAACATAGTTTTAGCTTTCATCTCAAAACAAAAAAAAATAGCTTGGTTTAGAAATAAAATCTAAATCTTCCAAAAAAACATTTAAAAGTTATTGATTTGGTTTATTTTACTTCGCTTTTCTGCCACTTTTGGCTAATTGCAAAGATGGGGATGAGTAATGATATGATGAACTTTATGAATGGACACTCACAAACAGCCATGCCCAGGCCGGGATTCGAACCCAGTACCCCTGGCATCGTAGCATTTAAAAGTTAAATTGATTAACATTTTATACATACATACCAACATGGGTCAACGATAATATTTAATTATTATTATTATTACACAGGCCTGCGATGAAAAAAATACAAGGGAAGTGATAGGTGAACTTTATGTATTTTGTGGTGCGGAGTTAAAAAAAAATAAAGAAAAATGTCTATCACGTCACGTTTTCTTGAAAAATTTAATTGTACGTGGATTTGTATGAACATTTACCATTAATATGTTGTTTAGGCGTGGAATATCTTTCCTCCCTGCCTGACTGTCATTCTACCGTGGTGAAACGATACCCCTCGGTGACCCCCCCCCCCATCGACGTCCCTCCCTCCCATCGCAATCGCTCTCGACCAATAGCGTCGCGCAAATCCTTATCTTGGTTCGCCGACTGTGCAGGAATGCTCGCTAAGCCAGCGTAATCAGCAGTCACCTTTCAGTTGTGTCGAGCTTTATCTGGATTGAACCTGAATGTGTTATTCGTAAGACTGAATTCTCGCGACTTTTCTGGAGGCAGCAGAAACGATATAAAACAGATGTCCTCATGAGGGACTCAGTTTATCGCTCTTTAACCCAGCAGATCATGTACTTACCATGTTCATAGTAAGATAAAAGACGTGGAAATTTGTAAGTTCGTCTCAATTTGTCTTTCATGTGTAGTGTCGTGCGTGTGCTGATACAGTGACAAGTGGAAACTGCATCACAAAAACAATTGTAACTGGTGTTTTCCTCTGTGCGTTTCGTGAACCATGGCTTCGAGTTCGAGACGACGTGAAAATGTGCCAGATGACTTTTGTTACATATGCAGTGAATATAGTGCTCTTAAACATCGCATGAGGAGCATTACAAACTATGTAAGAAAACTTTATCTGTCGTATTTTGGCATGAGACCAGGACAAATCGTGGGCTCCTCATAAAGTGTGTGTGTGCAGTGTCTCAATGATCTACGCTTATGGCTCAACGGAAAGAAGACTGCTTTACGCTTTGGAATTCCTATGACATGGAGGGAGCCGGGGAAACACTGTGATGACTGTTACTTTTGTGCCTGCCATGTCCGTGGGTATAACCGAAAAAATCACAAGCTAATCTCTTATCCTGAGAACATTCTATCGGCCATACGCCCCGTTCATGGACCTGATGTGCCAGTGCCTTTGCCTCCAACTGAATTACCAGTCATCTCTTCAGAGTCTTCAGACTCGGAACATCCAGACGGCCAAGGCTCTGATACCGAATATAAGCCCTCTGGAGGCGATTCACCTCAGCCCTTCTCTCAGGTTGAACTTAATGATCTAACTAGAGATCTGGGACTTTCGAAAGAGGCAGCTGAATTGTTGGGCTCCAGATTGAAAGAAAAACATTTATTGGCCAAAGGAACCACGTTTTATTGGTACAGGAATTGAGAAAAGGACTTTGTTCAGTACTTTGAGGAAGCGGAGAACCTGGTCTATTGTTCTGATGTTCCCGGATTGATGAGCAAATTTAATATCACCTACGATAAAGATCAATGGAGGCTGTTTATAGATTCATCGACAAGGAGCCTGAAAGCTGTCCTTCTTCATCACGGAAGCCAGTATGCATCTGTACCAGTTGCACACTCGGTACATTTACAAGAACGCTATGAAAACCTGGCTCTCGTCCTCAACAAAATAAAATATGCCGACCACAGTTGGACCATTTGCGGTGATTTGAAAGTTATCTCCATGCTTCTTGGTCAACAAGGTGGATATACAAAGTTCCCATGCTTCATTTGTGAGTGGGACAGCCGTGCAAAGACTCAACATTGGGTCAAGAAAGAATGGGCTAAAAGGCAAAATCTTGAACCAGGCACCAAGAATGTGATTCGGAACAGCTTAGTTGACCCAAAAAAAGTATTGTTACCCCCGTTGCATATCAAATTAGGTGTAATGAAGCAATTTGTCAAGGCTATTCCAAAAGATGGCGATTGTTTCAAATACCTGTGCAAAAAGTTTCCAGGTTTATCCGCAGCCAAGTTGACAGAGGGAATCTTTGTTGGTCCAGATATCCGCAAGCTCATGAAGGATAAAGACTTTGAGACTAGCATGACAACAAAGGAGAGAGAAGCTTGGGTTGCCTTCAAAGATGTGGTCGGTAAATTTCTGGGGAATTACAAGAATCCTGACTATAAAGCACTTGTTATGAATATGCTGGACAAATTTCAAGCGTTGGGTTGCTCCATGAGTGTCAAACTACATTTCCTTCACTCACATGTGGACTATTTCCCCGAAAATTTAGGAGCAGTCAGCGAAGAACAGGGTGAAAGGTTCCACCAAGATATTAAAGATATGGAGCGCAAATATCAAGGACGATGGGACAAGAACATGCTCGCCAACTACTGTTGGATGTTAACACGAGAGGCCTGAGATTGCATATAAAAGAAGAACGTCAAAAAGAAGTTTCAAAGGCAAAAGGGTACGTACGTAAATATAAACTTTGTTTGTGTTTGGTTTTGTTGTTTGTTCAGTTTACAATTTGTGTCAAACGTTCATGTACACATACATTGCTCCTCGTGGTCTATCGTCTATTTTATGTACGTTACCTTAATAAACACAAATGAACATAATACGTTGGTGCTTTTTTTCTAGAAACTTCACCATAATGAGATGTTAAAAGTGTAAACGCAAGGGAATTTTGTGTTTTTCTCTCAACCAGAGGCGGCTCGTGCGATCTGGCAACAGTGGTTTTCTTCCATTTAAACCTATAAAAAATAAAATCAATTGCCAATAAATCAATTTGCATCACCAAGCATCGATTTTACATAGATTTAAATGGATCAAAACCACTGTTGCCAGACAGTGCATGCAAAATTGTTCGCGAAAATTCCTTTTCACATAGGATTTTAGCAAAAATATTGATATCGATTTTACAAAAAATCCTGACGTGATGGAATAAAATGGAGGTCATTTTCGAAATCAGCACACGCAATAACATAAAACTCAGCGAACACGTCTCTTGTATTTTTCAACAACTTCAATTTCGCAGGCCTGTGTTATTAATAATAATTCTTTAGATGAAGGGAAAAAATGGGCGAAAAAGGGAAATTTTACACCTTGGAAAGGGAAATTGTGCTTACAGATTGTGGCAACACTGCAGCCAAGTCAGACGAAGCCGGCTACTCTCGTCCACAAAGCAAATGGCCGCACATCAATAACGTGTATAGTGCTCTCGCAAATGGCGGGAGCAGAAATAGCACGTTGGAGAGAGATTTTCGTATAAAACCACATGAATTCGCATTTTAATGGACCAAAACTACATTCCGGAACATCAACAACACTCCAGAAAATGAATTCCGTAAATACTTTCTCCTGTAAATTTGACGGAATCCGTCTCAGGTATAGTAAAGTGTTACCGAATATTCTATAAGGCGAAATTATGCCTTTGACGCAAAAATAATGTTAATTTTTCATGTTACGAGTAATTATTGTTCTTCCTTGTTTCGGTTGTGTAACACTCAATATGGCGTGCACAGCTTGGTTAGCATTCATGATCATCCCACCTCCTTGATTTAGGTTAAAATTTTGAACTTCAAGCAGGGGATTGAAATTTTGTGCGAATGTTGTCCGTCGTGCTTGTGTTCTGTCGATTTGCAGCGCGTATGCAGTGTTTCCAACCTTATGAACTGAAAAATACCCACTATTACGATTTTTAGTTTTCACATGTTTCGATGATTTCTTGAACGGGTAGCCCCACAAACCATTCACGAATAGCCCCCAAAACATTCACGGATAGCCCCAAAAACATTCATGGATAGCCCCACAAACCATGCACGGTAAGGTTAGGTTAGGCAAACAGTTAAAATTTGCTGTTGTAAAAATGTCAAGAAGGACAAGTCATCTTCTTGCAACATCACGGGTTACGTTATCTAACGATGCGTACAGGAAAGAAATGAATGAAATGGCAATTGCTTGTTGGAGAGATATTTTTCAAGAAAAATATAATTTTTTTTCGCTCAAATAGATTACACGATGAAAGAAAATACCTTCACGAACTTAAACAATGCAACAGAAAGTGATTTCCGTAAGTAGTTTCTCCTGTAAAATTGAAGAAATCAGTTTGGGCCATACTCCATAATTACCAGGGTATGATTCAAGGATTCCAGAAATTTAAAATTTAACCTCTTCTTTACCAGTTATCTATATATAGATATCTCGACAAGGTCGTATTTTTTTCATCATTATGTTGTTATTTTTCGCTAGAATTGCGATTTTCTTCTTTTATATTATTGTTAACACATATAGTGCACAGGTGCGTTGCCTGATATTGTTTGCATGAGCACGGTCTTAAATTACGTACATATTAAATGCGCACACACACCCACATACATAAATTTGTTCAAATAATTACTATGTTTGATGTACGAGTATAATTTACTCTCAGACGACTTCTTTCACATCTGGTAACTTTTCTAGATAGTTGGTAACACTGACTCCCACGGTGTTCCACGGAGGGCATTGAATACCATTGCTGTGCGTGTTGCATAGAGCTGACAGCTAAGGGTCTGTAGGCCACCATACCTCGAAGATGTTCACTTCGCTGTGTGAACACTGATGCATGCAGCAATGCTTTTTACATTTGGCACCAGTGTGCAGCATATACAATGCATGTCTAGGGTGACTCGAAAGGTCTGTGCTACATGGTTGCAAACTTTAGCAAGAATTCGCTAAACCTGGCAGATTTTAAGGGGGGAGGGACAATTTCCCCTAGGTCCTTCTTTTATTACTTCAAGTATAGCGTGATTTTTGGGGGGGAAATTGTTGAAAATAAATTGAACTGTTATTCTTACTTTTTCAATTGAAGATGAAGTTACAAGTGAAAGGAGTAAATCTGCATTCAGTACAAAACATTATTGTGAACACTCGTATGCGAATCGCACGCGATGCCACTGATACTGCACCGTAAAGACTTCCACATATACATGTCTTTTGGGGGTACAAGTCATATTTTATTGTTCATATCATAATATTGTAATCATTTTCTTGTTCCAGACATGCCAGCGATCATTTCCATGTTTATTTTGACAATGTCCTGTACTTTGTTGTCCAGGGGGGAGGGGCATTTTTCTTCAGAAATTTTGGAATTTTCCTGTTCCTCCCCTCCCCTCCCCCAGCATCGATATAAACACTCAATGTGCATATATTGTATGTAGTCCGAATCTATGGTTCATTCCGCGTATAACGGTACTTCATTCGTCTGTCCAGAGCAATTAGCCTCCGATCTACAGTCATCTAAATGAAACTCTGCATTTTGCTAAAAAATGGCTCGGTACTGGGGGCCTTACATGGCAAAATGGGCTTGGTAACAGGGAGGAAACAATTGGAAGTGGAAAAAAAGTAGTATTAATTGCATCACAGCATTCAGAAAATTAAACCTCACAATCACTAAAATTACAGTGGAATTTTATTAATAGTGACTATGACTCATGGCCGTATTTAGAGGGGGGGTTTAGGGTTCAACCCCCCGAAACTTCTGGCATGTTGGATTAATGGAAGTTCTGAAACCAAAATCTGTAACACGTCAAAAATATATTTTCAGTTTTACAAAAATGCAACAGGGAGACAATGCTGAAATGATCGAAATGATTGTGGGTTTATATAATGCTGTTTGGTAGCATAGGAACAGTATGAGCATCGGAATGTGGGATCGAACTGGTCCATAGAACCCCCCCCCCCTTTTCATCCTGAATTGACATAGTTTATTGCAAGTCACAAAATAGCAGAACTTTTGTTAGTTTTATTGTTAATAAAAAAACAGCGTTTGATCGAAAAATTGAGATTATAATACAGGCACCAGGTTATGTTTTACCATTTAATCCAAAGAATAACTGGTTCTACAGTTTTCAAAATTCCAAAAATTAAGTTTTGTGAATAGTCAAACAACATAAACTTCATGACTAAAATTTATCTTACTTTCAAAGCTCTTCACTGAAGGTATCTAAAATTTAATAACAAAATATAATAACTGTGCATTTCAGTATACACTGCATGAATCATACAAAAAAAATATAATAAAAGCAGATGTGCTGCATATTCACACTTCTGATGGAGAGAGTAGAAAAGTCTCCTCAAGGATTCCCTTCGTCATTAATTATCAAATGTAGTTTAAAGCCAAAAAACCAGCCAATAAAACCTGGAACTTGAATTAACTGAGTTGCATGACCTATATCTTGAATACCGTTCCTTAACTTGTTAAATCTAAAGCTTCATATTTTCCTGGTTCCATCTATTACCAAAATTTCATATTCTAGACAATACCATTCTAAGGTCACGTGTGAAAGATTTATTTCAAGGACAGCAATAATAATAATAATACATTTGGAAAAAATAGTTTATTATTATGAAATTTTAATTATTATTACTTAGTAATTAGTATTGTTATTATTCAAATTTCTTCCGACACACATGGGAACAATTATGAGTGAATCCCCCCGAAATTTTTACCTGCCTACGGCCATGCTATGACTACACACAATATGCAAAATTTTCATATGAAATACCTAGTCATATCATAAATACTGACACAACATTGAAAGTGAATTATGACGAAAGTGTTAAAGATACTTTAATGTTTTGATTGTATAGGTTACTTACAGGTCTAACGAACACATAACACCAATCATTTTTCAAAATGGCCACCTTTGGCCTTTACACAGGCCTGAAGTCTCTGTGGCCACTCATCTACAGAATTACGCACTGTCTCCGTATGGAAAGTCGCCACTGCCTTCACCAGGGACCGTTTCAGACTGTCAATATTGGCATGCCTCCTCGTACAGACCATGCCCTCAAGCACTGACCACAATTTGTAGTCTAACGGGTTGAGGTCAGGGCTGCTAGCAGGCCAATCAGCTGGAGCAATGAAGTCCGGGACATTGCTCTTGAGCCACTCCTGGGTAGAGTGTGCCTTATGGGCTGGTGCGGAATCCTGTTGGAAGGTCCAATGTTGGTTCCTGAACAAAGTGTCACTCAAAGGCTTCACAACAGAGTTCAACTCAGTATTTTCGTACACTCTGGCTGACGTTTTCACCCCTTTTTCACAAAAATGCAGCTTAGTGGTGCCATCATACGCCACGCCCCACCAAACCATGACTGAGGCCGGATGATGACCCCTCTGGATCTTCGGGGCTTTCTCCCGAGCTTCGTGGGATGTTGACGCATACACCCGGTCATTTTGGCGATTGAAAGTTTCCTCAATGTTGAATATCTTTTCATCTGTGAAAAGAATTTTCCTGTGGCCATTGTTGGCGTAACGCTGCAGGAGGCGTTTTGCTTTTATCACCCTCTGCTCTTTCAGACGTGCATTGAGGAAGTGAACTGTACTTCGCCGGTAAGCCTTCAACCCCAAGTCACTTCTTAACACACGAGACACTGACATTTTGGGAATGTTCAGCTCACGAGCAAGCACTGCCTGCTTTCGTAAGGATTTCTCCGAATACGGGCTGCCACTGCTTGCACTAACTTTTTGGTTCGTACGCTGCGTGGGTGGCCTTGCCTTGGGCGATCATCAACTGTCCCAGTCTCTGTGAATCGCTTGATGTCCGATACACAAAACATTTGCTGATATTCATCCCTTTAAGTGTTCTGAATATCATGGGGGCTGTTTGACCCACTTTATGAAGCGCTATTACTGCCACACGATTTTCATAATCGCCCCACTCCATAGCTACACTTTTACGAACACACTTCCTCTATGACAGCTCAACTCACAATGGCCCGATCCAGCCTCTTGTACAGGAAGGTTGGCCGCGACCTTGAAAACTGGTTGTACACACTGCCTCAAACTTTGTGTCAGTATTTATGATACCACTAGGTAGTTTCAGAGAATTAAACACACACAGACACTATTATATACAGAATGATTCAAAAGTCCCCAAACTCTGATCTCAATTACTTACGTGAAATTTAGAAATTTCATATTTCCACGTTGCACAATTTAAGGTTGAATCCTATTAATTTCAAAGATCCACTGTCTTCATTCACTAAGGGTACGACATCTGAAGCAAAGCTGGTACCGCGTCACTGTATTGTTTCTTCCCGGGCAGCAGTAGTTGCAATTTCTCACTTTCAGCAGTGCTGGTGTGTGTGTCCTGGTTTGTGTCTTCTGCTTCCTGTTGTCAGGTGGCATTGCTGGGTGGTGGTTGGGGGGCTGGGCCGTGCTGTTCGGTGCAGTGCAGTTCCTGTACCCAACCGGCTGTGTCATAGAAAACGCTGTCAAAGAATCCCATGCTATCATCCAACAGAAACCAGCACTGAACCTGGACAATGGATAGGCACACCCAACTTGGCACCCCCACCTCAAAATGATCCCCGACCAGAAGAAGAAAAGACGAGGTAGGCATACTCGACACCCATCCAGCCACACAGGCTACAGGAACTGCACCGCAAAGAACAACATGGTCCAGCCCCCCAATCACCACCCAGCAACGCAACCTGACAGCAGGAAGCAGACGGCACAAACCAGGACACACATGCCAGCACCGCTGCCCGGGAACAAATCAATGCAGTGATGCAGTACCATCTCCCCTCCAGATGCCGTACCCTTAGTGAATGAAGACAGTGGATCTTCGAAATTAATAGGATTTAACCTCTAAATTGTGCAACGCGGATATACGAAATTTCTAAATTGCACGTAAGTAATTTTAAACCGTGTTTACCGCATTCATCATGAACATGATCTCAATTTTTTTCTTTAATGAAAAGAGTGAAGGATAATTTAATTTAAATACTTTTATATTGTGACCCATAACTACATTGAAATTGTGCATACATATTTACATAAGATGCCGGAAATGTCCACGATTTTCTAGAATACCCAAATTCACGTGACAACACATGTTAGGTGCTACTTTTTTTAATGTGTTGCTTTGGATGTCTCTCACTGCTCTGATTATGTTGTTCTTCAGATCTGACTGTTAACATGCCCATCCAAATGAAACAAGGTTTCATCACAGAAAGTATAGTTAACCTGGTTAATCACATTGTTGCACGTGATTCTCATAGGCAGAGTCAACATGCTTTGCAAAATCCAAAGGACATAGCTCTTGCACTAAACAAACTCGGAAAGCACAGTCGGCCACTTCTAGGTTTAACTTCTACCTGTATCGCCAAACTAATTCACTAGATCACAAACTGTTGTTTTCCCTAGCACAGGAATAGTGTCATGCATGCTGTCACCTACAGCTTTCCTATGGAACAGCATGTTTCCAAGGTCACACATATGTCACCACAAGCAACAATGCTCAGATATATTTTCTAGTTCTAGGGCAATGAATTTTTAAAATGAGAGTTCGAGGACTTTTGAATCACACTGAAGTTTTCGTTTTAACGATAACACCCACAAGTTGAAGATAGCAAAATAAAGTGGTCAAAATGTATTTGGACAGGTTAAAGAGTTAAGTAACATATTGAGACTTGGTGCATGCTACTCACAATATAATAAAATAAAATAAGCAATACTAAATTGTATAAAATTAGTTAAAAGCTACTTACATAAGTGAGTATAGATTTTTTGAACAATGTTGCAGTGTCAAACTGCCCCCTTCATCGGGTTCGTAAAAATCTCTAGGCACAATTACACCACGTTACAAAGTGTTAAAAGAGGATTAGGGTTGAAAGTTGGTTAAAAACACTTAAAATTTCCCTGACATATTACTGGTAAAAAAAAACCATTGATCAATAATCCTGTATTAGACAAACCACACCCATTTCACTCGAGATCACACAGAAAACAGGAACTCGTAAAATCGATAAAAACATGTACAGTTGCACAGTCAGTCCTCGTGAACACCTCCGTTCTGAGAAGTGAAAGCTATTTCCCCTCCCTTGCTGTCCCCCCTCCCCTCCAATTACGTCACCATTCCAGCGCGAAGTCTCGTTCAACACCGGCCGCTCTGACGACTTCCGGAGTAACATGAAAGCCTATCTTCGGTTCTATTTTGATTGCTTTATCCTATTCTTTGAAAAATTTTACCCACCCTTCTTCCAAATTGCCATCTTCCATGTTAAGTTTATTATTCCTCCCTGCACAAATATTTGCGGCTTCGTAAATATTCCTATTCAATTTATTCCCTTCTTTCCCGATCACCTTTCTCTTTATGATTTTATGCCCACTCTTAATAATATGTTCTGATAATCCTGTTTTGGGAACTCCTTCTCTAATGTCATCTTCATGCTCCCCTCCATCTTACCCGCATGCTTCCCCCTGTCTGCCCGATATATTCCTTACCACATTCGCATTTCATTCTGTATACCCCTTTGAAGTTTTCTGTGTGATCTCAAGTGAAATGGGTGGTTTGTCTAATACAGGATTTTTGATAAGTGGGGTTTTTTAATCAGGAATATGTCAGGGAAGTTTTAAGTGTTTTTAACCAACCTTCAACCCTAATCCTCTTTTAACACTTTGTAATGTGGTGCTATGTATAGTGCCTAGAGATTTTTACGAACCTGATGAAGGGGGCAGTTTGAGCCTGAAACGTTGTTCAAAAATTCTATACTCACTTACATAAGTAGTTTTTATCTAGTTTTATACAATTTAGTATTGTTTATTTTATTTTATAAAGAGTTAAGTTTTCAGTGTTTCAGAATCGTGAAATAAAATGAATTATGCCAATTTAACAAAGCCGAATTTTGCATTTTAATGAAAAAGCAGTGAAATATGCAATATAAACTGGGGATGACACTTCTGAAAATATTGATAACTACCTGAATTTTATTACATCTGTCATTTCTAGTCTAGCTGGTGAAAGTTAGATTCAAAAGGGATTGTCATGCTTCATTTATTGCAGTTTGGCGCAGAAGTGACTGACATTGTTTAACTTCATCCTGAAATAGAATTCTCCTGGAGGGAGGAGGAATCTTCCCAGAAGGGAAATTTCGTAGGAACGGGAAAATTATCAGGGAGAAGCACCTGTTGTGTTTCGGGGAGGAGAAGGATGTCTGGGCATGCACAAAAAATGCTATATTGAGGTTGCAGAGGGAGTTTTTGGCATTGTTAGGGAAACGTGATTGTGTTCAAAGATTTGGGTGTTATTATTTTATAAACATTTCATATTTAGTAGCTTATGAGATGAAATAGTTTTCCAAATGAAAGAAATTTGGTCATTTTTCACAAAGGTAAGCCATATTTTATTTTGTCATTAAAGCTCAAATTTGCCTCAATTTCCCAGAACTGAAACAATGTTAAAATGTTAAGCATGGAAGGAACAGTAAAAATAAAACCAATTTTAAATTATTAACACCAAATTGCAGTAAAAAATAACATCGAAATTTAGGAAAAATAAAATGAAAACTTCACTTCCCTACCTATAGGCAGCAAAACAACAGTTCATATTTTGAGAATTACTATAGGCCAAATGGCTAGTGCTCTGGACTTTGTTGTGAGCAGTCCATGGTTGGATTCTCTGATGGGAGCCCTTCATTTTCAGCGATGACCCCTTGTCATGAGGACAATTGGATGAAAGCAAGAAAAGAGTGGAGACCATGTATCAACTAACAAAAAACTGATTGATAGGACCCGGCCCAATAAGAAGAAGGGAGAGGAGGAGGACAGGAAGAAGCAGAAGCAGCAGCTTCTGGTCAAACTGTCAACGCTGAAGTTTACGAGGGAGTGCAACGGCTTTTGCAACGCATCCGGCAGGTTCGACCAGAACTGTACCGGAGTGGACAGTGGACTTTCCTCCACGACAATGCCCGTCCGCACACTGCGATCCGCGTGGTGAACTTTCTCACTCAACGCCAGGTGACTGTTCTTCCACACCCTCCATATTCTTCAGATTTGGCACCGGCAGACTTCTTTTTGTTTCCCCGCCTTAAATTAGCCCTGAAAGACTTCCGCTTCACAGACGTTGCAGATATCCAACAACGCGTGACCACGGTGCTTCAAGCGATTCCACAAGAAGCGTTTGCTGCCAGTTTCCAACAGCTTTACAACCGATGTCAGATGTGTGTTGTAGCTAATGGTGATTACTTTGAAGGCCAGTAAAGATATTTTGTTTGTAACTCTTGTTTCCTTTCTTTTCTGAGACCATTCACTGAACTTTTCAGACGCACCTTGTATTTTATAGTAGACTTACAAATAAGCAAGAATTATCTGAAATATACCAGAAAGGCTAACAAAAGATGACCAGCAATTGTACAAAACATCCAAGAAAATATTTTTTGATTATCAATAACTTAAAATTCATTTCCCAATGACTAGCATTACCAAAATTCTAACTGGGAGACAGCAATGCTCACAAAGATCTTGAATTCTCAGTTGTGCATGGGTCATTTTCAACATTTAGCATAGACCAGTGGAAAATACTTTGATTGTTCAACCTAACACAGATGAAGTACAAAGATTAGTCAAAACTGCTATGAATGTACTCATTCTGAAGGTGAATAAAATTATTTATCTATCTATATCTACTTTGATGTTGTATAAAAATAAAGAATTTGTTGTTATGAGACATGCAATAGAGGTAAATACTAAAAAAAGCCACAGTCAGCATTTAAAGCTAGGACTCTACTAAAGATATTGGTCAGTCAAAACGCAAAGGTGTGAAACTTGAAAACTGTAACAAGTAATATTTATGGGTGAATATTCCTCTCCAATTATATGCATCAGAAAAATGTATATTTGTGTGTCTGCCTGTCTATCCATCCATCCATCTGTCTGTCTATCTATCACAGATCATCAAAAGAGAAAAACTGTTTAAAAGTCAGTAAATTCCTACCAGTACAACTGGTATGGGTAATACCAATGCATTCACATCAACTCAGCCCTACTTTTTACACTTTCCACCATTTATAACCCAGGCAATGTGTTACCAACCTGTGTAGATTCCTCCAAGTTTTCTCTTTTGACATTGGATTCTTTCTCAACCATGGTAGTTTGTATGTAGGTTGTTGCTATTAGAAGTGGTGCAAATCCAAGCATCACTATCATTAATTCCCAACTGAAAAACGCCCCACATAAAATCGAAAATGCAACTGTTGACATTACGCTTAGGGAGCTACCAAACCTGTTTCCGCTCATCTGAAAAGAAAGAGAAACATGAATCAAAACAGATGCAGAATATTTAGTGAAGCAAACAGGAAACC
Organism: Lepisma saccharinum; assembly: GCF_977018435.1. Classification (NCBI taxonomy): domain Eukaryota; kingdom Metazoa; phylum Arthropoda; class Insecta; order Zygentoma; family Lepismatidae; genus Lepisma; species Lepisma saccharinum. The sequence goes on from NC_139232.1 coordinate 110,431,045, forward strand.
ACTGTTCTAAGAATAGAATTTAACATCAATATATATAAGTGCACATCGAGGAAGGTCATTTGAAATCATTGATCCACAGAAAACCCACCAATTACACGCAATACTTACATTTTTCAGCTCCAACAATAAGAAAGCAATTCCATTCTTGCTTGCCTCAAAGTACAACACCTTCACACTTCACCCACCTTTCAACAGAATTACAACCACTGCCTACACCAAGACCTGATCAACCATGGATACCCCACCACCCTGGTCACCAAACAAATATCCAGAGTTGCCTCAAACACCACTAGCAAGAAATCTGCCACCAACCATCCCATACTCGAAACACAATATCACCTACACCTCAACAAAATCAGACATGCACTACACTCCCTTCTCACCATTCTCCACAGTGATCCTGAAACCAGAAACATCTTTCCTGACAAGTTGAGACTTGTTTTCAAATGCTCCACCAACCTCCAAATCATCCTGCTCCATAACATCCCTTCACCGCACAACCAACAACCCCCTTCCCACAAATGCAACTGTTCCAGGTGCAAAACCTGCCCCATTCTCATTCCTCACTCCAAAAGGACATGCCACACCTCACCTGCAGCATCTGTGGTGACATTTATATGAGGGAAACATCAACTGCCCTTAATCTCAGAATCAATAACCACCACTCCTCTGCCTGCAACCTGGATTTAGTATGCAAAAGATGGAAGAAGGCCTACATATTAGCCATGAGTGCAACCACACTCCCTGGCCTGAACAAAACTACTGAGTAACTTCCCCAACCAAACGTGTCCCTTGCTATTGTTGATACTGCATGACTCTTTAAACACTCAATGGTGGGTGAGAGGGTGTCTCGAGTTCAAATCCTCGTCTGGGAATGTTTGTTTTTTGTTATTTCATCATATCATTACACTCATCCATCCTTATTTTCACGATTAGCCAAAAGAGGCAGAAACGCAAAGTAAAATAAGCCATATCAGTCAATCAACTATGGAGACCTTTAGAATGAATAGTCTTGAATTCCAGTCCATCTATTTTTTTGGTCAGTTTGTGAATACCGTAAATGCTTCTTACAACATCACAAGTATCACTAATCTTTAGGATTTTGCTTGAATGAGACTTCCAAGTTGTCTCTCTTGACAACCCTGCCATACATTCCTGGAAGTTATGTCAGAGCGATTGTTTTCTGTGTTGGGTTTCATATATACAAGTCAGATTTTAAGTGCATATAGTGCAGAAACTAAGTGGTTTCAAGGTAATGTTAAAGTTACTCGTTTTTTATGATATCTACCAGCTCCCAAGCATTGTTGAAGTTTTTTTCAACATTCCAGTTTTGAAATTTACACATAACGAACACAATTTTTCTGGTTACAAAGGAACAGTATGTTACCATGCTTTCTGTAATTTATGTTTCCTCTTTATTAATGATTAAAGCTATAGGTTTCACTAATTCTTTTTTACTAGATACTTCACAACTAGGTACAGTCTCAATATGAGTAGTTTGAATTACATGGAATTTTTACCAATAGAACATAAACATATTTTATACCCAGTCTTGCTATAAATACTGTTACAAATGTCTTGACGTATATCCTCAAACAAGTGTAAACAATAGAGCGCCACTTATGTGCTGGCTTCCACCCTGAGTCATTGTGAGTGTGGCTGTGAAAGAGCAAGTACATACCTGTAGCTGTCAACATGGAATGGGGAGATTACGAAAACTGTGTTGCTGTGATAGCATTACACAAGGTTGGGAAATCAGCCAGTGGAAATTTCCAGACTTTAAAACAGTTGAATATCAGTCGAATGTTAGTGCATCGGACCATCGAGTGCTTCAGTGAAACCAGGTCTGTTAAGGATCAGTAGCGACAAGGTGATCCTCACGCTGTGCGGACCCCAGCAGTGCAGAAGGCAGTGGCAGCACATGTTCATCGAAATCCAGTTCGGAAGCCTGCAGTGATGGCTCGTGAGATGAATGTATCGAAAAGATCGATGTCCAGACTACTTCGTGAGGACCTTGGACTTAAAGCATATCACCGATCTACTGGACATTACCTTGATGCATGACTGAAGCAGCAGAGGGTGGTAAAATGCAGATGCCTCCTGCAGCATTACACCCAGAATGGACATCGGAGGATTATTTTCACCGATGAGAAAATCTTCACGATTAAAGAGAACTTTAACTGCCAAAATGATCGGATGTATGCCACTAGCTCGCAGGAGGCCCATCAACAAGTTCCCAGAATTCAGAGAGGCTATCATTCGTCCTCAGTGATGGTTTGGTGGGGTGCGAGTTATTCTGGTGTCAACCAGCTGCATTTTTGTGAAAAGGGGGTTAAAACCAATGCAGTAACGTATGCAAACACAGTCCTGGAGACCATTGTCACAATAGTGGCTTGAGCATCAGGTGCCTGATTTCATTTCACCTGTAGACTGGCCTTCTAGCAGCCCCAACCTCAACCCATTGGAATACAAGTTGTGGTCAGTGCTTGAGGGCATTGTGTGCAAGAAGAGGCACTCTACAATATGCCAGTTTGAAGCATTCCTTGGTAGCAGCAGTGGTGGATTTTCCAGTGGACATCATGCATGCTGCAATAGATGAGTGACCTGGATGACTTCAAGCTGTGTGCATGCGAAGGTGGCCGTTTTGAAAACTGATTGGTGCTAAGTGTGGTCAATAAATACTCCATGTAAGTGCCATGTAAAGTTACATTAATACATCTTTAACCACTTCTCAGTTCTTCATTATTTACATTGTAGCAGTATCTATGGCAAGACTAGGTATAAAATGTATGATTTTATGGGTACAACAGTATATTTATATATATATATAAATTATAAATATAATTATAAATTGTTACAAGTGAGGACAAGGTGGGCTAGGTGGGTCAGGATGTTGGTGCTGGGGTTGTGAGGTTTGGGTCTGCTATTGAGATAACCGTGGATATCCCTCCATCCTGGTCACCAAGCAAATATCGCGAGCTGCCTCACATACCACTATCACCAAGAAACCTGCTGCCACCAACCCACCGGCACTCATCACCCAATATCATCCCCACCTCAACAAAATCAGGCACACACTGCACTCTCTTCTCCCAATTCTCCACAGTGATCCTGAAACCAAAAGCATATTTCCCGACAAACCCAGGGTGGTTTTCAAACGCCCCCCCAACCTCCAAAACATCCTGGTCCACAACACTCCTTCACCACACATCCAACACCCCCCTGCCCATAAATGCAACCGCCCCAGGTGCAAGACCTGCCCCATCCTCATCACTTCTCACACCCTCCAGGTGCACATGGCCACTGGCAAATTTACCCTCCATCCCAAAGGGACCTTCCATGCCTCAAACCTTATCTACATCCTCACCTGCAACATCTGTGGTGTTTTTTACCTGGGGGAAACATCAACGGCCCTCAACCTCCGCATCAATAACCACCGCTCCTCCACCCACAACCTGGACTTTACTGTCGCCGTCCACACCAACCACCACAACATCAGTTTCAACGACTGCTTCCGGGTAGCGATCATCCATCTCCTTTCGCAAAAGATGGGAAAGGGCCTATATATCGGCCATGAGTGTAACCACTCCACCTGGCCTGAACAAGGCCACCCAGTAATGCCCATCCCTCACCCATCTTTCACCCCAAACCATCCCGTCCCTCCCGCCCTCCCAACTCTTCCTACACAATCACAGTTTACGACGAGCCTGGTGACGAAACAGTGTTTTTTTCGTTCTACGCACCGCTTCTTCTTTGATGGGGACCTGGCAACTCTGCAGTGCCCCAACTTCCGGTTCCGTCTATTTCCTCTCACACCGATGATGCTATGAAATTAGCGAAAATTTTGAATTTTTCTACTGTCCGGTGAGTGTTTCCTTTTACCTTCTTTGATTTTTACTTAGCCCTTTTGGCCCTCCTTGCTTTTATCCATTATTATCCACTTTTGGTATGAATCCTTTCGCGTATAACTCCTATCAACTGAACCGCCTGCGATCTCTTATTGTTTCCTACACCAAAGCTACGTCCCATGCACGCTTCTTGCACTCATGTTTGATATTAGGCCTAACACCCAAAAGCCTCACACCCAAACTGCCATTTTCTGCCATGCCCCCAAGCATAAAACCCACGATTTTCCCACTAGCGAGAAATTTCGCTATTGAACTGACCCACGCCATGTACCGATCCCAGCTAAATCGCACCCGAGAATTGTCCATCTCTATTCAATCCCTTACCAAAATCCTGTTGCTGACCCCAGGTAACCACCATCACAAAATAGACTCCTTCTGGTACACCGCCCATTCCATTGCCAGTGACCTTAACACTAAACACCTCCAAAAACTCTCCCATCTCTGCCGTCAAGCATTTCAGACTGGCTGCACCCTTCCCCTTCCACTGCTGCCCAATTTCAGTCCCAACCAAGATGCCCGCTATTACCTGACCCCCCTTTACCATTGCCCACCCCTCCCACACCCCCACAGACCCCCCCTGAAAACCAAAACTGCACTCCCACACATCACACCTTGGGAAACAACCAGTCCACGGACAAACCCACCCCTACCAGATCCATGACCACCAATGACCCTAACCCACTCAAAAACAACCAGGCTGTACTCAATTTATCCAGCCATAGACTGAGCACTGATGAAATAGCTGTTTTATCCAAAGGCCTGACCTTCTCCCCCACAACTCCCCCCAACCAATTTCGCCTACATTTTGACATACACACATTTGCTCGCAACCTCCGATGGCAACATTTCTGGGCCAAAAATCCCTCACTCCAAACTACCACCAGTGAAACCCACCCGAGCCTCCTTCAATTTAGCCCCCCTCCTCCCAAGATCCACCCCCCTGCCCACCAACCACCTCTTGGAAAGATACATCACTGCCGTCATTTCCACCACCTCTGACAGCTCATTCTTAAATAACTTTCACAACCAACCTAACCTCAACCCCCCCCCCAACAGAAAGCTCTCAGAGACCTCCGCAACAACCACAACATCAAAATCCTCCCAGCTGACAAAAGGTCCACCACGGTGGTCTTGAACTCTCAAGACTACCTGGCGGAAGCCAACCGCCAGCTGGCTGACCCCTCCACCTACAAACCCACCACAGTTGACCTATCCGCCGAACACCTCAACAAAATCCAGGACTTCATCCACACCCGCGGCCCCCCTGAAGGCCTAACAGCTCGTACCACCGCCATGTTAATACCCGACAATCCCCGCACCCCCACCTTCTATCTTTTGCCCAAAATCCACAAACCTGGCAACCCCGGTAGACCCATTGTGTCCAGCTATAACTCTCCCACAGAAAGAATCTCAGCCTTTGTTGACTCCCATCTCCAGCCTCTTGTGAAAGCTCTGCCCTCCTACCTCCGTGACACCAACCACTTCCTCCAGAAAATCAGCACCCTTCCACCATTGCCCCCAAATACCATCCTTACCACCATCGATGTTACTTCCCTCTACACCAATATACCTCACTCCCATGGCCTCCGCTCCATAGAATTCTATCTCAATAGCAGACCCAAACCTCACAACCCCAGCACCAACTTCCTGACCCACCTAGCCCACCTTGTCCTCACTTGTAACAACTTCACCTTTGAAAACCAAAATTTCCTACAGATCCGAGGTACAGCCATGGGTACCAGAATGACCCCATCCTATGCAAACCTCTTCATGGGCAAACTTGAGCAAGTTTTTGGCTACCCAACCCCTCCTCTGGCTCCGCTTCATAGATGACAACTTCATGCTCTGGACACATGGAGAACCATCCTTGTCAGCTTTCCTGGACGAACTTAACCACTTCCGTTCCCTAAAATTCACCTGGACGCACTCCCCCAACCAGATCACCTTCCTGGATGTGGACGTGCACATCGAGGGAGGACACCTGACTACCTCCATCCACATAAAACCCACCAACCACATGCAGTACCTACCCTTCTACAGCTCCCACCCGTTCCACACCAAAAAAGCCATTCCATTCTCTCTGGCCCTCAGGGGACAGCGCCTGAACACTTCACCCACCTCCCGCCAGAATTATAACCTCCGCCTACACCAGGCCCTGGTTAACCGTGGATATCCCTCCATCCTGGTCACCAAGCAAATATCGCGAGCTGCCTCACATACCACCACCACCAAGAAACCTGCTGCCACCAACCCACCGGCACTCATCACCCAATATCATCCCCACCTCAACAAAATCAGGCACACACTGCACTCTCTTCTCCCAATTCTCCACAGTGATCCTGAAACCAAAAGCATATTTCCCGACAAACCCAGGGTGGTTTTCAAACGCCCCCCCAACCTCCAAAACATCCTGGTCCACAACACTCCTTCACCACACATCCAACACCCCCCTGCCCATAAATGCAACCGCCCCAGGTGCAAGACCTGCCCCATCCTCATCACTTCTCACACCCTCCAGGTGCACATGGCCACTGGCAAATTTACCCTTCATCCCAAAGGGACCTGCCATGCCTCCTCAAACCTTATCTACATGCTCACCTGCAACATCTGTGGTGATTTTTACCTGGGGGAAACATCAACAGCCCTCAACCTCCGCATCAATAACCACCGCTCCTTCACCCACAACCTGGACTTCACTGTCGCCGTCCACACCAACCACCACAACATCAGTTTCAACGACTGCTTCCGGGTAGTGATCATCCATCTCCTACCCAAACCAGCCAACACCTCTGTTCGCAAAAGATGGGAAAGGGCCTATATATCGGCCATGAGTGCAACCACTCCATCTGGCCTGAACAAGGCCACCCAGTAATGCCCATCCCTCACCCACCTTCCCCCCAAACCATCCCGTCCCTCCCGCCCTCCCAACTCTTCCTACACACTCACAGTTTACGACGAGCCTGGTGACGAAACAGTGTTTTTTTCGTTCTACGCACCGCTTCTTCTTCGATGGGGACCTGGCAACTCTGCAGTGCCCCAACTTCCGGTTCCGTCTATTTATTGAGTTGAGGCGATGGCCTCTGAGGGCAAGGGAAAATGGGATGGCTTTTTTGGCACCTGCCACTCATCCAACCTAATTTACACCCTCATCTGTCAAATCTGCGGCAACTTCTACATAGGCGAAACCTCCACCCCCTTGAATCTAAGGACAAATAATCACCGTTCCTCCACCCAAAACTCCGATTTCACAGTTGCCATCCACACCAACAGCCATAACACCACCTTCAATAACTGCTTCCGTGTTGCCATCATCCACCTTTTACCCCCCCGCTCTGACACATCTTTCCGCAGGCGATGGGAAAGGGCCTATATAGCAGGCATGCACGCCACTATACCCCCCCGGACTCAACCTAGCCAACCAGTAACTCTTTCCTCTCCTCCCCGAAACTACCCACCCACCTTACAGTAAACACTGGCTAAAGTATTTCGTGTCTCCTTTCAACTGTTTCTGGCAACACTGACCGTAGAGACGCTACGGTCAGTATTCTGTGCCTCTACTCAAAGTGTCGTCGATCTTTTATCTACCTTCTTGAAAATGCGACTCAGATTGCGAAATATTGAATTATTTCTATTCGTGTGGTAAGTGTTTACTGTCTCCTTCATTATTTGTGTATATATATATATAATGGATAAAAGCAAGGAGGGCCAAAAGGGCTAAGTAAAAATCAAATAAGGTAAAAGGAAACACTCACCGGACAGTAGGAAAATTCAAAATTTTGAATTTTCCTACTGTCTGTCCGGTGAGTGTTTCCTTTTACCTTATTTGATTTGTTTTTTATATATATATATATATATATATATATATATATATATATATATATATATATAATATCTTAATTTGCAAGAACTGTCTACATTATACTGCCAGCACCTGGTTCGGTGGTCTCTGTTCTACATCTATGACTAAAGTCTCAGAAGAAAACATAAGAGAAAAACTATAGCAGACTTACATTTTGAATTTTTTGAACATCATTTGTTAACACAGAACATAAAGATCCTGGTGTATAACCTTCAAACCATCTTATGTTGTGTTGCAGAATCGCACGAAAGCCTTGCTGCGCAGTTTTGAGGTTAAGTTTTCACTATATATAGTGAAAAGCTTGAACTGTATGAAGGGAAAAGGAAAATAAATAAGACATGGAACTAATAAATAAAGATTTGACATATACACAAAATCTACTTACGTATCCATGTAAAGGTGTATTTAATTTGATTCACTTCAGTTACAAGTGTAACCATCTACATGAGAACTTGTATCTATCATTTTCATGGTCTTCTAGACAGAATTTTTTTGTTTCAAGTCCATTTGTTGCACAGATTGCCTAATCAAGACACAACTTACAGTTTAAAGTGGCATCCAAACCACTGTGTGTGTCCACCCCTTGATGGTAAGGCAACAGTGTTGACACTACTCCATCAGGGACATTGTTATGCTGAGGGTCACTAGATGAGCTGCTGTGTCATCCATCACTGCTTGGTTTTACTTGCTCGAACAGCAAAAGCAAAATGTGGCTTTTCCATTATCAATGTCTAAAGTGAGAATCATAGAACTTCAGACCTTCTGTAAACAAAAGCACGTGTACCCTAACAGAGTTGCAAACTTATGAAAGAAAAAATAATCCACATAGCCTACAAGGTGTAAAAACATTCCATTTGTCAACAGATGCAGAATATGCAGTGTATCACTGAGTGATGACCTGTTGAAAGTTATTGAATGTATGTTTAAAAAAAGTTTAAAAATGTACATCTTGCCTGGTGGCCGACTTTCAGACTCATCACCGAAGTTCCCTGGCTCACCCCGTCATGGGTGTTATTTGTGAGTATCCCTTCATCAATTTCATCTGACGATCACTCATTCTCATCATCGGGATTAGCCAAAAGTGGAAGAAAAGCAACGCTAAATTAAAAAAATCAAATACAAAATGTACATCTTATCCCCCAGGAGTAAGACGGTTCCGTACCAAAGGATTAATTTTCTCTCATATTTTACTAAAAAAACCTTGCTAGTAGAATGTGACACATGAGATAAATTACGTTTTGAAACCGGGGTTTCTTCATTAAATTTATTTGATGTTGGAAAATGTTATGATTTATTGTACGCTACATATAAAATAAAATGCATATTTGGGGGTGAATTTTTAAATATTGTCACATTTTTCTTCTCTCTTGTTGTGAGGTGTTCATTTTAAATCAACCTCCCTCACCCTACGGCCTGCCCTCCTTCACCTGCAAAAGTATTCCGGAGTGTGAGGATGTCACCACCCAGATGGTGAACACCTCTGTATTATAGATCGATAGATAGCGCCAGTTTCAAACATGGCAACTTCCATGCGTGCAGGAAGGTCTCCCGTGTTTTCAGAGTAGTCTTTCGGAAATACAGCCGTTTGAAAAGTGGCAAGAAGCAGGTTGTTCTTAACGTTTATGTGACGACGTGTCGGTGCTATCCTAAGCAAGCAGTGAAGTTGGTGTCCAAGTGTAATTGTGTGTCTGCGTCTTTGTGTTTTCGGTGTGGTGAAAGAAAATAAAACGACCGGTCAAGTTGTGAGTACCGCGAAAAAAAAAAACACGTTGTTGCTCGTATAAACAAGTACACCGATTTTGAGATAAATGCAATACAACGCGAGGTCCTTTCGTATTCTTTCAATCAAAGAGCCGTCCTGTCCACTGTGGAGAAGATGTTGATAGTGATGATTGATGACGATCTCCATAATTTTAACAGTCGACGTTAAATCGCCTCTTGTGCCACGTTGAGTTCCTTTTTGTGAAGCAAATTTGACAGACCGTACTCTGTCGAGCACCGAAAATGCCTCAAGTTCAAAAAGGAACTGCTGAATCAAGGTAAGAAAATACATTACTTGCATGAGACGAGCGTAAATAATGTGCTTATTATCGTCTTCTTGTTTTCTAGTGCACGAGAAACAGAGAGAAAGATAAACAATCTCTTTTTATTCCCCGGCTTATCTTTGTTCAGCTTCTGTTAAAACTGGCGGTATATTTGTTGCAGAAAGGAGAAAACAATACTCCACATGTCAACAATGTTGGACAATAATTTGGTGGAAATAAAACCAAAAGGCTTGAATTACTGAAACGAATCTCTCTCTCTCTCTCTCTCTCTTGTATAACTTTGGCGCTGTCATACTGAGATAGGAGGGGGGAAGGGGGATCTGTTAACCCAGAGTCAGATAAATTGAACTTTTGGTTTAGAAAAATATGTTCATTCTTGAACAAGAACACGTATTTAATTACTTGTAGAAAATTTATTATACTTCAATGTGTAGATTATCAGTTAAAATAAGAATACGTTTTTCCATGTTACGTAAAATTAAAGGTTGCGAGTGAGCAGCATATGATGGCCGCACCATTCACGAACAGCTGGCGCAGAGTGATACGTTACTCGAAGTGAGACGGTTGTTTACAGAAGGTCGGAAGGTTCGTGATTCTTACTTTAGTTCATTGGAGAAATACATCATGACATGTGCTTCCTTGATTTTTTTTCTATTGGGTTTATGCTAAGTATTTGGTGGGCACTTGATTTGGAGGTTGTTATATCTTGTGTTTTGTTAAGTCAGTGCTGTTGAATTCTTTCCTCAAAAGAGGAAATGTAATGCAGCTTGAATCAATGGCATAAACCATTATGCAGATACGGAACTACATTTTGTGTGTATATTAATATCTTATTGCATCTAAATCCTATAACATAAATATATGAAGAGAAAATGTGTTAATTAAATTCATATTGAGATCTCAATATTAAAAAAGAAAACAATTTCTTTCTATTCAAAATTGAGCTACAAATAACATGCACTGATGACTAGGGGCATGCATATTTCGTTTTTAACGAAAAAACGAAATTTGAAAAAAACACATTGTAGTGTTAATTTTTTATGTTTTTGAAAGGTGTGAGATGCATTTTGTGACCATATTTTGTCACAAAATAATGCGAAATGAACTGCAAAAAGCGAAATTAACTCTTAAACACGAAATTCAGGGTTTATTCACCGACGCGACACCTTCTGAGGTCTGAATTATCCTGCGAGTTATGCAATTCCCGGAAAATTGATTAATTCTGCTGTTAATATTGGAGAAGCAAAAATGGACTCCTTTACACAGATATAAACTTAATACTCTGATAACTACATAAATGTGCAACTAGAAGTGAAATGTTAATTCTGTGGAATAAATGTAGTTTTCAAATCAAATTTAGAATTATATTCACAATTTTAAAACCAATATGTCTTTTTATATACCACTTTTCATCCATTTTTTCACCGCTATAACACCGATATTTTATATTATTTACCGCTTTTGAACCCGAAATTGACTCAGTTTTTGTACCGAAATTTTGCTTTTTTATTTACCAAAAATATGTGCCTCTACTGATGACAAATTAGATTTATGGTATTAAATTGCACAATATTCTTTACCTGGAATATGGTTGTTACACATGCAGCTACAGCGAATACTGTATAAAGCAACGCATTCAAAGTTGCCATTCTTTGAGCCTCCTCATCACCTTTGACTGACATGACCTATATAAAAAAAAGTTCAATCAGACCAAAATATTAATATTTTACACACATTTACCAATAATTAGCTTGTGTAAAGTATAGTTAAAGAAAAATTTCCCCTCCCCCAAAAATTCTTCCTTGATAAACTTGGAATTCACAGATTTCTTCTCTTCTTGTATCATTCTTCTTGAATCAACTTTTCCTGTACTAAACTATGTACTTACTCATCTATATATATGGTTAGATCACATAATCTAACTCCTGTTAAGAAACAAACTTCAGGGCACCGGTTGAAGAGCATCACAGTAATTATGATACATGTCTTGAACAGTGATCAGAAAGCTAGATTTTAAACTACTTTTTCTTGACCTTTCTTCTTTCTTGACCTTTTCTCCATTTTCTTAGCATTTATTTCCTCCTTACATATGGTTGGAAATTAAGAAAATACATATTTTAATTCAATGTTAGTTAGTTATCTAGATATTAGAACTTTTCAAATATTAATGAAAAAACAATACCAAGATATTTATAATCTAGATTATCCGTTAGTCAGTCATCCTTTGCCATTTCCTGCCTCTGACTGGGTCGGCATAGAAGTAAAGCCTCTCCATTTTTTCCTGGTCTTCCACCACTCCTCTCTTTCCACGGTGTTCCAATCTTGCCCTCTTCTTCTAACACACTTCACTATCTCCTCTTTCCACCGACATTTTGGTCTCCCCCTCGGCCTTATTCTCACTCCTTAAACTCTTACCGGTAGAGTTTCTGCAACCATCCTTTTTGTGTGTCCAAACCATCTCCTCTGTGCCTGATCTATCCTGTCCTGAAGATTCACCACACCCACTGTGTCGGATCTCCTCATTCCTTATTCTATCACTTCTAGTCTATTCCTTCTTTCATCTCCACTGCCTGCATCTTCCTTTTCTATCTCTCTATCATTGTCCAAGTCTCTGCTCCATACGTAATTATTGGTACATAGTATGTCTTCTTGCATTTCATAGGTACATCCCTGTTCCATATTAATCTTCGAATGCTTTGACATAGTCCACTACCTGTTTACCTCTTCATCTATCCTTCCACTTCTCTCAATCATGCTTCCTAGATATTTGAAGCTTTCCACAACCCTCAACTATTGGTTCATTTCTGGCTGTGTGTTTTTTTTTTTTTTTTTTTTTTTTTATTTATTTATTTATTAATAAAGAACCTCACTCTTTTCTGCATTGAATTTCATTCCTGTTCTTCTGATTTCCTCATTCCAACTATCAAGCTGTCTCTGTAATTCTTCCCTGTCCCCCCCCCCATTACGAAGTCAACAGGACCTTCATCTCTTCCTCTCCTATCTTCCCCACCTCTTCGTTAATTGCATCCATTGTAATTATGAAGAGCAGTGGGGAAAGAGCACTTCCCTATTTTAGTCCACTGAACCACTTCATTCTTCCCACTGGTGTCTTCACACAGCTCTGGTTGGCTTTGTATGCGCTCTGCACTCTATACACCTTATCTCTTCCTTGACTCCTTTCTATCTTAGAGCCTTGCAAATCTTTATTCTGTCTATGCTATCATATGCCTTTTCTCTATCTCGTAGTGCCCTTCCGGAATTTCCTTATCGTGCACATAAGATATGCTACTGATCTGCCTCTTCTAAATCCATTCTGTTCCTCTCTCATGTTCAGCTCTGTCACTTCCCTTATTCCTTTCTCTCATATTTTCTCATACACCTTTGCTGAGTGGCACATTAGTTTTATTCCTATGTAGTTTCCATATTCCTATCTTGTCCAACCTCTTGGAACTTCCCTCTCTTGCCACAATTTTCATTGATCTGTACACATCATCTGCTCCAGGTGCTCTACCTCTCTTTATTCTCTTCAGAGCTTCCTCCACTTCTTTCCATGTGAGATTCACTTTTTCTTTTTCTTTCAATTCTTCATGTTCATTTACTTTTTCACGTTCAGAGATTTCTCAATGATTTCTCCACATTCTCCTTATTTCATCATCCTCTTCTACAACATTCCCCCTTTCATCCCTGAGCTTACAGCTGTCTCCTCCTTCTCTTCTCCTTTCTCTCACTACTGTCTAATTTCTTTAGACCTAGCTTAAGAATTGTATGAAATGATCACTGGTTTGTCTAGCAATTGATTAAATCAAGTACTGAACATTACTGGAAAGCAATACTTGAAACTTTAGACTGAAATGTTAGCATTATCACAAAAATCTATCTTCCATCTTTTCCAGTATTTGACATCATTTTCTTCTAAAATGTTACGTGAAGGGAAGGGAGGGGGATGTTGATCTATGAAAATGTCTACGAACAAATATAATTTTAAAAATTGTCCAAAATGTACACTTAACATCCCAAAAACTTACACCCCTCCAAAAGTTTCCAACACTCTGCCAAGGGAAAAATCGTGGTTAAACTCTTGTCTACAAGTTTTGTAGCTAGCTACAGTAGCAATGCTGCAACACAAAAACAACAAAAAACACATGTTTTCTTTCATGAAATAACACTTACGGATATGAACTTTGCAAACATGACAGAATATATTGGGATTGTACTGCCTCTTAAGATACTGAAAATGGCTGCCCCACATAGCATTCGCCAATCCTCAATATTTGTCTTCAGGATTTTTCGGAGTGGTACCGCATCACTTCCATCAGTCTGTAAGAAGTGAAAACTTTAGACAATTTTTATAAGCTACAGCCTTCAAAACACATAAATACTACATCAACCTTCTTATAATATTCCCTACACATTCAATTTTTGATCTGGGTAATAAAATAGACCCATTCCCTTTGAACACAACCACAATTAAGGACTGGAACCTCGCTGAACAAGCAAAAAATTACTCTTATAAAAAATCAAAATGTTATAGCTTGCTTGCTTTCTGTCACTTTCACAATCTCAAGGTCTAGCAGAGTAAATAATTTGGACAACAATACTGTATTTGAAAGAAATAAAAAAAAAGAAATTAATTTGATTGAAACATTTTTTTAAAAATAATAATAATAAATAGCCGAACATCTTTTGCCATTCTTCTCCTTCTTCTTACTTCATCTGGTTAGTGTGCTCCTCAATTTTGATTGGCAGTTCTATGGTATTAATGATGGATTTGAAGATTGGTTTTAATTTCATCAGGAACTGATTGTTAAGAAAGGAAGTTAGAAGTCAATCTGGAAGTGAAGACGTACCTAATTGCCATGTGAGACTGACTTAAGTCATAAACTATACTTTTTATATGAAAATCTAAATCGACCTCGTGCCAATTCTGTGGACCTAAAGTGTCCACTTTCCCTTAAAATTGTTAATCTTACACATTTGTATATATTTACGGATCAAATAGCAAGCTCTCGATTTATTGCTAATTTCTTTTGGATCACTGTGTATTGTTCTGGATTAAAATGACAAACACAACGTTTTGTTTTAGTTTTTACACCTAGTAAATCCGGCAGCGGTCGACTACCAGAAATAAACTCTCACATATCTTTTAAAATTTCTCAGGCTGGGGCATTCGATGAAGCGAGTTTCCTGGATTCATTCCCTTTGGGTCAATTCGAGGGCAGTAATTTAGATAACTCTAAAGCGTGATTTGAAACACATCTATTTGATACAAATGCCACAAATAACACAAATGAAATTAACTGTAATAACTCGCTCCAAAAAAAATTAGTTCTAAATGGAAGAAAAAGCAAAAGTAAAGTAAAGTGTTCCCCTGTGCATAGCACCACGCCATGAAGGCGTATACGGGGTGTGGGGGTAACGCCCCACACTTTCTTGATCCGGTCGTGAGTGGGGGTGATGTGATCAGCAACACGCCCATAACCGCCTTTACCCCCCAGGGTTTCCCCCAGGTACCCATGTTATTCGACGCTGGGTGGGCGCCAGGGCCGCATCCACCATTAGAAAAGTTCCCGGATTTGAACTGGCCGGGGAAGAAAAAGCATTATAATTAAATTATTTTTAGGCCAATTAGTTTGGAAGAAACAAGGAGGCTGGAATGAGTAGCACAGATGCATTCCATTTACAGACAATCTATGAAGCAAGTGAGACTGGCCTGAGCACACACGAAGATAGAAATGCCGTCTGCTGGAGACACATCTCACGGATTTAACAACAGCTCAGTGTGTTAGAAGAATAGCGACTATGTAATAATAGTTTGAATAAAACTGAAAAATTAATCTGACCACATACGCATAGTTAATGAATGAGTGTGTTTTCTTTTATGTAAGGGAATGGAATGACTCATTCCCTTCATTCCATGGAATAATCACCACACACACACACACACACACATATATATATAAGTAACGCCCATCTTTCTCCTTCAACTTGAAAATGCGACACAGATCGCGAAATATAGAATAATTTCTCTTCGTGTGGTAAGTGTTTACTGTCTCCATCATTTATATTTATCATGAAGGATAAACCTAGGGGCGTCTTCCGTCGCCCCCCCCCCCCCAACCTCCAAAACATCTTGGTCCGAAACACTCCCACCCCTTCCACACCACTCCCCCCAGCTCACAGGTGCAACAAACCCAGATGCAAGACCTGCCCCATACTCATCACCTCCCCCACCCTCCTGATCCCCACAGCGGCAGGCAAGTTCACCCTTCACCCTAAGGGCACCTGCCACTCATCCAACTTCATTTACACCCTCATCTGCCAAATCTGCGGCAACTTCTACATAGGCGAAACCTCCACCCCCTTGAATCTAAGGATTAATAATCACCGTTCCTCCACCCAAAACTCCGATTTCACTGTTGCCATCCACACCAACAGCCATAACACCACCTTCAATAACTGCTTCCGTGTTGCCATCATCCATCTTTTACCCCCCGCTCTGACACATCTTTCCGCAGGCGATGGGAAAGGACCTACATAACGGGCATGCATGCCACTACAACTGGGGGAAACATCAACAACCCTCAACCTCCGCATCAATAACCACCGCTCCTCCACCCACAACCTGGACTTCACTGTCGCCGTCCACACCAACCACCACAACATCAGTTTCAACGACTATTTCCGGGTAGCGATCATCCATCTCCTTTCGCAAAAGATGGGAGAGGGCCTATATATCGGCCATGAGTGCAACCACTCCACCTGGTTTGAACAAGGCCACCCAGTAATGCCCATCCCTCACCCACCTTCCCCCCCCCCAAACCATCCCGTCCCTCCCAACTCTTCCTACACACTCACAGTTTACGACGAGCCTGGTGACGAAACAGTGTTTTTTTCGTTCTACGCACCGCTTCTTCTTCGATGGGGACCTGACAACTCTGCAGGGCCCCAACTTCCGGTTCCGTCTATTTCTTCTCACACCGATGATGCTATGAAATTAGCGAAAATTTTGAATTTTTCTACTGTCCGGTGAGTGTTTCCTTTTACCTTCTTTGATATATATATATATATAATGGATAAAAGCAAGGAGGGCCAAAAGGGCTAAGTAAAAATCAAAGAAGGTAAAAGGAAACACTCACCGGACAGTAGAAAAATTCAAAATTTTCGCTAATTTCATAGCATCATCGGTGTGAGGAGAAATAGAGGGAACCGGAAGTTGGGGCCCTGCAGAGTTGCCAGGTCCCCATTGAAGAAGAAGCGGTGCGTAGAACGAAAAAAACACTGTTTCCTCACCAGGCTCGTCGTAAACTGTGAGTGTGTAGGATGACTTGGGAGGGGGGGGCGGGAGGGTGGGTGAGGGTTGGGCATTACTGGGTGGCCTTGTTCAGGCCAGGTGGAGTGGTTGCACTCATGGCCGATATATAGGCCCTCTCCCATCTTTTGCGAACAGAGGTGTTGGCTGGTTGGGGTAGGAGATGGATGATCGCTACCCGGAAGCAGTCGTTGAAACTGATGTTGTGGTGGTTGGTGTGGACGGCGACAGTGAAGTCCAGGTTGTGGGTGGAGGAGCGGTGGTTATTGATGCGGAGGTTGAGGGCCGTTGATGTTTCCCCCAGGTAAAAAACACCACAGATGTTGCAGGTGAGGATGTAGATAAGGTTTGAGGCATGGCAGGTCCCTTTGGGATGGAGGGTAAATTTGCCAGTGGCCGTGTGCACCTGGAGGGTGTGAGAAGTGATGAGGATGGGGCAGGTCTTGCACCTGGGGCGGTTGCATTTATGGGCAGGGGGGTGTTGGATGTGTGGTGAAGGAGTGTTGTGGACCAGGATGTTTTGGAGGTTGGGGGGGGCGTTTGAAAACTACTCTGGGTTTGTCGGGAAATATGTTTTTGGTTTCGGGATCACTGTGGAGAATTGGGAGAAGAGAGTGCAGTGTGTGCCTGATTTTGTTGAGGTGGGGATGGTATTGGGTGATGAGTGCAGGTGGGTTGGTGGCAGCAGGTTTCTTGGTGGTAGTGGTATGTGAGGCAGCTCGTGATATTTGCTTGGTGACCAGGATGGAGGGATATCCACGGTTAACCAGGGCCTGGTGTAGGCGGAGGTTATAATTCTGGCGGGAGGTGGGTGAAGTGGTCAGGTGCTGTCCCCTGAGGGCCAGAGAGAATGGAATGGCTTTTTTGGTGTGGAACGAGTGGGAGCTGGAGAAGTGTAGGTATTGCATGTGGTTGGTGGGTTTTATGTGGATGGAGGTAGTCAGGTGTCCTCCCTTGATGTGCACGTCCACATCCAGGAAGGTGATCTGGTTGGGGGAGTGCGTCCAGGTGAATTTGAGGGAATGGAAGTGGTTAAGTTGGTCCAGGAAAGCTGACAAGGATGGTTCTCCATGTGTCCAGAGCATGAAGATGTCGTCGATGAAGCGGAGCCAGAGGAGGGGTTGGGTAGCCAAAAACTCTTGCTCAAGTTTGCCCATGAAGAGGTTTGCATAGGATGGGGCCATTCTGGTACCCATGGCTGTACCTCGGATCTGTAGGAAATTTTGGTTTTCAAAGGTGAAGTTGTTACAAGTGAGGACAAGGTGGGCTAGGTGGGTCAGGAAGTTGGTGCTGGGGTTGTGAGGTTTGGGTCTGCTATTGAGATAGAATTCTATGGAGAGGAGGCCATGGGAGTGAGGTATATTGGTGTAGAGGGAAGTAACATCGATGGTGGTAAGGATGGTATTTGGGGGCAATGGTGGAAGGGTGCTGATTTTCTGGAGGAAGTGGTTGGTGTCACGGAGGTAGGAGGGCAGAGCTTTCACAAGAGGCTGGAGATGGGAGTCAACAAAGGCTGAGATTCTTTCTGTGGGAGAGTTATAGCTGGACACAATGGGTCTACCGGGGTTGCCAGGTTTGTGGATTTTGGGCAAAAGATAGAAGGTGGGGGTGCGGGGATTGTCGGGTATTAACATGGCGGTGGTACGAGCTGTTAGGCCTTCAGGGGGGCCGCGGGTGTGGATGAAGTCCTGGATTTTGTTGAGGTGTTCGGCGGATAGGTCAACTGTGGTGGGTTTGTAGGTGGAGGGGTCAGCCAGCTGGCGGTTGGCTTCCGCCAGGTAGTCTTGAGAGTTCAAGACCACCGTGGTGGACCCCTTGTCAGCTGGGAGGATTTTGATGTTGTGGTTGTTGCGGAGGTCTCTGAGAGCTTTCTGTTGGGGAGGGTTGAGGTTAGGTTGGTTGTGAAAGTTATTTAAGAATGAGCTGTCAGAGGTGGTGGAAATGACGGCAGTGATGTATCTTTCCAAGGGGTGGTTGGTGGGCAGAGGGGGTGGATCTTGGGAGGAGGGGGGCTAAATTGAAGGAGGCTCGGGTGGGTTTCACTGGTGGTAGTTTGGAGTGAGGGATTTTTGGCCCAGAAATGTTGCCATCAGAGGTTGCGAGCAAATGTGTGTATGTCAAAAGTAGACGGAATTGGTTGGGGGGAGTTGTGGGGGAGAAGGTGAGGCCTTCGGATAAAACAGCTATTTCATCCGTGCTCAGTTTATGGCTGGATAAATTGAGTACAGTCTGGTTGTTTTTGAGTGGGTTAGGGTCATTGGTGGTCATGGATCTGGTAGGGGTGGGTTTGTCCGTGGACTGGTTGTTTCCAAGGTGCGATGTGTGGGAGTGCAGTTTTGGTTTTCAGGGGGGGTCTGTGGTGGTGTGGGAGGGGTGGGCAATGGTAGAGGGGGGTCGGGTAATAGCAGGCATGTTGGTATGGGACTGAAATTGGGCGGCAGTGGAAGGGGAAGGGTGCAGCCAGTCTAACAGGCCCTGGTTAACCGTGGATATCCCTCCAGCCTGGTCACCAAGCAAATATCGCGAGCTGCCTCACATACCACTATCACCAAGAAACCTGCTGCCACCAACCCACCTGCACTCATCACCCAATACCATCCCCACCTCAACAAAATCAGGCACACATTGCACTCTCTTCTCCCAATTCTCCACAGTGATCCCGAAACCAAAAACATATTTCCCGACAAACCCAGAGTAGTTTTCAAACGCCCCCCCAACCTCCAAAACATCCTGGTCCACAACACTCCTTCACCACACATCCAACACCCCCCTGCCCATAAATGCAACCGCCCCAGGTGCAAGACCTGCCCCATCCTCATCACTTCTCACACCCTCCAGGTGCACACGGCCACTGGCAAATTTACCCTTCATCCCAAAGGGACCTGCCATGCCTCAAACCTTATCTACATCCTCACCTGCAACATCTGTGGTGTTTTTTACCTGGGGGAAACATCAACGGCCCTCAACCTCCGCATCAATAACCACCGCTCCTCCACCCACAACCTGGACTTCACTGTCGCCGTCCACACCAACCACCACAACATCAGTTTCAACGACTGCTTCCGGGTAGCGATCATCCATCTCCTACCCCAACCAGCCAACACCTCTGTTCGCAAAAGATGGGAGAGGGCCTATATATCGGCCATGATTGCAACCACTCCACCTGGCCTGAACAAGGCCACCCAGTAATGCCCAACCCTCACCCCCCCTCCCAACTCATCCTACACACACAGTTTACGACGAGCCTTAATGCCCAACCCTCACCCCCCCTCCCGCCCCCCCTCCCAAGTCATCCTACACACTCAAAGTTTACGACGAGCCTGGTGACGAAACAGTGTTTTTTTCGTTCTACGCACCGCTTCTTCTTCAATGGGGACCTGGCAACTCTGCAGGGCCCCAACTTCCGGTTCCCTCTATTTCTCCTCACACCGATGATGCTATGAAATTAGCGAAAATTTTGAATTTTTCTACTGTCCGGTGAGTGTTTCCTTTTACCTTCTTTGATTTACACACACACACACACACACACACACACACACACACACACACACACACACACACACACACACACACACACACACACACACACACACACACACACACACACACACACACACACACACACACACACACACACACACACACACACACACACACACACACACACACACACACACACACACACACACACACACACACACACACACACACACACACACACACACACACACACACACACACACACACACACACACACACACACACACACACACACACACACACACACACACACACACACACACACACACACACACACACACACACACACACACACACACACACACACACACACACACACACACACACACACACACACACACACACACACACACACACACACACACACACACACACACACACACACACACACACACACACACACACACACACACACACACACAGGGTGACTGGTAATTAGATGTATTCCCTGAAAGGGGTTAAAGTAGAGACAATTTGCAATAAATTTGACCATATGATACCCCGTCCGAAAATTAGTAGTTTTCGAGATAATCGAATTTCTATTGTTTTTTTTTTAAATGACAATTTTCCACATAGAAAGATGAATTGACAAAAAACTGCTCATTGTATGGAACTTATTTCAGCGTTTTCTGATAGCTAACAAATAAGTGGCTCATTGAAAAAAAAAGTTTTTCCCAAATAACAATCACATGTAAGTAACGGGTGGGTCTAAACTTACAAGTGATGATAAAAAAAATGCACTCTTAGTTTACTTGGCAACGTATTAATAACAAAAATTGTATGACACGAAGCGTACAAATTACTTAAATTACTTCCTTGTGTCATCTGCTATCCAACAAGGTACAAATGTTGCTAACATTCACATTTGTGTACAAGTAATAATACTTGATTCATTTTCATGTGAATGGATTCAATGAATATTACAATTAAAGAACATTACACGTCTTGCTCAAAGTGGGCACCTCCGTTACGAATGCAGGCACGCAGGTTTTTACGGACATTTGGTCTCGTAACTCGTGATGTGATGGTGTCCTTGATGTGTTGACCAGCTTTTAAGATCCTCTACCTGAACTCTTCTTGTGAGTTTACCGGTGTCTTGTCATGTGACTCCAAATGTAAAAGTAACTCGTGATGTGATGGTGTCCTTGATGTGTTGACCAGCTTTTAAGATCCTCTACCTGAACTCTTCTTGTGAGTTTACCGGTGTCTTGTCATGTGACTCCAAATGTAAAAGTTACGAGACCAAATGTCCGTAAAAACCTGCGTGCCTGCATTCGTAACGGAGGTGCCCACTTTGAGCAAGACGTGTAATGTTCTTTAATTGTAATATTCATTGAATCCATTCACATGAAAATGAATCAAGTATTATTACTTGTACACAAATGTGAATGTTAGCAACATTTGTACCTTGTTGGATAGCAGATGACACAAGGAAGTAATTTAAGTAATTTGTACGCTTCGTGTCATACAATTTTTGTTATTAATACGTTGCCAAGTAAACTAAGAGTGCATTTTTTTTATCATCACTTGTAAGTTTAGACCCACCCGTTACTTACATGTGATTGTTATTTGGGAAAAACTTTTTTTTTCAATGAGCCACTTATTTGTTAGCTATCAGAAAACGCTGAAATAAGTTCCATACAATGAGCAGTTTTTTGTCAATTCATCTTTCTATGTGGAAAATTGTCATTTAAAAAAAAAAACAATAGAAATTCGATTATCTCGAAAACTACTAATTTTCGGACGGGGTATCATATGGTCAAATTTATTGCAAATTGTCTCTACTTTAACCCCTTTCAGGGAATACATCTAATTACCAGTCACCCTGTATAGATATATACAGGGTGATTCAGAATTCCTGTTACACACTTCTAGGGGTTGTAGAGGGGACTTAGTAGATCAAGTTTTGATGAGGAACCCATGTCTGGAAACGTACCGTTTTGGTACTACACAGATAACAAGATCACATAATTTCACATCCCCCGCTTTATCTGCGTCACTACAATAGCTGCTCGATGTGGTGACCCTGAAGTTTTTTTTGCAAACAGTGTACCTTTGAAGGATGTTTGCTGACACACGCTCAAAAATACCTGGTGTGTGCTGAATCGTATCTGCTGCAGCCAGTACTCGTATAACCAAGTCTTCCTCCGACACTACAGGAGTCTCATAAACAAGACTTCATGTGGCCCCATACGAAAGAGTCAAGAGGAGTTAGATCTGCTAATCGTGGTGGCCAAGGAGTTGGTCCACCGTGGCCTATCAACCTGTCCCCCTATGTTTCATTGAGATGTTGCCGAGCATCATGGGAAAAGTGTGCTGATGCGCCATCATGTTGGAACCACATGTGCTGGCAAATGTACAGTGGCACATCGTCCAAGAACTGCACCAATACTTCCTGCAGGAAGGTCAAGTGCCTCAGATCCGTTAGGCAGCCTGGAAGAAGGTACGGTCCAATCTCGTTAGGTGGCCTGGAAGAAGGTATGGCCCAATCAGATGACCATCCATGATACCAGCCCATACATTGATGCCAAATCGTTGCTGAAATCCATGAGAATGTATGGCATGAGAATTTTCGTCATCCCAAATGTTGCTGTTCAGACTGTTGAAAACACCTTCCCTGGTGAAATGCGCTTCATCCGTAAAAAGAACAAGCTGGGGCAACTCGAGAACTTCCACACAATGGTGTAGAAACCATGCACAGTAATTGACACCTGGTACAAAATCTGCCAGACCCATTGCCTGTACCCTCTGGGGGTGGTACAGGTGAAACTGCTGGTCATGAAGAATATGGCAGATGCTGCTCTGACACACATTCATGTGATGTGCAAAGGTGCGAGTACTTGTCGACGGGTTCTCGTCAGTTCGATGAAGGACCTCTTTAACATTGAGAGTGCGGCATGTCCGTGGAGCACCACAGTCAGCCCTGTTAACTTTGAAGTTACCGGCTTCTCGCAGCCGTTGCTCTAATCAGGCAAAAATGGTAGTGATGGAGTGACACGATGCAGAAAATGATCTGCATACAGACGTTGCACAGATCTACCATTACGACCAGCTTCGCTATAAATTAACAACAGGTCGGTGTTCTCGGCAAAAGTGTATTCAACCATACTCTACCATCTTTGGCAACAACTGAATGGCAACTGACGTGAAGGCTGAAGCACACCAGATTGTAAACATAGGACGTTGGAAGCAGCAGATATGACATCAGGTGACTGAAGATGTCACCCTCCATCAATGTGGGTTGCCTACCGTGAAGCGGGAAATATGAAATTATGTGATCTTGTCATCTGCGTAGTACCAAAAAGGTACGTTAAGTGTTAAGTGAGCAACATGGAAAGAGCAATAGCATGGCCTGCAGAGTTGCCAGGTCCAGAAAGAAGTTGACAGTTCTACAAAACATGGTCCTTGAGCAGGGTTGTCAAAAACTGAGTGGTGGGGGTGGGGGAGGGGAGGCAAAGGGTGGTTATGAAGGTGAGGGATGATGATGGGGGGCATTACTGGGTGGCCTTCTTCAGGTCAGGAGGTGTAGTTGCACTAGTATCTGTTATGTAGGCTCTCTCACATCTTTCCTTAGTGACATGTTGGTAGATTTGGGCAAAGGTTGGATGATTTCTACTTGGAAGCAGTCACTGAAGGAGATATTATGGTGGTTGGTATGTATGGAAATAGTGAGGTCCAGGTTTCGGGTGGAGGAGCAGTGGTTGTTGATTTGGAGGTTGAGTGCTGTGGATGATTCCCCCAGATAGAAGCCACCACAGATATTGCAGGTTAGGATGTAAATGAGGTTAGAGGTGTGGCAGGCTCCTTTGGGGTAGAAGGTCAATTTGCCAGTGGCAGTGTGGATTTGGAGGGTACAGGATGTGACAAAAATGGAGCAGCTTTTGCACCTTGGGTGGTTTTATTTTTGGGTGGGGGAGTTGATGTGAGTTCGTGGGATATGGTGGACAGATGCAACATATGTTACAACCATCGCTATCAGTCTTCCTGAACCAACTCAACCACTTCTGTTCCATAAAGTCCACCTAGACCCACTGCTTCAACAAAATAACTTTCCTGGATGTGGATATTATGCATATCAAGGAAGGTCATTTGCACACATCAATCCACATAAAACCCACATTCGTTACCTACACTTCTCCAACTCACACCTGTTCCGCAAGAAAGCCATTCCAGTCTTGCTGGCCCTCACAGAGTAATGCCTTAACGCTTCACTCACCTCCCGACAGAATTACAACCTCCATCCTGGTCAACCATGGATATCTCGAGCTGCCTCATACACCACCAACCCTCCGATACTCATCACTCATCACGCAATATCACCCACACCTGAACAAAATCACACACACACACTACGCTCCCTACTAGCCATTTTCCACAGTGATCCTGAAACCAGAAACATCTTTCCTGACAATCTCAGACTTGTTTTCAAATGCTCCACCAACCTCCAAATCATCCTGGTCCATACCACCCCTTCATCACACAACTAACATTCCCAACTCTGGTCAGTTTCTCCTTTTTTTGCTATAGGTGTTAAGTGGTAGAGCAGCCACAGGCTGAACTTCACCCCTGAATAAATAATTTCTAATTCTAATATTTAAGTCAATGTTCTGTTTGTAATATATAAAATTAATTTGTACCATCAAAATTAATTATCAATAGATTATAGTATAAACATAAAGTGCAATTGTTTGATTATGTCTAGCCTTATTGACAAACTAAATCTGGTTTCAATTAGTTGTTAAATGCTGGATCTCTTGAAATGTATAAATGACGCAACACAGTACTACCTAACAGGGCAATATAAGCACACACAGGAAATAATTCCTATTGAACAGTCACAATTAATTTTGTTATTGTAGTAGCTATTATTAGGAATGCAGAAGTATGAAAATTATACATTTTGATATTGAGAGTAACATAAAATTTAACAACTCTGCTGCTAAAATATCAATCTGATATTTAATTCAGATTTAATTAATATATGTAACCAAAAACACACCATGTACAGGGAGACACTAAATTGGCATTTTCAGGCATTATACATTAAGCATTCCTTTTTCCAATAAAGTAACATATCATATAATTCTCCTGGATTATACATTTTTAAATTATAAGTTCTACAGCTAGCATCCTCAAAAAAATCATATAACTAAGGATGTATTTAGAAATGTACATTAATTTTCCTTACATGCTACTTTATTATCTTTGCCTCTCCCTCCATCACAGACAGACACACACACACACACACACACACACAAAAAGCACTTTTAGTGGTATGTGACCAACCATACCTCAATCTCTTCCAAAACTTCATTTGCTTCCTCCACATGCTGTACATCAAGTGTTACATCTCTGCGAATATCACTCGTGTTGTCATTTCCAGGAATCTCTTCTAAATAAATGAATAAAACAAAGATTTCCTTTCAATTCTTTGTAGAATATATCGTAAGAGATATTTATTTATGTCAGTGTAATAAAATATGTGTAAAATAGCTAATACAGATAACTACCTCTCAAGTTCTTTGTCCTCAGCGTCTGAAGGAATTTCACTCATATCTGAGAGGTTACCACCAGAGATTATTGCACCTACATCTTCAATAGGTAAACCATTAGGTTTTCATTTTGTCATTTCATGAGCACAGTAAACATCTCTATGAAAGTTGTAGCGACTGTCACAGTACATCAGTCTACAAAAACACTTTGCTGCTCTGATCTCACAGAAACAGAATCATGTGAACAATAATAACTTTGACAACACAACACAAGAAGAAAAAAATCATGCAATAACAAAAACTTTATAATATACGCAGTACTGAAACGATTCATTGTTTCATAAGAATATATACTTTCTTGACAAAAGACTAGAGCCAAACAATATGACAAATTCAGATCTACCTGCAAGTGTATATTCAAAATTAAACTACCACCTTAAACAATCATTATATTTTGTCAGGGAAAGTCAAGAGACAGGTTACTTTTCTTACAACAAGCCTAGGATCCCACTTTAAACTGTAGGTCCAGTCCTGATTTGCCTTACTGTGCATAAAGTGGACTTAAAGCAACAAATCAATCCAATTACAACAAGGATAATTTCTATTTAATAATCATTAAATATGATATCGTTCACAAAAAACCTGAGTGCTGGTTGGTTGATTTGGTGTTTTAAGTCCACTTTATGCACAGTAAGGCTAATTGGGACTGGACCTACAGTTTAAAGTGGGATCCGAACCACTTGTGCCTCCACCGGGTATCGAACCCGGGACCCCTTGATTACAAGGCAACGATGCTACCACTGGGCCATCGGGGAGGTCCTAAAACCTGAGTGCTGAAAAGGTAAATTAACATTTATTGAAATACAGTTGAACCTGAGTTATACATATGTCAAGGTGAAGAGAAAATAATATGTATCACTGAGAATTACAAATCAGATTTAGGTACCATGTCATATCATTATTAAAATACTGTAATTGCATCTATTTTGAGGAACAAGATATACGCAATACAGGTTATTTCTGTCATAAAGTGGTAAATTATTGAGTCTAAAAGTTTGATTTTTATATGCACTACATTTGCCATTTTTTTTTATAAAGAACACTTTTTTGCTGAAATACTACAGTAGATACTATAGTTTTACTACCCATTTTATAAAAAAAATTGTGGTATAAGCAATGCGTAAGTCTGATGCTATTTCAGTTTTAGTTTAATGTGGATAAATGTCCACTTTCCATATAAATTTTACTTTCAGGTTTCACTTCACTAGGCTTGCTGGAAAAGTTTCTGCAAACTACCACGAACAGTGGCGCTAGTGTACCGCTATTATAAAAATCTGAAGAATAGACCTTATTGATGTTTAAATTAACTTCGATTGTTTGTTTAAGCCTATTTATTTTTCACAGCAGTTTGAAAAAGTAGTTTCGTGCGAGAAATGGAAATTTCTCGAACACTTTCGGGCAATGATTTTTTATGATTTCAAATGTAGTTTAACACCGAAACAATGCATCGAGCGACTTCATTTGGCATTTGGGGATGAAGCACCATGCAAAGGAATGTGTACAATTGGTTTTCAGAATTCGCACATTTCTCAGTGATGAATTTTGTGATGGTCGACCATCGATGTCTGTTGTTGCCAATAATGTTGATGTGGAGCGTGAAGTGATTGAGAGAATGTACGGAAACTTTCAAGCCGTTGGATCCCACACTACTTCACCGAAGCTCAAAAACAGGCTCGTGTAAATTGGTGTAAAGAAATGCTCAAAACATTCAACCGAGGCTAGTCAAATTTGGTGTACTTCATCGTTACAGGGGACGAAACTTGGATCTATTCATACGAACCCGAAACTAAACAGCTATCCACTGTTTGGGTGTTTCAAAGTGAGGAGAAACCAACAAAAGTTGTTCGTTCAAGGAGTGCTGCAAAGCAAATGATTGCTTGTTTCTTCGGTTATACCGGACATGTGGCAACAATAGCTTTAGAAAATCGAAGGACTGTAAATGCTGAGTGGTATACAACAATTTGTTTGCCAGAGGTCATCAATTAATTGCGTAAAACAAATCCAAATTGTCACATTATTCTTCACCACGACAACGCCAGTTCCCACTCAGCACAACAAACTGTTCCTTTTTTGTCCAGTAAAAATGTCGAATTAATGACTCATTGTCTGTACTCACCTGATTTATCACCTAATGACTTCTTCTTTTTGTTCTCACACATAAAAATAAGATGTGTGGTGAGCGATTGATGCATTCCGAACAGCGGTTTCTGAGGTATTAGCTTCAGTGTGAAAAAAATGCTTTCAAAATTGGTTTGAGCATATGCAAAAGTGTATCGATCCTAAGGGTGAATACTTTGAAAAACAATAAAGCCATTTCCAGAATCTCACATGTCTTTTTTCATATTGATTGCAGAAACATTTCTAGCAGCCCTCGTCTATGTTTTCCACATGGGTGTTCTCGTTGGCTAACCATTAGCAACAGAAAATTGTCACCTCTGAAACAATGTTGTAGCTTTGTTACATACAAATCATTTGTATTTTATAACAATTATGTGTATAATAAAAAATAACAAGTTATAATTGACCCTCATTAATTTAATAATTTAATAAATACTGTCAATACGTAACCTTCTTCTTCAATTTCAGATCTGTCATTGTTAAGTTGTGACTTAAAGAACTTGCAATAATGGCCCTTGGATGTAATTAGCTCTTCATGACTTCCGACCTCTGTCACTGCTCCATTTGAAAGCATGACTATTTTGGTAGCAGCCTTTACTGTTGACAACCTGTGAGACATGATTATGGTCGTTCTTGTTTGACGGGTCTGCAAATATTTGAAACAAGAACATATATTATAAAGATTAAAATTACCAGGTCGTCTCTGCATTGCTAATAATCTTCCATCAACAAAAATATTATATCTCATGCATTAAAACATTCTACTGATGATTTTTAAACCAGATATGAATGACAAGAATGGAAAAATATAAAACTGACAAGACATGTTGTGTGGTTCTGTTTTCTTGTTTAGCATTGCGCATCTGACACATTTGGCTAATGAAGACGAGGATGATCAGCTTTATAAGAGCTACTTGAAAACACTGGGTGCTTTTTCAATGCTTGGTGATGTTCGAGGGGCAAGCATGTGCAAGGATGCCATGGACCTCCGCCATGAAGTGCATGATGCTCCAGCACATATTCCTCCTGCTATTGCTGCTTGGAGATGTCGAACTTCAGCCTGGACCAGGGATGTCTACGGGGATAACACAACGTAGTGCCTTTCATCTTTACTATCAAAACATGCAGTGCCTAAGGACTAAGTTTTTGGACTGTGAATTAATAATATCTGAGTTCTCCAAACACGAACGTGCGTGCTTTAGTGAGTCATGGCTCAATTCTGATATCCCGTGTGCTGAATTTACCTTATATGAGCAGTTCAATGTTTATCGTAAAGATCGTAAAATGCATGGGGGTGGTGGTGTTATGGTGTATGTGAACAAGAAATGGCCAGCAAGATATGACTGGATTTACGAGACTGCAAATTACTCTGGGTAGAAGTAAGTATAGAAAAATACTTATAGGTTGTTTTTATCGGCGTCATAGGCAGAATCCAAAGAACTCTTACACTTTTGCTATGATTCCATTCTGGCAGCTCTTTCCAGTCACATACACCAAGGTGCCAGTATGGCGTACCTTTGCATACTGCCAGAAAAAAAAGTACTGTATATACTCATATGAAGGGCGCTAGGAAAGTTTTGCAATATGACGTAACCAATGATTGCACGTTGACACAAGTTCAGGCATGTTGATACAGGTTCTAATCTCCACCGTAGATGGCAGGACGAGCTCTGATTGCTAGTTCTTACTGAGCTATGCCAGGAAGAGGTAGGCAAGATGTCGACCAGGTCAAAGGCAGAATACCGTGCAATTATGCAGAACAACTTCGAACGTGGTTCATGTGTTGATCAATGCTTGGAAAAAATGGCACCTGTGCTAGGAGATGATTGTCCTCATTGTACGACTATATTCAGGTGGTATCAGGAGTTCATAAAAGGAAATTTCAGCCTGGAAAATGCTCCAAGGGAGGGACGCCCAGCCTCGTCTGTCACCAAGGAGACCATTGCTCCTGTCAGGAAGATGCTGGAGGTAGACAGGCATGTGACCTATCGCCAAATAGAGGAGTGTTTGAATATTCCTGCACCTGCAATTCATGCCATTCTGCACAACCATCCTCAAGTTAGAAAAGTTTGTTCCCTTTGGGTACTCCATACCTTAACAGACGAGCAGATGCTATGACGTGTTTCATGGTGCCGGGAAACCCACATCTTGCTCCATGTGATTTTGCACTGTTTCCTCACGTGAAGAACAGGCTCAATGGGAGACGGTTTGCCAATGACTAAGACCTTCTAAGGGCATGGGATGAGGAGTGTGCCCAGCTCCCTGAGGAGATGTGGAAGAGCTGGTTCGGCGACTGGTTTCAAAGAATGAAGAAGTGCATAGAGTGTGGTGGAAGATACTTTGAAAGATTGTGAAAATGTAAGCCGTATTGCAAACTCCTAGTGCCCTTTGTACAATATTACATTACATTCAAATATTCCATTTGATCTTTCTTTACTAAACATTTTAATGTGATGTAGTACATACTTTTGAATTCAGGATATGTTGGCCTTCCTTGGTAAAATGTAAGAATCTAAACTACTCCAGCAGGGAACACATGAAAACTTTCAAACTAACAGGATTTGTTTTATTCAGACAGAACGTTTTCAAGGAACATGCATCAGAAAATGGCTCTTATCACCTCATCAAGGAACATGCATAGGAAAATGGCTCTTATCATCTCATCAACAGGAACATCAGATAGCAACAATGCATGCCCAAACTGACTAACCTAGCTATGTCTCTGCCATAAACCCTTCTAAATGATTTTCTAAACAAAACATTCTTGAAAGTAATTATACACTCACCAACCTCTCTTTAACAAAACAAGCACAACACTGAGATATACATATCCTCATAGATTCAAAACCTCCCAGAACCCATTGATTTGAGGCTGTTTGAGTTCCGCATCTGCTTTATGCAAGGACAAGACCGGAAAAATTCCGACCTTAGGTCACCCACCCCAAGATTCTGCATGGCAGTCAGCCAGCCTGTCTACTTTTTTTTACGTAATAAAAGTAATACCGTTAAGCAGCAGTATCCCCCTTTTCTCTCTATTTTCTGTATTTTCTCTGTATTATCATTGGGACAAGCATCCACGTCTGAACCAAGATTCGAACCCGGGACTCCTGGCATTGCAGCATGATGTGCTAATCCCTCTTCCACTGAGGTTGACTAAACCACCACAGCTATCAACTGATCACAGATCTATTAACTGTTACGTCATCCAGCAAGAGTAGAATCAAACTGTTGGTCAAATTTTTCAGAACATAGTATTTTCGATAATTTAATAATTTCTCCCGCACTGTGGCTGAGCGGTTATGCTTTGGGCTCCAGCTATGGGACGCGTGCAGGTTTCAGTCTCCGTGGGGAAACGTAACAACTTTTCTCCTGAGATTTCGGCCTGTGTATGCAACTGGTGAACACTCGCTATGATGATTAAATTTGGGAGCTATGAATGAGTAGCATAACCCGGTCATGAAAACCTACGACGACGACTGGGGGTTCATCGTGCTGACCACACGTCACCCCATAATTGGTTGTATGATCTCCCACCTCAGAGTAGGATCAGGTGGAATTGCAGCTGCCAGTCTGCAGGTCTGAGCCTAATCAATGGTCTGCGGCATTGGGGTTATGTGTGCTTTTAGTTTAATCATTTCAAGGTGTGAGACCTTGATTGTCAATTCTTAACTATGGTAACATAAAATATTAAATAGTTTTTGATTCAGTGAACTACAACAATACAAATTGAATGTTCCAATATATTACTATCAGGGAAAAATGTATTTCATTTTTAAAATATATATATATTTATAAACATAACATGAAAAAACACCCAGGTTGTTTTTTTTTAAGCCAACCCTGATTGCAATGGCCATTTACTTGTATTAATTGGGGTGTTTACCATTAGTTTTAGATGTTTCAAAATATGGAGGTGCTGGGTTTAATTATAGCATTTTATAGGTTTGTCGCGTGTTACTCACAAATCCAGAATATAGAAAAGGAAAGTTAAAAATTGTACTTACGTATGTGAGTATAGTGCTCTTATTGTAGAACGACGTTTCAGAGATTGACTATCTCTTTCCTCAGGTTCGTATAAAAACTAAGTACTTGGCATAGTACTGCGTCAAAAATGTAATATGAGGATTGTGGTTAAGGGTTGGTTAGGGTACATTTAAAATATTAAGTTTTGCTATTAGAAGTACGTAAAAACCAAGCCGTTCCCTAATAAAACTTGTACAATAATAGCAAAACTTAATATTTTAAATGTACCCTAACCAACCCTTAACCACAATCCTCATATTACATTTTTGACGCAGTACTATGCCAAGTACTTAGTTTTTATACGAACCTGAGGAAAGAGATAGTCAATCTCTGAAACGTCGTTCTACAATAAGAGCACTATACTCACATACGTAAGTACAATTTTTAACTTTCCTTTTCTATATTCTGGGTTTAATGTCAGTCTTCATACATAACATAACATAACATAACCAATCTTAGCAATTTGAACTAATCAAATGATCTCCCCTTCATTAGAGTAATGCACTTATATCAATGTAGTTCATTACTCCTTAACATAATTGTTTGTATGTGTGTGTGTGTGTTATGTCAAAATATTCAATATTTTAGGTGTGTAGTGAAGAGCATAAGCAATAGATATCTTAAATAATTTTACATACAACATCCTCAATACATATATGTGATATGTGAATTAACCATAATGTGTGTATTAACACAACTTATGAAGAACAGTTAAAAGAAAGTTTTAAACTGAAATCTTGACATTAAGCTTCTGAAGGAAAAAATGCACAGAAGGTGGGAAACCCCTTGAAGTGTGGATCAGATTATTTTTTACAGTGTCCTAATATCAACAGTCTGTGTTCAGCTAACTCAAAAAGAGGAAACAGTGGGATTTGAACCCACAACCTTTCATGCTTGATGAAAAATAATGATAGTAGCTTATAACCAACTGACATTTATGAAAACGTCCACTTTCCTGGGTTCCAATAAAATTTTCTTCACAAGTTGTGAAAAAGATGATTCTTTTAGTACTGCTAAATATTATGCAGGGTATTGTAAATAAAATAATTAATAAAACCCCTAAGAAATTTGCGAAACTTGATGACCATTTCCTCCAGGTTGAGAAACCCCATATTTAGTGTTTCAATCCTATCTGATTTCAAGTTAGGCATGCAGAATCATAAAAATTTCTCAAGATTTTTAATCTAATTTACAATTTCTGTGTTAGGGTGTGTGTATTATACAGGGTCTGTATAAAAAGTAATGAGATCAAATGCGGGAAAAAAAACAACATATTGAAGATATCGATACAAATCATTAAAATGCTTCAAAATAGGACCCTTGGGTGTCGACACACTTCTGCCAACGAGTTCTCCACACTTGGAAGGCACCCTGGAAGTCCTTTTTCTGGAATGTCCTTGAAGCATCAAGTCAAAGCCGCTTTCACCTCTGCTACGGTCCCCTGGCGGTGTCCTTTGAGGGCTGTCTTCACTCCGGGGAACCTGTTCATCAGGGCTAGATCGGGACTGTAGGGGGCCTGGGGAAGTGTTGTGATGCCGTTCCGGGCCAGTTAGTCGTTGACCACGAAGCAGGTGTGGCTTGGTGCATTATCATGATGCAGCCTCCAATTGGCACAGATTTTTCTCATCTGTAAATCCTCGGTAATGATGGTGTGTGCAGTCATTTTATCAATTCCTATGTGGTCTGCAATCATTCGAACACTTAACTGTCACGCACATGTTGCACATTGTCCTCGGTTCTGCTCGTGGACGGGCATCCTGCGTGGGGTTCGTCTTCCACACTCTCTCGACCATCTTTGAAGCACTTGTGCCATCTCAAAACAGCAGCTTTTGATAGGATTTCACTCCCAAACATTTGCTGGATCATGGCCAACGTCTCCATAGCCGATTTTCCGAGTCCCACACAGAATTTAATGGTGTAGCGCTGTTCGATAGCACGTTGCATTTTTAAGCTTTGACCGAGTCTATAGACAGGGGTCCACTTAAACAAGGATATGAACCACACGGAAGCTCATGGGCGACTAATGCTAGGTGCAGTTTGAAGCTTACTTCCTTCTCTCCATGGAACTCGCCTGGAGCGAGCACGCTGCGAGGTACAGTCGCGTCAGAGAAAAATTGGTCTCATTACTTTTTATACAGACCCTGTATTAGCGGTTTATAGTTTGTAAGTTCATGGAATGTGTGAAATTGGTAACCTTTTATTGCAGTATTTTTCGTATAGTTGAGTCCCGATGGCACAGTGGTAGCGTCCCAGGTTCGATTCCTGGTGGAGGCACATAGTGGTTCGGATTCCACTTTAAACTGTAGGTCCAGTCCCGATTAGCCTTACTGTGCATAAAGTGGACTTAAAACATCAACTCTATCAATCAATCAATCGTATAGTTGAGGAACTGACTCTAACGTTACACTCAGCTAGAGCTGAAGTGCAATGTTGTTAACTTTACAAATTCAGACCTTGAAATTATTTTGGCACAGTCAAATAAGTTGCGAAAAGTACACACCAGAAGACTTCGTTTTAACAAACTAAGTTTATTTTTTGTTTTAACACTAGTAGTGGGGGTTTGTGCTATAACCAGCACAGAATTTTTCGGAAAGGAAGAGCAGATTTGCTTACACTTAAAACAGGCTTAATATGAGCATATGAGCTTTTTGCTCAAGTGTAGTACTCTGCATAACTCAAGAATTTTGTAAAAATGCTCTCAAATATTTTTCGGAAAAGAAGAGCTTTTTCGGAATGGAAGAGCTCCCTGAGAAAGGAAAATATGCCCCTCTTGTTGCCTACACACACACACACACACACACACACACACACACACACACACACACACACACACACACACACACACACACACACACACACACACACACACACACACACACACACACACACACACACACACACACACACACACACACACACACACACACACACACACACACACACACACACACACACACACACACACACACACACACACACACACACACACACACACACACACACACACACACACACACACACACACACACACACACACACACACACACACACACACACACACACACACACACACACACACACACACACACACACACACACACACACACACACACACACACACACACACACACACACACACACACACACACACACACACACACACACACACACACACACACACACACACACACACACACACACACACACACACACACACACACACA
Organism: Lepisma saccharinum; assembly: GCF_977018435.1. Lineage (NCBI taxonomy): Eukaryota > Metazoa > Arthropoda > Insecta > Zygentoma > Lepismatidae > Lepisma > Lepisma saccharinum. Next base: position 110,466,623 of record NC_139232.1, read on the forward strand.
CACACACACACACACACACACACACACACACACACACACACACACACACACACACACACACACACATATACATATTTACTTCTGGTTTAAGTTCAATTGGATACCAGCTTCAATTCTTCTAGAATTGCTCCGTGACTCTCTCATTTCTTACATCATAAACATACGATTTTTCACCTATGAGAATAACAGTACAAATGGTGTCCTCAGGTAATGCCTCATGGAATTCACAGATAATTTTAATGTTTGTCCTATCATTTACCACAACTTGTTTCCTTTTTGAAGTGTTAATTACAAACATGGGTCTCTGTCCTTTGAATTCATCTGGTGTGTAATACATGTCAGTATTGCCAGTAGTGACCCTTTTGAAAGCCGAAAATGCCTCATATAATTTGAGGAAATCATCCTTGGACATGTCTAAATTGTAATTTTCTCTAGGAAAGACCTCATTTCTGCCATTTTTAAGATATATGTTCTTGATGTTGCAGCTATCAAATTTACTTGAATTTTTTTCCTGATTGTTGTGTCTTCCAGTCTGAAACAGTACCACCACAAAATCAGGCATGTCATATTGAATACTGGAGAATGAATTTGTGGCATCAAATTCATAATATGTACCAGATGCGGGCTTCTGTACAGATTGATATGTGTAAAATTGCAGAGGAATCTGTGGATTTTTTAGGATATCAGCTTTGTATTTAAGAGCATAACTGGCCTCATATTCAACAACAGGGATTCTTAGCTCCATAGTCTGAATAATGCACTTGCCTGCATCAGGTAGGGTATTAGGCAGAGCTTCTCCTGTAGAGTTTAATGTGCTGTACCTCATCAAAGCATTATTATCATTTGCAGCTCTCCTAAATGTGATTCTTAAACCACCCTTCCACATAATATCTTTGTAATCCGAGAAGAATCCTGGCAACAGGCGCATCGGGAACAGCACTGTGTGGTTCTTGGATAATATTTTATCACCAGCTTCAAATCCACCTATTTTGTAGTAAGAAGCCTCGGTTTTGGATAATTTTAATGTGGCCAAAGCTGTGGAGGTAATGCCGGGATAATCCACTCTGTTTATAACAACACCATGCTTTCTGATCTCAATTTCAGAGAACAGATGCGGCACAAAATTGTCCACAAGTCTTATATTAGAATTTGCCGGGTAATCTGTACCATCGAGCTTTACAACATCAAATTTGATGTATAAATCTGCTCTGTGGGGGTGTATAAAGCCATCCCCTATATCAAGATCAACCTCTATCTCTGTGTTGGGTTGATTTAAATTTGCAAATGTCCTCCTGTTTGGGGGGAATGATTGTAGCTCATAACTCTCAATATTTTCCATTGTATGTATTTTTATTTAAATGTTAATCTCTATGATTGCAGTTGTTGTGGCTCCAGCAAAATCAACTAATTCTTCTTTTTCATTAGTGACCATCAATTCAATATTATCTATTCTGTTATGGCACACAGGAAAATATAGGGTTGGGGATGGATTGTAGATGATGGGCTCCATGAATTCAGAATTAGGTTTGAATGTTGCAATGATGCCGGTTTGTTTGTGAGAGCCTATGCTATTTGATTTGGTGATCATACCCTCAGCCACATTACAGTGAATATTCAGAGTCTCTATGGCTAAGAATTTAGGTATATTCATAGCAGTGTGTTTGATGGCCGCTTCAAGTTTTGTGTTGTTCTCGAATCCTAACAGCTCTCCTATAGTATCCAGATTCACTGTTTCTGTAGCAGATACCATTTCTACTCTGTGAGTGACAGAATTTTGACTTAACACTACACCTCTGGGTAATTGAGCATTTAGAGTGGATAGATTATATTGCCCTGGAGTGATGACAATTTTTTCATTACCTACTGCAATTGTGTTGTTGTGGTGTGTAATATTAGGGATCAGGTACATGCCGTAAAATGCCCTGAGAGCTATTGTTTTGGGATACACTATATCATCATGCAATTTGAGTTTCAATATTGAATTTTGGCTGGTGAGATGGAATACCCCCATGATGTTTCAGATACCACAAGGCTTTTTGAAAATCTTCAATTGATGGTTTATTTATTTGAGACATATATCTAAGAACAGATAAACACAAATGTCCACAATTAACATCTTTGAAGTTTTGAACACGGGCATTATTGTAATAAAGATTAGTTGATTTTAGATATTTTACTAAATTTTCAGGCGGAACACCTCCAAATGAATCAAACACAAATGCCTCATCTTTTAAATATTTAAGATAACAAATCCAGTGAGTGCCCTGATTTTTGTACTTATCCAAATTAACAATGCCGCACTCTTTGTTGAGTGGTTGCTCTGGCAAAGAATCAGACATGTACACACCTCTAAAATGTTTGATGCCCAGTGGCTTGATTAAAGCTTTAATATCTTGGTTTGTAAGCGGCTCTTGTTTTTTTTAAACTTATTCATAACACCTTTGCCCTGTTTCTCCATTGCCAGGTTATGGCGCCTCTGCTCATCTAATTCTGCCTTATTTTTATTGGCATCTATTACTGTTTTTGCTATGGCAGCTGATCCCCCAGCCAAGCTCCCAACTGCCCCGAGAGCAGCTAAGATGGCAGGGATAGTAAATATGAAACCCCCCACATGTGATTTTTTTCTAGATTGTTGTAATTTTTTTAATTGGGGGGTGCTAAGCAACAATTTCATACCATGTCCCTTGGCAATACAAGAGCTTTTTTTCTTGCGCTGTTTTTTGGTTAAAAGACTGTCAATAGTTTTAAGAGATTTAAGACCTGCATAAGGTACTTGATACATAACACCCTTGGCCTTCATTGTAGGTTTATTATATACATCTTCACAACCCCCACCCCAGTTTTTGTTTGGTGCTCATAGCTATGGTGGTTCCCAATGCTGCTATTTTTTCACTTAAAGAAGCATCTTTGCTTACAAATCTGCCAAATGCAGCCTCTTCTAATTTCTTGTCTGCAACATGTCTCTTGTCAAGATCAGAATGTGTGTTGTATGCTATGTCATGGTCTCTACAAGCAGCATCGAGGGGATTAACACCAGGATCACCTCTGTTTAATCTATGATCCAATTTTGTACCGGGACCACAATACTGATAGCCTGGAATGTGTAGTTCAAATGGCAGCTTGTTTATAATGTCATTAACCAACCCCCGACCCTCAGAAATATTCCAAAATTTAGGTGGTAGAGTATTAATAATTTTTATGAGATATCCAATCCCCTTAGGGTCATTCACTATAAAATTAGACAATTTGGTGCTTATCATGTCCATAATTCCAACCTTTTCATTGTAAAAATTGTGGTTCCCAGCATTTTCCTCCCCAGCTATCACCAGCAACCTATCTACAAGTTTCCTGACATCATCAACCCACACAAATTCTTTAGGCAGGGTGTTGTATTGTTTGATTCCACTGCCAGTCTTGATTTGTGACCATATGGGCTTGATTAAATTGTTGTATTTTGCTCCACTGCTAGACTTCACTCTTTTTTGTGTGGGATCATTGTTCTGGTACAGAGCATCTGATTTTATTAATATTTCTTTGTAATCCTCATAATCTTGATCTGTATAGCTGCCAGGTCTCTTCCTAGTCATCAGTTCCCACAATCCAGGTGTGCCGGTGTACTTAACAAAAGCACCTTTTTCTCCGAGACGAGATTCTGAATATACAATTATATCATCCCCCATAAAAGTTACTCTGAAATTGCCAATTCTATGTATGATGCTGCCATCAAGCTCTGTGTCAGCATATAAGCCAAAGACCTCATCTTTATTGTCTTTAGGTGTTGTTAAATATTTTTGAGCAAGAAGACCCAATTCAATAGGATCCTGAGTAGCTTCAATTCTTCTAGGAGCAACAGGACTAGGTGTATGAATACTGGAAAGTGGGGTGAATGGATAATCTAATATGTTTCTTGCAGCTACAGGTACAAGCTCTGTGATCAAATTTTGATTTTGCTCTGTAACAGTTTTGATATTCTTACCTAAATTATTAATAGCATCAATGACAGGCTGTTCTGTTTGTTTGTGTTTTTCATATATTCCACGGTTCTGTGATTTCCATCCCTTAAATCTTTTTACAAGATAATCTCTTAACTTAAGATCATCAATGATTGGCCTTTTCATGGTTATTTATTTATGTCTCAACGTCTAGAAAATCGTTGATTTTATTTCTGTATTTGCCAGTGTTAGGTGTTCTTGTCATATCAATTGTGACAAACCCATAACTGTCCTGGCTCCAGCACTTGCTGCAAAACTTGGAAAAATCATTGTAGCTCAGGTCCCCACCTACATATTCATCATGTATGTGTTTGAGGTTGGTATGATCTTGATGAAACACACATATAAAATTGCTGTTGTCTCGGATCAGCTGCTTCGGAATTTTAGAAAAAGTCTGTGCCAGGTAGAAGCAATCAATGTTTTTGTGTCGGCCCTGTGTAAAGAAATTCCTAACCTTGTTTTGATTATCCAGTATAATGTCATCAAACACAACAACAGAATTATCGAGACATTCATGAAGTGGCTTAACATCTGGTTCAAAAGTGGCAATATCCAATCCATCATATAGCTTCATCAGCTGCTGATATTTTAATTGTTCCAAGCTCTTAGAGAAGATATACAAGTGCCTGTTTTTCCAGTCTAACCAGTTGGGTGCCAATAAAAAATTATCAACCATTAGTGTAGTTTTACCACAAGCCGATGGCCCAACAATAAGACACCTAATATTTTCAGGGAGCAACTTGCCATTTCTTTTATTCTGCTGTTCAGGTTCTGGCAGCCTCTTTATAACATCCCAGGTGCTCATATTATTATTTTGTTTGCATCGATCCAGCTGTGTTCTGGAAGTCCTAGCCATTTGACAAGTAACTTGTTGCCTTTTCTGCGGATGATTTTTTCTATGAGATATGTGTCAGGCTGTTTAGTTTTGCTGAGCTCTTGTTCATAGAACCGGCCTTTGAGAATTTCTCCTCGGTGATCCTTTATTATATATGTGTTAAGGGTCCCGGGTTTAACTTGAACCACTGTAAATAATTCAGTGCTCCAGTTTCTTGTAAAGCCTCTCTTGAATAAGTGCTTATATTTGCTTATTCTTACTTGATCCCCCACCTTGTATTTGGCCTTTCTTTTTGTCGGCTGATATCTAGGATAATAAACAGTGCTGATCAATTTTTGCTCATCAGATGAAGTTACTTCAGAGGGTTTCATGTTGATTGTAGAATGGACCGAGTTGTTATATTTATGTAGAAGTTCTGGAAGAATATTAATCCATTTATAATTACCTTGGAGGGTAAATTGTTTATACATAAGATTTTTTAAGGTTCTGTTGAATCTCTCTACAATTGAGGCTTTGAGGTCACTGTAACTCGAGTAATGTTTTATTGCCTGGCTTTTAACAAATTGTTGAAACACTGAATTATAAAATTCTTTGCCATTATCTGTTTGCAAATAGCGCGGGGATCTTCCACTCTGATTGATGATTGTCCTGATGGCTTCTGTAACACATTTTCCAGTCTTGGATTTGAGTGGCACAGCCCAGGCAAATTTTGAAAATGTGTCTATTACAGTGAGTAGATACTTGTAGCCCTTGTTGATTTTGTCTAAGTTTTTCAACTGCCCACTTGACAACTCAATCAAGTCGCTTTGCCATAAATCATCTATGCCCTTTGTGACTACTGGGAGTCTCTTAAAATTATGTCTGGCTTGTCTGTGTAATTCATCAACAATAATTTGTCTAGACATAATACGTAAACAAGAATATTGCAACTATGGGGTGTTCAGCAGCTGAGACTGCAGGATTTTCTAAATATAATTTGTCCCCTATTTGTATTTTAAATTCCAGAGAGCCATCATCTTCAGTATAGGCTGTTTCTAATGTATTGGGATCTGTAAAATCCTCTAATTCTACACTGGTGATTTTCACTTTGTTATCAGCATTTGTTATTGATAAGGTAGGGTAGTGGTGTGCCTGTGGTTGATGCCAATATTTGATCTTGATTGGTCTCAGTGTGCCCCCAACAAAAAACTGGTAATAAAACTGTGCAGGGGACAGCATATATATTTTGCCACCCGGTGTAAATGGTGAATCATATTCTTTGTTGGGGATGCTGTACAATTCAAGAATTACTGTATGTTTAGGATTCTCGATTATGCCTGTTATTTCTTTTTCTGCTGTGAGCAATCTGCTTGTTACAGATTCAAGGTGCTCATTGATCGTTCTAACATCATCATCATGGCCTGGCTTGATCTTTATGTCCACAATAAGTTTCTTGTATTGTTGCACAATTTCTTGTAGCTGGGTTGCAAAAACAGACAGAGCATTTGCTTGATTGGATTCCATGGTCCCTAGTTGTTGCTTGATATTAGCTACAATTTGTTGCAAATTTTCAACAACTGCCAATTTTGAATTTTGAGCAGTAAGATCATGGACCTGTCTTCTGATATCCTCAAACAGGGCATGCAGTTCATTAATATGTTGATTGGTTGGTAGAGTGGCCACTGTCTGAGTGAGTTGTTTGATCTCTGCCTGGATATTCTTGATATCTTCTGATTTCAATATCCTATTCACTGCCCTCTTTATATTTTTAAGTTCCTGTGATGTAGGGAGATTTGATACTGTATTTTGCAAAAATTCAAGTGCCAATTTCACATTGTTTAATTCAGAAGCATCAGCCACATTTTGCATAGCATTTTGGAGCAGAGCTATATCTGCCTGAGAGGGTGTGGATTGTTGTAAAATTTCAAGTTTTGTTTGGATATCATCGATCAAGTGATGAAAATGAGATAGTTCAGATTCAGTGTTGAGGTTTTCAAGCTTTGTGATCTGTTGCTGGACACTTACAAGGGTGTCTACAATCCCAGGCAATCTGGATTCTAGTACATTTGCCAAATCACTTTGCACTGCTGCTATTGTGCCTTCAAGATGAGTTATGGAACTTTGAATTTTTCCAAAATCTTCATATGTTTCAAGTTGCAGCTTAATGTTCGCAACACTCCGAGTTATTGCATTCAAAGCATCAGAAGATGGCAAGTTGTTCATAAAATTTTCAAGTGTCTCAATTTTTTCTTTAACCTCGGCTATGGCATTGTTCAGAGGGTCCAGATTAGGTATTTGGAGTGACTGAATCTGTTCTTTTAGAGTGGAAATCACTAGATCAAAATCTTCTTGTGATTTTATGCTTTTGACAATTGTTTGGAGTTGTGTCTGGACATTATTTATCTGCTCTTCCAATTGTTGTTTCAATTGCTCAGAGTTGGTGGCCTGGGTCTTAAATTTGGCTTGAAGAGCTGCAACAGCTTCTTCTAAACTTTGAAAATTATCTAATGTTGCCAGATCAGTATATTTCTGAAGCAGCACTTTGAGTTCAGAATCAATTTTAAGAAGAGGGTCCATGCATTGTGATTGCAAATTTGTAATTTCTAATTGAAGACTGGCATTGAGTGTAGTTTGTAAAGCTTGTAAATCACTTCTTAATTTCTTGACTCTGACATCAAGCATCAGAATCTCATCACTGTGATCTTCATGTCTTGTATGGCCAAAAATATCATTAGGCATTTTGTTTTAGTGGTTATTTATTATAGAGTATCTGATTCTTAATTCTATAAAAAAAGGTATAAGCTTGTCATAAGATCCAGGGACCTCAATATATAAGCAGTCACCAGCAGAAACAGTATATACAGTGCCAGAAATCATGTTTGAGTGCTTAATTCTATAAATATTTCTCCCTATTGAAATCTTGACATCACCCTCGGGAGTTGTAATAAATTGCAATTGCCCACCTACAGGTAATTGGTAATGATTTAAATTATTGTTAAATATGTACAATGTTTTGCCTGTTTCATCATCAATATCTGTAAGTATGCTGTTCAGATGAATAATTAACAAGCCACTCAGTTTAGACAGCATATCAGAAGAGGGTTGTGGTGTTGGCAGGTCCATAATAGCCTGTTTTTTGAACCCAAATAAGTTCATAGGCATGTTTATTTATTTCAAATCATGCTCTGTAATTGGGCATTGATTCCCATTTTTCAAATCACAATGCCCCCAAGGTAAAGTATGTATGCCACATGATAAAATGCATCTCTTGTCATCATGTGGATCCAGAGCCACTTTTCTTACAAAATTTGAAGTCAGCAAGTGATCCTCACTCTGAATTCTGCATTCTGATGTTCTGATTGAACTCTGGGATTTGATGCAATTTTCATAATCTTCAAATTGGAGATCTTTTTCAACAGTTACTTTGCCAATGCCCTTGGCTTTTTTGACAACAGCACTACATGTTTTAAAAGTGTACATCTTGGCACTTAACCCAGCAAATGCCACAATAACATCACCAAGTGTCTCATCTTTTAACTTGCCAGGCACCTTTTTGTTGTGGGGTTGAATTCTTGTATGTTCACTGGTATCAAAGTATTGAAACAATTCAGGCTGCGACATATCTTGATAAACATCTTCTGTTTGAATATCAAGAATGAAACTATCCGTGTCCATGTACAATAATTTTACACGATCACCATAAAAAGGTTTCAGCACGTCATAATACAATATTAACATATGTAATTTGGACAATTCCAATATCACAGCCCCTACATAAATAGGTTTATCAAACTTGATCTTTGTTTTCTTCATGTTGAAAAGTGCCATATTCTCATCATAAATTCTTCTGTAATTGAAGTTGGGCTTTGCAACCAATTTTTTGCTCCGGCTGGGGTCAGTAATTATTTTAACATCGGTATGTTTTCTGACATTTTCAATTGTTTTGCCATACACTGAATTCACCAACAATTTAAACAAGGCCTTATGAAATTCGCTTTTTGCAGATGTTCGAAGCTCTGTATTTGTATCAATGTATGGTTTCAACCATTCTGAGTGCCTGAACCTCAAAACTTTGCCAAGTTTGGTCACTTGAACACCATGTTTCATCAGGAACTGGAGGTTTTTGTAATATGCGACATAACCCTGTTTCGGCTCCAGAGTCATCATGAGCTTCTTCTGTTTAGAGCCAGGTGAGCACTGAACCTCAGGAATTGGGGACAGATCAGAAAATTTATTGTGTAAATGATCTGGAATTGTCAGATCAACCTCTAAGATGAGGCCATAGTCACTGTCATCAAAGTCCTGAAGATCTTTAATATTAAAATTTTCAACCCATTCAAGCCCTGCATATGGCAGTTTATCCATCATGGCATGACCATAGAGGCTGTTTGCATCTACATACGTTATATAATTTGATGGCAGTGCTGGATCATAATCAGGCATATATTTGTTATTTGCTCTGGCATATCTCTGAGAACATTGCACCATCCCTCCTCTTATACATTTCTCTATAAACAAGTACGTATCTTGATCGTGGATCAGATCCAATTGCATGTTGGTGTTCAAAAACATTGCAGCCCATGCTAGGCCCGGGGCACTGTAAAAATACACTGGGTCCAGTCCATAATTTTGCATGGAAAATTTTCTGAATGCTTGCAATATATCAGCTAAGAGGGTCCCATCAAGTTTCGAATATGCCTTGTGATAATCACGAAATGTCTTGCATTTTAAATCGTTCCACACCAACTGGGCATGGTGATAATCTTCATCACTAATTCCAGATCCTCTGATTCTGCTGTAAAACTCTTCTTGTGGTGGCAGAGAACACTCATCAAATTTAGAAAAATCTGTAACATAGTCATATGGATATACACCCTTCCGCCTAATTAATTCCAGGTCCTGATTTGGAAACGAGGCACGTGTAATTTTTAAGTCATCATCAGGTAATTGACTGGCCAGTGTAGCCAGGCTAGCAGGTAAAAATCTGTGAGAATCAAGAAATCTTAATTGAATAGGAACACCATCAACTTTAATTATCTTGGTAATGGCAATATATTTTTCATCATTTTCAGCTAAAATATTTAAATTCTGCTTGTCAAACCCCTCATATCTGATCAAATGATGGAAATCATAATTGGATGCTCCATGGCAAAATATGGGGATAAATCTTGGTCTCTTGATCTGAATATTGCAGCTTTTACACAGGGCCATTAAGAATTTACCATTTGTATGAGAATGGTGATGTACCTTGATATTTGCATCTGAAAATTCACAATCACATACCGGACATTTTTCTGCATTGTTGAAATCTTCAATCTGTTCCTCTGTTAAAGGCAACATAGGCTTTGATTTTAATAAGATGTTAGATGCTATGTCACGGCAAACATTTTCTATTCTTTGTGCAAATTCTTTGACGGCATTTGGTCCCATGTATAAGTGTGGCTCACTAGCTACACCATCCCGCATAACTGTATAATAAAAGGTGGAAGGTTCATGTAACTGGTATGGTGTAGTTGAGGATTCTTCAGGATCTGGATTGCAGAATGCAAGAGGTTTGAGGTTCGATTCAAAATCACAGACAATAAATGCTGGGTGTTCCAACAAGGCTTCAAACTTTTTGAATTTGCAATTTTCACTTGGATTGGGCATCACCATATGAACAGGTTTATGATTCCCACAGTATTTCAGATGCTCAATTAACTTGTTTTTGGCAATTTCTGCACTCTTTTCACGAACCCCCTTCACCATTTTTTGACCATCAAATACAGTTAAACATCTTCTGCACACCTTAAATATTCTATGAGTTTTGTCTAGTTGTGTTCTGACTAAAGCTTCAAGATTTTGTATCAGAGTGTAATGATATGTACCATCCCCTTCAATTAAGAGCAAATCAATCGGAATAGAAGATTCATCATCAAATGTACTGATTCTGAGAGGTGCTATCAAGCAATTGCCAGTGGAACAAATAAATACATTAATAGATAATTGTTTGCCATTGATGTGCCTGGCCCTTTTTTCAAATTTGTCAATATTCTGAACAGACATTGGATATTCTAAACCCTCCATTGCATCGTCAAAAAGATGTTCATGTTGTTTGTAATAACTTATTCTCTGAGGATTCCTTGAAACTGGAAACAAAGCAGCTAATATACACCACAAAAAGCATTTCTGGTCGGTATTTTTTATATTAACCACGGCTTGTTTGTTTTTGATATTGTCAGGTAATAGCAGATAAGTGGAACCTTGTAATGGGCTGAATTCAGAAATATGAACATATAACTTGTGTGGAGAGCCGCATAGGCTCCATCCCGACTCTTTTGCCGCAAATTCAGAGTGTTTAATATTCAATTGATTTATCAAGCTGCTTATTATTGTGTCTGAATTTGTATTTGAATATACAGGTACAGTTTCTGTTATGTGGGGTTGTGTAAATTTTGTGCCATTTGGTTTCTTATATTGTACAAACAATTAGAGAGAGAGCTTATAAGAGCCATTTTGTGCATTAAGAATTGCCTGCAGATCAGAATTTATACTGTTCAAAAAATTCTCAATGCCACATCTTGGCTCTGATACAAACCGATAATCTCTTAATTGGCCAGCAAAACTGCTATGGATAGGTGCATAGCGTGGCTGCTTTGCAGGTCCAGCAGTAACAGGTGCTTCGTGCTTTCTTTTCAGACCAGATGTAGATGGTTGTGTCGATGATTGTACAGAGCAAGTATCTTTATGTGTATATGTGAAGTATTTCATGCTGTATTTTCTATTGCATTTGGGGCAACTTATTGTGGGAGTTCTGTATTTGTCTGGCTTACAAATTTTTTGGTGTCTGGCCCAATTAGGGCTGGATATATTTTTATTGCACTGATTACAATATTTTTGAATCGGCATTTTTGTTGTTGTTTATTATATACAATTTCCCGGGATTCAAATCAAAACTTTATACTGGATCAGTTGGGTTCAGCACTGTGCTTTATGTGTGTATGTGTGTATGTGTGTGTATGTGTGTATACACTTAATATTTTTGGCTTTTGGTATTTATATACAATTTCTTGGGGTTCAAATCAAGGGTTCAGTGCAGACAAAAAAACTGCATAGCTCTATGTCAATTAGTTCTTGAGATTTTGTATTTAGGAACCACTTTGGCCCCCCCTGCCGAAAATTGGCTTTTATTGTATCAGTGTATATTGTCTCTATGACCTTACTTGGGTTATTCCGCCAAATTATATGCTTCAAGTCTCCTATACTTTGGTGGAGCCTGTTCAGGTTCTGCCCCCCACTTGTGGGTTCCACTGCCGATCCAGCAATGGTGAAGAATCTGCACTGTGCCCTGGCTTATATAGATTTACAGAGCCAATAGAAACACTGCTTATTTAAACGTAAAACATAATCGCATTATGTCATAAGCAACCAATCAGAAAACACCACATAATCACATTATGTCATAACCATTTAATCAATTAATATTGCACAACATGATGCAATAGAAGTGGACCGGGAAGTAAATATGTATGGATGTGGGTGGGTGGGTGTGTTGGGGTGGGTGGGGGGTGTATTCAGAAACATGAGCTATTCTCTAACATTTTTGCCGAAGTACTTTCTTTTGAGTGTATCCCGTTTTTCTGCTGAGCGTACATGCAATCCATCCCTACTAGCAGCGCCTCCCCGCTGAGGCGAGCGGTGAGGTCTGGAACTACTCCGATCATTCAATAGAACTGCCGGAGCTTTTGCTAATAAGACTCAATGCAGGCAATAGGACTCCCGTGCCAAGTATCGATCCCACCGCTTTGGGGCCGTCATGCGCACATATTGTTCAAGTATTGATCCGTACATACCTGCGGTGCTGCCAGCGGCCTTCAGAGGCACTGACCCTCCGCAAATACCTGCGCGGACATGCATGTCTAGAATGGCAATAACCTTGTTATGTATTAATTTTTGTATAACAGGCTGGGGCAGATATAAGCCTCACCCTAAATAAGAATAGATTACAACAAACATACTGAATGTAACAAATGCAAAATATCCCAGTTTCAATTCAATTCATTCATCTGAATTGAAGAAACCGACAATTCACATATCCCCATATCATTGTATGCTTGCCTATTAGCCTCTTTTGCTGTTGTGCTCAATTAATTTTCACTAATTGGCAATTTTCTTGAAGAGGTCTAATAGAACAAGATACGGCGGTATGAGAAATATGTGAATTAAAGATATTTTAGCAATATACGACGTCTTAAGAAAGGCATATTCAGCTCCAAAGTACTTTGTTTAACACTTACTACCAATCCCTATTACTGGCAAAGAGAGTATAAAATAATGTAGTATTGAAAAAAATTGACTTGTTCACCGAGTTCAGACATTTGCACATAGATGGCCCCTGTTGTTGTTGCTGCTTATCTCTAAAATTCTAGAAGAATTGAAGCTGGTATCCAATTGAACTTAAACCAGAAGTAAATATATGTGTGTGTGTGTGTGTGTGTGTGTGTGTGTGTGTGTGTGTGTGTGTGTGTGTGTGTGTGTGTGTGTGTATGTGTGTGTGTGTGTGTGTATGTGTGTGTGTGTGTGTGTATGTGTGTGTGTATATGTGTGTAGGCAACAAGAGGGGCATATTTTCCTTTCTCAGGGAGCTCTTCCATTCCGAAAAAGCTCTTCTTTTCCGAAAAATATTTGAGAGCATTTTTACAAAATTCTTGAGTTATGCAGAGTACTACACTTGAGCAAAAAGCTCATATGCTCATATTAAGCCTGTTTTAAGTGTAAGCAAATCTGCTCTTCCTTTCCGAAAAATTCTGTGCTGGTTATAGCACAAACCCCCACTACTAACACTCAAAATACTATTCTAAAAATAACAGCATGTCTACAAACTACATCAAAGCCCTGGAAGTGTGTTAGATAATAATCAGCAATACACACACTGAGTATTGGTAATGGCTTGCAAAATAAGAAATCCAAATACATACCTTTAGCAAATAATCTAATATGTTTGCCTCTGAAGACTTGTCAAGAGCCGAGGTAGGTTCATCTAATATTAGGACTGCTGGATTCCCCAGCAGTGCCCTTGCAATAGTGATACATTTCCTTTGCCCACCACTCAAGCATGACCCACCTACGATTATTGTTTCATATTTCTGCATGCAAAGAAAAGAAGGAAAATAAAACACAACTACAGCAAAGATATGTACACATTTCAATTTCAATGACATATTTTATCTAATTAAATCGTCAAATGTAACCTAACTACATTAACATGTAACTCTTTTCTTTGTGTTTGTAAGTGGGTATTTCCTTGAACTTTCAAACATTGCTTCTGTTCCTCATCATTAGGGATAGGATTTTGATGCAAATGCATCTTTTTTTTGGTAAGGCAGAAACATTGATTAAGTAGAGAGGAACGTGCTTTACACATAAGTGAATAAATTGGGATGCCTTTGTTAGGGCATTTCTTGCAATTTTTGACTCTTTTTGGAGTAAAGGTCATTTTTTAAACTGTTTGTCATTTTTCGGCCTTTTAAAAGTCATATCACACATTTTTCTACAGTTTGGTGAAATAAGGGTCATTTTACATGCAAATGTAACCCTTTGAAGGAGAGAGGTGCCTTCAGCACAGTTCTGAACAACTGTGTTTGAAGTAACAAAGAAATTCTGTACAGTATTGTTGATTCAAGCTGTTGTGTAACAATTCAACTCAAGCAATGTGACTTTCCTCTCTATCAGTAAATACATTGTTGCCAGATGGATTATTGTTAAAAAAAACAAGGGATACAAAGTTTTGTGCTTCGTATCGGACATTTTGTCAGGGAAGCAATTTGCACTCCATGGAATTGAAAGTGACTTAACAGCTAGTGATGTTCATTTCAAGTATGCTCCTCTTGTGTCTGTGGAAGTCAAGATAAATTTTTCCATGTACAAGGCTCTCTTGTCCGACAACAGACTGCAATCATTACCTTTTGAAAATTTTCATATGATTTTCGTTGTGTACTGCAACTCAGTACTTAAAGTATAAAAGATGACAAAAAGTGAACTTTCTTACTTGTACTACCATACGCAATGAACATATGATAGATATTGTAAAGTTAATTTGTAATTTGAATTTCTCTTGGCAGTTTATACATTTGTTTTACAAATCTTTCAGAATTTTTAGGTCATTTTTCTAAGTTTATAGGGCGTTTTCTTGCATGTATTAGGACATAAATGCATTTTTTAAAGGTCATTTTTGGCAATTTTAAGGTAATCAAAATCCTAGCCCTACTGATCAGTAATGGAAAATGAAAATAAAAATTTGCGTCTTAGAAAGAGTTGATGGGAATGACTTTTCTTAATATATGTTTGGATGAAATTTGAGGATACACATGCCCAGCAGGACTCAATCCCAGACCATTCAGTGACAAGATCATGAGTAAATTGCAGGAAGTAGATTGCATCTTCTCTTTGTTTTACATTTTCCGACTTTCCTCCACACACACACACACACACACACACGGGGTGTAAGGGGTGCTCCTTCCACATAGTGCACCCAATAGTCAACCTCACTTCAACATAGTACACCCTGAAGTTCAGACTAACGAGGCTCTCGCGACTCACCTAATGGCCAGTATAATTCTGTGTCGTCCTGTGTTTTGTCCTTATGTGTGCTGTACGGCACGACATGACAGTTATGTTCTTTTAGTTATGGTAAGGGGCTGGACCCCATATAAAGTGATGGGTGCAAAATAGCCCAAGTGCTGACACACCCAAAATTTTAAATTCAAATTCAAATCCACACACACGCTTAAAAATCCTCTGCTCCAGCGTGCCATGTCTATTCCGGGATTTGAAGCCGGAACATTTGGTGGCAACATCGTGAGTCCACAACTCAATGTGTCGGGCCTTCGAGATGGCTTCCATGCGTTAACTATCATATGGTCAAATTTATACATAATTATATTGTAGAGTAGTTTGTATCCTAGTACCATTTAGCTTCCCTCAGCACAACTTAGCCTTGAGAAATTTCAAAATAATATTTCGACTTACATTAGTCTGAAAGAAAGTCAATTAAGAGCTCAACTAATATTAGCCGAATGACTAGTAATTCGACTAATTTTAGTTGAAAAAATAGTTGGCTAATTTTTTCGACTAATTAGTCGATATTTTGTTTCGACTAATGACTAATTAGTCGATGGAGGAAGTTAGTCGATGGTGGAAATTAGTTGATGGTGCCCATCACTAGTCTGTATTATACAAACCCTTATATGTATACTTAGTCCTATTGTGTTTTATTTAACATATTTAGAATAAAAGGAGCATAAATTTTCAAAATTTTAAAATAAGTTTAAAGACATTATACAATGCCAGGAAATTTTCATGTAATTTAGGTGGAGAAATTGTTACATTAATCACAGAATGTTGTGGCTGCAGTTAGAAGCATCATAACCATATTGCCCACCATTACAATACAAACATAAATACTACATATGTAGTACTACTAACCTGCGGAAGGGTCATGATGAAATGGTGAGCATTTGCTGCTTTCGCTGCTTGAATAACTTCCTCCTGGGAGGCTGATGGTTTACCAAACAAAATATTTTCTGACACTGTAGTATCAAATAGAACTCCTTCCTGCCTTAGAGTTTGAAACTGACTTCTCAGCCATGTTTTGTTAATATTCTTTACATTGTCTCCATCTAAACTAATCTAAAAAGGGAATAAATAAATAAATTTGTTTTATTTAACATATCAGACATCAGAACAAAAGATGCACAAGTTTTCACATTTTGAAATAAGTTTAACCCTAGAATGAACAGGCTGGGTCTGTGAGACCCAGGTGGTAATGTTCCCTTGGATCCCAGAAAAGTTTTCAACATACTGTACTGTCACTCTGAGTACCTTCCCTGTACTGTATAGACAACTGCCCGAAGGGAAAGGGAAGATTTCTGCCTGTACCTCCCTTGCCCTCTCGCCCCCTGCTCCAATGGTTGAAAGCCCGAGGTTTCAGGTCCTCCAGTCTGTCTCCTATAGGACAGATAGGGGATAGTTTTCCTTCGATTCCTTTGTAAATCCTCTAAAGAACTAGGGGGGAAATTTTCTGCAGTACTTATGTTCTGCGTATTTACACAACCTTTTAAACGTTGTACAATATGTATGTATAATATGGGATGTAGTTTTACTTGTATTATGTGCAGACAAAAATATTATGGTTTCTTTTTCTCTTTTTTCAAATATGGAATATATAATGATTAAATAACAAATATTTTCTCACGCTCTCTCTCGCTCTCGTTATAGTAATGTTTTATTTAAATATACTAATAATTTGGCCTCAATAAAAAATGGGTAAGCTAAACAGTCATAAATACGGATGTGTTAATTTAGGCAAGAGAACACACGTTCTAATTGTTGTTGTTGGTTTGGTTTATTTTACTTCACCTTTCTGCCACATTTGGTTATCGTCAAAATGAGGATGAGTGATGATATAATGAAATTGGTGAAGGGACCTCACAAAGAACAATTCAAGCCGGGATTCGAACCTGTGACGAGCGTGCATTCTTGTTTCTATGTGTTGTACTCTGCTGTGAATAATGAAATAATTTGGAATGAAAAATGTATCCCAGAACTCGAAAGCTAAATGAATATCATTGAAGAAAGTAGAAAAAGTGTGTTTTGTAACATGTTTATCTCCTCTAATATATTAAATTTTTGCCACCTCCTATCACTTTTTCTAGCTGTATAGATTTAATCACGTTAAGTAGCAAATGAGCTTATGGAAGTCACAAGAGACAATCATAAACAGAGAACTCTGGACTCCTGATTTCACAGTGCCCTGCAGATGCACTGGGAGGAAATTATTTGTATTTCCCCCCCTTTCTATAGCGTTGCTTTTCCATCACTTTACCTAACTTCTGCCATTACGATGAACGTTGATTAAATTAAACGGATGAAGAGTGGTTACAAAGGAACACTCATGCACAGGTCAGGGCTCGAGCCCAGATCCTTCAGTAACGAGATCGTGAGATGGAGAAATTATGGAAATCAAGCAATGCAAAATATTTGAAAAAAAACATTAATCATGTACAAAGATGGTGTTTCAAAAATCCAATTCAAAATTACGACTGAGGAAAAATGCAGTTTGTTTTACCGATACCCACGTATCCGAATGGTTAGAGCTTTCCACTCATCTTTGTTGTTGGCCGACCTCTGTGGGGGGTGCAAGTGGTCCCAGATCGGTACCCGGTGGAGGCACATAGTGGTTTGGATCCCACTTTAAACTGTAGGTTAAGTTCCGATTAGCCTTTCTGTGCATAAAGTGGACTTAAACACCAAATGAACCAACCGTGGGGGAGTGGTTATCACAGCATGCTATGACACCAGGAGTTCCGGGTTTGAACCCCAACCTGGGTAGGGGTATTCTTTTTGTCCCTTCATTAATTTTATCGTATCATCATCGCGATTAAGCAAATGTGACAAAAAAGTGATGCTAACAAAAATCAAATCATTGATTGATGGTTTGATTTGGTTTATTTTACTTCACTTTCCTCCTCTTTTGGCTAATCGCGAAGATGATATGATAAAATTGATGAAGGGACACACACAAAGAAAACCCATGGCCAAGCCGAGATTTGAACCCAGGATCTCTGCCTTAGTAGTCAAATCAACTTGTTTTGGATATTCGAAAAAGGGTGGGAGTTATGTGTACTTTTTTTTATTAGTCATTCATCATTTTGCAATCTTTTCCTGTATTTTACGTTCATTTTTTTTTAGGAATACTGGGCCTTAAACAGGGAGGGCTATGACCCACACCAACCCCCTTGGGATTGCCACTGATTGCTACCCCAAGTGTCAATGCCACCGCACGTCACTGTCTAAGAGACCCAGCCCAACCCGTCCATTCACGTAAGTACCTCTTTGAGTTGAGTGAAATCGATATTGGTCTCAGCCAAGACCATCTTGAGGTTCAGGCCACAGCGCTGTCAAGACGTCATCATCTGGAGGCGATCGTCTTAACGCTGTAAACCCCTTTTTTACCGTAGATAATTAAGGTATATTTATTTCTTTTATGAAGTTAAATTTTGACATTTACCCTCCCGACGAATATAGAAGAAAAATGTATAATATTGAATATTTACACCAAAATTTTCATTCAGGCCACCACAAAAATTCCTACCATAGCACAAAGAAAGAGTTGAAAACCGTTAGAAAATTCCTGGCAAAAAATTTAAACATTGTATATCTTTGAAAAATATTATCGGGAATATTTGTCAGCTATAGTAAAACTCGTAACCGCTTTTGTACGAACTTTTGTATGTAAAATCAATTGATTAAATAAAAATAAAAAACATGTTAGGTTGACTGTAAACTTTCCAAGTTGCCTAATCAATTAAATTGTCTTTAACTTTACCCAAAATTAATCAACCAGATAATGCAGATATTCTGCTTAGCTATACAATCTCAATACAAAAGCTTAACTTCTGTATCCTTGCAGCAAAAGCGAAACAAATTGGTACAAGGGCAATGTTACATTTCTGTGAATAAAGAATAAACCTAAATCATTTGTCATATTGTAATTTCGATCCTATTGACTTTATTGAATGAAAAATAATAAACAAATTGAATCTTTTCATTGTCGTTAGTAAGATCTGTGACAATAACTTAAGAGTTTCATTGAAAAAAAGCAGACAAATATTTCGATCTTAGCGTTCACGTGGGATATAAACATTTGGAATATTTCCTTACACTGTTTTTACATTCTGTTAATAACATCGTGAAGAATGTTAATAAATTATGAAACAATAAACATTATCACTGATTTAATAATCAAAGTTACGAACATTGAAGCTTCACAAAGACAAAAAAAAAAAAAAAGCAGTTCATATGAAACAGTTTTATAAAATTTAACACATTTATAGTTCATATTAACATAGCTAGGTACAAAAACAAAAAGTTGCTAACCAAGGCAGTTTATTAAGATAAAAACACTTAACACGTAATGTTTCGACCCTGTATCAGGGTCTTCCTCAGACGAAGAACTAAACTAAAATGATGAAATATACTACACACAGAAAGATTACATACACATAGCAGGGTCACTAGTCATACAACAACAAATCAAGTTGACAGTCCTTATCTAGGAAGATTTCTCCAAAGGAATTAAACATATCACCTCCTGACAGTTGTTGACTAATGGGTCTACTACACTGACAGGTCAAGATTAGCAAGAGTCTAGAACCACCTGCATACCACTCCCCCACCCCTCCTGCCTTTTTTGTTATGGATGAATACCTCCTCCTCTGGTCTTCTTCTTTTCTCTTCTTTCTTCCTTGTTCATACTTCTTTTTTCTTCATTCCTTTTCTTCATCGTTTCAACTTTCTCTAACACACTCTTCCATTCCTTGTTTATCTTGAGTCCCCCATTCCAATTCATGATGTCTTCTCCTTTCTTTTCTATTTCTTTGGACTCCTTCCATTTTCTCCCTAGTTCTCTCTTCTCTTTTCCTATTCGCCTAGCCGAATCCCATTCAACTTCATGTCCTGTTTCTCTAGTGTGTTTGAATATGGCATTCCTGTCTCTCTTCAATCTCACATCATCCATGTGTTGCTTTAACCTGTCTTTAAGTCTCTTCTTCGTTTCCCCTAGATATATACACTTTCACATCCTCTGCACTTCACCTCGTAGATAACCCCTTCCTTTTCTTCCTCTCTCTATTCTTCCTTCTTCTTGCTGGCTATACTTAAAATAGTGCGTCCTCCCTTCCTGTAAGTTCTTATACACACTTTCCTCAGCACTTTGCATATCTTCTCTGTGGCATCGCCCATACTTCTTATACCAAACCATCTCTCTTTTTCTTTTTCTTCCTTCTCTTCCAGTCCTCTTTTATCTCTTTCCTTCTTCTGTTGATGTTGTGTCTGTCTTTCTTTTCATAGCCATTCTCTTCTAGTTGTTCCCACAGGCTATTAATCTTGGTTTCTTCTTCCCCTTTCTCTGTGCATATCTTCTTTATTCGGTCTTCCATGTTCCTTATAAAATTACGTTTAGTTCCATCACCCACATCACTTCTTTTGTGGCAGAACACTCCTGCCGAACACTTCTTTTGATACCATGTAGCCACAATCCCCATTCCTCTCTTCTTTTTCATCTCAATATCCAAGAAATTTAATGTCCCTTCCTGTTCCGTTTCGAGCTCAAGGAATATCCCTGCTTTCTCATCTTCTACATCTTTAACAAACTTACTCAGCTGCCTTTTTGTTCCCTTCCATATCCCAAAACAATCATCCACATATCTACAAAACAGGCTTAACTTATCTCCTCCTTTCACTATCACTTCCTTCTCCCATTCATCCATAACTAATTCCGCCAGCACAGGGCTCAAGCAAGAGCCTATATTCAGACCTTCACTAATCTTGATGATTTTACTCCCCACTCTGCTGTAGCCATTGTACCAAATGGTTTCCAGCGCTTGTACCACTCTCTCACTATCCCATTCTCCTATAATGCTTTTCCCCACTTTCTTCCTCACTATATACATGCTTCTCACGTCTAGGCTAAACATTGTGATTTTATCCCCAGACTCCTTCAGACCTTTTATAAGGTCCACCACCTGCTCACTGTTTTTCACGGCTCTGCTTTCTTGTTCTCTCACTAACACTTCAATTACCTTTTTTAACTTCTTCTCCAATGGTTCCAAAATATTATCCCTGCAATTCATCACTGGTCTCAACTTTATCTCTTCTTTATGTATTTTGGGAAAGCCTTTTAAACAGGGCAGTCTTCCTGCCTCCTTCGTGAGCTTTTTAAACCCCCTCCTTCCACAATCTTTTATGATCTTTTCTCTAATATTGCGTTCCTCTTCCATTACACAAATCTCCTCATACGTGTCCCCTTTCAGGTCTTCAAACTTCTTCTCGTATCATTCTTTTTCCATCACGACTGTGGCCCCTCCCTTATCTGCCTGTTCCACCACCACATCCTTCCTTGTCTTGATTCTTTTCATGCCCTCCCTTTCCTTCTGGCTCAAATTATCTAATCTTCTCTGTTTATCCATTTCTTTCATTTCTTTGCAGGTGGTTCTAGACTCTTGCTAATCTTGACCTATCAATCACCTGTCAGTGTAGTAGACCTATTAGTCAACAACTGTCAGGAGGTGATATGTTTAATTCCTTTGGAGAAATCTTCCTAGATAAGGACTGTCAACTTGATTTGTTGTTGTATGGCTAGTGCCCCTGCTATGTGTATGTAATCTTTCTGTGTGTAGTATATTTCATCATTTTAGTTTAGTTCTTCGTCTGACGAAGACCCTGATACAGGGTCGAAACGTTACGTGTTAAGTGTTTTTATCTTAATAAACTGCCTTGGTCAGCAACTTTTTGTTTTTAATATGGAAAAAAGGCTTAATTATATTACAATAGCTAGGTAATAAAATTATTTCTCTGTGAAAACATTTGTATTCGAAACATAAGTAATATATATTTTTGAATAGTATTACACACGAATATTTCATCGAAGTTCTTGTTACATCGCACCCTTGTATTTGAATGTACAACATATCTTCCGATTAGCATAAAGAAGCATAAAGCGGGATAAAATAAGAATGTAAATGTACACATGTATCAACTTTGCCCCGTTGTATAGCTTTCTTTCATTAAGAACATTTTGAAACTGAAAATTTGTGTAAATAATATGAAAATTTTATCGAATGCTTGCATAAAATTTACACTAACAAATTGCTTTAGTAGACACGAACGTAATATTTTAAACGTTGGCTATATCTTGAAACCAATTAATTTACAATCATAAACAATAATCTTAACGTTAACCAACGTTTGTAGTAATTCAGGGTATATTATTTGATATTTCTAAACAAGAATGTTGACAAGAGATAAAACATGACCACATTTAAGAGTATATTAGATGCCTATTCTGTACACATGAAATGTTTACATCATGAACTATTACTTTTATTTATTTATGAGTATAAAACCTTTGTTACTTAACTTGTATCTTTTCGTAGGGACCGAATCACATGGAATTGCCGTAAACATTTCTCATTTTCAGCAACATGTTGCAGAAATGTGAACATTACTCTTACCTTTTCCATCATAATTGCCTCTGCAATTGAGCACACAACACTTATACACCATACCTCTTGCACATTTAAGCATATTTACATGTCATGTAAATTCGATTACAGTTTCTAAATTTGCATTACAATTCCATATTCACAAAAAAAGGTTCAACATTGATTCCGAAGAAACAAATCAAGCATGGCGGCTATCTCACCTCCAGTTGATGATGCTTAGTCACGTGACCGGAGCAAGCCATGAGGCTTTCAGATTGAGAAGGTAATGTCTCAGCTCATTTGTTACGTATGCTTTGTGAGTGGTATTTTTGTATCATTGTGTGTTGTAATGGGTATTTATGAGACAAGTTTTCTCCAAAATGGAGTGTCACTCCAGTGAAATTGATTAACTTTTGGAGAGTGACTTCCTTGCTTCTGATGCCTTTCCAACAGGTCATCAGTGACTTTATCTAAAAATTTAGATTACACAATCTAACACAAATATAGCCGGACCCTGTGGCCGAGTGGTTAACACATCGTGCTGCAATGGCAAGGGTCCCGGGTTTGATCCCGCTCAGGCTTCGTTGTTTGTGAATGTCCATTCATCAATTTCATCATTTCATCACTCACCCCCATCTTCACAAATTAGCCAAGAGGCACAAAATATGAAGTAAAATAAATCAAATCAAATCTAACACAAATCTAAAAATTCTTTATGGTTCTTCATTCTGAAGTTGAAAAAAATAAATTTATATGTGCAGTTTGAAACATTGTACAGGTTCTCCCCTCTCTGGAGAACTGAGAAACTGCACCACTCTGGCGGCTGTCTCACAGTTTCTCTTTCTCAGAAAAAGAATTCACCCTGTTAAGGACACAAATACATGACTTACTTTGTGAAAATTTTAGCGAAAAATTGTGAAAGGTAAAAACATTAT
The DNA here is from genome assembly GCF_977018435.1 of Lepisma saccharinum. Taxonomy (NCBI): domain Eukaryota; kingdom Metazoa; phylum Arthropoda; class Insecta; order Zygentoma; family Lepismatidae; genus Lepisma; species Lepisma saccharinum. The sequence goes on from NC_139232.1 coordinate 110,490,384, forward strand.
TTATTGTTCATTCTCGAGGTAAATACTAACACCCCTCCGGCCCTCAACATGATCCTCACCAACTGTGAAAACACACAATTGTATGCCAACATTAGACATAGCACTTGCGTTTTTGTACTTGACTTAGTGAGAAGTATTGAGGTTGGCAACAGCCTAATAACAGATTTCTTCCACAGCAAGTAGTCTGTTCTATAAAAGTTGGGTAACACAAGAAAAATGTGTAAATTACATTGGGTTGTACATTTTAAAATATATTTTCATTAAAGGTTTCTGTTTAAAATAATACAGTAAAAACTGCATATCCCGGAACCTCTATAAGAAGGAAACCTGTAAATACGGAAAAAAAAAAGTCCACAGAACGGACGTCAGTTGTGCTCTTCAATGTCAACGAACTACAAGAATTCGCTGCTTCTCGCAACGACTCTGAATTGATACAACTCTTGCAAGATGCAACTCTTTCTAATTTCTTCCGCTATTTCTTTATCTCTCTCTTTTTCCATTTCTTTCTCTGTTTCTATCTTTCGCATGCTCCATTTCTTTCCCTCTTTCTTCCTCTGTTTTCTTTATCTCTCTTTCCTTTTCTCCCTTTGTTTATATCTTTCTCTCACTTTTGAAGCCTCTTCTCATGTTGTGAGCAAAACATGTCAACCAACTTTGAAGCAGCTGTGGGGAAAAGATACATAAGTACATCAGGCCTGTAGCCCCCTGGCATCATCGTCAGCCCCTCCGAATATTATGTGCTCATAACTTCATGAAAGGACAAATTCACAGAACGAAGATCAGCTATCACATTCCTTCATCTTGTTTATGAACTGAAGTTAAAGTAGCGGAAAGTACAGGGTGTCTACAAATGATTGAAAGCAGTTTCATGATGTTACTGTACATGTATTATTGAACAAATTTTGTGACACATTACAAGTTAAGGGAGTTTTCTGTTCGCCGTGGCACTGTTGAGCATATTCGTGACTTTTCGGAACTCAATGCTTTTTGTGCAATCTCAAAATTTAGAGTTTACGGCCGCTTCTTCTCCAGCGAACAACGATTACAAAATACGGGTATCTTGACATGTTAGAGACAAATAGTGAGAACTTTATCCACCAGTTAAATGGTGCTCCGCCCCACTTCCATCACGACATCCACAAAATCTTAACCACCAGAGTATAAAACCCATGGGTCAGTTGTTGTGGAAATGATGATCAACAACTGCTGTCATTGCCTCATGGTGACTTTTTTGTGTGTGGGGTTATGTGAAGGATCTAGTTTTTGTGCCTCCATTACAGAGTGATCTACAGAACTGCGGGCTCGTAACCGGTTCCGTCTTCTGTTTCTTCTCACACCGATGATGCTATAAATTAGCGAAAATTTTGAATTTTCCTACTGTCCGGTGAGTGTTTCCTTTTACCTTATTTGATTTTTACTTAGCTCTTTTGGCCCTCCTTGCTTACAGTAACATCGTGAAACTGCTTCAATCATTTGTAGGCACCCTGTATTTAGTAGGTTGTATAGAGTTTAGAAAGTTCTTGCATAGCAGGGCCGTAGCCAGGCTGAGTCCCACCTTGACATTAGGTAAAACTATTTTGTATAATTTGTTTGCAGTGAAGAGTGAAAATGTAGATAGCAGATATTATTTTGCTCACAGCTTGGTGAAGGATAAATTCACAGAACGTAAACTTCATCTTGTTTATGAGCTGAAGTCAAAGTAGCGGCAAGTATTTCGAAAATTCTCTAGACTATAGAATGTCCTTTCACAGAGGATCATTATCCGTACCTTTGCTGCCCCTGTTACGGTCTCCCCTTTAGACAGAAATCTGTGAGATTGACGTCATCATCCATTCTTTCCATATCTACATCAAAAGTCAACAGTTCCTAAGTTTTGGGAACAAAGGGAAGCTTTATTCCTTCAGTTGAGGGTGGAATGTACGGTAGGCACTATGATTGAATATTGTGCATTCTTTTGTATGATATAAATATCTGTATCATCAAAAGTAGTGTGTAGTATGTAATAAGATATGATGTAAATAGCAATTAACACTTCAAGAGATGTTTTAGAAGATACCTATAGAAAAATGTACTATTTGTGTGATATTTTTAAATTTTATATTAACTTAATGACCCCTCCCCCCCCACACACACACACACATACAAATAATTTACCATTATTTAACACTGTTAAACTTTTGACAAATGGACTTGGTTAACAAAGCCCCCTGATAACCCATGAGCCCCCCTGGAGATCAATTCTAGCTACGGGCCTGAAATATGTACTGTATGTTCTTACAATACTTCTGTACTTTCATTGCCCCTGTTGCCATGTCCCATTTAGCAATCGAAATATAACATCTTCTCTCCTTAATGTATGCAATCCCATTGATCTTCGCAGTTGCAAATATCATTTACTCTTACTGCCATTTAAAATTCTGAGAACGATATAGCTTATAACATGTTATGGAAACGATATCATGCAAACAGTCACGGTTAAAACTTAACTTTTCCTTTATAAAATGGATATCATAACACACAGCTATGTTGCTTATCATATTAGATGCCTTTGCATAGAGAAATGATTCATAAGATTTGAAATTGATAGTTACACTCCATAAGATGCTTAGTGTAACCCGTATCAAACTACAAATTTTATCGCTTTCTAACCAAAATAATAAATGTGAAACACTATCACATTTTTAACGTGATTGATAATAATTTTTGAGTCAGTAAGCTGTCCTACATCTTTCACTTGCCGACCTCCATGGTGGAATGGTTACATAACACACTACGAAGCCAGGGGTCCCAGGTCCGAGCCTGAGCATGAGTGTTCTTTGTGAGCAGAGGTAAAACCACAAATTTTTATCGGGGGGGGGGGGGGGGGTAGCATTAAAAGATGTTATCATAGTAAATCATGTAAAAGGGTAGAAGTCGGTGCTAAAGCATTTGTGTTTGAACAAATGATTTGAAATATTGGTACTAATTTACTATCCTTCGGACACATTTATTTATTTGTACAGAAGAAACTACTTACCGTAATTAGTTCCTGTAGCATTGTCGAACATCAGGAAGGTGTTTTGTGTGATTTGGGAATGTTTCAGAGCTGAAATTCATGTTGTTCGTTGAAAATTAATTCTCCGACGGAGATAGCGTTTGGCGCGTACATCTGCGTATACCATGAAGTTCGTACACCTTCATACACCATCACCTTCATACACCGTCGTGACTATCATGACGTGTCGTGATTGTGTTTTGTTGGTATCCAGTGTTTCGAACTCCCTGCGTTTGCGACGAGAGTTAGAACTGTGGATCGAGGGTTTGGAGAATGACGTGTGGTGGGTGTGTTGTAAAGTTTGTGCCGGGTGTGGACAAACCATTGGCGCTAGCCGCACGAACCATTCGCGCGTGGATAGGTTAGTAGGGCCACGCAAAGGTTTCAATAGTTAAAAAGATAGCCCCACGAACCATTGGCGCTAGCCCCACAAACCATTGGCGCGTGGATAGGTTAGTAGGCCACGCAAAGGTTTCAATAGTGAAAAAGATAGCCCCACGAACCATTGGCGCTAGCCCCACAAACCATTGGCGCGTGGATAGGTTAGTAGGCCACGCAAAGGTTTCAATAGTGAAAAAGATAGCCCCACGGACCATTGGCGCTAGCCCCACGAACCATTGGCGCTAGCCCCACAAACCATTGGCGCGTGGATAGGTTAGTAGGCCACGCAAAGGTTTCAATAGTGAAAAAGATAGCCCCACGGACCATTGGCGCTAGCCCCACGAACCATTGGCGCTAGCCCCACAAACCATTGGCGCGTGGATAGGTTAGTAGGCCACGCAAAGGTTTCAATAGTGAAAAAGATAGCTCCACGAACCATTGGCGCTAGCCCCACGAACCATTGGCGCTAGCCCCACAAACCATTGGCACGTGGATAGGTTAGTAGGCCACGCAAAGGTTTCAATAGTGAAAAAGATAGCCCCACGGACCATTGGCGCTAGCCCCACAAACCATTGGCGCGTGGATAGGTTAGTAGGCCACGCAAAGGTTTCAATAGTGAAAAAGATAGCCCCACGAACCATTGGCGCTAGCCCCACGAACCATTGGCGCGTGGATAGGTTAGTAGGCCACGCAAAGGTTTCAATAGTGAAAAAGATAGCCCCACGAACCATTGGCGCTAGCCCCACGAACCATTGGCGCGTGGATAGGTTAGTAGGCCACGCAAAGGTTTCAATAGTGAAAAAGATAGCCCCACGAACCATTGGCGCTAGCCCCACAAACCATTGGCGCGTGGATAGGTTAGTAGGCCACGCAAAGGTTTCAATAGTGAAAAAGATAGCCCCACGAACCATTGGCGCGTGGATAGGTTAGTAGGCCACGCAAAGGTTTCAATAGTGAAAAAGATAGCCCCACGAACCATTGGCACTAGCGCCACAAACCATTGGCGCTAGCCCCACGAACCATTGGTGCGTGGATAGGTTAGTTGATTAGGTTGGGATACATAGTTAAAATTTGGTGTCAGAACGCGAAAAATAAAGTTAAAAAGAAATAGATTTGATTAAGTTTGTCGACGGGCTTTTCTTGGGTTTCGAAGATTGAAACACTGCATAACAATTGAAAATCGAGAAAAAACAAGGCCGATGCGTCATTCCTACGCGTTATTATTTACGAAGGTGTGCGCGCCATGTTGTGTGTGAGGCAAACGGAAAGGTAGGAGGAAGAAGTAGTCGTAAGGTGAAAAATTGCTCTTACTTTCATCAAACCAACGTCAATACACGTTCAGGAGTGTTCCGCGAAGCAGATACGTAAGTTTGAATGTCAAAATTTTGGCAAAAGAGAAGCCGGACGCGCAATTATGTAGGAAGGTGTACTCGCGATATTGTGTCTCAGGCAAGGGAAAACACCTACCAGAAAGACGTTCTGGTAATGTGAAAAATTGCAATTAATTTCATCAAAACAACGTTAATACACCTTCAGGAATGTTCCGCGAAGCAGATACGTAAGTATCAATGTCAAAAATTGACGAAACCAAAAAAATAGAGGTGTCCGAAGGATAGTAAATTTTTACCGAAATATTTTTTCCAACACGTTCAATTTCATATTAGCTAATAATGGAAAACAAGCAAACAAACTGTATGGTAAAAATCTGATATTCCCTGGACACATATAACTTCTTCGTTTTGTCAATTCTTGACATTTGTACCTACCACGTTTTTTTGATCAAAGTAATTGCAATTTTTTTTTTTAAAAAAAAGTGTTTTTGTAACTGACGAATGTACGTTTCCGCAAATGGTTTGTAGGGCTATGTGTCAATGGTTCGTGGGGCTAAGCGAGAATGGTGTGTGGGGCTATGCACATTTTTTCGAAACCAATTTTTAACTATTGTAACCTATACGTGACCCTACCTAACCTAACCTTACCGGAAATGGTTCGTGGGGATATGAGTCAATGGTTGAATTTCCGCTATGAAACATTCCCACATCACATAAAACACCTTCCAGATGTTAGACAAGTACACATCTGTCACTCGTTTATTTTCTTACTTTTAGCATTGATACTTACCTATTCTGCATCGCGGAAGATTCTTCAAGGTGAGCTTATGCCATTTTCCATAAAATAGTGTCAACTTTTCATATTACAAGTAATTATTTGTCTTCCTTGTTAGGCTTGGGTAACAGACCATATCGCATGCACTCGTCATGGATCATCGTGCGTTGTGCGATTTGGAGTGGGTATGCAGTGTTTCAACCTTCTTAATAAAAAAAAAAAATACCTACTTTCGTGTTTATTGTCATCATAAACCATTGACGGATAGCCCCAAAAACCATCCACGATAGCCCCACGAACCATTGATGGATAGCCCAAAAAAACATTCACGATAACTCCACGGACCATTTCCGGCAAGGTTAGGTTAGGTTTGGTTAGGTAAGCATAGTTAAAAAAAAAATTAAAAGAATTCTCGTAAAAAAAGGCACGTCTGGAAACCCTGCCGAGATCGCGTGACTTTCGACGCTCGCGCCATCTGCACGTACATAATGGAAACAAAGGCCTAATGTTACAGAAGATGCAAGTTCCTTATGTAACAACTGATTATTTATTGTTCTGCAGCATTCTATGGTGACATTTTTAGTTTCCGTGAAAGAAAATACCTTCAAGAACCTCGACAATGATGCAGAAAGTGATTTCAGTAAGTAGTTTCTCCTGTAAATTTGAAGAAATCCGTTCGGGCTATAATAGACAGTTACCATTGGTTGAATTTCCGCTATGAAACATTCCCACATCACATAAAACACCTTCCACATGTCAGACAATGCTATAGGAACTTATTACCGTAAGTAGTTTATTCTGTAAAAATGAAATCTGTCCGGGGAATATCAGATTAGTACCACAATTACCAACTGTATTTTTGAAGACAGAATATGCATGTCGAACATTATTCGTTTTGTACATATGACACGTATAACTTTCATTTACAACATATATTTTAATCACAAAGCATTTTCAAATGTTCGTACACATACATTTCCACACATTCAAAGAACTATAACCAACAACTTGCTGGCCCATAACGTATATCTATCTACCTCCGTGATTATGAACAACGATTGCTGAAACCACGTGACCTAGTCACCAACCATCTGCACTGCGAGTTGTGCACTTGCGTTACAGCGCCTTGGCTAATCTTTGGCCTTGGCGCTGTACTTGCGTGCTTCTGTTCTTGGCGCTTTCGAACTGTACTACAATAGGTGATGTCACTTCCGCCAAGACTATACTTCAAGTATTGTACTTTTCAGACAGTTGCCCCCTCTCTGCTCGTCTGACTTCAAAATGCAAGGTTGCCCCGGTGTCGTGTGATAAGGGAGTCCAGTACGATCGAAGTTCGTCTATTTGCCACCAGATGTAGCACGTCTTCAGTTACGAAAACAGCTGATCAAGGTTATCACAATTATGTTTATTTGTGCAAACCTTTGTTACGTATCTCTGGTATTTACGAGTTTGTGAATCGACGATGTTACGATACTACCAATGATCTGGTAAGTTTATTTGCTTTTTTCTTGCTGTTTCAAAACATGTAAACAGGCAAGGCACGTCATTTCGGCTAATTGCATGTCTGTCAGTTATTCAGGTGGATTATGTAATCTTGGAAGAGCACGATTTTTTTTATTTGTTTGTTTGTGGTATCTGTAACGTGATGTTAAAGGGCCAAAGTAAAGTTCATGCAAATGTTCAGATTACGAAATGTTGAAGACGCTATTAACCGAACAAATATAAAGCATTATTTTGTACAGAGGGATGCGTAAATAATATCAGGATAAGTGTCCAATTTCTATTTTCACTTATTTATTAACGGTTTCGTGTTTTTAAGGAATGGAGTAATTGCTACAGTGCCGTGACAGAGGGTGCCAGCCTTTTAGCTGGTTCTTTATGAGTAAAACGAAGAAAGTGAATACGACAATGGACAATTTGACTGATACTATTAATGCATTCCACTCTACACGAACGCAGCGAGATCTCAATGTATTGACGCAGTGTGTAACGATGACCATGACTATTCGGCCATGGAGGCCGGCGTGTACTCCTTGGTAGAGCTGTTTACAGTGGTTGCTCTCTGGTAGTTGCATAATGAATCAACTGAAGGAATTCCAACGTTATTTTTTCTATTGTTTCATTACACACTAATTTGCAAGGTGTCCCGGGTTCGATATAAAAAGCAATGTTCGCAAAGTGTTTTTGTTTGACTTTTACTTACATTTTAGGGCTGTGTTCACAAAATTTTGATCGTGTTCGTCACCGGTGGGAATTATAGTGCATATATATAGTGCATCTCCGTCAGCGCCGCCCGCCACGCTTCTCCCGATCTCTCAACTCAAGGAATATAGAAGTATTATAGGAAGAGCATTCCGAGACACGGAGCTCTCCCATTGGCCAGAAGCCGCAACGAGCTCTGACGTGACCAAGGGGATCTGTCAAGGGGCGAGGCTCGCGTAGCAATGGAAGCTTACGGGAAATATTTTCATTTTTAATTGTCCATATCTTTTTTCTATTAACCATTTGCAGCAGAATAATAAGCAAAACGCAAGGAATAAGACCTAGGCAATAATATGAAGAAGTTTACAGCACGCAATTACAATAAATGGCGTTATGCAAATCAAACAAAAAAGTAATCACGACTATCCTCTTATATCGCCCCTACATTGAAATCTGAAGTTGCGTATGGGTAAATAAATACAATTTTACGTATTAAATATTTCGTTACCACACCAATACTTATTATCCTTCATACCTTCAAATTTTCACAGATGTTTGTTATTAATAATTTGTTCATTATAATTTATATATCTAGTATACATAGGATGTCGCTGTCGCTGTTGTTATATGACGTCGCTTTTCTACGTATTTAGGGTAACCGCAACAATAAAAATGAATGATGAAATGATAAACTTGATGGGCTAGATGAGTGTGGCAAGCACTGGTGTACGCAGGGGGGCTTAAGGGGCTCCAGCCCGCCGAAATTCTTAGAAAAAAAAATCAAATGAAGACAGTAATGAAGTAAAAAAAAACAACTTTAAAATGACCCCCAATAACTATTTTTATGTTTGAATAACTTTTAAAACGAAGGATTAAAATGGTAATTGGAGCTCGTATCTAATGAAAATAGAACAGCGACAAAGGGATATCAGCGAAATTGATTTTCGGCGATACATTCTATGAACCAATCTCATTCTGTTCAGTAAAGGTTAGATTCATGGCACTGAACCCGTGTACAATTTGAATTGAATTAACATAATCCTTGAGTGAGGTGGAAATGGGTTTTGGATATTTTCTTTTTGTAGATGTGAAAATCTTTAACTGGTGATGCAAACATGCTTTCGCTTACATTAAAGTTTACACTATGGTAAAATTGCAGAAATATTCTACCTAAACTGATTTGTGTTTAAAAAACCGTAACATCAAAATATGTTTTTTAGAAATTAATAAATAAATAATACATGGATAAAATGCAATGTCGTGGGACAGCGTAATCCCTTAATAAATTCAAGGAAACTCGTGCCAGCTCGATGGCGAATCTGGTCAACCCCGTGTTCGACTTTGAATCCCATCACTGAAGTTCCCGACTTGGAGTCGCGTCGTGGTCATTGATGTTCTTTGTGCCTGCCCTTTCATCAATTTTATGTGATCAACACTCATCGCCGCGATTAACCAAAAGTGGTAAAAAAGCGACGTCAAATAACAAATACATGAACAATAGGCCTGGCCTCTGTCTTGGTTTAGCAATGTGATTTGTTAATCACTATACGGTGGAGGCCGAGGCGGAAATAAATATCAGTAAGAATAAAAATTCATTACAACTTACCCTTCCTGGAGACTTATGATTTTGAAGACGATGCTACCCACTGTCGTCTTTTTCTCGCTGCACTTGCTTCCATGGACTTGAGTTTCATTAGTTTATTCAAATGTCGAATTCTAATAAAAGATCTTGTTCTGACATACAGGGAAATAATCTTTTCGTTAACTTTAGGAAATTTTGACTGAAGTACTGTCTTTAGAGTGTCCATAACTTTATGTTACTTGGAAACAGTTGACCCATGGAAGGATGCAAACATAATCTCAAATTGAATAACTTTTTCCATATCCGAACCACTACGTGCCTCCACCGGGTACCGAACCGGAATCCCTCGATTATAAGGCGATGACGCCACCACTACGCCATCGGGGAGGCCCTCAAAGTAGAAATAGATGTGGTGCCAGATTCCTTAAAGCCCCAATTGGTACACTCTGCAACAGCACAAGAATGTTTACCTTTGGCACGCTTATTAATGGTACAGACACCGAATACACGTAATACGACCTAAAATTACTCGCTTTAATATTCAAGACAAACAGCACAAGCACTTCTGTAAACGAATACCTGATCGCTACTACTGGACCTGCAGATTTTTCCAGTAGCGGCTCGTGCCTAAAATAACAGGTGAAGAAGTATATTTATAGGCAATGAAAACAAATAGTAAGTGCCAGTGCCCCCCCCCCCCAATTTAAAACGTCTTTTTTGTCTTCATCCGTCCATCTGGAAAATGGTGTCTGCAACAAATTACACATTAAGTCATTTACTGGGTTCATTGTAGAAACCACAGCTCAACACATGAACACAACACACGATAGGAAACGCGAAACACACACGCGGAACAAGATCTCGCGAGAACGCGAAGATTTTGCCACAAGCACTGGATGCGATGTTTTCTCCGACGAGAGAACTGCTTCATCTAGAAGGCGACACCCGTTCAAGGCCAACGCTAGGTGACGTCACCGTTGCCATGACAACCGGCTAAGTTTTCCGCAACCTAGCGGTGTTTGCTCTTGGGTTGGGACGAACTCAATACGTGCGTAGCGCCGAGCGGCGTGTTATTTGAGTATTATCGTGTGCGTTCTGCTGGGAAATAGTTTAATTTAACAAGCAAATGAAAAATGTCAATATTAATTTGAAAATTAGGTGAAAACATCTGCACTTGTTGCACTTGGCCAGCCGCCACTGGATTTTTCTGACATCTGGGAGAAATCTGTGCCTCGAAGTTGGCTTATACCGAACAATGAAAGCCATGTCGCTTTCCGAAACTGGAAGCAATTACTTTACATTTGAATGTTCCCAACTGAAGGTATGAACTCCCTCGGTGTACGTCAAATCGTCTATCGTATATCCCTTACCTGGAGGAATCGCTAGCGTAACGCTCTATGAACTCAGAAGCGAACCTTGGTTGAGGCATGGGTGTGTATCATTGTGTCTTATCTATTTCATCTTTCATTTTTATTTCATTGCCCTAGTTTGTTCTATATGTCAAAAAGCGACGTGAAATAATAAAACAGAGTGATTGAATTGGCGTTTTAAGTCCAGTTTATGTACATTGAGGCTAATTGTACCTACAGTTTAAAGTGGGATCCGAACCACTACGTGCCTCCACCGGGTACCGAACCCGGGATCCCTCGATTATATGGCGATGACGCCACCACTACGCCATCCGGGAGGCTCTCAAACTAGAAATAGATGAGAACGTTAATTGGTTCAGTAACGATCTCGCTACCCAGCGAAGGTTTAAGGCTCGAGTCCCGCCTGGACATTGTGTCCCTTTGCAGGTGTCCATCTATTTCCTCTATTTATTACTCATTCTCTCCTCTCTCCTTCCAATTAGGTAAAAGTTACAGGAAAGCAACCCAAAAATAAGAAAAAAATATTTGCCTCGTAATGACGCAATTTGACAAGGACGACCGCAAGATTTCTTCACAGGTGAGGCAGCAGTGCTCAAAGATGGAAAGGTTTTGGAATGTTATCTCTCTAGTTAAGAATATCCTCTTAAAGAAAATTCCCCCACTAGGATAAATTGCATAGACATCCTCCACCCACTGCATTTTGTCTATGATTTTGCAATATACTCGTACTTATTATGTTATGCAGCAGTAACTTCAATTAATTCTTGTCAACAATAAGTCGCCCCTGCAAGGAAGTTGCTGGAATTCTACTGCTGGAAATTTTTAAAATACAACACTACCTGAATATATGTAGAATATATTGACATAATTTGATGCATGTTTCTTCCGTATATATAAAAAAACACTACGTGTTAAATAAAAATTAAATAAGAAGGATACTGTTATAGACATTCGTATTATTGAAACTGGTGCCAATATTTGCATTCATACGGCTTAGACGTTTATTATTGCGTAACTGTAACTTCATAATAATGATAGTTTATTCACACGCACACAACACCGAAATTTTGGAGCTCATACCACTGCATTTTGCATACTAGTGACTAGCGAGGCTCTGGCGTCTGGACTCGTGGCCATTATAATCCTCGGTGGGGCTCGTATTGTGTTGTCCTTAAATGTTTATGATTGTCCCTTCATCCGCCTCATCTTATCACGATTCATCATCATCTTTGCTATTAGCCAGAAGTAGCAGAAAAACGAAATAATAATAAATCAATACGTATGTATGTGTCGTTCATTTAAAGACGAATTTCTACTGGGTTGATCGCTACTATGAGGATGAATGATGAACTAATGAGTGGAGAATGAGACAAGCATTGCTTTTTGCCTTACTATGGTTCAAACTGGGGCCTCTGGCTTCCTAAAGCGTTTTGCTGTCATGGAGAGCCGTTATATACATGTAGAGGGACTTACTTAATCCTTTCCGTTCAATCTTACTCTCTCGATCTTGTTGCAGTTATGTCCACGCTATAATTAATTAAGTTAGTAAACTATTTGCATGAAAATATGCGCACGAGACTCTACTCCCACCCCCCCTCCAGCACACACAGGCATTTAAAATTGTTTCACTTTACGATTTTTCGGGTGTTCTATCTATTGTGCTCGTCTCAACATGAGACTCTCATGTAATAATCATTTAACTTCATTGCTGTGTCTCGTAATCAAGGGGTCCCGGGGTCGATACCCTGTGAAGGCACATGGTGGTTCGGATTCCACTTTAACCTGTAGGTCCAGTCTCGATTAGCCTTACTGTGCATAAAGTGGACTTAAAACACCAAATCAACTAATCAACCAACCAACCAACTTTATTGCTGCGTGTAGAAGTGTAAACAAATAGTGTTAAAGAACCAAAGACATTGATTCCCTTTTTGCTGAATTCAGCATGAATTTGTTCGTTTGCCATCCTCAGTTAACTTGAGAAGGTACGGGAAAGCAGTGAAGAAGAACTACATGTTATAAACATTGCTTCCCAAGAGTTATAATCGCCTCTATGAGGCGATAAACTTGTATGATTTTACATGTTATTAAGCGGCCCGCAGCTGAGGGATCCCCTTTTTGACGTCACTCTAGCAGAAGACCTTCACGTGCCGCCGTAGCGCGGGAAGCCGGAATAGCACCCCCTGCTCTCAACTGAAGATCGAAATGAACGCACGGTACATTATGCACGGGTAGCTGACGGATAGCCCCACGAATGGGGCTAATGGCTGGTTCTGGGAGGGGCTAAGGGCTTACCTAACTACGCCTATGCGTTCACTTCGTGGACAAGCACACATTTCGCGTTAATTCGCGAATATTTCATCCTTGGGGATGTAGTTATTTGCAGAATGTTAAAAATTGCAGTTTCTTCACATTTTTCATTTTCACTCAACTCGAAAGTTCAATGTCCCTACCTATAACGTTCTCTATTATAATTATATTTTTGTTTGCATTGAATTTTGACATAAAATTATATTTTCGCTTCGTGATTTCATTCTATAAACGAATTGTCCACTTTATGTACAGAAAGGCTAATCTGGACTGGACTCACAGTTTAAGATGGGATCCGAACCTCTGTGCATTAGCCTACCCTGGGACATTCTATAAATGAATACTGCATATTAACTAATTTTTGATTGAAATACTTGAACACTATTTTTAGATAGTACCTTGCTTAGAATATGATTTCCGTAATTTTGGAAATTTTTAAGTATGTCAAAACTTTTCATGAAGTCAAGATAAATGAAGTTAAGCGCTTATTTGAAAGCATCAGCGTCGTATAAACTCGTAATAAACAGCACACAAACAATTATTTTCATCTGCTGCGGGTCCTCGGGTACCCCTCACTAGGGCCGGCTCTGCCGGGGATGATGCGCCAAAGAAGGAATCGACAATTTGTTTTTATGTCTCTGACTTAGTATTGCCCACGAGACGGGACAGCCTTTCTAAAATTCGAGACGGGACGAGACTGACCACCTGTCTCGTCTTGTTTTCGCGACGGGAAGAGACGGCTCCTGAAAAGTTTCCTCTCGTCTCGAAAGTCTCGAAAAAATATAAACAAAATAACTAAACAATTGCAAATATTTATTTATTCGGAATAAAGCATTTTATTTGGAAACCCAAAACAGCTTCTATTACATGAATAAAGATCTGCAAGATTCTCCCCTCGAAAAATCCTAATTCGTCACACGTTGTCCGTAACGAATTTGCCCAGACTTTAGCCTCGCATCCCAACTATCTTAACTTGCAAAATCCCTGTATCTTCCTTCTGAAATTTCCTCAGAATACCTTAAATCTGGCAACTATCTGCTACCCCAAGAGCTCTCTTCCATTCATTCTTGCGCAAAACGATCCGGATGTAGTCACTGCCATTGTTTACTACGGCCCTGTTCCAGCCATACTGGCGACAATCGTCATAAAATTTCTAGCCTAAACAGATCCTTCTTTCATTTGCGACCCTCTTCTCAAAATTCACAGCAGCTTCGAGTGCTGATTGCAAACTCCAAAGATTTCGCACTAAAAACCTAGGTAAAGGTAAAGTTCCAAGTGCATGTAACACAGTGCCATGAAGGCACATTTAAGGGATGTGGGGGGAAAGGTCATTTTGGAGGCGAAGTGATCAGCATCACACTCCGGCCGCTTTTGCCCTTTAGGATTGCCCGCATGCACCCATTGATATGAGGCTGTTGAGCCCCGGAGCTGCTTTATGCGGGGAAGTAGTGCAACCAGCCCGGTTCTGCGCCCGAAAATGGCGCTCGGTGGCGCTCGCCTTAATGGATTTGTCTTGTAAGGCATGAGCGCCATTTTCTCGCAGTGTTGCCAACTGCTTACTCGAAAAAATCACCAAGGTTTTTTTTTTTGGTATAACCTAACCTAAAGCAAGGAGCTGGCAATCTTGCTTGAGAGTTCTGCAACCGAAAATGGGACTCGCAGTGTTGCCAACATCTTACTCGAAAAAAATCACCAAGGTTTTTGTCTTGGTCTAACCTAACCTAAAGCAAGGAGCTGGCAATCTTGCTTGAGGCTTGAGTTACAGTGCATAAAGCAATTTTTGGCAACCTACTGGTACTTTTACCATGGCCTTTTACAAAAGAGAGAGGAGAGAGGAGAGAGAGAGAGAGAGAGAGAGAGAGAGAGAGAGAGAGAGAGAGAGAATTAAACAACCGACAGCCTACCTACAGCCTTTTTCTTCTTGGTCTAACCTTGCCTAAAGCAAGGAGCTGGCAACTTTGCTTGAGGCTTGAGTTACAGTGCATAAAGCAAAGTTGCCAACCTACTGGTACTTTTACCATGGCTTTTTACAAAAGAGAGAGGAGAGTGGGAAGAGTTAAACAACCGACAGTTTACCTACAGCCTTTTTCTTCTTGGTCTAACCTAGCCTAAAGCAAGGAGCTGGCAACCTTGCTTGAGGCTTGAGTTACAGTGCATAAAGCAATTTTTGGTAACCTACTGGTACTTTTACCATGGCCTTTTACAAAAAAAAGAGAGGAGAGAGAGAGAGAGAGAGAGAATTAAACAACCGACAGCCTACCTACAGCCTTTTTCTTCTTGGTCTAACCTAGCCTAAAACTACTATTTTTTTTAGGCTTAGCCAATTTATATACTGGCGTAACATACACGCACTAAACAAGGAGAGCCCGGGGCACTGCCGTAAAAGAGAGAGAGAGATTTATGGCTGGCAACAGTAACAAGCGAATGCGCCATATCGTAATTTTCCAACTCCGTATATCGGGATCTTTGTAAACCTTTTTCTCTTTCGGGGGAACGATGTGCCACACACACACATACACACACACACACACACGCGCGTGCGCGCGCTTGGCCCCTATAACTCCGCCAGGAGTACGTGGTGCCCAACCAAAAAAGTAAAGGTTTTCTCGTACGGCCTTCGAACGTAAAATTGATTGACGTGGGGGCGAATCTCTTCGGGGATGTTCTTCAATTCGTATATTTGCCTGTACATACTATTTATTATTAATTTAGCTGTGTTCTGTTTGGCGTCTATTTCGAGCAGTTTGCCCCGGCGGCAAAGTTTTATTGTTCTTAAATTTTTTGATTTTTTTTACGCAAGGCCATAATTTTACGTATGCACGTGACATTAAACGTGTTCTATGAGAAATACACGTGAAGATCAGCTTCCGTGCAGCGGGTGTGGGATTCGTGACGCCGCGATAAACATCAACTTCCGTGCCGGGTGGGAAACACAAACATCGCTTGTTCTGCAATGCTTTGCTGAAATAGTAATACAAGAAATACAAGTTGAGTTTGTGCCCTCGAACCTGGTCCGCGTGCAACACGCTCTGGCAGTATGTTGAGACGATTGTTTGCACGAGTCTGTTTTTCAGAAACACACGTCTCTCACAAGCATCGAATCCTGGACGTTGTACTGCAACAGATCGTCTATCTTGTTTTTCTCGTAGAGCGTCTGCACGGTTTTGCCCTCGGGCATTATCTTCTCTCCCAAATTGAAATAGACCCAAATAGAGAGTTCACAAACCGAAAGTAAAGCTCAGTGGGGCTTGCCTTAATGGTTTGTTTTTGTAAGGCATAAGACCTATTTTCTTGCAGTGTTGCCAACACTTTACTCGAAAAAATCACCAAGGTTTTTTTCTTGGTCTAACCTAGCCTAAAGCAAGGAGCTGGCAATTTTGCTTGAGGCTTGAGTTACAGTGCATAAAGCAAGGTTGCCAACCTACTGGTACTTTTACCATAGCTTTTTACAAAAGAGAGAGGAGAAAGAAAAAAAGAGAGAATTAAACAACCGACAGCCTACCTACAGCCTTTTTCTTCTTGGTCTAACCTAACCTAAAGCAAGGAGCTGGCAACTTTGCTTGAGGCTTGTCTTACAGTACATAAATCAATTTTTGCCAACCTATACATACTGGGCAAGGAGAGCCGGCACTGCCGTAAAAGAGAGAGATGGGTGGATGGTAATATAGTATGTGTGTGCGTGTGTGTGTATAATATGTAGCATTATTAACTAGAGAGTGTTGGCAAACCGCCTACAACTAAAAAAATAGAGATGCCAACGTTGCTGTAAGATAAAGAGAGAGAGACCTATAGCTGGCAACAGTAACAAGCGAATGCACCTTATCGTAATTTTCCAAGTCCCCGGGGGGACCAAATGTTTATATATTGTGATCTTTGTAAACCTCTCTCGGGGGAATGATGTGCCACATGCGTGCGTGCCTCTTATTATTTCTGTATTGTGACGCAAACAAACAAATAATAATTGTTGTTTTTTAGGATACCTGGCCTCTATAACCTTGCCAGGAGTGCGTGGTGGGGTGGGTGAAGTCAGATTCAAAGAGAATGCCACGTGATCATTTTGATTCAATAGCTCCGTCTAGTTCGCTGCACTTTTTGACTGCACTCACGCGTCTAGTTGGTTACACGGTGCAACATACCTTGTTGATTTTGGGTGTCATGTAGTGTATTTGGTGTCTGCACCACGTCTTGGAGAGGTGTAATATGTGGTGTGGTGTATGACCACGTGGTGAGTGGTTAACTAATCAAATGAATGTTTAAAGCAGCAGACAGGTATTTGTTGAATCTTCTGAACTTGAACACTGCTATTCGTCTACTTGGTTGAACGTTATTTTCTTTCACCAGCCTGACACCGGGATACACCTGCACTGCATCTAATGTCAAAGAAGTGCAGCGTACTAGACGAGGATATTAAATTGCTCTGTTGTAAATGAGATGCATGATGTTCTCTTGTAAGTTGTTAATATGAATTGATGTTACTGTGAAGAAACTGAAGGCAGAATAATGCCAACGCTATCTGGACTCGCTTAGTTAATTCAAGATAGTCGCGACAAACGTAAACGGGCTGTGCAGGACTTGGAAAATTTTTTCGATTGATGAAAATTTGGTTCTATGATGATGACCTATACTAAATTTTTGGTATGGGAGGACGGAGGATACCGAGACTCGACCAACACACTAAACCCCATACCTCTCTATGGCTACATGTTCGGAAGTTACGAGTGATTAAAAGTTTTGGGAGGGTGTGTGCAAACATCCCTTACCCTTGAACTCAGGACCACCAAACTTTGGCATACATTGGTCAACCATGATAACCTATGTTTATTTTGTTAGGAGCCAATGCTAGCGCATGTCTCTACGATGATCCTATCGAAAAGAAATTGACAATTGGCCCACCCTTGACCTCCAAATTTCGTACACGTACTCTACATCACCAAAATCGACAAGGGGGTCGACCCTATCTTCTACACAACTCTGACGTGTACGTCCTGTTTCGCGAAGAGACGACAACCTTCCACAGCTGTTTGTATTATATTACATCAGATATTATATTGCATGAGTGAGTTGGCTGTGTGTATAAAGAATAGTTTCAGACATGGATGCGAATATAATGCCATGATAATTAGCTGCTGTCCAAAGTTATTGCATAACTTAAAATATTTATATATAAAAAAGGATATTTATTGTACTGTGTTTTCTAGCGAAGGTATTATTGTAAACGATATTGTTTGTAAATGTGGAAAGTTAGAAACTCAATCCCCGACCTATCAATGATAAAAAATTCATCACGGACAACAACCAAAGAAAGGGTGTGCACGTCACAAAAGCATTGTCATATGGACTGACGATTATTATTTTTTTTAAAAAAAAACAGACCTAGTTACGATGGGTTATAACCTGTGCTGTCTTGCAATTGTTTTTGCTTATTTCAATGTCAGCGAGCGTGATATGAAACATGCATGCGAAGAAGGGAGGGAGATCATAACAAAATAATTCACACTTCGATTTCATTACTTTCGCTAGTCATGTTTCACCTCCTATCTAGAAGGATACTGGATGCTATTTTATTTGAAGATGGCTAAAAGCGAGGGAAGGAGAGAAATGTTACTTTTTACCTTTTTGCCTGTGTGTGACGAAAATAGTTTTACATGCATACGGCTGTATCGTGATCTGCTTGAATCATCATCACGTCTGTGAGTTTTCAGTATTGCTGAATATATTTACATATCAACCAACGGTTATGAATTGCGTAGAAATTGGTTTTTGTTAACGGTCCAGTGGCGAAGTTGGAAACAGAGAGCGGCCACATCAGACAGGTGCTCCTGGTATCTAAATAATGCCCCCTCTTACAGAAAAAAATGGAGTGTTAGAAAGGAAAGATGTTATACCCGAATGAACGGGGAGTCTCGAGCATCTTCCAATCCTCATCTTCGCGTTCAGCTAACGAGGAAAAAAGAAACTTTACATATGGGGGACTCAACAGCTGCTGTACGGTATTGTCCATGGATGTTAAAACTTTTGTTGTTTTTTTTGACACGTATATATATTATTATTTTTTTAACAGAGGAAGAAAGTCCGTGCTTCGGAAAACGCGATGATGTGCGTAATGATATCTTCTGTCTCCTGCATAGACTTGCGCCAATCTACTGTGTACCGTCTTCTTCCCTGCCTCGCCTCGTGCAGTTCGTCCAACCTCTCGTTCAATTTTTCTTCTGCAGCCGAAAGCAGAATGTTGAGATCACCGCACCTCAGGCCACTGATCTCCCGAAGATGGTCCTTGAGAACCATTTCACAAGGGATGCGAAACTCCGGCGTTGTTCTTGCCATGATTACAAGTTTCCCTACATCCTCACAATCTCTGTTTACTGCGTGTTTAAATATTTTACATAGTAGCTCGGGCGGCAAATCAGTTATACGAGACATGTTGTTATTATTATTATTTTTCACTCTATGTTATTTATATACCCCACCCCAATTTTTGTTTCGTGTTCATGGCGATGGTGGTACCCAGTGCGGCGACCCGTTCACCCAGCGATGCGTCTCTGCTCACGAACCTTTCGAAAGCTGCGTGCTCTAACTTTCTGTCTGCTTCGTGACGTGCATCCAGATCCGTCTGCGTGGTGTTGTAAGCGATGTCGTGATTTTCCAAACGTTTTCCAAAATTCCAAAACAGTTAGTACGCGACAACGCTAATTTCATATGTTTGTTTCGTCAAGATCACACCAACCTCAAGCACGCGTACGATGACTACGTAGGCGGAGACATGAACTACAATCAATTTTCGGAACGCTGCTGCTCTACTTGCTGGAACGGTGACGATTTCGGATTCGCGACGATCGACATGACGAGGAAACCCAACGACGGAAAATACAAAATCAACGACTTTCTAAACGTTGCAACGTTGTGAGAAACAACGTTTATTTATATAACAACGTTCGTTGAAACGTATTGTCACGATTAGTCGAACATGTCGCGAAAGGCAAAATAAAAAAAATAACTCCCAAATTCAAAATCGACCAAACAAAAGATAGTGAAAAAAACAAACATGGAACCTTACAACATCCATTCAATAATCGACATTTTGCTGAAATGTCTCAGGCGTTCGCTGGATGATCATGAAAAATTACATTTCTAAAATTGCAGGGAGAAGAAATGATAATCTAGAAGTCTCGATTGTGATAACAGAAGAGATGGACGCGACGAAAAAACAAAAAAAAAACATAAAGAGATTAATCGATGCGGACAAGATAAACGATGATCTAATCAATAACATTACAGCATTAAGTGCCATGCATTCTTTCCTCGTTCGTAATAAAATTTAACAAATTATAAAAAAGATAGCAATCCAACTTGTCATTTGACCTCCTTAGTGAAGCATGTTATAAAAAATATATATATATTGAAAGTTTCCAGTTTGTTTTATTTCGCGATTCATCCTCATAACTTAGGAGGCACAGGCTTGTATACATTCCATCTTTCGTTCGGAGGGACAAGGTAAACCGAGCACCTAACCAACCATTCAATGATAATAATATTCATGAATTTTTGTTTTGAATTGAGAAAGTAAAAAAATGATCACCTCCTTTAAATATCACATCTACTCTAAAGCATTCATTCGCTGTTCATATTTTCCGTCCTTGAATTCGAATGTATGTTTTGTCTAACAATTGATTAAATTAAGTACCGAACATTATCGAAAAGCAATTCTGAAAACATTATACTGAAATATTAACATTATAATAAGTGTCCTTCCATAGCCGTTTCAGTCTTCAAACTGCTTCCAACACTGCTTCTGCATACTTTTCAATAAAATCAATTTACCGTACGCCCTGACCCTTTGCAGATTAACGAAAAATCGTCTAAAGTTTGAAGTTGTGACCCTTCTCTATACCGTTGCAAGCTTTTTTGTGGTTATTCAAAGTACCTCATTTTCGCATATTCAAATACACACCAGTGAAGGGAGTTCATGTCTCATTAGTGATTTTAAATTTGTATTTTTGGGACCATGCACACACTTCCTAACATTGTTGCTTTGTAGTCGATGAGTTGTGCGGGTACAGATGTGAAGTAGTTAATAACACACAGACAAGCCCCCCACCATTTCTTTCCGACATAGTTGTTGTTTTGTTACTAGAAAATTGTTATGATTACAGTACACCTGTATCAGTATAGAATAACATAGTGCCATTTTCTGTTTCTGTTGCCAGCAAAAGCAAATCTGCAGGTCACAGGTTCGAGAAACAAGACTTTTTTAAAAATTCTCCTGCGCATAATATGGAGCACCTATAGCGATGATATAATATAGATCGTATTAACAAATATACTTCAAAGTTATGTAATAAGATTTTGGTTTAGTATTTAATCACAGCAGCAAAACAAACTCTCCATTCGCTTCACAACAGAAGTTAAGTGCATTTTGCATACATGAAGAAGCAGAAATTTACGCCCCCCCCCCCCCCCCGAGGTGTGCTGTTGGAAGACTATACAATA
The DNA here is from genome assembly GCF_977018435.1 of Lepisma saccharinum. Lineage (NCBI taxonomy): Eukaryota > Metazoa > Arthropoda > Insecta > Zygentoma > Lepismatidae > Lepisma > Lepisma saccharinum. The sequence continues at coordinate 110,511,853 of NC_139232.1, forward strand.
AGACGCAGCACCTCATTTTTTACAATAATAAGTAAGCAGTAGAGTAAAAAATCCTCTGTTTTATTTTGATGTAAAGAAAAGTTTTAGTCCATACATTGATCTGATCCCCCTTGTCCAAAATAATAATAATAATAATAATAAGCTCCGGTCTCATCTGGAGATTGCAACACTGATATGTCCGTCTATTCAGAAAAAAAACAAAAGTTTTAACATCCATGGACAATACCGTACAGCAGCTGTTGAGTCCCCCATATGTAAAGTTTCTTTTTTCCTCGTTAGCTGAACGCGAAGATGAGGATTGGAAGATGCTCGAGACTCCCCGTTCATTCGGGTATAACATCTTTCCTTTCTAACACTCCATTTTTTTCTGTAAGAGGGGGCATTATTTAGATACCAGGAGCACCTGTCTGATGTGGCCGCTCTCTGTTTCCAACTTCGCCACTGGACCGTTAACAAAAACCAATTCCTACGCAATTCATAACCGTTGGTTGATATGTAAATATATTCAGCAATACTGAAAACTCACAGACGTGATGATGATTCAAGCAGATCACGATACAGCCGTATGCATGGAAAACTATTTTCGTCACACACAGGCAAAAAAGTAAAAAGTAACATTTCTCTCCTTCCCTCGCTTTTAGCCATCTTCAAATAAAATAGCGTCCAGTATCCTTCTAGATAGGAGGTGAAACATGACTAGCGAAAGTAATGAAATCGAAGTGTGAATTATTTTGTTATGATCTCCCTCCCTTCTTCGCATGCATGTTTCATATCACGCTCGCTGACATTGAAATAAGCAAAAACAATTGCAAGACAGCACAGGTTATAACCCATCGTAACTAGGTCTGTTTTTTTTTAAAAAAATAATAATCGTCAGTCCATGTGACAATACTTTTGTGACGTGCACACCCTTTTTTTTGGTTGTTGTCCGTGATGAAATTTTTTATCATTGATAGGTCGGGGATTGAGTTTCTAACTTTCCACATTTACAAACAATATCGTTTACAATAATACCTTCGCTAGAAAGCACAGTACAATAAATATCCTTTTTTATATATAAATATTTTAAGTTATGCAATAACTTTGGACAGCAGCTAATTATCATGGCATTATATTCGCGTCCATGTCTGAAACTAGTCTTTATACACACAGCCAACTCACTCATGCAATATAATATCTGATGTAATATAATACAAACAGCTGTGGAAGGTTGTCGACTCTTCGCGAAACAGGACGTACACGTCAGAGTTGTGCAGAAAATAGGGTCGACCCCCTTGTCGATTTTGGTGATGTAGAGTACGTGTACGAAATTTGGAGGTCAAGGGTGGGCCAATTGTCAATTTCTTTTCGATAGGATCATCGTAGAGACATGCGCTAGCAAGTCCTGCACAGCCCGTTTACGTTTGTCGCGACTATCTTGAATTAACTAAGCGAGTCCAGATAGCGTTGGCATTATTCCGCCTTCAGTTTCTTCACAGTAACATCAATTCATATTAACAACTTACGAGAGAACATCATGCATCTCATTTACAACAGAGCAATTTAATATCCTCGTCTAGTACGCTGCACTTCTTTGACATTAGATGCAGTGCAGGTGTATCCCGGTGTCAGGCTGGTGAAAGAAAATAACATTCAACCAAGTAGACGAATAGCGGTGTTCAAGTTCAGAAGATTCAACAAATACCTGTCTGCTGCTTTAAACGTTCATTTGATTAGTTAACCACTCACCACGTGGTCATACACCACACCACATATTACACCTCTCCAAGACGTGGTGCAGACACCAAATACACTACATGACACCCAAAATCAACAAGGTATGTTGCACCGTGTAACCAACTAGACGCGTGAGTGCAGTCAAAAAGTGCAGCGAACTAGACGGAGCTATTGAATCAAAATGATCACGTGGCATTCTCTTTGAATCTGACTTCACCCACCCCACCACGCACTCCTGGCAAGGTTATAGAGGCCAGGTATCCTAAAAAACAACAATTATTATTTGTTTGTTTGCGTCACAATACAGAAATAATAAGAGGCACGCACGCATGTGGCACATCATTCCCCCGAGAGAGGTTTACAAAAATCACAATATATAAACATTTGGTCCCCCCCGGGGACTTGGAAAATTACGATAAGGTGCATTCGCTTGTTACTGTTGCCAGCTATAGGTCTCTCTCTCTTTATCTTACAGCAACGTTGGCATCTCTATTTTTTTAGTTGTAGGCGGTTTGCCAACACTCTCTAGTTAATAATGCTACATATTATACACACACACGTACACACATACTATATTACCATCCACCCATCTCTCTCTTTTACGGTAGTGCCGGCTCTCCTTGCCCAGTATGTATAGGTTGGCAAAAATTGATTTATGTACTGTAAGACAAGCCTCAAGCAAAGTTGCCAGCTCCTTGCTTTAGGTTAGGTTAGACCAAGAAGAAAAAGGCTGTAGGTAAGCTGTCGGTTGTTTAATTCTCCCTCTCTCTCTCCTTTCTCCTCTCTCTTTTGTAAAAAGCTATGGTAAAAGTACCAGTAGGTTGGCAACCTTGCTTTATGCACTGTAACTCAAGCCTCAAGCAAAATTGCCAGCTCCTTGCTTTAGGCTAGGTTAGACCAAGAAAAAAACCTTGGTGATTTTTTCGAGTAAAGTGTTGGCAACACTGCAAGAAAATAGGTCTTATGCCTTACAAAAACAAACCATTAAGGCAAGCCCCACCGAGCTTTACTTTCGGTTTGTGAACTCTCTATTTGGGTCTATTTCAATTTGGGAGAGAAGATAATGCCCGAGGGCAAAACCGTGCAGACGCTCTACGAGAAAAACAAGATAGACGATCTGTTGCAGTACAACGTCCAGGATTCGATGCTTGTGAGAGACGTGTGTTTCTGAAAAACAGACTCGTGCAAACAATCGTCTCAACATACTGCCAGAGCGTGTTGCACGCGGACCAGGTTCGAGGGCACAAACTCAACTTGTATTTCTTGTATTACTATTTCAGCAAAGCATTGCAGAACAAGCGATGTTTGTGTTTCCCACCCGGCACGGAAGTTGATGTTTATCGCGGCGTCACGAATCCCACACCCGCTGCACGGAAGCTGATCTTCACGTGTATTTCTCATAGAACACGTTTAATGTCACGTGCATACGTAAAATTATGGCCTTGCGTAAAAAAATCAAAAAATTTAAGAACAATAAAACTTTGCCGCCGGGGCAAACTGCTCGAAATAGACGCCAAACAGAACACAGCTAAATTAATAATAAATAGTATGTACAGGCAAATATACGAATTGAAGAACATCCCCGAAGAGATTCGCCCCCACGTCAATCAATTTTACGTTCGAAGGCCGTACGAGAAAACCTTTACTTTTTTGGTTGGGCACCACGTACTCCTGGCGGAGTTATAGGGGCCAAGCGCGCGCACGCGTGTGTGTGTGTGTGCGTGTATGTGTGTGTGTGGCACATCGCCCCCGAGAGAGGTTTACAAAGGTCACGATATACGGAGTTGGAAAATTACGATATGGCGCATTCGCTTATTACTGTTGCCAGCCATAAATCTCTCTCTCTCTTTTACGGCAGTATATATTTGTTGCCGACTCTCCTTGTTTAGTGTGTGTATGTTACGCCAGTATATAAATTGGCTAAACCTCAAAAAATAGTAGCTTTTGCTAAGTAAAAAAAAAGACTGTAGGTAGACTGTCGGTTGTTTAATTCTCTCTCTCTCTCTCTCTCTCTCCTCTCTCTTTTGTAAAAGGCCATGGTAAAAGTACCAGTAGGTTACCAAAAATTGCTTTATGCACTGTAACTCAAGCCTCAAGCAAAGTTGCCAGCTCCTTGCTTTAGGTTAGGTTAGACCAAGAAAAAAAAGCTGTAGGTAGGCTGTCGGTTGTTTAACTCTTCCCCCTCTCTCTCTCCTCTCTCATTTTTGTAAAAAGCTATGGCAAAAGTACCAGTAGGTTACCAAAAATTGTTTTATGTACTGTAAAACAAGCCTCAAGCAAAGTTGCCAGCTCCTTGCTTTAGGTTAGGTTAGACCAAGAACCTTGGTGATTTTTTTCGAGTAAGATGTTGGCAACACTGCGAGTTTTACTTTCGGTTGCAGAACTCTCAAGCAAGATTGCCAGCTCCTTGCTTTAGGCTAGGTTAGACCCAAAAAAAACCTTGGTGATTTTTTCGAGTAAGCAGTTGGCAACACTGCGAGAAAATGGCGCTCATGCCTTACAAGACAATTCCATTAAGGCGAGCGCCACCGAGCGCCATTCTCGGGCGCAGAACCGGGCTGGTTGCACTACTCGGGGACAATGCGGAATAATTCCGACCTTTATTCACCCACTCCGGGAATCGAACCCGGGTCTCCCGCCTGACAGTCAGACGCCCTAACGACTACACCACCGCGGTTCTGAAAACCTAGTAAAAGCTAGTGCAATTAGATACTATGCTTTGACGTAACGAACATAAAATTGCCTGAAGTCATAGGAGTAATAAGCGACATGCGAGAGCTACAAGTAGCGCTTGGAAATGAACCCACAGTAATGAATGCAGCCTTCCGAACGGAAGCGACTAGACCGGCAAGCGGCACGTGTTGCTTTGTCGCTTCCGTGGCGTTCGGACTGGGCCATTTTTTAAAGCGTGCATTGTGCGCCTCTGTCTGCTGGTAGTGAATTCACAGTGAAAGGTTGCTTATAGCAGGGGGTGCTCGTTCGGCGGCGCAGATCGTATGCGCAGTTGTCCGTGGATGCATGACGTCACCATCGAAACACTCGGCACGGAAAAGGCTGGTTCCTTATGCAAATATTGAGAAATTTGACAACGAATATCTTCTAAAATATAGTAGCAAGGGGAAAGTTACAACTTTTACTGTTAAGATTCATCCTTTCTAATCAATTTATCACAAAGTTGATTCAAATGTGTAAAATGGTTTTCAAGAAATCGTGTTACGAAGGAACCCCTGTTTTGTTCTATCCAGGCTTCCAATGTAAGGAAGTTTTAACTTAAGCGCGTTGGATTTCTTTTTGCTCTATATTTTGAAATAAGATTATTTTGTTCTTGTCAACTGAAATCATGCCTAAATGCTATGGAAAGCTGTGAAAACTATTATCAGAAAACTAACGGAGAAAACTAAAATATCACTGCTTGATTGATATAAAAAAATGCGAGATTGCCCATTTTTGTGAAAAAGGCATTGTGCGAGATCTAAAAGCAGAACTTTATTGTTGACTTGTAGGTAAAATATTAGAAGGTGTACTTGAAAACGAAACATTACGGAGACAGGATGTTCTCTTCGGTTTCTGACTGTTCTGCAGACATTTCGTCGATGTTATAATTTTCTTCTTGTATTTTCTCCTTTTCTTCGAAGAAGGGTTTGACTCTTGTTATGGAAAATGTGTCGATTTTATCCTTTCCTCGGCCGTCCTTGTAGCTTATTCGTACGCTGTTGGCATTTTCCATTTCAAGAACTGTACCATGTATTTTGAAGTAATTTGCGAAGTGCTTAGGTACATTTCGTTTCGGAACTGTGTCTAAAATTAGCATTTTTGTCCAGGTTGAAATTCAACATGCCGTGTGTGTTGGTCTGAGTACTTTTTCTGGGTTTTAAATTTCTTCTGGAGATTTTCCTGTGCTTGTTCACGCATCGCTTGCAATATATCTAGGCGTTCCTTGTTAGAGTGCTGCAACGAATTTGGATCTATTCCTAGCAATGAATCCATCGCATTCTTTGGTTCGTAACCGTACATAAGGTAATGTGGAGAATATCTTGTTCCTGTGTGTACTTCTGAATTTATCGCAAACGTTATGGCCGAGAGATACAGATACCACTGTGCACATTTTTTCATTACATACGGTGATAATTTGAGAGAGATAATTATCTAGGCAAAACGGAGAATGTTCTAAGAGCCTGTTATTGTTAATAGCGCGTATCCAAGGTAGGGATCAGGTGGTTCGAGCCCCCCCCCCCCATTCCCCAAGAAAATTTTTCAGTTTACACTGATAAAATTAGGTTTTTGACTTCTTGAATAATGTGACGATAATTTAAGGAGAGGAATAATTATCGAGACAAGACGGAGAATGTTCTATAACCCTGTTATTGTTAATAGTGCGTATCCAAGGTGGGCATCAGGTGTCTCGAGCCCCCTCCCCCAGGAAATTTTTCAGTTTACACGAGATAAAATTAGGTTTTTGTCTTCTTCAATAATGTGACGATAATTTAAGGAGATAAATAATTATCGAGGCAAGACGGAGAATGTTCTACGGACCCTGTTATTGTTTATAGCGCGTATCCAAGGTGGGGATCGTAACTCGTGGACTCCCCCCACCATGAAAGTTTTCATTTTACACTAGATAAAATTAAGTGTTTTTCTTCTTGAATAATGTGACGATAATTTTAGGAGAGAAATACTTATCAAGGCAAGACGGAGAATGTTCTATAACCCTGTTGTTGATAATATTGCACGCAAACTTTTCTTACGCTTTCGGTGTTGTCGTTGCGAACTTGAACACTATGTATTTTAGAAGAGACTTGTCAGCATTTGGAAGCTGCACAATAAAGGTAGCGCCGCAGGTAGGGCGATTCGGATTCATTGTAATTTTTTAATCTCTGTAAAGCGCGAGAGGGAACATTCTTAAAAAAGAGGAGTCGAACTACTGGCAATATTTACGAATCGTGATATCTGCAAAACGTTCTAGAATATAATGAGGATATTAATACGCGGCTTCAATTTCCCGGTTGATCTGTACAACAGAATAGGTGGAGACTTCAGAGGTAAGTGTGACAATTCATAGAGTCGATTAGTGATCAGTCAGTGTCCATTGGTTGCTTTATAAGATCTAGTGATTCGAAAATGAAATGGACTAAATACCGTAAAGTAACGAAGTCTCCCACTAGTTCCAGTTCGGTCCCAAAGCTAAAAACATTGACGACAGCGGAACTTCGAGTAGTGCTACGAGTAGTTCGGGTGGAAAGACGAAGAGATCGAAGGCCTCTCTCTCTAAAGTGAATATTTCGGCAGTATCGGGCTGGGCATTGGAGCGATTTATTAAAAAATAAATAAGCTGCACAGATCAACTGAAAATCAAAGTTTTGAGTGATGATTTGGTTGTGCCAGGACCAAATTTTGTGTATGCAGTCCGAGAATTTCATGGCATAAAAAAATACTTTTGTTTAAGGCTACTGGGTTCGACACACACTCAACAGACAATTTTGGACACTTGCGAGTGCTTAGGCATGAATATGAACAATTTGGTGGGTTTCGGCTTTTATAAGAGCTGCAAACATGGGGGACAAGACTCATTAGTGGTGTTCAGGCTCGAATGAGAGAGAAATATTCGTGAACTGTCTGATTCCAGTTCCCTGCACACAGTTTGAATCTTGCGTTGTCGAGTGGATTGTGCATTCCATGCATGTGTAACACCTTCGTAAAAACACTTCTGGTACATAGATGTTTTGATGCCTTTTGAGAAGAAATGGACAAACATACATACTGAGATGGTTCCGGCACACAATATTAATGCATGGAAACAGAGGAGTTGAGTGGTAGAAAATGTCCCGATTTCACGTTCTGATTAAAATGAGAGATAGTTGCTCCCCATTCTTTTGCCTCCACACTATCACACTATGGCCTCTTAATGCTTGTCTCCTTGTCCCCCCCCCCCCACACACACACACATTTTGGAACCCAATTGCCACCACTGGCCTTAAACATACAATTGTGATACCCCTTTAAAAAATGGTGTTCAGCCGCCGCTCCGAAAGGAATTCATGGATACGTGCCTGCTGCTTCCCGTAAAATATCACTGCACTCTCCACGTTTCTCTTCTGTCTTTTCTTTGGCGCCGTCAATAGCTTCAACACGTTGTTTTTTTATATATATATTTGTCACATATTTGTTTTAATTAGTATTCTGCTCGTTCCGCCACCTGAACGCAGCAACTACGGCTCAAAGGGCAGTGTAGTTACACCGGAAGAAGGCTCGGAAATGGCAGGCATCAGAAGTTAACTCATCCAAATTAAATTAAACAGGTATGTGCTCTCTCTAAATTTAAATCATAGTTCACAAATAATTTGATTAAAAGTTTTAAAAGTAAAAGTATCTGTTTTATTTAATATCGTATTAATTGGTGCATTCTTCTCCAGCATAACAACCATAGGCAGTGACCACACTACGGGGGGGGGGGGGGGGAGGGCAGGAACGCCCCCCAATTCTCGTTCGACAATTTCTCTCTCTCTCTCATCTGCCCCCAGTAAACCGACAAAATAAATAAATGAATGAATGATCTTTTAGCCAAAATGTTCATTTTTGTGTCGTATGTAACGGAATAATAAAAATGATTGCCCCGGAAAATATGATTTACCCCTCCATCTTTACTATTGCGCCGTCACTAGCTACAACATATTTTGATTTCTATTGTTCCCACATATTTATTTTAATTTTAGTATTGTGAATCATATTCCACTGTGTTACCTCACGTAGCCACTCCCCCCCCCCCCCACACACGTACGACTTCAGTTGTAAGTTTTAGACTAAGCTTGTCAAATATCCACTTATATCTTTGTATTCTTGAGCCATTTAAAAAAAAATCATTTCGCCCCTTCTTCTGGACTATTTCATAGGAATGTTTTCCCATTGGAAGCCCCTTTGCAGATCGAGATCCGGGGCTATAGCCTTCCCAAGCTAGCGTCCCCTCCAAATACTCTCTTGGCCTCATAAAAGACAAATATATGTATTTCTACGAAATATTAATTTGACTTGGCAGTTTCTCTTTTCGAACAGGAATAAGTTTTAAATTTTAATAGCTTTAAATTTACACTATCAATTTTGAGTAAAGGTTTTGCGTAACCCTAAAAGTACATTTAGAGATTGCAAGGTCAACTCTCGATATTTCAGATATATTAATAATTTTCATCACAACGTCTTGTAATAATTATTTGTTACTTCAATAACCTCCTCGCAAATGTTTCTCGCATATTGAAACATAGATGCCAATTTCTGTTTATTTCCTTGTAATGCTGACCTCCGTGGCGAAGTGGTTAGCACAACGCTTTACGATGCCAAGGGCCCCCAGGTTCGAATCCCCGCCCGGGCATGGGTCTACTTTCCTTTCTTCAATTTCATCATATCATCACGCATCCTCATCTTTGCGATTAGCCATATGTGACAGATAGCGAAGTAAAATAAACTAAGCCTATTAATCAATTATTTTTTAAACTCTTTAATTCTTCTTTAGCATGCCACGTTTTTGTTAAAATTATATTACGATTTGTAAAATGACGAAATTCTAAAGGAGAACACGTAACTTTCTTTGTAGCGCATCGGTCAGAAAGTTTCAGGAATATGGATTTTCAAAATACATTTTTTCACATGTACTTTGCCCCCTTTTAAAAGTAGCACGTTTTCAATTATGTTACTAATCATTAAAAGGATGCCTCAATACCATCTTGGAGGATGACAATTATTATTTTCCCCCTCCTAAAAGTAATAATATACTTTCGCTCTCTGAATCTCCCATATAAATGCTAGGGGCCGTCTGCTTCAGCCGAGCTCACTGCTTCTCCGGTGACGTCACGCGTTCGTGCAAGATCGGCAATCTTCGGATGGCTTTACCTAATCTCTATATTCCTTGGCTTATAGACTAAGGGAGATTTCACATCGAAGCGGCACGCGACCCGTAACACATGTCGCTTCAGGATTTCACCAATCGAACGCAGGTGCGGCCTGCCATGCTCCTACGCTGTGAAACGTTGCTGTTGATTGGTTCGTTCCAAAGCAACATGTGTCGCGTGTCGCTTGTCGCTCCGGTCTGAAATCTCCCTAAAGGAGCGTGTCGCTTGTTGCTTTGGTGCGAAAACCCTGTGTCGCTTATCGCTTCAACCTGAAAGCTATCTTGTGAAAATTTCACACCGAAGCGACAAGCGACACGTATGATTCACACCCAAGCGACACAATCCCCTTCAGTCTGAAGGAAAACATTCATCCCGCATCCGTGAACAACGGACCGAGGTGACAAGACATCTGTTCGAAAGGTTGCATTGACTACTGAAAGTTTGCTTCCAAGCGACTCGTGTCGCTTGTCGCCTGTAACTTTGGTGTGAAGAAATCTTCCTCACAGGAAACTCTTCGAACCGAAGCTGCACGTCTCGCTTGTCGCTTGCTTGTTGTTCTGCTTAGGCCGTTTTCTGGATACCGTGTATATAGTCGCGAGGGTTGTTATCCGCGCATGCGCGATGAATGCTTGCTTACAAACTGAAGTGTCCCTGTCGTTCGTTGCTTCAGTGTGATACTCCCGTGTCGCTTGCCACATTGAACAAGCCACAGGAGAGAAGCGACAAACAAGAAACATGTTTCGCTTGGATACGAACCCTCAGTAAACGTAACCTTCCGAATCGAAGCACCACGTGTCTCGTGTCGCTAAAATTTGGTCGTTTTCTTAATATCGTACTTTTGTCATAGACGGAACGGAAGGGGATCCTGTCGCTTGGCACTTCAGTGTAAACCCCCGTGTGGCTTGTCGCCTGTCGCGTGTTCCTTCTATCTGAAAGCTCCCTGCGTGTACGATGGATAAAGAGTGGATGGGAGCTATACATTATCTAGCTATTGAAAATCAACAAACTTTATTTGATATACTCATGTTCTTATGATTAAGGAATGATATTTATTCTCACTATAGCTACAGTGAGCAAAGTGATTACAGGTTTAACCCATTTTCGAGAATAATATTTTGTGATGTCTCCCAGTTATAACTTTTGTTGGTATAATATCCTGCATTACTTTTACGAGACAGAACCCTTCGAGACGGGACAAACGAATATTTTCGAGACGAGACACGAGACAGACCAAAGTCTCGTCTCGTCTCGTGGGCAACACTACTCTGACTGAAGGTATCACTCTTTCCATCCCCAACCCCCTTAATCCCCATGCGTTACAAAGAACAAAAAGGTACAAAATGAATGAAGTTATTGAATTGTCTTCGATAATAACCTTTTCCAAATACAAACTTCCCTAGGCAAAGCTTTTTTTTATCTGATTTATCAAAGATAAACAGAACATTGACCCTTTGCTGATGGGATCACAATGGTAGGTAGATAATGTGAATCGAGTAAACAGTCAATGATGTAAGATCAGCTGATGTTTTGATACTTTTAACAGCATTTGCAAGGACATACAGGAGATAGGATGTGCATAATCTTCGTTCCTTTGTTCGGTTAATCGACTGTCACCACCTGAATTGTTTGCAGTTTTGGACTAGTCTTAGTCGAATAACATTATGCGAAAGCAAAGTGAAGCTTCTTTCCTACTGAAACGGAACACGTGAAGTTACCATTGCATAAGCATGATGAGGTGACGTTTGGACTTTGCCATCGCATTTGCACACGCAAAGAAAAACTTCTTTCACATGAGCTAAAGGAAGGAACAGAACGAAAGTGACCTTCGGTGAGTTACCTAGCGTAACATATGATGTAAGTAATGTGGAAGATCTCTGTGCATTAAATCACTAAAATTACTGCATTATGGTCTTGCTTAGGGGATGTTTGCTCGGTCCTTGGAATAGTTGGGAAAGGAGGGGGGGGACTTTGCGTAAATTTTTCTAGCTGATCGCACTTCAAGCTCTGTAACGATTGATAAATTTTGATAAATTTCTTTATTATTCAAATTACTTTTCGATAGCCCTCGTATAAATTCTTTTGTAGTCTAATCTTTTTGAATGTATATTTTATCCTTGTTAAAATTGTAACGCAGTTTCTGCCAAGCAAAAGAGAACGCAAGGCAAGTTGAAGCTTGCATTATTTTTCTTTCTAATCAACAATGGGTTCTTTTTCGTTCGGCGATGCGAGGTTTTGTAAGTAAGTTTAGCTTTCATTGTGTTTCTCGATATGCCTTTTTGGAAGGGGTAATTGTTTAGGCTAAAAATAACTTTGAGTATGTCCAAATCTTTTGTTCAAGGAATAGAATTGCGCAATCCCCCGAGTATAAATACCAGCCGTTTCGCTGGCAAAATAATCAGTTGATCATAAAGGGCCCTGCACACGGGGACAGTACTGGCGGCCAGTACTGGCGGCTAGAAGTGTCAGCCAGTGAAATGGCCGGACAGTAGGCTTACACACGAGGACAGTAATGGCTTCCATTAGTGGCAGCCAGTAGCCAGTCTTTTTGTGTGGACGTGGTGAGTGCAACAGTCAGAGGATGTGTGAGAACATGGAGGAGGTTGATGAAGAGTTCGAGGAAGCTGTTGATGAGGCTGTAAGTGATATTGTACATTGTTTAAGTGAAGAGCTTCAAGAAATAGTAACCAAAAAGAGGGCGGGCTTTGTTAAAGACTGGGTGTGTCGTAGAGATCAGCTGGGAGCTTCGGCTACAATACTGCGGGAACTTGCCGAGGAGGATCCTCTGGTATACAAGAGAATTATGAGAATGAGTGTGGGGCAATTTAACGAACTGTGTAATTTAATTGAACACAAAATATCAAAAAAAGATACGCTAATGAGAAACACAGTTCCTGCCCGTCCAAAACTAGAGGTTGTCTTACGATTTTTAGCTACTGGTGACAGTTACCAAACTCTAGCAATCATGTTTCGAATACCAGCCAACACCATTTCTAGTTTTATGCCAGAAGTACTTACAGCAATAACGACAACATTACAAGAATATATGAAGGTAAGATCTCACAAATATTGGTTGCTAACTTGTTAATTTATAGTATAGGGTAGTAGAAAAATTAAGACTGGGCCTGTCTTTTGTATCATTTAATAAACATTTGTAAAAAGAGTAGCAAATTCTTAGTAAGACTGGTGAGTTGAAAGTAAATAAGTGCAGAAATGTGCATATCTTTTAGGGGTTGTCACTCCCAACAACTATGCTAACCATAAAAGAGGTGATTAAAAAAATATCAATTTTCGTTAGTACAATTTATTATGAAATGTAATGTTAATTATAATGATTTGTAAATTACACAGAACAAAATTTGTTTGTCAGTTAATGTCATTTCAATGCAAATGTCTGTAAACAAAATCTCCTTCAGCTATAAATTCGTTTTGAATACTATCGTCGTCATCAGAATTACCGACGTAGGACGAGGCTCCAGATAACATCGGAGAAGGTGAAGGTCGTGGGGATTCCAACAATTGCAATCTCTCTTTTGTTAGCTTAGATTGAATTGTGTCTTGGCAAGTAAGTCGGTTCCTCATGGGAAGGTCCCTCAACCGAGCTGCAACATATTTTCCAAATACGTCAACCTCGTCGGGCTGGACTTTGTTTGAAGTTGACTGGCGACTCTCAGTTATTTTTTGTAATTTTGCAATCGCACCCTCAACTTTAGATAAGTTGCTTACACGCCGTTTTTTGGTATTAGGTGTGTGAAAAGTAGGCACCACTGGGGGTTGTGATGAGTCCTCTTCAATCGATTTGTCGACATTCTGTTCACTGTCAACAGTTTGATTTTCAGATTCGGCAATTTCTTCATCCATCCCATCATCTTTAGCGCTGGTAGCTGGCATAACCTGAAATTAAAAGACAACCAATAATTTCCCGAACTCACAACTCTCTATGTTTGTGTAAATGTGTTTGTACGCACTTGCAAATTTTAGTTTGTAACTAATACAGTATTTCTTTTTTAGGTTCCGCAAACGTCGGAGGAATGGGTGGAAATACAACAAAATTTTGAAACAAAATGGCATTTTCCTCTATGTTGTGGTGCTATTGACGGAAAGCATGTGGCCATAAAACGTCCGCCTGGGAGTTGCTCTGAGTTTTACAACTACAAAGGAGGTTACAGCGTTATACTTTTGGCATTGGTAGATGCTGATTGTAAATTTATATACATAGATGTGGGAACCAATGGAAGAGCCAATGACGCAAGTGTATTCCGGTTGTCCTCGCTTAAATCAGCTATAGACAATAGTAAGCTAAATTTTCCTAATGACTACTTTATTTTGGGGGATGACGCGTTCCCTTTGTCACCGAACTTAATGAAGCCCTTTTCGAAAAGAAATTTGACACTATTGGAACGTATATTCAACTATCGTTTATCGCGTGCACACAGAGTGGTGGAAAACGCGTTTGGTATAATGGCAGCAAGATTTAGAATCTTTGGAAAAGATAGAAACTGATTTAGAAACTGTAGATCTGATTGTACAATGTACATTTACTCTCCACAACTGGTTGCGAACAACGTCACCAGCAACGTACTTTGAAAGAGGATGGGTTGACCATGAAGACATTGACACAGGAGTTTTTCACCCCGGCCAGTGGCGTTCCACTGTGACAGAACTACCGTCATTGAGAGGAGCTCGCTCGACAAACACATATTCGAAAAGAGCTTCGGAAACAAGGAAGAAACTGGCTGAGTACTTCAGCGGAGAAGGACGAGTGTCTTGGCAGATGAAGGCTATTGGCATGTAATCAGTGGCACAGCAAATGTACTTAGGCCCTACATTGTTATTGACGAACTCTGTATAAATCAAATGTTATTGGTCAGTAAATCACAAAATTAGTTTAAAATGTTAATAGTTGATAACACTAACAAGATTGCAAAATGTTTTAAAACACAATGGGACCGTAATCTTTTGATATAGTCTAGTATCTTATTAAATTACATATTCAGCTGATTGTTTTTTTTAAATAGTTGTTATTATCCTTTTTCTCCTTATGTTTACAAATATGTTTGTTGATTCTGTTTCTATTTTGGCAACTAAGAAATTATATGACGTAACCTCTAGACAGGTGACAGTTAATTGAATACCTATTTACCTTGGCACACAGTTTTGACCTAACATACTCTTACTTAAGGATTAAAAAATCAAACTTACCAAATTCGATGTTGACTTCCTCGTGATGACCACATCTCTCAAGAAACTGTCGGCTGCAGTGAACCATGGTAGTTTCGGTACGTAGAGGTTGTCAGTGCCCGCTCCACTTGCTTTTGATTCACTCACTTTCAGGAGTTCACCTCTGTAGGTGGCCTTTATAGCCTTTATACGGGCTCTCAAAAAACTCAAGTCGGGAACTGCGACCCCTAGTCCTATTAATTCACCCTTTAACTTTATCATTGAACTCTCCCTCTTTGCCTTGTTGGCATAATCAGAATGACGAACGTTCCATAGTAGTTCATAGTTTATGTAAGTTTCTAAAAATGTATCGATATTGTCCGCACTCCATTTTACACTAGCAGTTGGTTTTGTCTTCGCTTCTTCAGATTTTGAACACATTTCCGGTGTGAAATTTCGCAACGAAAGTAAATACGAAAGTAATCACAAAAGTAGTTCTTCCCTCAACAGAGTCTAGCGCTCTACTGGCGGCCAGTACCTTTAAAGACACGTCCAATAATGGCTGCCACTAGGTCACGTGACTGTGTTACTGGCCCTCTAGCGTCCACTAAACTCAAACATGTTTGAGTTTGGTGGCCGCCAGTAGCCTACTGGACGTTGAAGCGGAAGTACCCCTGCACACGGGGACAGTAGAGGGATAATTAGTAGCGGCCATTACTGGCTAGTACTACTGGCCGCCACTACTGTCCCCGTGTGCAGGGCCCTTATATTCAGGAATCTTTAGGTGATTAAATCGCTTGTCGAGGTCCAGGGCTGGGAGAATACGGGCGTTGTGTGGGGAGTGGCTGGTCAGCTCTCCCTTCCACAATGTCCGAGGTTTTCCGTAAGCCACCTTTCAGGATTAGTGCTGGTCAGCATGATCCTTAAAGTAGATTTTGGCAGGCTTGTAAATAATTAATTCATATATAAATATTTAATCTTAATAATTTAAATTTTGAAATTATTCATACATTTTAACGGAGTTAGCACTGGTCAGTGTGACTCGGATATAAATTCAAAATATACATACTTCTCGTCGAGTTATTTTTTTTTTATGCTAAATCATTCTGAATTGTCCTGGTCAGGAGGTTCAATTAAATAAATTTGATTCTTTATTTACTTTAATCCGAGAGCATACCTCTGGTCCGAGGGTGCCTTTTAAATCTCATAGCTTATATAGTTTTCATGTCCGTTTTAAATTCTGAGTATCCGGAACGTTAAGGAAAGTTTATGGTTTCTCTTATGTAGGTTTATAATTGATGTAATTTTGAAACAGCTATAATAGGTGACCGGTCGTACATAAGTTTTTTTCTAGAAATCATTTAATGTAAAAGTCTATTGTTTTGCTTTTGCAATGTGAGTAGCCAAAAATGGTAGACATAGAGTCCCCTATTATGTTAAGGAATTCCACGTGGACATTTGTAATTTGTGCCAGAGATATGGCTTTGATATTGGGTAGAGAAAGGCTCCCCTTATATTTTGTTATGAATGTTTTTGGAGGTTGACCCTGAAGATGGTAGTTTACCTCATGAGTTCTAGAGAACATAATGCAGATGTGAAAATATGACAGAAGCACGAATAGAAATTTACGGAAAGATGTTGTGCAAATTTTTCTTTGGTTTTGGTTAATAGTAATTTTGTCGACCTTTAGTTAATAATTTGTGTCGCGTGCTAGGCAACGTGGGCCAACCAAGCTTAACTTTGCAGCTCTGTCCGTACCTACTAATCCAGTGGTATTCAACCTTTTTTCTCCGCGTACCCCTAAAGAAACTTTTCCACTCAAGCGTGTATCCCCTCCCCTTTCCCGAGTTATCCTTAATTCAGATTATACATAACTACATCTAAAATAAATTATGCAAATCATTACCTATTAAATAATACAGTTTTAGTATAAAAAGTAGAATTATAAAATAAATAAATGAAAATTACGGGTATAGCAAAAATATATTATGAACTTTAATATTTCTTACCTGTTAATGAGATGGCTGAGCTTGTTTTCTGCGCACCAGCTCCTCGATTCGTGGCTGAATCTTCGTTAGTGCGAGTATCAGTGGTGATTCTGGATTCAGGCGATTTCTGTGTTTCGTTTTGATAGCTGTCAATGCAGAAAAACCCTGCTCACACAAATAAGTGGAGGGGAAGGGAATAAGGCGTGTGATGGCAATGTCACTAAGTTCAATATACTCTTTGCGTGCGTAACACCAGAACTCGCAAATATACACGTTTTCGAATTTTATTTCAAGTGATCTATCAGTGGACATTTCCAGCAGACTTTATTTTCATTTTACAGGAAGATCAGAGGAATTGATGGCGGTGGTGGAAAACGGATTTGTAATCCAATCTTGTGTGTTATCGTCTTT
This sequence comes from Lepisma saccharinum, assembly GCF_977018435.1. Taxonomy (NCBI): domain Eukaryota; kingdom Metazoa; phylum Arthropoda; class Insecta; order Zygentoma; family Lepismatidae; genus Lepisma; species Lepisma saccharinum. The sequence goes on from NC_139232.1 coordinate 110,529,002, forward strand.
CTCAATTTCTGGAAAGTATTTAAAAAACTGTAACCTGAGATTTTCTAGGTGGAATTTGATTATTTCCAGAAGTTCACCAGTAATACTAACATAATTTTGTCCACAATATTCCAACACAGTTGGAAAAACTGCAATATTTCTTTCATTAACGCAATCAATCCAAAGTAATACTTTCTTATAAAATCCCTTCACTTTCTCACGGGCTTTAAAAATATTTTTGTCGAAGCCTTGGAGTTGAAGATTGAGATCGTTAAATTTGTTGAATATATCCGTCAAGTAAGCTAGTTGGGAAAGCCACTGTTCATTCTCAAAATACGTCACCAGATCGGATTTTAATTTTGAAAGGAAACATTTTACCTCATTTTTCAGTTCAAAAAGGCGAGTCAATACGCGTCCTCGCGATAACCACCGCACCTCGGTGTGCATAAACAGTTGAGTATGTGCGGATCCCATCTCCTCGCACATTTTTTTTGAAAATACGGGAGTTCAGTGCACGCGACTTGATTAAGTTGACTACTTTTACAGCAATGTTCAGCGTTTCCTGTAAATCAGGAGTTATTTTTTTCGCGACCAAATTTTCCCTGTGTATAATGCAATGTTCCCAAATTATTTGAGGGTTCGTTTGGCGAATACGAGCAACAAGACCGGTTTTCTGACCTGTCAGTGTGGACAAACTTACACACCAGTCCCACGACAAATTTAATTCTAATGTTATGAAATTATTAAGAATTTTAAAAATATCCTCTCCCTTTGTATGTTCTGGTAATTGTTTACATCCCAGAATTTCATCACTAATAGCACATTTCTTAACGTCAAAATACCGAACATATATAAGTAGCTCGGCATCATCGGAGACACCCACCGATTCATCGATTTGAATCGCAAATCTTTAGTCAATTTTAATGCTTTCTACTATTTGTTCAACAACATCATCTGCCATTTCATGAATTCTACGCCCTACACTTGTGTCAGAATTCGGAATTGTTTTTATTACGTTGTGTAACATTTTATCTGCTATAATTAAAGCGCCAGGAATGATGATAAGAGATTCAACCGCGTTGTAGGGTGATTTATTTTTGGCAACTAACAACGCTAACTCATACGATATTTGCAGTGCCACCTTTGTTGTTTGTGTAAAATTCTGTATTACATTTGAACTTTTACCTAAATTTTCCGCTTTGCGCCTGAAAAATTCAACTCGCTTGTCTTTATAATTGTTATGATTGGTTACCAAGTGTCTGTGAAGGAGGGATGGTTTCATACAGTTATTCGATAAAGTGTGATTACAAATAACGCAGAGGGGAAGAGGTGGATCACACTTATTCGATACACATCCATATTTAATGTAAGATTCATTGTAATACCTGTATTTCACATTTTTCGATATTTTCGACTTGCTCGTAGATGGTTCAACACTATTTTCACTGATATCCGGTGGAGGAGGAACCGATTCTGCAGCACTTTTCACTGTCGGTGGTTCAACACTAGCGCCACTTTCACTTGTCTCACTGATTTTACGTTTTCCTCTTATAATGAAAGTAGAGAGGCAGCACTTCATTCCTACGCGTCAGCAAAAATTCGATGCCACTGGTGTTGTTACATCCGGTCGTAGCGGTGTACGAGCGATTTTATTGTTGAGTCAGCAGAACGTGTCTGATCACGTTGAAGACATCGGAAGCGGTGGGGGAGGGGGGTCAATGGATTTGTCACGTTGTTCCTTGATGTATGCTAACCTAACACGTGCGTATGTTTGTGTGTGTGTGTGTGTGTGTGTGTGTGTGTGTGTGTGTGTGTGTGTCTTTGGAGGAAATGCGCGCGCAACCATTGCGTATGATGCAAACACATGAAGAAATGATTTAAAGATGGCGCCGAAGGTGTTGTACCCCGAAAGCTTAGCGGCTAAGGTTATTGCTCTGTAAAACAAGAGGCGTCGAGGGGTCGATTCCTGGTAGAGTCAATATTGATTGATTGATAGATTGAGTTAGTTTTTTTTAAGTCCACTTTATGCACGGCAAGACTAATCAGGAGTGGACCTACAGTTGAAAAGTGGTGATTCGGACCACTATGTGCCTCCACCGAGTATCGAACCTGGGACCCCTTGATTACAAGTCGACGATGTCAATATTGAATGATTTCGATTAGCCTGTGTGTAAATAAAGCCAACAAAATGGTTGAGTTCGAAAATCGAGTTGGGTTAGTGGTTAATGTTGTCACCTGGCAATGAAGAGGTCGCGGGTTCGATTCTCTAGGTAGTTAAATCAGGCCAATTGTTTAATCCCGCCATTATAGGTTCCGATTAGTCCATCTGTGCATAAATAGTGATTGAATAAAATCAATATGGCGGCCTTGGGGTAGTGGTTAATGTTGTCGCCTGGTAATGAAGAGGTCGCGGGTTCGATTCTCTAGGTAGTTAAATGAGGCCAATTGTTTTGTCCCGCCATTATAGGTCCCGATTAGTCCATCTGTGCATAAATAGTATTTGAATAAAATCAATATGGCGGCCGCGTTTTGTGTTTAGCGGCGCGGCGCGGCGCGGGCGCGGGGGGTGTTTTTTATTCCGCGAGATGTTTCAACCAAGTGGTTGAGGGTTCGATTCCCAATGTTGGTGAAAATTGGATATTCAATTGTATTTGTTTAAAAGTTCCGATTAGCTTTTTGTGCACAAAGAGAAAATGAACTAATTGGAAGTAGGATGTTTATGCTGTAATGAAAAGGTCCCGGGTTCGATTCACAATGTCAAATTGGCTGATAATGATGTTTTTTTTTAAAAAAAAGAAGTGTGTTGAGTCCCCATTAGTATTTAGGCAGGAACAGATATTAAAAATCAAAACAAAATGCCTTTTGATTACAACGCAAAGACTTTACCGCTAATGTATAAAGATAAATTAGAATCTGTTGTTTTGCTGTGTGGGGCCCCAGTACCGATTAGCTTAAATGCATAAAGAGTAGGTAAAATAAGCAAGATGGCCGTCACTATTGTTTTGTGATCAAAAAGGAGTCACAGGTTCGATTCAATCAAAGGAGGCAAGATTCTATGTTTCAATTCCATGTAAAAGTCTAAAGTTATGTTTAGATTAACCTCAATGCATAAAGAGGAATTAAACAAAAACAAGCAAAATGGCGACAGATGTGATAAAAGAAAAATTGAATTAGTTTTTTATAGTGACAAGAAAAAATAGCGAATCATTGTTAGCAATAGAATGAAAATAAAGATACTTGCCTTTGCGTGTCCAGCGCTGTGCAGAAAAGCTCTAATGCTTTATCTCCGACAAGTCCACAATACACTTTTTTTTTATTGTATAGTTAATTATTAATGTTGTTATTAACACAGATTCTTACCAGTGTGAAGAAAAGCTCTCATGCTTTATCTCCGACAAATCCACAATACACACTTTTTCATTATATAGTTAATTATTAATGTTGTTATTAACACCGAGTTTTACCAGTGTGAAGAAAAGCTCTCATGCTTTATCTTCGACAAGTCCACAATACACACTTTTTCATTATATAGTTAATTATTAATGTTGTTATTAACGATTGTTACCAGTAAAAATATAAACCATGAGGATTTTTAAAGGGGTGATAAGTGAAAAAAAGCCAAGACATATATTTTATCCCTGTTTATTACCAATATTTACAAAATTCAAAAGAGCCGCACGCACACACACACACACACACATACATATGTAAAATGTTTATATTGTGTCACCAGTTTATCAGCATGTTATTTAACAAGTTTTTATTCTTCAAGTTTGTTCACTCACCCACATAAGGAATTGTGTCACTATCATATCCATTTTCTGCTGCAACCACTGAATTAAAATGTTTCACTATTTTTTCCACAAGCATGTTCTCGCAAAAAACAAACACTTCTTTGGAAAGTCTTTTTCCGTCGATGTTTTGTATAGACAAAGGCTCAGGTTTTGTACATCCATGTAGATGGGAAAGCACAAACTTCTCCTTATTACATGCATGGACAGGGGAAATATCTGTGCAACCGAAACATTGTTCCCGAAGGTCGAGAATGCAAGATTCCACACAGTTTCCAAAATATGATTTCAGATACGGCGACACTGTTTCACACATAACTTTCGCATGCTCGATGCACACAAATATCTTCATAAAGTTCCGCCACGAACTTTCTGCGATGAACACTATCTCCAGGGAACCGTAAGCTGGTTTCTTCCTTATAATGATCTGACGGCGATTGTACAGTGTGGTTATCAGCAATTCATGTTGCTCACTTAGTGGGTAGGAAACACGAGGCTGCTCACCTGGAATAGCGATGTAATTGTCGATTACTGGAAACAATTCCTGAAGAGCGTGCCACTCCTGCAACTGTAGTTCAACACCGGCCGCCCCGCTTCTGTGTAGCCTGACCACAGGTTGGAAATCCAGATGAGAGGAAAGTCCGATTGAGATAACTTTTGTTTTCGAAGCATTCAAATAGTAGACGTGATCAAATAATATCGACTGGCGTATAAGACTAGTTACTTGTTTTTGTTCTTCAGGTAAATGCTGATCGCTCTCTTTCTGAAGAACCCCCTTGAAATTAGTGTACGGTTGAAATCTTTTTTTTTTCAGCGGCATCGAAATAGAGGATTCCATGACTAAGAACTGCGAGATACTGCATGTCGCAGCGTGCAGGTATACATTTGAAGAAATGCGTGGGTGTGTTTTTGAGACGCATGCGCGCGTAGCAAACCAAGCATGTGCTGGACAAAAAAGGTGGAGGGGGCGGGGCATTACAAAGATCAATGGTGAGAGAAAAATCAGCAGAATATCATAAACGTCATATTGAGGAAATATTGGATAACAAATATTAATTAATTTAATTAAAGCATCAACCGCATTGTCGATCTGAAATTAGGTTTATAGACAGGGGGCAAAATGGAAAATATCGACGATGTTCTAGTATTGGATTGTTTCTGTATTTCCATCGGTATAATCCTCCACCACATTTGAAGCATACTGTTTTATCCTCTTTTTGAATGTAAAATAATCCTGCTTCGGACAGAGCTTCTACAAACGGGAATTCTTTTGATTGCCAGTTTCTGAAAGAGGACAATCTAGCATTGAAAGATCCCATCTCTGGATATTGCGTCATTGTTCTGTAAAGACACAAAACAAGATATATATTATAAGTAAGCTGTTGTAAACTGTAACGCTACAAAATTATTAATATACTATTAGGACTATATGTAACTTGTATAAAATTTCAAACAGTATTTAGTGTCAATATTTTCTAGTATACGTACCGAGTATTATAAATTTAATTTACGAGTCAGCAAATAAGTTGTTATAATATTGTCGTTTTTTATCGGTACTGGGAATAAAATTTGAAATTTATGCATGGGTTTACCAGAGGCTCTATGGAATAAATACAGAAAACAGTAATGCCCACAGTACACAGACCCGTAACTTTGTATCTGATGAGTGTTGTACGTATAGAATTTAGAGTTATTTTCCAAAAATCGCAAATGGTTATGCACATGTGGAGGTTTTCCGTAACTATCAAAAAATTCCCCCCGGGAGTTACTGTCTATGTAAATTGCTACCCAGTGCTTCCCGGGGCTATCTTTGGGATCTGTATTTACAATCAACGCTGCTGGTAGTTCCACATGTACAGGTAATTCATTAGCTGCGAAAACCCCAACATGATGATTGTCAAAGGCTCTATTTGATATTAACCCGTGAAGCAAATTTAAAGTCGACAGCATTGCTGGACACTAAATAGTAATATTGTAAAACTCACCTTTCCTTTTTATACTTCAAAGTAGACGGTACACGTCACAGTAGATTCCAGAACCAATTTGATTTGGGCCACCAAGCTGTTTATCGTTGTTGAAACAATGGAGAGCTATCTAACACAACGCTGATGCTCGGAATATGTAGGCGGGGTTTACAAACGCGCATGCGTACAATGCTATCTGGCATTTGTTGTGCTGTTGTAAAATGAATTTTGTACTATAAGAAAATTGTCTGTATGTGTGTGTGTGTGTATATATATATATATATATATATATATATATATATATACATACAGACACACACACATATTTATTTATTGATGAAGTATAAAAAAATATATATAATACAATACAATATAATATATATATATATATATATGTAATTTGAAGATACAACATATCAGTAAAATCTAACAACTAGAAAAATATTCATAACATTCGACTTTTATATTATATGTAATTTAAAATATTCTTCACAGTTTGAGAAATGGAGTGCTTGTGGAAACACCCGTTCTCTGCAATATTGGCTGGTCCATCAGGATGTGGAAAGACATATTTTGTGAAGCATTTTCTCCAGTGTTTACCCCAAATGGTAAATGTAAAATTCAACAATATTTTGGTGTGCTACGGGGAATGGCAATCTGCATACAATGATTTCCCTGGTTTTGTACAATTTCGGGAAGGAATGCCTAATATTGACCAATTTGTGCCAAATTCTGTACCTCATCTTATTATTATCGATGATCAGATGAGGGAATGCGATCAAAGAGTCACAGATTTATTTACAAAAGGGTGTCATCATCGTGATATTAGTCTTTTCTTAATCACTCAAAATCTATTCCATCAAGGAAAAGGGAATAGGGATATATCTTTAAATAGTCATTATATTGTATGCTTCAAAAATCCAAGAGACAGAGCCCAAATTAATTATTTATCTAGACAAGTATACCCGGAGAATCCAAATTTTATAAAAGATGCATATTACAATGCCACCGCTGAACCCCATGGATATTTGCTGTTTGATCTGAAGCAGAACACTCCGGAAGAAGTACGTTTTCGGTCGCGGATATTTCCCGACGATGATATCAATTATGTATATATTCCTACAAAAAAGCAAGCATAATCACTAGTCGTTTATTCTGTCATCATGGCTCCAAGAGTGAAAGACGCTAAAGTGCTCCAAGTTTTGTCGGATGCTAAACCAGCTCTTCGCATAGCGATATTACAAGCTGCTGATTCTTCCTTAGTTAATTCAATCTGTGAGTGTTGTTACAATGTTCTAAAAGGGAATGTTCCTCTTTCAACACCTCAGAAAACAAGATTGAGCCGGTACAAGAAGGTGATACGTAATCTCTCTGCCAAAGGACACTCTACAAAGCAGAAGAAACAGATACTAGTGCAACACGGAGGATTTCTACCTGCGTTATTTGCCCCTTTAATAGGAGGTGTGTTATCAAGTTTATTTAAGTAAAAAAAAATCTGAACATGGAGCATGCCAAAAAAATGGTTATAATACCTCAAGAATTTATGGATAACATGAGACATCCTGTTATGTCTGCACCGTCTACATCCTTATCGCAATTGGATCAGGATATGCAAGTAATTTTGAATCTCAAAGGTCTTTCGGATGATAAAAAATGGAATCGTTACAGTATTGTGCTCCAAAAATTTCTGTCTATTACTCGAAAACAAAGAGAACCTGTGTCGCTACCGATTACAGAATCTACTGAGAAGTTGACTGATATGAAAGAAGAAATTCTAGCTGCTACACCTAGCATGTATCGTAGAAAAGCCGAACTGTTGTATGAACGTCTTTTACATAATAGTAATATTGATTGGGATAAATATTGGGCAGTTTTTATTAACAATAATAAAATTGAAGGCTCAAATATTGTCGATCTAGTATCGGATATAAGTCGACCACGAAAAACAAGCAATCCTGTTGGGTGGCAACTATTCAATAGAGCTCTGGCGTTATCTAATATTCCTCAAGAATATATTGGAAACCCCCGGAGACAGGAGTTTATTCAACAGATTGTTTTTGGCAACCCCGGACGCCATGTTCCGCTGTCCGGAGCTAACTAAGAAGAGGCACAAGAATTAACAGAAGCAGAAGAAGAAGAAGAAGAAAAGGAACCGATTTCTTTTGTACATCATTTCCAGGGCACAAACGTAAACGTACTGTTCCAGTTTGGTCAAGATACAAACCATGAGCGAAAAAATATTAGAGAATATCTGGTACAATCCATATCATCCAGCATCCTATTCTACAGCTTCAACACTATGGAAAGCTGTAAAAAAATCCATACCATTGTCAACAATCAAACATTGGTTGACAAAGCAAACTGCATACACTTTGCATAGACCTGTAAAGCGTCGATTTCCGAGAAACTTTTATTTTGTGCATAATATCGATGACCAATGGCAGGCTGACTTGAATGACATGCAGAGTTTGCGGAATCACAACAAAGGGTACAGATATATACTCACAGTTATCGATATTTTTAGCAGGCATGCTTGGGCTGTCCCTGTAAAAAATAAAACTGGTGTATGTATAAAAAAGGCTTTCCAGCAAATTTTCAAACAAAGCAAAAGAAAACCTTTGAAATTACAAACTGACAAAGGCCGTGAGTTTACCAACAGTATTGTGCAGGAATATCTCAAAAAACAAAATGTAATTTATTTTACAACAAAGAATCCTGATATTAAAGCTAGTATTGTTGAAAGATTCAACAGAACTTTAAAGGAACGCATGTGGAAGTATTTTACTAAACAAAGAACCAGCTGTTATGTTAATGTACTCCCAAAGCTTTTGAAAGCTTATAATCATAAAATTCACTCGAGTATTAAAATGGCACCAGCAGATGTTACTCCTGAGAAGGTTTTGAAAGTATGGCACAATATGTATGACAAAAAACTCAAATCTGATTCATCTCCACTATTGTCATTGAAGATGCCATTCAAAATAGGAGATACAGTGAGAATAACAAAAACCAAAAAACGCTTTGACAAAGGTTACATGGAAAATTGGACAAGAGAAATATTTGTGGTGGAACGTATTTTGAAAAGAAATCCTCAAGTGTATGAATTAAAAGATCTACAAGGACATAAAATCGATGGAACATTTTATACGGAAGAGTTGCAATTGGTCCGCTTACCGGATATGCATGAAATTGATAAAATCCTTGCGACCAAAGGTAAAGGAGCCAGTAAAAAGTTGTTAGTTCATTGGAAAGGTTACTCCAGATTATTTGACAGTTGGATTAGCGCATCGTTTTTGGAGTCAAAAAAAGAGAGAGAGAGGCATAAATTTTTGTAGGTATTCTCATCAGTGGTACAAATAACCTTCATAACACATCATGAGAAAAGGAAACGCTTTCTACCTTACTTTGCCTAGTAACAGTTCCATGAAATATTTCCCAAGTAATACTCTAACTAATTACACCACAAAGCTTCAGAACCGTGTGGAGTTGGACACCAACAAATGGGAGATGGCATTGGTAGAAGTGCATTATCCTTATTCAATACTAAACATTACAAGATTTAACAACTATATTCAATATAAATCTATGGATGATGTCAAATGGAACGAACTTCGAATATCCGAAGGCTATTACGCATCTATAAAGAGCATTGTTGCAGAAATCAATAAATATTCTGAAACATTAAATTTTAGTCTCCGAAATCATCCTGCGTACAAACATGTGACTGTTGATATATCTACCAAGCAGAGAAACATAAATGTACGATTGTCACCTCAACTGGCACGGATATTAGGTTTTAAACCGACCGATGATCTATCAGAAGTAAAAATTGGACGCTCGCCTCCAAATGTTGTGAGAGAAATTCCTTCCCAGATGTATATTTACACAGATATTGCGGAATCACATATGGTGGGAGATGCTGTCGCCCCTCTATTACGTATTATAAACATTAATCCTATGGAACATACTTTTGGAAGTGATGGTGTGCAAATTTTCGATTCACCACATTACATCCCAGTGCAGAAACATAATTTCGAACAAATAGAAATTGACTTAAGGGATAGCACTGGTGCACACATCCCATTCTCCTTCGGACTAGTGTGTTTGAAACTTCATTTTAGACGTTGTGGTGAAAAGCTCTGATTATGAATGACCCATATTTTCAATACTACCATCAACAAGCTGGATCTGGTGTGGGTAACATATATTACGGTGCTGCCTATCAAAAAGGACATGGCATTGTAAGTTTTCTTGGAGGACTTTTTCGGTCAGCTTTGCCTCTTATCAAAAAAGGAGCGAAAGCTGTAGGGAAAGAAATGTTAAAAACAGGGGTAAATGTGTTAGGTGATGTTGTAGACAAAACACCCCTAAAACAGTCACTACAATCCAGAATTTCGGTTGCCAGATCAAATCTTAAAAGAAAAGCTGAAACAAAGCTAAAGGAAATGATTGGTTCAGGTTATCAGGGGCATAAACATTTCAAAAGGAATCACTCTGCTTCGGGACAGCGAACTGGAAGGATCGCTCAGAGAAAGAAGAGATCCAGTGCCAATACAAACACCAAGAAGACAACCAAACGCAACCGTAAGAAAATTCAAATAACATCAGATATTTTTGATTAGATATGGCGCTAATTAGGGAGAAATCATGTGAGTGTTTTAAAAGTGAATTGGATATTTTCTCGGTAAAACCTACTCAGACAAGCATCTTAGAACACCACACCATCGGATACAAACCTGTTAGTTCTCTGGCAGATAATGCCCCCACCGAGTTTGTAATACCTGGACATGGTGATGATTATATGGATTTAGCACACACAATGTTGAATATAGATGCCAGAATTGTAAAAGCGAATGGTCAGTTATTGCTACCCACAGATAAAACAATTGGACCTGTCAATGATTTTCTCAATGCAATGTTCAGCGAAGTACAAATCTATTTAAATAACAAACTCATTCGTTTCCATCTCACATGCACCCATACAGGTCTTATTTTGAAAAAGCACTGAACTATGACATATCTGCAAAATCATCTCATCTCCAAAGTGCATTGTGGTACAAAGATACAGCAGGCGCTTTTGATAACGTTTCGGAAGACAACAAAGGCTTTACAAAACGTAACCAACTAATAAAACAGAGTAAAACATTTGATATGTTTGGTTACTTGCATTCTGATATTTTCAATCAAGAGAAATTTTTGATCAATGGAGTGGAAATGCGAATAAAACTGATTCCTTCGAAAAACACTTTCTGCTTGATGGGATTAGATGACAGTGAAGGCAAAGTGGAAATTCTGGATGCTACACTATATGTGAGAAAAGTATCGGTCAGTTCATCCATCAAACTTAGTCACAATCGCATATTGCAAAAACATACAGCAAAATACCCTCTAACAAGAGTACAACTTAAAGCTGTAACTATTCCAAAAGATATTGTTTCAAAAACAATTGACAATGTGATACTTGGACGTCTTCCGAAACGATTAGTTGTGGGGTTTGTTACCAACGATGCATTCAACGGCACTCTGTCTACAAACCCATTCAATTTTCAACATTTCAATTACAACTTCTTTACTTTATATGTTGATGGAGTCCAAATTCCCGGCAAACCACTTCAACCAGACTTTGAAAACAACAAGTACATAACAGCATATCACACATTATTCTCTGGAACAGGGATACACTATATGGATGAAGGAAACAATATATCGCGTGAGGAATACCTCCAGGGATACGCATTACTTGTTTTCGATATAACACCAGACGCAGCTGCAAGTGCCATATCCCACTGCAGTCTTCAACGGCAAGGGGCTGTTAGCTTGGAAGTCCACTTCAAATCGGCTTTGGAATCTACTGTGACTTGTGTTATCTACTCTGAATTTGACGCTCTCATGGAAATTAATAATCAAAGAGATATTCATCTGGATTAATTGTATAACAAGGTGAGTTGCACAATATTACTATTTAGTGTCCAGCAATGCTGTCGACTTTAAATTTGCTTCACGGGTTAATATCAAATAGAGCCTTTGACAATCATCATGTTGGGGTTTTCGCAGCTAATGAATTACCTGTACATGTGGAACTACCAGCAGCGTTGATTGTAAATACAGATCCCAAAGATAGCCCCGGGAAGCACTGGGTAGCAATTTACATAGACAGTAACTCCCGGGGGGAATTTTTTGATAGTTACGGAAAACCTCCACATGTGCATAACCATTTGCGATTTTTGGAAAATAACTCTAAATTCTATACGTACAACACTCATCAGATACAAAGTTACGGGTCTGTGTACTGTGGGCATTACTGTTTTCTGTATTTATTCCATAGAGCCTCTGGTAAACCCATGCATAAATTTCAAATTTTATTCCCAGTACCGATAAAAAACGACAATATTATAACAACTTATTTGCTGACTCGTAAATTAAATTTATAATACTCGGTACGTATACTAGAAAATATTGACACTAAATACTGTTTGAAATTTTATACAAGTTACATATAGTCCTAATAGTATATTAATAATTTTGTAGCGTTACAGTTTACAACAGCTTACTTATAATATATATCTTGTTTTGTGTCTTTACAGAACAATGACGCAATATCCAGAGATGGGATCTTTCAATGCTAGATTGTCCTCTTTCAGAAACTGGCAATCAAAAGAATTCCCGTTTGTAGAAGCTCTGTCCGAAGCAGGATTATTTTACATTCAAAAAGAGGATAAAACAGTATGCTTCAAATGTGGTGGAGGATTATACCGATGGAAATACAGAAACAATCCAATACTAGAACATCGTCGATATTTTCCATTTTGCCCCCTGTCTATAAACCTAATTTCAGATCGACAATGCGGTTGATGCTTTAATTAAATTAATTAATATTTGTTATCCAATATTTCCTCAATATGACGTTTATGATATTCTGCTGATTTTTCTCTCACCATTGATCTTTGTAATGCCCCGCCCCCTCCACCTTTTTTGTCCAGCACATGCTTGGTTTGCTACGCGCGCATGCGTCTCAAAAACACACCCACGCATTTCTTCAAATGTATACCTGCACGCTGCGACATGCAGTATCTCGCAGTTCTTAGTCATGGAATCCTCTATTTCGATGCCGCTGAAAAAAAAAAGATTTCAACCGTACACTAATTTCAAGGGGGTTCTTCAGAAAGAGAGCGATCAGCATTTACCTGAAGAACAAAAACAAGTAACTAGTCTTATACGCCAGTCGATATTATTTGATCACGTCTACTATTTGAATGCTTCGAAAACAAAAGTTATCTCAATCGGACTTTCCTCTCATCTGGATTTCCAACCTGTGGTCAGGCTACACAGAAGCGGGGCGGCCGGTGTTGAACTACAGTTGCAGGAGTGGCACGCTCTTCAGGAATTGTTTCCAGTAATCGACAATTACATCGCTATTCCAGGTGAGCAGCCTCGTGTTTCCTACCCACTAAGTGAGCAACATGAATTGCTGATAACCACACTGTACAATCGCCGTCAGATCATTATAAGGAAGAAACCAGCTTACGGTTCCCTGGAGATAGTGTTCATCGCAGAAAGTTCGTGGCGGAACTTTATGAAGATATTTGTGTGCATCGAGCATGCGAAAGTTATGTGTGAAACAGTGTCGCCGTATCTGAAATCATATTTTGGAAACTGTGTGGAATCTTGCATTCTCGACCTTCGGGAACAATGTTTCGGTTGCACAGATATTTCCCCTGTCCATGCATGTAATAAGGAGAAGTTTGTGCTTTCCCATCTACATGGATGTACAAAACCTGAGCCTTTGTCTATACAAAACATCGACGGAAAAAGACTTTCCAAAGAAGTGTTTGTTTTTTGCGAGAACATGCTTGTGGAAAAAATAGTGAAACATTTTAATTCAGTGGTTGCAGCAGAAAATGGATATGATAGTGACACAATTCCTTATGTGGGTGAGTGAACAAACTTGAAGAATAAAAACTTGTTAAATAACATGCTGATAAACTGGTGACACAATATAAACATTTTACATATGTATGTGTGTGTGTGTGTGTGTGCGTGCGGCTCTTTTGAATTTTGTAAATATTGGTAATAAACAGGGATAAAATATATGTCTTGGCTTTTTTTCACTTATCACCCCTTTAAAAATCCTCATGGTTTATATTTTTACTGGTAACAATCGTTAATAACAACATTAATAATTAACTATATAATGAAAAAGTGTGTATTGTGGACTTGTCGAAGATAAAGCATGAGAGCTTTTCTTCACACTGGTAAAACTCGGTGTTAATAACAACATTAATAATTAACTATATAATGAAAAAGTGTGTATTGTGGATTTGTCGGAGATAAAGCATGAGAGCTTTTCTTCACACTGGTAAGAATCTGTGTTAATAACAACATTAATAATTAACTATACAATAAAAAAAAAGTGTATTGTGGACTTGTCGGAGATAAAGCATTAGAGCTTTTCTGCACAGCGCTGGACACGCAAAGGCAAGTATCTTTATTTTCATTCTATTTCTAACAATGATTCGCTATTTTTTCTTGTCACTATAAAAAACTAATTCAATTTTTCTTTTATCACATCTGTCGCCATTTTGCTTGTTTTTGTTTAATTCCTCTTTATGCATTGAGGTTAATCTAAACATAACTTTAGACTTTTACATGGAATTGAAACATAGAATCTTGCCTCCTTTGATTGAATCGAACCTGTGACTCCTTTTTGATCACAAAACAATAGTGACGGCCATCTTGCTTATTTTACCTACTCTTTATGCATTTAAGCTAATCGGTACTGGGGCCCCACACAGCAAAACAACAGATTCTAATTTATCTTTATACATTAGCGGTAAAGTCTTTGCGTTGTAATCAAAAGGCATTTTGTTTTGATTTTTAATATCTGTTCCTGCCTAAATACTAATGGGGACTCAACACACTTCTTTTTTTTAAAAAAAAACATCATTATCAGCCAATTTGACATTGTGAATCGAACCCGGGACCTTTTCATTACAGCATAAACATCCTACTTCCAATTAGTTCATTTTCTCTTTGTGCACAAAAAGCTAATCGGAACTTTTAAACAAATACAATTGAATATCCAATTTTCACCAACATTGGGAATCGAACCCTCAACCACTTGGTTGAAACATCTCGCGGAATAAAAAACACCCCCCGCGCCCGCGCCGCGCCGCGCCGCGCCGCGCCGCGCCCCGGTCGCCGCCGCCGCCGCCGCTAAACACAAAACGCGGCCGCCATATTGATTTTATTCAAATACTATTTATGCACAGATGGACTAATCGGGACCTATAATGGCGGGACAAAACAATTGGCCTCATTTAACTACCTAGAGAATCGAACCCGCGACCTCTTCATTACCAGGCGACAACATTAACCACTACCCCAAGGCCGCCATATTGATTTTATTCAATCACTATTTATGCACAGATGGACTAATCGGAACCTATAATGGCGGGATTAAACAATTGGCCTAATTTAACTACCTAGAGAATCGAACCCGCGACCTCTTCATTGCCAGGTGACAACATTAACCACTAACCCAACTCGATTTTCGAACTCAACCATTTTGTTGGCTTTATTTACACACAGGCTAATCGAAATCATTCAATATTGACATCGTCGACTTGTAATCAAGGGGTCCCAGGTTCGATAGTCGGTGGAGGCACATAGTGGTCCGAATCACCACTTTTCAACTGTAGGTCCACTCCTGATTAGTCTTGCCGTGCATAAAGTGGACTTATAAAAAACTAACTCAATCTATCAATCAATCAATATTGACTCTACCAGGAATCGACCCCTCGACGCCTCTTGTTTTACAGAACAATAACCTTAGCCGCTAAGCTTTCGGGGTACAACACCTTCGGCGCCATCTTTAAATCATTTCTTCATGTGTTTGCATCATACGCAATGGTTGCGCGCGCATTTCCTCCAAAGACACACACACACACACACACACACACACACACAAACATACGCACGTGTTAGGTTAGCATACATCAAGAAACAACGTGACAAATCCATTGACCCCCCTCCCCCACCGCTTCCGATGTCTTCAACGTGATCAGACACGTTCTGCTGACTCAACAATAAAATCGCTCGTACACCGCTACGACCGGATGTAACATAACACCAGTGGCATCGAATTTTTGCTGACGCGTAGGAATGAAGTGCTGCCTCTCTACTATGAATTTATCCATGATGCAACAGAAGCTAAAATCATCACACTAATAACGAGAAACTGAACGTAACTATAAAGAGGGAGAGACGAGAAGAAATCGCACCTGCACACAACAGTCACGAAATAACACTAAACTCCTCTTTCTCTCCCCTCTTTCCTGCTTCCCTTTTTTTTCTCCAGTCCGTAACGTACATTCACAAACACTCCCATTGTTGTCAGCGTTTGAAACAAACAATTCAAATACCATTCGGAGCAAGATTAGCAATGATCGCAGTTGCAAGATTTCATTGTTGCAAAGAGTAAACAAAAGCGATTCTTGGAAATAGAGGATAATACAAGTTCTAAGCATAATAATAAAAAATCAGAGTTAGAATCCTTTTGTCTGGTGGTCGGTGGGGGGTAACCAGTGATGTGCGTCTACGTGTAAACAACGATAGTCTACATTCTACACGTAGACTATTTTATACACGTAGTTTACGTAATCTGTGTAAACAACATGGCGAAAGGTGACAACTTAGCAAAGGGCGCCGTGGAATTAGAATAAAATTATACTGCGTATCAGTTGCTGACGTTTGAAAATAACTTTTCATGCTCTTTCTTCCAAATTTGAACAATTTCTCACCTAGGAAGAAACCTAATATAGGCAATATTCTAGTGTTTTATAGGGAAACGACCACTCTTGCCTCACGACTGCCATCTGTTGTTGTTTTTTGCATACTATTTATCTTCTTCCATAGTTGATGATAGAAGAGAAGAGAAATTTTGTTGTAAATAGGTTTCTTTTCATTTCGTTAGGAACCAATATACTTGAAAATGTCACTTTCCTTTCATGAAAGCCTTGAAAATTAATTTTAATGCAGTTTTGATTGTCTACGTAGTCTATGTAAACTACAACCCAATGTAATCTACGCGTAGATTACGTGTAGACAACGCATGTAGACGTAAACTTATAGTCTACGGCACATCACTGGGGGTAACATGAAATCCTCGATCGATCCCTTTTTATATTTACGTCGAGGAAAATGTTGAGAAAGAAATGTCTATTTTCTTTGCTTCCCTTTATTATATTTTCAAGTTATCTTTGTCAGAAACAGTTTTCATTACTTATAATTATTTTAAATTGTGCGTACCCCCTAAAAAGTCTTCGCGTACCCCCAGGGGTACGAGTACCCCAGGTTGAATACCACTGTACTAATCGATTCAGAGCAGTGGCGTGCCCAGGATTTTCGAAAGGGAGGGGTTACGTAAACTTTTCTTAGTAGTCAGTCCTCGTTTTACCATCTTGTCCTGCCTTTGATGTTCCTTTTTTTAGGAATTCTGGGCCAAAGGGGGGATTATGACCCATCACCAACCCCCCCTTGGGCACGCCACTGATTCAGGGCATACTCTTACATGTATTCTCCTGTGTAAATCTGTCAGTATTCCCTTTTAAAACATGTTATGAAACTTATCAATAGTATTCGCAACAAAGATGTATTAAATTGTGAGGTTTAATTTTTCATTGGCAAGGAGTCAGTGTGTTTGAAAAAGTAGGTAGGTTAATTGAATCATGACTTCGTCTATGAACGTGATCGGACCTCGCTTTCATATTCAGGTGTTATCAGGTTGATTTCGTAGTGCAATCAGTGGTGTGTGCCCAGAATTTTCGAAAGGAAGGGGGTAGCTACGTATACCTGTTTTGAAAAGTCCACTCTCATTTTGCCATCTTTCCTGTCTTCGACGTTTTTTTTATAGGTATAATGGGCTATAGGGGATTGTGACCCCCACCCTGCCTTGGGCACGCCACTGACGACTATACAATACCTCCAATTAGGTAGGGCATATTTAGTACTATGGTAGTGGTGTTTTTTTTTTGTTTTTTTTTTTGTTTTTTTTACATGACTGTTTGTGAGTCAAATTCATACCAGAGGGTCGTACATCATTCACACACTTTGACAACTGTTCCCACGTATAATGGGGGAGGACGGTATTCGCTGTGCTGCCGACACCCTTCTGGCAGAGCTTCTGACCCTCGATGTCCTTGACTCTCCCTCCCCTATTACTAATTGTCATTTTACAATAATGACTGTTATAAATCATGTGACATTTTTCTACGCGGATTAATAATAAAAGCATTACGTTATATTATCGCGTAAAAAACCTCACAGTTTTCCTCATTACTTCGGTACGCATTGCGTCAGTTTTTTGTTAAGTTTCTAGTTGTTTGAATCGCCGCTAGAGGCCCTCAGCTTAATTACTTGTTTCCGCGATTACGCATAGACACAGCAGTAGTTTTGGGAAGCAGTCTCGACTCGAAAGAACACAGGACACGTTGGTCACGATATACTTCCTCCCCCTCTTGTTCGACCTTCGAGAACAGTGTCTGCGTTTAACTCCTACTCTCGGATCACGTCGAAGAAGTTCTTTCGAAACTGTTTTCTGACGAATACCTGAGAGAGTTCCTGCTGTTTAGAAGGAATCAACGTGGTATTGGGACTATACGAAGTGTTTGACTGTTTCCCACTTTGATTCCTGTTTTCTCGAAGTTGACTACGCACGAGGCGAGCGCAATTGACGATGTTCGAGGGAAGGATAGAAGCTGTCGTCAGGAAGTTACATTGCGTGAAGTCTGGTTAGAATGCTGACGTTGGAGCGATTGCAAGTTTGAACTATTCGCCTTTTCTTCACTGCTGCAACGTATGGACGTCGTTTTGAGAAGGGACGTGTTTGGTCAAAACAACGCTTAGAGAGAGGATGATTGACTTTTGACGTTACGATTGTTCAAGGAACCACGCAGTCGAACGACTTGTCGCTGAGGTATGTAAGGTGCGTTGCAAAATGATAAGAACGCTGTGGGAAAGTGTACAAAGTAACGAAAATAAGAGTACGAACATATAATCAATGGTTATATTATTACAGAAAGAGCACACAAATCGTTCTGAAAAGTAACAGGCATGTGACAACAAGGGCAATATGTACAGTTTAGAAAAAAAGACAAAACAGGCCACTCCGACCGTTGCAAAATGATACGAACACTATCACTTATTAGCCAATAAAGGAACCTTGTCGGTGCACAATACAGAAAAAACTATCACACATGTTATCCACGAGTGTTTGCAACAGAGTAACATCGAGATCGTTCCATGCAGCAACAATAGCATGTCGTAGATCGTGGATGTTGTCATACTGGGTACCATTGGCGTATACAGCTCGGCAAAGAATATCCCAAAGGTTCTCCATAGGAGTAACGTCTGGAGACAGTGGATTCAGCCGTGTGTATTGTGGCGTTGTCTTGTTGGTGTCAGCTATGTGTGCAGCAAAAGGCAATAGGTTGTCCTCCAGTATGGATTGGTATGCTGGTGCATTCAGACGACCCGTAGGAAATGCTAGGTTGGTGGTGCCATGATATCCGAAGCCACCCCAGTAGAGGTTATCTACGATAGTGGCTGTCGCTATTTAATATTCGCAATTCATTTGCACGGGTGTTAATTAATTTGCACGTACTTAGAACTAATTTGCACGTACTTAGAATTCATTTGCATGTACTTAGAGTACTTTACATTTATGTATTTGCATGTTTATAACTTTTTATGAATATATATTTATTTATTTTATGAAAAATATGTATATAAAAGGTAATTAGAGGTACTAAACGCTATGCATATGTTTTCATATTCATTACTGCAAAGTATGTAATGTATGAAACTATAATAATTAATGTTTATAATATTGAAAATAAGTTTTCTATGGTTTATGAACCGCTATGAACGGTGGTAATGGCTGTAGGTACAGGTCCAATTACGATTGGGGACGGTCCCGATACTCGAACCCGCGATATGTAATATTATTAATTAGTACTATGTAATAATGTATGTTATTATGGTATGAAAGACGATGGTCTCAGACGCTAGACAGAATACTGTCTCCGAATCTGAGCTCCGCGCTGAGGGTAGACGAGAAAGGAATTTGGGAGATGTGCGGTCAAGGTCAAATGACGTCACAACGTCAGAACAAAGGAAGAACCCGATTGACCAATCAGAACCGGTTTTTTCAAGGTTAACCAGTACGCAAGAACAGGGAAAAGCTATGCAATACTGTAGGGCAGGGGAGGGATTCAACCAGACAACAAAGAATGTCTGAGAATGCGCAGCAAGGGTCAAATCTCTGAAGCTATGCGGTTTCCGCCGCCAATTAATATTCCGCTCAGGTTTGCCTCCAAGGCACAGGACGCTTTAGCGCAGGTTTTTTTTATCTGTACTATGAAGAAGGGAGAGCTATTAGGGACGGGGCCTACAGTTTTCACCATTTGCTTTTATCACGGGGTAACGAACCTAGGACCCTTTGATTATTGATTTAGGTAGTAAATGTATGTTACTGTGTGCTATTTAACTTAATTTTGAGTTTATTTTTTACCAAACTTTGACTTTATGTCAAACATTTTCACAGCTTATCCTTATTTTTACAAAAATAACACTATTTGTACTATTCAGGCAACATTTTTTATTAAATTTTGGACTCGCAAAGACATTTTTTCAACTTTTAATTTATTATTTTACAATTTTATGTTAATTTTTTACCAAAATAACACTATTTATACTATTCAGGCAACATTTTTAGTTACATTTTCGATACATAAAGTGCGCTTAGTCAACTTTTAACTTATTATTTTACAATTTTATGTTAATTTTTTACCAAAATAACACTATTTATACTATTCAGGCAATATTTTTTATTAAATCTTGGACTCACAAAGACAATTTTTCAACTTTTAACTTATTATTTTACAACTTGATATTAATTTTTTACAAAAATAACACTATTTGTACTATTCAGGAAAGACTTTTAGTTACATTTTCGACACACTAAGTGTGTGTTCTCAACTTATATCTGTTTATTAGGCTTATTATTACTCAAATAACACAATTTCAGCTGTTCAGGCAACATTTTTTATTAAATTTTAGACTCGCAAAGATATTTTTACAACTTTTTAACTTATTATTTTACAATTTTATACCTATTTTTAACCTAAATAACACTATTTATACTATTCAGGAAAGAT